>NW_027361751.1:15575000-16175000 GCF_039654945.1 Dendrobates tinctorius | reverse complement strand
TCTTCTTTCTTTCTATCATGGTCTTCATATTTTATATATGTAAAATAAGCACTCAGCAGTAACCATTATGATCACAGACAATATTTATACCCACACCGGGTAAGATGCATCCTTTGCTGACAGATGATGTATTCAGATTTACAATCTCTACTGTAGAGCGTAGTCTGAAGATGACTTAATTGGACTAATGCCATCTACTTATGCATCTTGATATGTTTTTACTGTAAAAAAAATCAATGAAAGCTTATTATGCAAAAAGAAAATAGTAAACTTGAATTACAGTTATGTGTATTTTATAAAACTTGTTACTTGTATCACTTGCCTTTATCAATTGGTTGCCACTGGAAAGGTTTAATCTGTTCCACATTACATCATCCTCAAAAATACAATTCACTACCACCTTTAAACCAAGTTCTGACTTGATCTGTCCCCCAAAAAGTTATTCAATACTTAGTAATACATTATATACTAAAGTTGGTTATAAACTTTCAATATATAATCAAATGTTCTCAGTGGGGAGTAAGGCACTATCAGACACCCTGAGGCTGTATATCTACCTCGATAACATGTATATTTTCATCTCAACATGTGTAGAACTATTATGTCATGACTCTGCAGTCTACAGTAGTGATGAGTAAATCAATTTTAGTGAAACTGAATCCTACTCCAATTTTACAAAATTCTGCATTTGCCAAAATTTGCTTTTGCGCAGATTCAGCAAAATGGTAGATACTGACCGCCATTTTTCTGAACCATAAAAGGCCATTAAAGGATGCTTACCTTTTAGAAAACCAGGAGTTAGGACTTTCATGAGACTTGGGATCATTCTGAGTATGCCCATGGAGGTTCATGACGCGTGCCATGACGCCCTGACCTTTCATCTACTTGTGCAGAACCATCCCTAGTCTAATGAAAAAAGAAAAGCCCGGATGAGTATAAGAGGCCTGGGTTATTCTAGCACAAATAGCAGAGGATCAGAAAATGTGACAAATTGCGATAAGTAACGGAGGAGTTGGAGAGGTGAGCGGTAAGGTGAGTACAAAGATTTTTTTTTTTATTACATTTATAGACCCCATACCATAAAAAGTTATATTCCATTTCCTAGGAAAAAATGTGTGAACAGATGAATTGGAATTTTTCATGACTCTCTCATCTTATCATCTCTACTCTAAAGATAAAGTGCTTATGAGTATTATACATACAGGTTGTCATGCTACACCTCCCCACACATTAATCTACAATAGTGCCTGCCCATATCTCATTCTGAACTATGTGGTGCCGAAAACGATGATCTTTTGTGCAGCATAAAAGATCATTTCATTATTATTGGGAAATGCGTGTTCTTAGTAGAGTTGAGCGAAACAGGTCGGTCAGATTCAAAAGTTGCCGACTTTCGCCAAAGTCGGGTTTCATGAAACGAAACCCGACCACAGTGTGAAGTCAGCCATGCGGTCCGCGACCCAAGCGCCAAAGTTGGGTTTCGCCGAATGCTTGCACGTGACTTTTTTCAGCCAATGAGAGAAGCGTAGCATAGCGGGAGCGTAGCTGGAGTGGGAGTGGGAAAGAGAGAGAGGGAGAGGGAGAGAAGAGAGAGAGAGAAGAGAGAGAGATTTCACCGCCTCTAGGGTTAAAATTCATGCCAGGTGTGTTTACAGTCCTCCACTCACTGCCGACTTTTCTCTCCATTGACTTGCATTGGGTTTCATGTTTCACAACTTTTCACGACTTTTCCCTATAGTCGGCCGATTTCGTTCGACTCGACTTTTGAGAAAGTCGGGTTTCATGAAACCCGACTCGACCCTAAAAAAGGCAAAGTCGCTCATCTCTAGTTCTTAGGAATGCTTGTTCATGATAATCTTGCAGTGCAAATGGACTTTTTAACCCTCCCATACACATTAGACTAATGTCTACCAAACTCGACAATATCAATGAGTTTGTCTGACAATCTAATGTTTATCGGAATGGTGGATCAATAATTGGCAGGGGAGATGCCGATTGCATTGTTCTTTCAACGATAAGCTGCCGCCAAATGTGTCTGTCAATTGCTCTCTCCACAGAGCACACAGAGAGCGCTCAACCGAGTAAGCTCTAATGTGTATGACAGAGATGGCTGACGGCCGACACAGCGCTCCTGTGTTTTCTATGAGAGATCTGTCAACTGACATGTCGACCAGCAGCTTAACTCAGGGTGAAGAGTGCCCCTGAATTTATATATTCTCAAGTCTTTGTTTTTATTACTACTGTATTTTTCTTCTTATAGTTTCGTCTGTAGATTGTCATTACATTGTTATTTATAACCCTATTCTATATGACCTATCAGGAATTACATACAATCCCAATCGAGACCCCGAATATTAGTCTACAGCAAGTATTCAACCACTTACAAAGGACTGCCCTTTCTGAGACAGAACCCAGTTGATCACATTTCTTATAATGTAATACTGCATTTCTCCTGTAACGATAAACCAAAGTTTCCCTCTACGATATAATGTGATTGTCTGCTGATCTTGGGGCACACTTCAAAAGTAGTTGAGATAACCTTTTTAATTGGTGATATCACAAGTTGATCAGGGTATTCTAGAGTCCCTTTCGTATCGGCAGATGCAATCTTTATGGGGACTAATAATTGTTATTATGAGTTAGCATAGTTTGCCTTGACTTTGCAGCACATATCCTGTTTACACAGCCATGATTTTAAGGTTGGAATTTCCTCCGTTTTTTGATTGCCACCATTTTGAATGAGCCAATGATCTGCAATGATCTTTGTTATGAATGTCATTTATCGGCTTATGTAAAAGGGTTATTACATTTTCTTTGACATCAGGTATAATACATTTTCCATCTGTAACCTGCCACAAAGCCAATGATGAGAACTAACATTATAACAGGGATCTATCGTGCTATTAATTGCAGTCAGTAATGGGGAGGGGGGTTATCACGGTTCCGATTTTCTTATTCCAATTTGATGTTCTTCTTATTCTGCTCATTTTTATGATTGCCTAGTAGAGAGACTTAAGAGTTATTCTGAAAGAACAAGTTAGTCCTGAATGGAGCTGTCCGTGGAACGGCCAAGTTCAGAGCTCAGCTCTTTTCCGGCAGTTCCAGAGCTCCAGTCTTAGGGCCCCGTCACACATAGTGATGCACCAGTGATCCCGACAATGATATGACCTTGTCAGGATCGCTGGTGTGTCACTACATGATCGCTGGTGAGCTGCCAAACAGGCAGCTTCACCAGCAATCAGCACCAACGACAGGAGGGTAACAAGCGATGCACGTCGCTTAGTTACCCACTGTGTACCTTAGTTACCAGCGCGCTGGTGCAGGGAGCACTTAGAAACCCGATGTGTACCTTGGTTACCAGCTCCCTGCACCAGCGCGCTGGTAACTAAGGTGCACATCGGGTTTCTAAGCGCTGCGCGCAGCTTAGAAACCCGACGTTTACATTAGTTACCAGCTCCTGCTCGCTGATCGCTGGTCTCCCGCCTGTCACACGCAGCGATGCCTGCTGGCCAGCGGGAGTCCAGCGATCAAAAAAATGTCCTGGCCATTCCAGGACGATCAGCGATACCTGGCAGGGGGGCCGGTCGCTGGTCAGTGTCACACACACAGCGATCTCGCTAGCGAGATCGCTATGTGTGACGGGGGCTTTAGGAATGTTGGCTTCCAAGCCCATAGCCTATAGGATTGGTGATTTTTTTAAAAAAATTTTTTGTGTGGGGGGAGTTTTCTAAAGAATTTGTATCAAGCAAATTGCGTATCAATTTTTTAAAGAAAATAATAGGTGTTTGAAGTTTACAGAACAAAATGAGAGTAATAATGAAGGAGACAAGCATTTATTATTATTTGTTATTCTGGCTGAGAAGCAAAAACCTCATTAGCATGGTGGCATTGTGTAATGCATTTCATAAAGCTCCAGGGAGCTATTGTTTTAATGGTATGTTTACACAGGGCATACACAGACTCATCTATTTTGCAAACACAAAGAAGCAGCCTACTTTTGTGCTAATAGTATGTATCGCTGCACAATTCTAAAGGTCCCGTCACACACAGCGATCTCGTGTAGGGTTGAGCAGGTTCGCAGGATGCAGTGACGAGACACTAGACGACTGATGGTTTGCAAAATAACTTTTATCTAGTTTCAGCCACTGGGCTTGTTTGAAGAAACATAAAATTTGTGAACCAAACAAACAGTCCACGCAGGGACTCAACAATCCTATTCAAATTCTAAAGCCACTTAGCCTTCCAGGGACTGCTGGTTTCGTGAGCGTGGCTGCGTTGAGGTCGCTGAGGCAGCTGTCCTGAAGTCTCGCTTCCCCAGGAAGGAATGGGGCTCAACAGGCCCTGAAGAAAGTGATGACGGTGGGGCGCAACAGGCCCTGAAGAAAGCAATACCGTTGGGGCGCAACAGGCCCTGAAGAAAACGATGCCGTTGGGGCGCAACAGGCCCTGAAGAAAGCGCAGCCGCTGGGGCGCCACAGGCCCTGAAGGAAAGGCTGCCACTGGGGCACAACAGGCCCTGGAGAAAGCGCTGCCGCTGGGGCGCAACAGGCACTGAAGAAAACGATGCCGTTGGGGCGCAACAGGCCCTGAAGAAAGCGCTGCCGCTGGGGCGCAACAGGCCCTGAAGAAAGCGATGTCGTTGGGGCGCAACAGGCCCTGAAGAAAATGATGGAGGTGGCGCGCGGTGATGACGCAGTTCCCCAGATCACCTGTAGCCATCCCTTATCAAGGAGTCTCTCCCAAAGCCAGGGTAGCGAGCCTTTTATCTCGCCTGTGACGAGGTGGCGTATCTTCAGGCCGGTGACGGCCGGGTCAGCGTGATGGGGGAAGGCTGGGGGGAAGTGCCCGATCCTCTGTGACCTGGTTTCGGGTACTCACGGCCACAACCCGAGGTAAAGTTCCTCTCTCGCCAAGGCGGGGGGTAGCGGGGATGCTTCTCTCAGAACAGGAGCGGGGAGCAGTCTCTGGGAACAGTCTCTCACGTCTCTCTTGTCGATAAATGTCCAGCTTTTTCCTCGCAGGCTCCTCTCGGTGCCCCAGCAAGTCAACCTGCATCCTGCCTTCACTTGCTCTCTTCCCCAACTGCCACTTCAGCGCGTCCCCTGCTCCTTTTACCCTAGCCCCGCCCCCTGTTGCCCTGACAACCTCAGTCGCATGTCTCCCTTTCCCTTTCTAATCCCCCTGATGTGATTCCTTCACTAACTCTGATGGCGGTCCTCCTGGTCCGGCCCAAACACTATATGGGGGTCCTCCTCCCCACATTCCCCCACCCTGTAAGCTCGCCAGTCCTCGGGCGAGGGAGTTAGTCTATTAAGATTGGCCTGTAAAGGTGTCAATATTCGTTGCTATACGAACTGGTCTTGTTCATACCGTTCGGGGGGGTTTGCCGGCTGTTGCCCGCTCGGAGCGTCTAAGTTCGACTGGGGTGGAATCTTCTGGGGTGGTGGACGTCGGTAGGCTGCATGGTGCCGGTGGGTTAATTGTGTCAACTGGCTCATTATTGGGTGAAGGGCCCTTGGGAACTGGAGGGAAATCCTCGTCGTCCGAGTCCCAGCATATGGACTCAGGTTCGGATGTCTTCGGGACAGGTTCCAGTTGCTTTGGGTCGGTGGAAATACACGGGCGTAACATATTACGATGCACAATGCGGGTGGGCAGTGTTTCATCCTGCTCGGGCCGTATTTCGTACACAGGTCCTTCTGGATGGATACGGCGTAGTACCCGATAAGGACTCTCTTCCCAACGTGACTCCAGTTTATTCTGGGGGCGTTGATCTAGTACAAGCACACGGTCCCCGCTTTGGAGATGGGGAGGGGAGGCTGTATTCTTCCCTGGGTGTTCCCAGTCTTGAAGTTTGGTATGTACAATTCGGTGAAGAGTTTGCAGCCTGTGGCGATGATTTCGGACCCAAGACGACACTCCGGTCCAGGGCCGAGGCTCTTCGGGGTCCAACTCTACCTCTGTGATCTCTTTACCCTCTCGTCCGAACAGCAGAAAATAAGGAGTATAGCCCGTAACTCGATGTACCCGATTATTATAAACCCATACTAATTCAGAAACATATTCAGGCCAACAAGCTTTCTTGTCACTCTCCAGAGTGCGTAGCATTTGAATCAATGTCCGATTAAATCGCTCATAAACCCCATTCCCTTGCGGGTGATATGGTGTGGTCCGGGATTTATCAATCCCATAAAGATGATGTAGTTCCTCCATAACTTTCCCCAAAAAACATGCTCCCTGGTCGGAATGTATACGGTGAGGACAGCCGTACAGTTCTATAAAGTTTCTGCAAATTGCGGAGGCGGCTGACTCCGCGGTCTGGTCTCGAGTAGGGGTGACCACAGCGAACTTGGTGAAATGATCCACCATGACGAGGCAGTGTTCGTATCCCTGGAATGCGGGACCAATGTGCAGATAATCCACCGTCAGGAGCTCAAAGGGTGCTGAAGTCACAATCGTCTGTGTTGCGGCCCTCTGAGCAGGCGGTTTGGCCAATTCACATAAGCGGCAGGTACGGCAAACTTCGTCCACAACAGCCGACAAGCGTGGGTGATAAACTTTCTGTTGTAACCATTGCAAAGTCTTTTTGACTCCAAAGTGGGCCCCTTTTTCGTGAGCCTCTCGAGCCAGTTCGTGTAGTTGAGCTCCGGGCGTAACCACCTGCCAAACAGTCGTTGAGGTTGTTTGCGAAGTGATTTTACGGTACAGTAGTCCCTTTCGGATAATCAGTCTCTCCCATTATCGCAGCATCAGCGACAGGTCTTGGGTCCAAGTTTGTCGTTGAGTATCAGTGGGTAATTGACCAGAGGCGACCCATGTCCGGAGAAGTCCAACTTCTTCATCTTCTTGTTGCTGTTGTATCCACTTATCCCGAGATTGTTCCAGGATGCCCCTGTGGGCCTCTGGAGAAGATACTTTTGCATCAACATTGGTGAGCACGGCAGCGGTAAGAGCGAACGGTATTTCCTCTCCTTCTAATTCTTCATCTCGATTCTGTCCGGGAGTTGTATGTCGAATCCTGGAGAGAGCATCTGCATGAACATTCTCGGCCCCTCTTTTGTAAATAATCTTGTAATTGTACTTCGCCATTCGGGCCACCCATCGCTGCTCCAAAGCCCCCAACTTGGCGTTTTCCAAATGAGCAAGTGGGTTGTTGTCAGTTCGCACTACCACCTCGGAGCCCGCTAGGTACTCTGCGAATCTCTCCGTCATAGCCCACACCACTGCGAGGAGCTCGAGCTTAAAAGAGCTGTAATTGTCAGGGTTACGCTCGGAGTCATGGAGTGAATGGCTTCCATAAGCGATCACCCTCTCCCGGCCATCCTGAACCTGTGACAACACAGCCCCTAGCCCGTGAAGACTCCCGTCAGTGTGCAGGATGAACGGCTGAGAGAAATCCGCATAAGCCAACACTGGGGCATTCGAGAGTGCAGCCTTGAGATCTCGGAAGGCCTCTTCCTGAGGGTGTTGCCACTGGATTTTTCGCCCATTGGCCCCAGCGGGAGCCCCCTTCAGCAGGTCATGCAGGGCTCGAGCTCGACATGCAAAATTCTTTACGAAACGACGGTAATATCCAGCTAACCCCAGAAAAGCCCGCACGTCTTTCACCGTCTCGGGGGTAGGCCATTCCTGGATAGCAGCAACCTTCTCCCGGGATGGTCTCACACCCTCTGCCGAAACGACATGACCCAGATACTCAATCTGAGAGCGAAATAGGTGGCATTTCTGAGGCTTCACCTTCAACCCGTACTTTTGCAGCCGGCTGAGTACCTGTCCCAACCGCTTCAGGTGGTCCTCGAAGGAGGCGGCATAGACAATGATGTCGTCCAGGTAGATCAACGTGGCCTCAAAATTGAGATCCCCTAAACATTGCTCCATCAATCGCTGAAAGGTCCCGGGGGCATTGGCCAGCCCGAATGGCATACGATTAAACTCAAACAGTCCCATGGGCATTATGAACGCCGTCTTAGCTCTGTCCTCTTCTGACATGGGCACCTGCCAGTACCCACTGGCCAAGTCCAGGGTTGAAAAATATGTTGCTTTGCCCAATGCAGACAGAGATTCTTCTATGCGGGGCAGTGGGTATGAGTCTTTAATAGTGCAAGCATTCAATTTACGATAATCCACACAGAATCGTAGTGTGCCATCTTTTTTCCGGACCAACACGATGGGGGCCGCCCAAGGGCTTTGACTTTCCCGTATCACCCCTTTTTGCAGCATCTGAGCCAGCAAAGTTTTCACCTCTTGATAGAGTTGTGGCGGGATCTGTCGATATCGTTCTCGGATAGGGGCCGCTCCTGCTGTGGGGATCTCATGAGTGATGGCGGTGGTACACCCAAAGTCGTCCTCATGGCTAGCAAATACTTCATGGTACTGTCCCAGCAATGCTTTTACTTGTGAAAGTTGGGCCGCAGTTAGTCCAGAAAGCTCGGCCCGCATCTGCTCCAAAATATTTCGGCCCTTCTCTTGTGTCGAGACTTCGTGGGCCTGTAAGGTTCGTATTGTTACCTCCCAAGGATCCTCGGGGTGTACTCGTAATTGAAATGCAGGAGCGGGCAGCACTTCTTCTAAAGGCTTTACTAGTTTGGCCAGTACAGTCCGTGCTTTCAGAATGGTATCTCGGTCTTCAAGGTTAACGCAGCGGACAAGGACGGTTCCTTTTCGCACCGTAGCGAGGGAACGGGCCACCAGTATGCCAGGAGGTAAGTGCTCTGAGTGACACGGTTCCACCTGCACCTCTACGCCCTCCAAAGGTATCGGGGCCCGAATTGGCAGGGCCACCACTGTCTGTCCAGGAGGCAGCACAAGCAGGGGTGCCGCTGACGTGATGACCTTGCCCAGAGCCTCACCCTCCTGGCAGTCCCGATGCACCCGCGCACCTCGCACCAGCTGCTGGAATACCTGTCCCTGAGCTGTGCGAGAATCCCACTGCTTCAGTGTCCTTTGTGTGGGATCATTAAGCAACAGGCTACCAAACTCTTTTAAAATATTCATGCCTAGGGTGACGGGGTGTCGTTGATCAGCTTCTCCTGGAGTCAGCACCACCCCTCTGTGGCCGAGGGATTTTCCGCACAACGTCATCTGCACCCACACTACCCCGGCAACCGGGACCGGCAGTTGGTTAGCGGCTACTAGTCTAATCATGGGCCCCCACTGAGGCCTTGCTGCCTCCGGAAAGTTTCGCTGAAAGTACGCTACGGGCATAGTGGTTACTTGTGACCCCGTGTCCACCAGACACCGGACGGCCCGGCCCTCTACTTCTGCCCAAACTACCGGACACTTTGCTACCAAATTTTCGGCTCCGAGCGGCGTCCCCCCAGCCTGGAGCCCTTTAGTTTAATGGCCGCCGGAGTGGGTATCTCCCACGCCGCGGACACTCTCGGGCGAAGTGGCCTGGTTCTCCACATTCATAACACCGGGCAGGTATAGATTGACCACCCCGCGGAGTACGTGACCCCCAGGGACCGGGATTAACACTGGGTCGTCCAGTCTCCGGTTCGGTTCTTCTCTTTACTTCAGCCAACTCGCTCTTAATATTTTTCAATTCTCGCTTCATCTCCTCCACCCACTGAGGTTCCTCAACTGTGTTCGAGGAGGCCTCCACACCTCGGACCTTCCCCACGGGGACCGCCATCCCCTGCTCTTGCTCCCGAACCCGTGCCTGACTTCCCACTTCTGAAAAGTCTATTTGGGGATTCATTCTGATCTGTTCCCGTAATGCCTGTTTTATCATTGGATCTCGCAGTCCAGTCACCAGTAGGTCACGTAGGGTAATGTCAACAGGTCCTACCCCTACCCCGTCTTTTCTTTCAATAGCCGTATGCAATTCTTGGAGCACATTCATATACTGAGTAATCGTCTCCCCCTCTGCCTGCATCCTGCTAAACAGACGGGTCCTTAACTCTCCCACATTAGTGGGATCCCCGTGGGTCTGTTCCACTATCTGCAACACCTTTTCAAAAGTGTTGCGGTGCCCCGGAGGTTTCAACATCACTGACCTCCGCACCTCCCCGTCTAGGGCCATGAGTGCCACTTCAGCTTCCAGGTCAGGGGTCATTGGGTGCATCCGAAAGAGCCCCCGCATTCGCTCTGTCCAGCTCCATAACATAGTATTGGAGCTGGAGAATCTAGGCAGGTTGTTCAGCATGGCCCCCAATGAAATGCTAGTACGGGGGCCCTCATTATTTACAGAGTCTACAGCTTCCCCCTGACCTGCGCCACCACCGTCTATGCTCGGATGCAGTGACGAGACACTAGACGACTGATGGTTTGCAAAATAACTTTTATCTAGTTTTAGCCACTGGGCTTGTTTGAAGAAACATAAAATTTGTGAACCAAACAAACAGTCCACGCAGGGACTCACCAATACTATTCAAATTCTAAAGCCACTTAGCCTTCCAGGGACTGCTGGTTTCGTGAGCGTGGCTGCGTTGAGGTCTCTGAGGCAGCTGTCCTGAAGTCTCGCTTCCCCAGGAAGGAATGGGGCTCAACAGGCCCTGAAGAAAGTGATGACGGTGGGGCGCAACAGGCCCTGAAGAAAGCAATACCGTTGGGGCGCAACAGGCCCTGAAGAAAACAATGCCGTTGGGGCGCAACAGGCCCTGAAGAAAGCGCAGCCGCTGGGGCGCCACAGGCCCTGAAGGAAACGCTGCCGCTGGGGCGCAACAGGCCCTGGAGAAAGCGCTGCCGCTGGGGCGCAACAGGCCCTGAAGAAAACGATGCCGTTGGGGCGCAACAGGCCCTGAAGAAAGCGCTGCCGCTGGGGCGTAACAGGCCCTGAAGAAAGCGATGTCGTTGGGGCGCAACAGGCCCTAAAGAAAATGATGGAGGTGGCGCGCGGTGATGACGCAGTTCCCCAGATGACCTGTAGCCGTCCCTTATCAAGGAGTCTCTCCCAAAGCCAGGGTAGCGAGCCTTTTATCTCGCCTGTGACGAGGTGGCGTATCTTCAGGCCGGTGACGGCCGGGTCGGCGTGATGGGGGAAGGCTGGGGGGAAGTGCCCAGGCCTCTGTGACCTGGTTTCGGGTACTCACAGCCACAACCCGAAGTAAAGTTCCTCTCTCGCCAAGGCGGGGGGTAGCGGGGATGCTTCTCTCAGAACGGGAGCGGGGAGCAGTCTCTGGGAACAGTCTCTCACGTCTCTCTTGTCGGTAAATGTCCAGCTTTTTCCTCGCAGGCTCCTCTCGGTGCCCCAGCAAGTCACCCTGCGTCCTGCCTTCACTCGCTCTCTTCCCCAACTGCCACTTCAGCGTGTCCCCTGCTCCTTTTACCCTAGCCCCGCCCCCTGTTGCCCTGACAACCTCAGTCGCATGTCTCCCTTTGTAATCCCCCTGATATGATTCCTTCACTAACTCTGATGGCGGTCCTCCTGGTTCCGGCCAAAACGCTATATGGGGGTCCTCCTCCCCACACTCGCTAGCGAGATCGCTGATTTTGTGACACATCAGCAATCTCGCCAGCGAGATCGCTGTGTGTGACGGGGATCAGCGACCGGCCCCCCTGCCGGGTATCGCTGATCGTGCTCGAGCGGCCTGGGACGTTTTTTGATCGCTGGTCTCCCGTGCCAAGCACGCATCGCTGCGTGTGGCAGCGAGAGACCAGCGATCAGCGACGCTGGACGCTGATTTCTAATGTAAACGTCGGGTATCCAGGAGCCGCGGCTCCTGGATACCTGCTGTTTACCTTGGAAACCGGAGTACACGCTGGTTTGGAAACCGGCGTACACGCTGGTTTCCAAGGTAAACAGTGGGTATCCAGGAGTCACGCGGCTCCTAGATACCCGATGTTTACCTTGGAAACGCCGGTTTCCAAAGGTAAACAGCAGGTATCCTGGATTATAGGGGGTGTCTATGCTGCCTTTTTTGCCTATGTTCGGACTATTATGTCCACTATGGATGACTGATCAGCGTCTTTATGCCATTTGACAATTGTTCCACCTGGTGGATTATTTTTTGGTGATTTATTTTGAGTGCAGCAACTGTGCGATATTTACTACTGTTTATGGGAATATTGATTCTCCTCCATATTTTTCTTTTTGTGTAGACGGTTTTGTTTATTGGGGGGGGGCTTTTTTGCTTGGTCTGTCATTGCATGCAGCATAAGTCCTTTTTATTACGAGATAAGTCATTTAAGCTGCAATATTGAGAATTTTTGACTACGAGATAAGTCTACCTCATTAGAATTTTTGACTACGAGATAAGTCTACCTTATTATTGTGGGCCGAGTGCTCACTTTGATACTACGAGATAAGTTTACAGCAAGTGTGCACTTTAAGAGACGTTATCTAGTCTTTCCATTAGGGTTTTTTTCGGGCGTTTATGTATGTCTGTGTTTTTTCTGTGTATCCTCGTCATTGACTAGGGATTTTTAGGGTGTTACAGGGTCACCGAAGTTGAGCGTGGGCGCCACATCGTCAACAACTAGGGTGCCAACCTCCGCAGGCAGGAAGGGACTCACTAGGGCCCTTTAGGGCGAGTACAGTTGTCCTGAATAAAACCAAAATAAATTTTTTGTGGATTTCTGGTGATTCATTGTCCTGTACCCTACTGAGCTGGGAACAAAGTTTTTAATTATCTAATTAAAAGTGAATTTGTAGGGGTCATTTGTTTGCTACCAGAATTACATAACAAGATGGTGTCGGACTGAGGTGCCAAGGGCCCCCCAGTATCCAACTCCAGAGCCCCACTTGTCAGCTACATGCAATTAGGACATTATCCTCAATCACAAATGTATATAACAATGAACTGGGTAGATAGTTAAATGAATAAGATGCTGTCTTTGTCTGTACATAGTGACTCAAGTATATGGTGTCAAATACTGCTCGTATAAGAGGGTGGTGGACATCTCTTGCACAGAGGCCTACCACAGGATTCTCCTGCTCTCCTGTGGGACAGTGCAAGCCTGTGTGAATGGATCTAAGGCAATATTAGGGGTGCACATAATAGGCATTGCTTCCGCTCTGTGGAAGGAGAAAGTTTTCACTGATGATTTGATTGGAATATTTAGTGTTGATTGCCATGGTAATAAGTGACCCGCCATGAGTTGTATGTACAGTGATATGACCTGGATGTTCAGCGAATGCCCAGTCCGAGTGCATTACAGTAGCGGTACGCTACTGATTTATGGTATATCCTGTACATGTGTCTAGGATGTGACTACCCTTTTAAAAATGTAGATGGTAGTAATAATAATACACGTTATGCTTTACTGATTGGAATTTAGGTAGTGGTTTGCAAATTTTTTTTACCTGTACTGAAATGATTGGGTCACCGAGGAGGATAGCAGGCCCAGGCTAAGCCACAGAAAACCAGAGAGGTTGGTAACTAAGCGGATTGCAGACCCCTGATCCTATCCACACAACTAGCAGTAGCCGTGGAGCATGCCTACGATGATCCTAGACGCCTCGGCACAGCCAGAGAGCTAACTAAGCCTAAAGCAAGAAAGGGGTAATCTAAACTGCCCCAGAGCATACCCTAAAGGAATAGATAGCCCCCAAACATATATTGTCGGTGAGACAAGATGAAAACACAAACGCAGGCAGGAAAATAGACTGAGAAAATGATGGGGCCCACACTGACTAGACAGGACAGGAAAGGAAAGACACTGTCTGCAACCACGCAAAAAACCCTGCAAAATGTCCAACACGTCTGATGCCAAAAATACTGAAGTCGCACGACTTCGCCCACTATATCAGCACTCTGGTATATTCTGAAAGCAGAGCAAAAAGAGGCCAATCGATTAAGGGACAAAAACAAACTGGCACAAGCAGTAACAAATGGACGGTGATTCAGCACAGCCCCAGCCGGAGCTGGCTGACCCACACAAAACTGAGATAGACAAAACCAGATCAAAAGTAAACAGAAAAGCAAATGAACACTTAGCTGAACATGCATGGACTGAGCTGGAAACAAAGACCTCAGGAGTCAGGAAGAAAATCACCAGCAGGGATAGAGAGAGTCGGCTGTTGTGAGTTCATTTTCCCCTTCACCATTGAGGTCTGATGAACTCCCTCTTCTGGTGAAGGAAGGTAGTGAGGCTGATTACAAAGCACCTGAGCAGAATGATGATGACTGGGTGACTGGGATTGCTGACTGGATATAAGGCAGCCGACGCCCTTCTGCCTTGCGGGTGATTACTCTGAAGGATTCTTGGAGACCAGTCTGATTCCTGCTCCTCAAAAGCTAAGTTTTCTGCTCTACTTTTTGCATTTGTGTTTTGGTCTTGTTTTGCCTTGTTTTTCTGCATTTCTGCCTTTCCCTGCTGGGTGAGCTGAATTCCTTTTTGCTCTGTCTTCAGATAATACCTGAGTACTGATATAGTCATTTTGAAGACTAGCGTCTTCAGGGCTTTTTTCCTTATCAGTGTTACACCGCTCCGCCATACTTACCCGGTCTCAGCTCCCACGCCGCAGTCGCCCTCCGCTCCCACGCCGCAGCCTCTCTCCACCCGACGGCCGCGGCGGTCACCTGAGACAGGCCCGCGACCGATGCCTTCCCTGCATGCTATGCGCATGCGCCATAGGCCGCGGCCACGCCTCCTTCCTGCTCCTTATGCTCCGGCTGTGCCCTGACCCGGAAGCACCTTTGGACCAATGGCTGACCAGACGGGGCCATATCAGGCCGCTTCCCCCTGAGGGAGGCGCCTGATCGTTGTGTTTCCTGACACTCTGGCCTCACTCCATCGTGCACACTCTGCTCCTGCAGTTCCTGTCTCGGCTGCTCCTCACAGCAGCTTCTCAGTCCTGCTACCCGTGTTCCTGGTTACCTACTCCAGTCCTGCCTTCAGTGTTCCTGTCGTCCTACTCCAGTCCTGCCTTGTGTTCCTGCCGTCCTACTCCAGTCCTGCCTTCAGTGTTCCTGCCGTCCTACTCCAGTCCTGCCTTGTGTTCCTGCCGTCCTACTCCAGTCCTGCCTTCAGTGTTCCTGCCGTCCTACTCCAGTCCTGTCTTCAGTGTTCCTGCCGTCCTACTCCAGTCCTGTCTTCAGTGCTCCTGCCGTCCTACTCCAGTCTCAGTCTTACTCCGGTCCATCCTGAGCCGCCCCTCTCGGTACCGGCTACCGTGGTACTCGAACCCCTGGGCCTGCTCCTAACGGTCCCTGTATAGGGGTCGGTTCCACCTGGCAGCTCGCCCGGGGTCCCTCGGTGCCACGGCCCATAGGGTCCATTCTCGGAGCTCCCGCTCCTGACCACCCACGCTAACAGTACGATCAGGCCATGGACTCCGCCGGTACTACGGCTGCTACCCAGAAAGAGTTGCTATTCCTACGGGAGAATCAGGGGCGCATTATGTCAATCATGAAGTCGATGGACACCCGTTTGTCGGCCTTACAGGTGGCCGATCCTGGAAATGCCACTCAGCTGGCCAGTCTCCAACAGGAGCTGGGTCAGCAGCAAGATACTCAAACCCACATTTTGTCCTACATGGCCTCCTTTGATAGTCGCTTGTCGGCCCTCCAGGCTGCCGCTGCAGTGCCGACTCCTCCCCCTGCGTCTGCTGCTCCGACGCCCCGCCTCGCCAAGCCGCCTCGTTTCACCGGGGATCCCAAGCTCTGTAGGGGGTTCTTAAATCAGTGTAGTCTCCACTTTGAATGGCTGCCGCAGCAATATCCCTCGGACCGGGCCAAAGTGGCCTTCATCATGTCCCATCTGGAGGGAGAGGCCCTTTCTTGGGTAAACCCGCACTGGGAACGTGACGACCCGGTCGTTTCGAGTCTCCCGGTTTTCCTGGATACGTTTCGTAAGGTTTTCGATGAGCCGGGCCGGTTAGCCTCTCTCACTGAGTCACTCTTTAACTTACACCAGGGCTCTCTCACGGTCGGACAGTACGCTATTCGCTTTCGCACTATTTCCTCTGAGCTCGGATGGAATAACGCAGCTTTGGTGGGGGCATTCTGGCGCGGTCTTTCTAGTAAAATAAAGGATGAACTCACTGGTCGAGATACCCCGTCCACCTTAGAGGAACTTATCTCGCTGGCTACCCGCATTGACCTGCGCTTCCTGGAGCGCGCTCGGGAGTCAGTGAGAGACAGGCGCTCCTCCAGGTCAGTTTCTCCTTTCACTCAGTCGGCCAGCTCACGTTCAGTCGGATCTTCTTCCCTCTCTTCGGGTGAGCCCATGCAGATAGATCATCTCAGGTTGGCCGAGTTACGTCAGAGAGAGAGACGGGCACAAGGTCTGTGCCTCTATTGCGGTCATTCGTCACACTATATCCGCACCTGTCCTAAGAGACAGGGAAACGACTCCACCTAGGTCAGGTAAGAGAGGCCTTCCTAGGTGATGATGATGATTCCTCTCAACCCCTTACGATTTCTGTGCTTTTGGTTTCAGGAGGGAGGCGTGGTTCCGAGGTGGCCTACGTGGATTCGGGCTCAGTGGGTAACTTCATTCGGCCGGAAGAGGTAGACAAATACCAAATTCCTGTAGTCACTCTATCTAACCCAATTCAGATTGCCACCGTGGATGGCAAACCGCTACAGGTGACCGTCACCTTGGTCACTGAAGAGGTGGAATTGCAAATCGGAGCCTTACATCGAGAGAAGATAGCCTTTTACGTTTTACCTAAGCTCTCTCACGCCATTCTACTCGGTCTTCCATGGTTAAGGACTCATCAGCCTGTTCTCGACTGGTCTTCTGGGGAGATACTCCGCTGGGGGCACCCGTGCCAAGCTCGCTGTCTGACTCCTGTCCGCCTGGCGGCCGCTCCACGGTCACCTCCAGACCTCCCGGGTCTTCCTCCAGCTTACAGCTCCTACGCCGATGTTTTTGATAAGAAGGAAGCGGAGGTCCTCCCTCCATACCGGCCGTTTGACTGCCCAATTGAACTTGTTTCTGGTTCAACCCCCCCAAGGGGCAGAATCTACCCTCTGTCTCCCGCGGAGACCACCGCCATGTCCGAGTACGTCCGAGAGAACCTCGCCAAAGGCTTTATACGGAAATCCTCTTCGCCCGCGGGAGCCGGGTTCTTCTTCGTCAAAAAGAAGGATGGGACTCTACGGCCATGCATTGACTATAGGGGCTTGAATGAGATTACCATCAAGAACAGGTACCCTCTTCCACTCATTCCGGAACTGTTTGACCGTCTCAGAGGCGCTCGGGTCTTTACCAAGCTGGACCTCAGAGGAGCCTACAATCTGGTCCGTATCCGCGCAGGTGACGAGTGGAAGACCGCTTTCAACACTCGAGATGGCCATTACGAGTACCTGGTCATGCCCTTCGGTCTTTGCAATGCTCCTGCAGTCTTTCAAGAGTTCGTCAACGAGATCTTCCGGGATCTCTTGTACTCCTGTGTGGTCGTGTACTTAGACGACATCCTCGTCTTCTCGCCGGACCTCTCGTCCCACAGAAAGAGTGTCCGCCTGGTGCTTCAGCGTCTTCGGGAGAACCGTCTGTATGCAAAGATCGAGAAATGTCTCTTCGAACAGACCTCTCTGCCATTTCTGGGATACATTATCTCCGACGCTGGTCTAAGGATGGATCCCGAGAAGTTGTCTGCCATCCTCAAATGGCCTCGCCCCGTCGGATTAAAGGCGATACAACGATTCCTCGGGTTCGCCAACTATTACCGGCAATTTGTCTCCCACTTCTCCGCGATCACAAGACCCATTTCTGTGCTCACCCGTAAAGGGTCTACTTCCAAGGATTGGTCTCCTGAGGCAGAGGAGGCCTTTCTGTCCCTAAAACGGGCTTTCTCCACGGCTCCGGTCCTGCATCGCCCTGAGAGCGATCGACCTTTTGTACTCGAGGTGGACGCTTCCTCGACTGGTGCCGGGGCGGTGCTGTCCCAGAGAACCGCCTCCGGTCGCCTGCACCCTTGTGGCTTCTTCTCGAAGGCCTTTTCTCCATCCGAGTGTAACTACTCGATCGGTGACCGGGAACTTTTGGCCATCAAGTTGGCCTTGGAGGAATGGCGCCACCTCCTGGAAGGAGCTGTCCATCCTTTTGTCATCTTCTCGGACAACAAGAATCTGGCCTATCTCCAGTCTGCCCAGAGACTAAACCCTCGCCAGGCCAGATGGTCTTTATTTTTTGCCCGATTTGATTTCGAGCTCCGATTCCATCCCGGCAACAAGAATTCCAAAGCCGACGCCCTGTCCAGGGTCTTCCAACCACACGAATCCACGGAGGAACCGTCACATATCATTGATCCCACTAGGATCATCACCATGGCTCCAGTGAACTGGCTTACTCCTCCGCCTGGCAAGACGCTTGTGCCAGAGAATCTCAAGCAAAAGGTTCTTCTATGGGGGCACTCCTCCAAACTGGCCGGCCATGCCGGAACTAAGAAGACCCTTGACCTTATCAAACGTCACTACTGGTGGCCCTCACTTCGCCAAGATGTACTTGACTTTGTGGCTTCTTGTCCATCCTGTGCAAAGAACAAGGTGCCACGGAGATCTCCGTCTGGCTTGTTGCTTCCGTTGCCTGTCCCTACGGTTCCTTGGGAGAACATCGCCATGGATTTCATCACCGACCTACCCTGCTCTGCGGGCTGCTCAGTCATTCTGGTGGTGGTGGATCGTTTTTCCAAGATGGCTCACTTCATCCCTCTGCCCGGTCTTCCCTCAGCACCAGAGCTGGCCGAGATCTTCATTCATCAAGTCTTCAGGCTTCATGGACTACCTCGACGCATTGTGTCTGACCGAGGGGTTCAGTTTACCTCCAAGTTCTGGCGTTCGCTTTGTAAGCTTATGAACGTTTCCCTCGACTTCTCCTCGGCCTACCATCCACAGTCCAACGGACAAGTAGAGCGTACCAACCAGACACTTACGGGATACTTACGCCACTTCTCTAACGCCCACCAGAACGATTGGGTCAACTTACTCCCCTGGGCAGAGTTCGCTTATAACAACCATGCTGGTGAGTCTTCGGCCAAGTCTCCGTTTTTCATTGTTTTTGGCAGACATCCTGTTGTCCCTCTTCCGATAACCCCTGCCTCTGAGGTACCCGCGGCCAATGCCTTGTCCTCGGAATTTTCTAAGATTTGGGCTGAGACCAACACATCACTCAAGAGATCCGCTGATCAGATGAAGAACTATGCAGACAAAAAGAGGTTGGATTCTCCTCCATATCGTGTTGGCGACAAGGTCTGGCTCTCCTCCAAATTCGTCCGACTAAAACTGCCCTCCTACAAGTTGGGTCCACGCTACATCGGTCCGTTTGAAATTCTGGGACGTATTAACGAAGTTGCCTACAAATTGAGGTTGCCTGCTTCGCTCCGGATCCCGAACACCTTTCACGTCTCTCTCCTGAAGCCTGTGGTGCTGAATCGTTTCCATTCCTCGCTTGATCTTGGTCCTCAGCCGGTGGGTGCCGACAACGTTTTTGAAGTGCAGGACATCCTCGCTGTGAAAAGGGTTAGAGGTAGGACTTTCTTTCTCGTTGATTGGAAGGGCTTTGGTCCTGAGGAGAGATCCTGGGAGCCTCGGGAGAATATTAATGCTCCCCGTATCCTCAAGAGGTTTCTTGTTTATCTCCGGGGGGGGGCGGCTTAGGGGAGGGGGTACTGTTACACCGCTCCGCCATACTTACCCGGCCTCCGCTCCCACGCCGCAGTCGCCCTCCGCTCCCACGCCGCAGCCTCTCTCCACCCGACGGCCGCGGCGGTCACCTGAGACAGGCCCGCGACCGATGCCTTCCCTGCATGCTATGCGCATGCGCCATAGGCCGCGGCCGCGCCTCCTTCCTGCTCCTTATGCTCCGGCTGTGCCCTGACCCAGAAGCACCTTTGGACCAATGGCTGACCAGACGGGGCCATATCAGGCCGCTTCCCCCTGAGGGAGGCGCCTGATCGTTGTGTTTCCTGACACTCTGGCCTCGCTCCATCGTGCACACTCTGCTCCTGCAGTTCCTGTCTCGGCTGCTCCTCACAGCAGCTTCTCAGTCCTGCTACCCGTGTTCCTGGTTACCTACTCCAGTCCTGCCTTCAGTGTTCCTGTCGTCCTACTCCAGTCCTGCCTTGTGTTCCTGCCGTCCTACTCCAGTCCTGCCTTCAGTGTTCCTGCCGTCCTACTCCAGTCCTGCCTTGTGTTCCTGCCGTCCTACTCCAGTCCTGCCTTCAGTGTTCCTGCCGTCCTACTCCAGTCCTGTCTTCAGTGTTCCTGCCGTCCTACTCCAGTCCTGTCTTCAGTGCTCCTGCCGTCCTACTCCAGTCTCAGTCTTACTCCGGTCCATCCTGAGCCGCCCCTCTCGGTACCGGCTACCGTGGTACTCGAACCCCTGGGCCTGCTCCTAACGGTCCCTGTATAGGGGTCGGTTCCACCTGGCAGCTCGCCCGGGGTCCCTCGGTGCCACGGCCCAGAGGGTCCACTCTCGGAGCTCCCGC
Organism: Dendrobates tinctorius; assembly: GCF_039654945.1. Lineage (NCBI taxonomy): Eukaryota > Metazoa > Chordata > Amphibia > Anura > Dendrobatidae > Dendrobates > Dendrobates tinctorius. Next base: position 16,154,680 of record NW_027361751.1, on the reverse strand, counting down.
TCCTGACCACCCACGCTAACAATCAGTCTGTTGGCTCTTGTTTTTGAGAGGGTTTTGGCAGATTGCAGACAGCAGCTTTTCTATTCTGTCCTATTTAGTTAGCTTGGGCCCCATCATTTGCTCAGCCTATCTTTCTATCTGTGTGAGTGTTTTTTCATCTTGCTTCACCATCATTATATGTTGGGGGCTGCCTATTGCTTTGGGGTCTGCTCTGGGGCCGTTTAGATTTCCCTTTCTGTCTTTAGGCTATGTAGTTCTCCGGCTGTGATCGAGGGGTCTAGGGCACCGTAGGAACCCCACACGGCTACTGCTAGTTGTTGTTGTTAGGTTCAGGGGTCTGCAATCCGATAGCTGCCAACTTCTCTGGTTTTCTGGAAATAACTAGTATTTCTGTTTTTGCCTCCTATGGTGACTCATTCATAACAGTCGGCTGTCTTAAATCCCCATCTGAAACCCCAGATCTCCAATCGTCGTCCTCATTATCAGGTGGCAAGCCACTGTTAATCAGATCAGCTCCATTACCTCCAGTAACCACCAGAGGGAGCCCAGAAAAAGAACTCGCAACCCCTCTGTCAATTTGACCAGCTCCACTACCTTCAGTAATAACAAGAGGGCGGCCAGAAAGTGAACTCACAACAGTACCCCCCCTTGAGGAGGGGTCACCGAACCCTCACCCACGCCACCAGGCCGATCAGGATGGGCCCGGTGAAAAGCACGAACCAATCTTTTGGCACGAATGTCAGAAGCAGAGACCCAAGAATTATCCTCCTGGCCATAACCCTTCCATTTGACCAAGTACTGGAGTCTCAGTGTAGCCAAACGAGAATCCAATATTTTCTCTACCTCATTTTCCATATTGCCTTTAACCAGTACAGCGTCAGGAGGCGTGCCATAGGAACTACTGGCTCCACAAACCTCTTCAACAAAGATTTGTGAAACATGTTATGGATCTTAAACGTAACTGGAAGAGCCAATCGAAAAGAAACAGGATTAAGGATCTCCAAAATCTTATAAGGTCCAATGAATCTTGGCTTGAATTTTGGAGACACAACCTTCATAGGAATATTCTTTGACGACAACCAAACCATATCACCCAATTTAAACCGGGGACCAATGGTCCTATGCCGGTTGGAAAACCGTTGGGCTTTTTCCTGAGAGTGGGACAACTTATCCACCACTTAGTCCCAAATCTGCTGCATTCTCTCTACCACAGTGTCCACACTTGGGCAGGTCGAAGATTCCACCTGCCCTGAAGAAAATTGAGGATGAAACCCAAAGTTACAAAAAAAGGGCGACATAAAAATGGCAGAACTAGCTCTATTGTTTAGCGTGAATTCGGCCAAAGGCAAAAATGAGACCCAGCCATCCTGATCAGCAGATATGAAACATCTCAAATAGGATTCCAAAGTCTGGTTTGTTCTTTCAGTCTGCCCATTGGTCTGAGGATGAAATGCAGAGGAGAAAGATAACTGAATTCCCAGTTTGGAACAAAAAGCTCTCCAAAATCTGGAAACAAACTGGACTCCTCTGTCCGACACAATGTTCTCAGGAATCCCGTTCAGCTGAACCACCTGTTGTAAAAACAAGGGCACCAACTCAGAAGAAGATGGCAACTTTGGGAGTGGTACAAGATGGATCATCTTAGAAAAGCTATCACAAATCACCCAGATAACAGTCATTCTCTGAGAGACAGTAAGATCGGAAATAAAATCCATTAAGATATGGGTCCATGGCCTCCTGGGCACTGGCAGGGGCATCAACAACCCACTAGAACGAGAACAGGGCTTGGACGGAGAGCAAGTCCCACAGGACTGCACAAAATTCCTGACATCACGAGATAAGGCAGGCCACCAAAAAGACTGACTCACCAAATCTCTGGTACCAAAAATACCTGGATGACCAGCCAATGCGGAGCAATGAATTTCAGATATTACTCTCTTCCTCCACTGGTCAGGGACATACAATTTTCCCATAGGGCAACGTTCAGGTTTGTTCTCCTGAAATTCCTCCAGGGCACGTCTCAAATCGGGTGAGATGGCGGAAAGAACTACATCCTCATTTAGAATGGTGGTAGACTCAGTCACAGCAAGAGAATCCGCAAAGAAACTCCTAGAAAGGGCGTCCGCCTTAACATTCTTAGTGCCTGGAAGAAAAGAGACCACAAAATTAAAACGCGTGAAAAACAAGGCCCACCTAGCCTGTCTAGGATTCAAGCGTTTGGCTGATTCAAGATAAATCAAATTCTTGTGGTCGGTGAGGACCACAACTTGATGTCTAGCTCCCTCCAACCAATGTCTCCACTCTTCAAATGCCCATTTCATGGCCAACAATTCCCGATTCCCCACGTCAAAGTTACGTTCAGATGGGGAAAATTTTCGAGAAAAGAAGGCACAGGGATTCATCTTAGAAGTCACCGGATCTTTTTGAGACAAAACGGCTCCTGCACCAATCTCAGAAGCATCTACCTCCACCTGAAATGGGAGTGAGACATCAGGTTGCCGTAGAACCGGAGCAGAAGTGAATCTCCGCTTAAGCTCCTGAAATGCCGAGACTGCCTCTGGAGACCAATTCACCACATCAGCGCCCTTTTTGGTCAGATCAGTCAGTGGTTTGACAATATCAGAAAAATTACTTATAAATTTACGGTAGAAATTAGCAAAACCCAAAAACTTCTGGAGAGCCTTCAAAGAAGTGGGCTGAACCCAATCATATATGGTCTGTATCTTGGCCGGGTCCATTTCAATAGCCGACGGAGACCAAATAAATCCCAAAAATGATCCCTTAACATACAGGGAATTTTCCCTCAAAATCCGGAACACAATCCGGACATGTTCCACATGAGAATCCCAATCACTGGAAAAGATCAAAATATCATCCAGATAAATGATCAAAAACTTATCCACAAAGTCCCGGAAAATATCATTCATAAAGGACTGGAAGACAGAAGGGGCATTAGTGAGCCCAAAAGGCATCACCAGGTACTCAAAATGTCCCTCCGGAGTATTTAACGCCGTCTTCTTCGCGGCAGGCTGAGCAGATGTTCTGCCTGCAGCCGGACTGTGGAGCCCTGGGCAAAGGGATAGTTTGCGGGCGCCCTCCCTTCCTTCTTTCCTTGTGGGAAATGGTGTGCTGAGGGCAGCATAGGGTTAAGGCGGTGGTTCCCCTCCCCTTTCTGAGCGGGGTGAATGGGAAGGAATTTCCAGCCAAGGAAGGGTAGATAAGGAGAGGCCCATGTGACATCCGGCCTCTCCTCAGCGCTGGGACCCGGAGGCGGTTGTTACTTCACGCTGCCTGCTGGTGACAGATGGCTGACTCCACAGCAGAGGCTGTGAGAGACAGGATTAGGAGGGAGGGAGTCTCATGGCTCGCCGCACTGCTGTGCGAGCAGGACCTCGTCTCCGCTCCTGCACCAGACGCTGTTACCGGTGGCCAGCGGCCCGCAAGGTGTACCCGCCCACCGGAGCATTATAGCCCCGCCCACATGGCGTCACTGCGCATGCGCACTGGAAGTTTGCACCTGCCTTTGTCTGTCACTCCCCCCCACCATCTTGAAACATGCAGCGGCCGGTACTGTGTTAAGAAGCGAGGAGAACGCGCCGCTGCATATTACACAGACAATTAACCCCATTGCGCACCTTCTGCAACAAGTCATTGGGGCTAAGTAGACTAACAGCTCCTCTACCGCAGAGGAGGCTGCTAACAATGTCCCATGCACTAGTATTAACCCTTCCATGTCAGCTCCTGGGCTAGGGGCTGCAGCGGAGGGGACACAGGACCTGTTAATGTCACCTTCAGGGGGGGTCCTCACCGGGCAAAATATGGCAGGAGGAACAGGCGAGGCATTGACGCTGCCTGCGCCTACCCTCACGGTGGCTCCCAGTGTGGCACACGCTAACGTACTTAGTGCAGGTGGCCCAACCCTCAGTCGCCATTGGAGGGGTCACGGAAGTCGCTCTACAGTTTCATCCTCTGCGTACTGTTCGTCGGACACATCGGATCGGCACAGCGGGCGAGGTCGCGCAAGGCGTCATCGCCGCTCCACAAGTCGTTCTCAGTCTTCCAGGCGAAGCGGCCCTCCAGGTCTTCCCGTTGGAGGTCACCATCCTCCTCAGATTAGACATCTGGGGAATCACGCCGTTACCGCCGCAGCCCGAGACGTACCAGAGAACACCGATCTAGGACTGAAGATTTACTGCCGTCTCAGCCCACCACTGTTCCTCCGACTGCAGCGAACGGTGAGTACCCATATGCTGGGGCATGGGGGGATGCGGCGGCAGTAGCACCAGCACTTAGGGGGCCTTGTTAAGCCAGCTCCCCATGCAGGGGCAGGGCAGGAGGATTTTAGTGAATCCTGCGGTATTAAATGCTTCCGCTCCCAAGCCTTCCCCAGTTCTGGCTAGCGTGCACAAAGATGCTTATTTCTGCGGCCTTTCACCTTTGGGGGCGCACTTGGATGCGGAAACAAAGGAAAAAATATGGTCGAATGATTACGTCGACATTTGGTCCCTGGTGTCCACGGATCAGAGTACCGTGGATAAGGAGCGTCGGGTACAAGATAGAGTTTTGACCGAAAACCAAGAGTTGCAAAGACAATCAATAATTGGTTGCAAGCAATCTTCGTTCTGGGCTCGGTCATGGGCGAGAAGCATCCAGAAAGGTGTTCGGAGCTTTTCGCTTATATCGACTCAATTTACAACTCGTATAAAACACATGGGGGATTGGCGTGGTGGATGTACGACGAGGATTTCAGACGACGGTTGGCCTTGCAGCCAACCTTGGGTTGGGGCGTGAAGGCCACGGACGCTTGGCTTTGCCTCATGATGGCACAGAAACCTGCGTCGTCCTTTCTGCCAGCGGCCTCGGCCTCAGCAACCGGTGGTGGGGCCGTGACCATGCGCAGACCTGGAACATGCTGGCTGTTCAATGAAGGCCACTGTAGGTTTTTCGGCTTGTGTAAATACAAGCACGAATGTTCCAGCTGTGGAGGAGCCCAGGCAGCCACTAAGTGTACACGTCCCACCGGTAAATTGCCAGCCAAACCCCCCCCGCGGACGCCAAAGACACCGGTGAGTGTAGCCGCGATGGGGCCATGGCTCGACCGGTACCCCAATAAGGAGGCAGTGGCATCGTTGCGTTTTGGATTTTCCTTCGGCTTCTTTATTCCTTTTAACTTTTGCACCCATCCGTCGTTCGCACCGAACTTAAAATTGGCCAGAGAATTTCCAGAAGTTTTGTCGGAAAAAATTCAAAAAGACGTAAACACCGGAAGAATGGCCGGCCCCTTTTCTACCCCGCCTTTTCACAATCTGAGAATTTCCCCTTTGGGACTAGTTCTAAAAAAAGAAGGGGGTAAGTTTCGCCTGATTCAGCATCTCTCTTACCCAAAAGGGGAATCTGTTAACGACGGAATTCCCGACAAAGATGCATCCGTGTCATACGTTTCATTGACAGGGCTGTGTCTTTAGTAAGGAAAGCAGGAAAAGGGGCCTTACTGACAAAGACCGATATTGAGTCTGCATTCCGGCTTTTGCCGGTTCACCCCGATTGCCACCATCTGTTAGGCTGTTTTGCAGATGGAAGTTACTTTTATGACATGTGCCTCCCTATGGGATGCTCGATTTCGTATCATTAATTTGAACAATTTGGAACCTTTTTGGAGTGGGTCGTTCGGTGCGCTTCTTGCCTTTCGTCAGTTGCGCAATACTTAGATGACTTCTTTTTCGTCGGTCCAGCTAATTCTCATCTATGCCACCAGCTCCTTGATAAGTTTTGTTTCCTAATGAGAGAATTTGGGGTTCCATTGTCGAAGGAAAAAACATTCTCACCAGTCACCAGGCTCTCATTTTTGGGCATTGAGATTGATTCAGAAGAAATGGTTTTTCGACTTCCGCACGACAAGGTTCAGAAACTCAAAGATCTGTTAGAAGGATTCTGCTCGGTGAGGAAGGTCACGCTAAAACAAATGCAAGTGTTTCTAGGCCTCCTTGTTTTTGAGTCCAAAGTCATGCCTATGGGAAGGATTTTTTCTAGGCGTTTATCACTTGCGACCAGGGGTGTTAAGCTCCTGCATCATCGAATTCGCATTAACTCGAGTATGAGAGATGACTTGTTGATTTGGAAGGAATTTTTATCATCATACAATGGTCGCACATGTTTTCAGACCCCGGAAATTACCAACGATGATATCTCTCTTTATGCCGACGCTGCGGGATCTTCTGGCTTTGGCGTAATTTTTGGCACGGAATGGTGCGCGGAGGCGTGGCCCGATTTTTGGGTATCCCGAGGATGGGTGCGGAACTTGACCCTTTTGGAACTTTTTCCCCTTGCCTGTGCAGTCGACATATGGGGCGACTCCATGCGTAACCACAGAATTCGCTTCTGGTCTGATAACATGAGCGTCGTACAATCTATCAATTCCTTGTCGTCTTTGTCAATGCCGGTTATTAAACTCCTTAGTTTTTTAGTGTTGAAATGTTTACGTTTAAACATTTGGTTCAGAGCGCAGCAGGTCCCTGGGGTGAATAACACTGTTGCTGATGCTTTGTCTCGTTTCCATTGGCAGAAATTTCGAGAGACCAGTCCCAGCGCCCAACTGGAGGGGCAACCCTGCCCGCTCAGCATGTGGGAGGTAGTGGAGCCTGATTAATGCCGCTAGTACAGATGTCCTTAGCACAGTCTACATGGATGGCTTATGGTAAGTCCTGCAATGAGTGGTTACAGTTCATTGGTCAGAGGTCGTTGGACTCCTCAGATTCTCTTTTGGAAACCCTGTCGGAATTTTTGTTACACCTTCATCAGCAAGGGGTGTCAGGCACAGTGGCGCGCCACCGCTTAGCAGGCTTATCTTTTTTCTTTAAATTAAACAGCTTGCCGGATGTTACATGAACCTTTATTATCCGGCAAGCAGTGAAGGGATGGGTCAGAGAACGCGCTCGGGGCGACAGCAGAAGGCGCATTTCATTTCTGTTACTATCACGAATCATCGGTGTTTTGCCGGAGGTCACATCATCAACTTTCGAGAGGTCTCTTTTTGCAGCCGTTTTTGCCATGGCTTTTTTCGGGGCTTTCCGTGTAGGGGAACTAGTAGTGGCTAAGAAGGGCATGGAAAGTGCGCTTCTGTGGGAAGATGTGGTCATAGAGGGTGATACTTTGCGCATGAGAGACAGGAAGTCGAAGACTGATGTTGCTGGTGTTGGCTCATGGATTACCGTCCGCGCTATATTAGGGCCGGTGTGTCCACTTGGTTTAGTCAGTTCATACTTGGCGGTTAGGCGCAACGGTTTTTCCTTTTTAGCTCACGAGGACAGGTCATCGGTCACCAGATACCAATTTCAAACGGTATTACGTAAATGCTTGGTGTCTTTGGGCCTCCCTGCACGGGAATTTGGTACACACTCCTTTAGAATCGGAGTGGTGACCGAGGTGGCAAGGGCTGGTTTTTCTGGACCTCACATAATGCGCATTGGGAGATGGAACTCACAATGTTATGCGAGAAATGTTCGCCCTGACCTTCTTTTTCATTAACATTGTATTTCTTTACAAAAGAAAGGCGACCGGGTGTGTGGATCGTAGGTCATTCTTACGTTTATTGGGCTGCTCGGAGAGCGGAAGTCAGGCCAGGAGGTCAGTGCCTGGGCTTCCACAACTGTGATGTATTCTGGAGAGAAGTAAGGGGCCTGACCTGGCCACAGGTGCTACCTGAAGTAGTCCAAATCGCTCAAGCGGTGACGTCCCCGGTTGTTCTAGTGCTTCACGCAGGGGGAACGACATATGTTCCTATCGGTTAGCTGAGTTGTTCACCATGATGCGTTCTGATGTGGACTGTTTTCACGCCTTTTTTTCGGAATTAGTTATTGTCTGGTCTAAAATCGTTCCGCGGGTGGCTTGGCAAGGTGCCAGGGATTGGGGGGCGGTTGAGCGGTCCAGGCGCACACTCAATGCACGTATGGCCCGATTTGTTCATTTCAGGGCCGGGATTACAGTGCGTCACAGGCAATTAGAGGGTGAGAACACCGGATTAATGTTGCCTGACGGGGTCCACCTGACCGATATAGGCTTGGACATATTCCTGGCAGGAATCCAGGAGGGGATTGAGCATTCTTTTTCCTTGTTGGAGGGGGGGGTCGGAGCATAGTGTAGGACCCTCTGCTCCTCCTTGGCGCTAAGTCAAGTGTATTAAGACCTTGTGGGCACGAAGGCTGTTACGCGCGTTGGGAGTCCGACGCGCACCACGCTTTGTGTCTGGGGGTTTTGTTATTGGAACGTTATGTTAATGGAAGCACTGGAGCGAGAGAGGGTTTTTTCCTTAATGCTGTGACCTTTCTTACCCAACAAAAGATTTACAAAATATATAAAGATGTTATTTAAATGGAAAAAGTTCGATAAAGTTCAAAGTTCAATAAAAGAAGTTATATGTTTGGAATAAAATTGGCGTGATTGTTTCATTGGTCCAGGGGAGGGCGTCAGGGGATGTGGGTCGGTGTTGGGTCTCACCAGTCCATTCATCCCCGTGCTTGATGCGAATAAGATTATACACCCCCCGAGGTCAAGCTTGGTAAACCAGCAGGCACTTTTGACTCTGGAAAATAAATCAGAAATCAGCGGTAACGGGTACTGATATTTAACAGCGATTTTGTTAAGGGAACGATAGTCAATACATGGCCTTAATGAACCATCTATCTTGGCCACAAAAAAAACCCCAGCACCTAAAGGTGAAGAGGATGGTCTAATATGACCCTTCTCCAACGACTCCTTGATATAAGATCGCATAGCATCATGTTCGGGTACCGATAAGTTAAAAAGCAGACCCTTGGGAAATTTACACCCGGGCATTAACTCAATTGCACAATCATAATTCCTATGAGGAGGCAAAGACGCAGACTTACTCTCACTAAATACATCAGAAAAATCAGCCAAATAGTCAGGAATATCATGAGACTGGGGAGAGGTGGAGAAAACAGGAGTGTCACTAAGAACACACTGACAACTCCAACTCACCACAGACGCAGATTTCCAATCCAAAACAGGATTATGAGTTTGCAACCAAGGAAAACCCAGAACAATAGTATCATGCAAATTGTGCAACACCAAAAATTTACAATTTTCTTGGTGGTCCGGAGCAACCCGCATTATCACCTGGGTCGAAAACTGGGGTTTATTCTCTGCCAAAGGAGTAGCATCAATACCCCTCAAAGGGATAGGAGTCAGCAGGGGTATCATGGGAAAACCACAACGTTTAGCAAAGCCTAAATCCATCAGATTCAAAGCTGCTCCTGAATCTACAAAAGCCTTAGCGGAAAATGTAGACAAGGAGCAGATCAGGGTAATTGCCAAATGGAACTTAGGCTGTACACTGCCCACAGCAAATGTGTGAGCAAAACGTTTTTCTCGTTTACGGCAGACAGAAATAGTATGAGAGGCGTCCCCACAGAAAAAACACAGCTTAATACGCCTAAACTCCTGACGTTGCACCCTAGACAGAGCCCTATCACATTGCATGGGCTCAGGCGTTCGTTCAAAAGGCGGCAATGCCTCTCATGTAGTTTTTCGTTCACGTAAACGCCGATCAACTTGAATGGCCAATGACATAGAATCGTCAAGACCAGAGGGAACAGGAAATCCCACCATAACATCTTTTATGGTTTCTGCCAATCCCTTCCAAAAGAGAGCTGCTAGGGCATCGTCATTCCATTTAGTAAGTACCGCCCACTTTCGGAATTTTTGACAATATAACTCTGCAGAGTCCTGACCCTGGTTCAATGCCAATAAGGTTTTCTCAGCTTGCTCAATAGCATTAGGTTCATCATACAACAACCCCAAGGCTTGAAAAAATGCATTCACATTAGCCAGAATAGGATCTCCAGGTGTCAGAGAAAAAGCCCAATCCTGGGGATCGCTGCGCAGCAGGGAGATGACAATTTTAACCTGCTGCACAGAGCTCCCCGATGAGTTAGGTTTCAAGGCAAGAAATAGTTTACAATTATTCTTAAAATTCAAAAATTTAGACCGATCCCCAGAAAACACATCAGGAGTAGGAATTTTTGGTTCAACAGCAGATTATTGAGCGAGAAAGGCAGAAATTCCCCACACTTCAGCAGCGAGCTGCTCAACACAATCGGACAATTGCTTAATCTCAATGAAAGAAAAAATCCACCTACAGCCCCAGAGAAAAAGAGGAAAAAATATATTAAAAAATTCTGACGCTTTTTTTTTTTTTACAATTCTCTCCTTCTTTTGAGTACCCTAGAGTCTGCGGTTAGGCTGGTGATTCTGTTATGATTGGGTCATCGAGGTGGATAGCAGGCCCAGGCTAAGACATAGAAAGCCAGAATGGTTGGTAACTAAGCGGATTGCAGGCCCCTGATCCTATCGACACAACTAGCAGTAGCCGTGGAGCGTGCCTATGATGATCCTAGACGCCTCGGCACAGCTGGAGAGCTAACCAAGCCTAAAGCAAAAAAGGGGAAATCTAAACTGCCCCAGAGCAGACCCCAAAGGAAAAGATAGCCCCCAAACATATATTGTCGGTGAGACAAGATGAAAACACAAACGCAGGCAGGAAAATAGACTAAGCAAATGATGGGGCCCATACTGACTAGACAGGACAGGAAAGGAAAGACACTGTCTGCAATCACGCAAAAAACCCTGCAAAATGTCCAACACGTCTGATGCCAAAAATACTGAAGTTGCACGACTTCGCCCACTATATCAGCACTCTGGTATATTCTGAAAGCACAGCAAAAAGAGGCCAATCTAATAAAGGACAAAAACAAACTGGCACAAGCAGTAACAAATGGATGGTGATTCAGCACAGCCTCAGCCGGAGCTGGCTGACCCACACAAAACTGAGATAGACAAAACCAGATCAAAAGTAAACAGAATAGCAAATGAACACTTAGCTGAACATGCAGGGACTGAGCTGGAAACAAAGACCTCAGGAGGCAGGAAGAAAATCACCAGCAGGGATAGAGGGAGTCGGCTGTCTTAAATCCCAATCTGAATCCCCAGATCTCCAGTCGTCGTCCTCATTATCAGGTGGCAAGCCACTGTTAATCAGATCAGCCCCATTACCTCCAGTAACCATCAGAAGGATCCCAGAAAGAGAACTCGCAACCCCTCTGTCAATTTGACCAGCTCCACTACCTATAGTAATAACAAGAGGGAGGCCAGAAAGCGAAATCACAACACTGTACCTATCAAATGGTTTTGAGTACTAGGTTTCGGATAAAAGACAGAAAAGTATCTAAAATAAAAACTACAATAAGCTTTCCATTGTACTTGTCCTACTTTAAAGGGATTGTCCCCTGAGATAAAGTTAATTTTTGCAATAATAAAGCCTATTATTTTCCACATAGATTGTAAGCAGGATCCTCCTTTTGAGCAGGACCCTCATTTTTCTTGTTTGAATAGTTAATTATGTGTTAATACATTCATAATGAGGAAAAAAAGTTCAAAGCCTCATCATGAATTTTAATTCTATATTTTGAAATAAAACTTTGAAGATTTTAGTCAGTTGCCGACTTAGATTTTTTGTAATTGTGTGTTAGTGCTCATTCAGACATCCTCTGATCGCAGTGCGTGGACTTGCTGCCGGTCTGCCGACCTGAGTGTGAAAGTCTAATAGAAATATGTGAAAATGGAATGCTTGGGTTGGGAGATCCGCAAACAGTCCGTGCTCGGACCAATTCACATGGACGTCTGAATGAGCCCTCACTCTGTAATGTCTGATAATATTTGAACCTGTGCCTCTAATTTGTAACAAATAGTGGAGCATGTGTAAATAAATTGATGATTATTATTAATAATAATAATAATGTACATTTACTACTGCCCCAATTTCAGGCTTTCTAACTTCTGCATTTTTCTAGCACAGGTAGAAGCTTCCTTTCTCTTCCTGTGTATCAGTAACGTGATGAAGGAGGCTGTCTGTCTGGTTCATTAGTTCTGTCTTTGGGCATTTATTACTAATTATGACATTTTTTTCATTTTCCTGTGCATTGCCATAATAATAGCATTGAATGGAGAATTAATTTCTGACGAATATATACAGAAAACTCTCCATATGCATGAAACTGGACATAATGACAGACATTATATAGCCATATCCTTGAGGTCTTAGGATTCAGTTATGATTGTGGTGAAAGAAAGTAGACCTGCACAAAATTATGTTGAATGAATTTAGTGTTAAGATTTTGTATCTGGCGAGAACCTACGACTTTCTCAGTAGATGTTGTCAATAACAGAGTGTACATCTCTAAAACAATCTGCCATAGACAATGCAAAAAGTCCCCGGCCATGCTCATCTCTGCATGATACATGTGGGTGTTTTTCTATGATATCACTTTTTAGAAATCTGGACAGGACAAATGAGGGGGCTAACGCTGCTTCCATCACTTTCCTGTTTTCTTTTCTACATCCTCACAGTACTCCAGGGATTCCCCCCTCCAGTTACTAGCATTTTAGCAATAAATGTGACCTATAAACAAACACATGAAAGCTAGAACAAGAGATCACATGCCGTGAAATATGTGCGAAACAAGCAGAAACTACTTTAGGTTATTGTATATGAGGTGGATCAAGGGCATAGCTCCGCCAAGGTCTTACGTGTGTATTCACACTGTTCTAGATGTACTATGGCAATAGAAGTACGGTCAGTTTACAGAGGTACCATATAAATAAGTGGAAAAAGAAGCACATTGACAACTACCTCTCCTTTCCTGACGAGGCATACTGCAGCCAAATTGTCACGATAGATGCAGGCAGGTCCGGACTGGCTATCTGACAATTCTGGCAAATGCTAGGTGGGCTGGTCCAGTCATGGGCTGCATTGTCTGCTATGCTGTTAACAGTATCAGCTTCCTCAGGATGCAGTTGAGATGGAGCATCAGGGGGGAGGAACAACATGGGCCTATGTGCTTTCAAATGCCAGGGCTGAATTTCACTCCCAGTTCCTCCCTGGATGCAGGTCAAATTGACACTCCTGATAGACTATAATCCCTGTAAAGTCTGCACATATGTCCAAAGTGTTCTTCTTTTGGAGAAAAATAACCACTACTTTTTACCCATGTCCCTCTGTCCTTCTCTGCACTTTGATTTCACAATACAGTACTGTACTAATAATGGGGTAAAAATAATCCATGAAGCCATTCTAAAATTATCAAAGGAGTCCTGGACTTTTACATTGATGGCCCAGCCTTAGGAATGATCGTCAGTATCTGATCGATGCGGGTGCAACAACCGGCACTGCTGCCGATCAGCTGTTCCTGGTTCTGGTATCAACAACATGAATGAATTGGACGAAGATGTGCAGTGCCCAGTGCCACCTGGGCCGGGAGCAGTTAATCGGTGGGAGTGTCGCACCTCCACCGATCAGATATTGATGACCTACCCTAAAGACAGGCCACTAATGTAAAAGTCCTGGACAACCATCTTACTGCAGACATTATGAACAGTGAAGATACGTGACTGTTCTGAAGATGACCCTCTTATCATCAGGTGTGATGGCATGTTTAAAGTGTGGTTCCAGGAACAAGTAGTGAAAGATATGAGAAGGTAATTTGGTTGATTGATGACCATGAGGTGAAGCAACTAATCACACAAGAGGACACGACATGTCATGTATAACAATTTGTGAAATAAATTAGACTTTATAGCATTTCTTTGGTCTCTTTATCATCATGTTTTCACAATAATTTGCACAGTACTGTGCAAACTGCATACTATATTAGATTTCTTAGACTATGTACTTTGAAAATTCATGTCAGAATATCTGAATATCTGAAAAATCCCTTTTTTGAAAGTTTACTCAGGTGGTATTAAAATTAACATTTTAAGAGGCCAGCAATAGAGTAGCGATGAGTGAACCTGAACTGTAAAGTTCGGGGTTCATACTGGACACCTAGTGTCCAATACCGAATCCCGAACACGGACTTTTTACTGGAAGACCGGTTTATTGTTCGGTTTCGGATGCCTAAAATTGCTTGTTGAAAGGCTACAGCATAGCCAATCAACAAGCTTTTAGGCTGTGGGCACTTCCAGAGCCATCACAGCCATGTCAAATATTGGCATGGCTGTGATTGGCTGGCGCATCATGTGACCTGGCCTGTTTAAATGCCGCCACCATTTTGCTCTGATTAGCATAGAGATAGGATGCAGTTGGACTGAGGGACAGTGTTAGGGTGTGTGCACACGCTGCGGATTCTGATGCGGTTCCGCTGCGGATTCTGCTGCGGTTCTGCAGCGGATTTGGCCGCTGCGGGTCCGCAGCAGTTTTTGCTGCGGTGTACAGTACCATTATTCCCTATGGGAATAAAAAAACGCAGTGCAGACGGTGCGGATTTTTCCGCGCGGTTTTCCTGCGGTTTTGAAACCGCAGAAAGAATTGACATGTCAATTCTTTCTGAGGATTCCGCTGCGGTTTCCAATCTCCTCCATTGTGGAGATGAAAAACCGCAGGGCAGAACCTCAGGCCAATCCGCAGGTAAAACCGCAGGTCTTTTGACCTGCAGATTTACCTGCGGATTTTACAAAATCCGCGCGGCCAAATCCGCACCCCAATCCGCAGCGTGTGCACGTACCCTTAGATTCTATGTGTGCTGTAGTGCAGCGGTGTCCACACCTTGAGAAGTCAGAAAAGTTTATGCTCACACAAATGGGAATACCCACAGATAAAAGCAATGACTTTTATTGAATGCAAAACATGTATATCTCACGACAATAGAACAAAACACAGAGTTAATTAAAAACATTTAAAAATACACAACCTAGTCATGCCTTCATATGGAGGCAATGACAGCCCACAGAAAACAATCCCCTCAATGCATAGCAATATGTACAATATGGCTCAGTATATATAAATATTATAGGTAACCACAGTATTTAGACACATAGTTAAGTAGCTCTGCTGAACACCACGCTCATTCACAGTACCATATGAACAAAATTAGATAAGCCTAATCACTATCAAACTCCTGCAATGAATCGCAGTTGGAGACTCAGAAAGAAAACATGAGCAGCAGTTCATAAGAAATTGCCATATTCACCCAACATTCGCTCCCCTCTCAGCCTCTATGGCTTGTCTGTGACCCGAGGATCTCTTATACTTTCTGGCTTGAGCTACTCCACTCACTTTTCTCTTCTATTTCAGGGAAATATGGCAATTTCTTATGAACTGCTGCTCATGCTTTCTTTCTGAGTCTCAAACTGCGATTCATATAGCCATATTGTACATATTGCTATGCTTTGAGGGGATCGTCTTCTGTGGGCTGTCATTGCCTCCATATGAAGGCATGACTAGGTTGTGTATTTTTAAATGTTTTAATCAACTCTGCGTTTTGTCCTATTGTAGTGTGATATACATGTTTTGCATTCAATAAAAGTCATTGCTTTTATGTGTGGGTATTCCCATTTGTGTGAGCATAAACTTTTTCTGACTTCTCAACGGTGTTTTCCATATGCTCACAGAGAACCCCGCCAATATTGCTTAGTGGTGCTCTCCTTTCTTTGTTTCTTGGTGTCCACACCTTGCAGTAATGAGGCAGTGACCCAGGAAAGTTCAAAGCAAACATATTTAATGTCCAAAAACTCAAACAAAATGAAAAGCACATGGTGTCCTCCACATCGCAGCTGGGGTGTCGAAACAGTTCAAATCCGAGACTGTGGGCGACTGCACCATCGTGTCACGCTGAGGGGTGCCAGGCGTTCGCTTCTCTTAGCTCTGTGTTACCTCACACAAGCCGGCTGTTGCAGAGCCACGTGCTCTGCCGCTTGCAAAACAAACGCTGACACACCCAATCCCTTTACTGCAGGGTTTTTAAATGGGATCTGTGGCCATCAGCCACTTGTAAGACCCAGCTGAAGGGAGCAAACAGCCCCACTACCATCCTGTAGTTTGCTCCAACAATAAAAGCCCGTGCTGGGTCTTTTTAAATCTGCCTGGGCAAATAGCTTGTCCAAGACCACACTTAATTTTATTCTGCATTGCAACCACAGCTATACCTGTGACTGCAATGCACCCCAGCAGCCTTAATACTCCTCTATGCGCATCCTGGGAGATACGTAGCGTCCCTCACATATAATACTAGTCACTGGCTCACAGTGCGCACAATGCAAAAAAGCCTCTGTGTGTGTACTCTGCTCCTGTGTCTGTGGGAGTACTGTGCCGTTAAGACTCCGTGTGTATTCTGCACTCGTGTCTGTGCGAGTAGTGTGCCTAACCAATTTTTTATACTCTGCACCACCATAGAATATAATGTGTATGTATGGTGTTTGTATAAAAAAAGACCTACACATACCTGAAACACGTACATGTGAAAGGGATCTTAGACTAAGTGCATGGAACTTAGATTAGAAGCAACACTCTAGCGCTGCAATAAAAACAATCCTTATTGAAAAAATGACTAAGTATGGAATGGACAAGGCAACTGTTAGGTGGATTCATAACTGGCTTAGTGATCGGACCCAAAGAGTGGTCATAAATGGCTGCACATCCAGTTGGAAGAATGTCTCAAGTGGGGTACCACAGGGCTCTGTCCTGGGCCCTGTATTGTTCAACATCTTTATCAACGATTTAGATGAAGGAATTGAGGGTAAACTGATTAAATTTGCTGATGACACAAAGCTAGGAGGGATAGCTAATACTAGAGAAGAGAGAGAGAGGATTCAAAAAGATTTAAATAAACTGGAGAAGTGGGCAGCAACTAACAGAATGGTTTTTAACAGGGAGAAATGCAAAGTACTACATCTGGGCAATAAAAATGAAAAAAGCATATATAGAATGGCAGGAATAGGGCTAAGTGACAGCACATGTGAAAAAGACTTGGGTATACTAATAGATCACAGACTGAATATGAGTCAACAGTGTGATGCAGCAGCAAAAAAGGCAAATGCAATTCTAGGATGTATTAACAGAAGCATACAGTCTAGATCACGTGAAGTCATTATTTCCCTCTACTCCTCTTTGGTCAGACCTCATCTGGAATATTGTGTCCAGTTTTGGGCACCACATTTTAAAAAAGACATCAACAAACTGGAGCAAGTTCAGAAAAGAGCGACCAGAATGGTGACCGGTCTGCAAACCCTGTCTTATGAGGAAAGGTTGCAGGATTTAGGAATGTTTAGTTTGCAAAAGAGAAGACTAAGAGGAGACTTAATAGCTGTCTACAAATATCTAAAGGGCTGTCACATTGTAGAAGGATCAACTTTATTCTCATTTGCACAAGGAAAGACTAGAAGCAATGGGATGAAACTGAATGGGAGGAGACACAGATTAGATATTAGAAAAAACTTTTTGACAGTTAGAGTGATCAATGAGTGGAACAGGCTGCCACGAGAAGTGGTGAGTTCTCCTTCAATGGAAGTCTTCAAACAGAGGCTGGACAGACATCTGACTGGGATGATTTAGCGAATCCTGCTTTGAGCAGGGGGTTGGACCAGATGGCCCAGGAGGTCCCTTCCAACTCTACGATTCTATGATTCTATGATTCAAACATAAAACGCTGTAGTGCTGCTTTAAGTGACTCCATTCCTATTACCCCTTCCCAGTTTCTCTCATTGTCCCATTCTTTTAGGTGTCCATACACATTAAACAATTTTCGGCTGATGATGCAGTCAGTGTTTATCTTTGGCCAAAAAAATCATGGTCGACGGGGTTTTTGAAAGATAGAGAGTGCTTGTTGGGTGATCATTGGTCAACACAAATAATCATTAATCTAACCAAAACTTTCAACGATAATTCATTATGGTTGAAGTCAGCCATTTCGATTGACCTTTAATCAATGTGTAAGGACATGGACATGGTGTCCACGTTTCCCTCTTGCAGAAATAAGTTTATTGTTATAAAATGCTATTGTCACGTGGACCCGTCTTGTGTGACACGACCCGCAGGTCGGCGACTGAAACAACAAGACAAAGCACGTGTAACTGTCCTGTGTGACACGACCCGCAGGTCGGCGACTGAAACAACAAGACAAGGCACGTGTAACTGGCCTGTGTGACACGACCCGCCGGTAACTGAAACAGCAAGACGTGGGGAAAGGGGCAACAGTTACAACTTTGGGCCCTGCGATAGGGAACGGGGACGTGGAGACCTCCTGCACTCCCCTGAGTACCTCCACTCCTAATGATCCCTAGGCCGGTTCCGCACCAGGCGCGGATCAGGATACCTGTCACCCTAGCACACCCTACACCTATCCCTTGCTAGGGAGCTGGGTGGTGCAGGCACTGGCCCCTCCGCTGTACTAATACACACCAGGGAAAAATACAAACAGGGAAAACACAAAAAGACTTATCTTGCTCTGCTGCAGCACCAGGCAGCAGAGTGCATCACCGGAATAACTTTTCGCAGCGGCTCGACACCTCAGAGCCAACTGCCACCTTCACCATCTCACTCTGCTGCGGACACCGGGCAGCCAGAGTTCAACACCAGTTTTAGCAGTGGCTCCAACCTTCAAGCCAGCTGCTAACTTCACCAGGTTTCTGCAGTGGCTTCACACCTCAGCCAGCTGCTCCCTTCACCGTGGTTGGAATCCAAAAAAGACGCTATCACCAACACCTGCTCAAAGACCATGTGACCCTATATAGGAAAAGGGAATGGTCAAATGATCAGGGGCCAAAAACTGCTATAACCCCAGGGGCAAAAGGCAAAGCAAAGAAAACATCACGTGCAATGACCCTAACGGCCACCGGGGGCAAAACTAGAACTGATACCACACAGTGAGGAAAAAAAAAGGTTACTAGTGCTTTTATCTGTCATGATCCAGCATGGATCATGACAGTACCCTCCCCTTAATGAGGGGCCTCCGGACCCTCAAGACCGCTCCTCATCAGGGAACCACCTACAGAGGGGACACCCAGGTCCAGAGTTCACCCCTGCAACTACCTGCACTTCAGGTTTATGACAAACGAGCACCGTTGGTATTGGCAATGTATGTTCTGGAGGCACCACACATCTCCGAAGCGCCGACCTGGGGAACGAGTTGTGTATGTGCATGTTTGGGAGAAACTCGAGTTGGTAAGACTCCGCAACACACTTCCACCACACAGTGAGGAAAAAAAAAAGGTTACTAGTGCTTTTATCTGTCATGATCCAGCATGGATCATGACAGCTATGCGATGTAATGTGAACTGTGAAGTGCGTTAAAGGTATTGGTGATATTAATCATGTGTGTAGTTTGACAGTAGGGATAGTGAGAGTTAATGTTTGGGACTAGCCCAGAGATGGAGGGGCTGAGTTGAAGGGAAAGTAACAATTTTCTCTTAGTAAGTGAAATAAAGTGTGCATAACAAGAGGACCTAAGGTCCTTTATGAGGAGTGCCGCATTTTGGTTTGTCCGAAGTGAGCGGAGACTGAATTAAAGGTATAGTAGCAACATTAGGGGAAAGAAGACATGGGACCGGGGTCGAGTACATGACCCTTGCTAAGCAAGACTGTAGTGTAAAGCCGGGTTGTAGTGAAGTAGCGTGAAACAGTGGAAATAGAGGACAAGTAGAGTGAGTAAAGAGGCAAGGTTTGAAGATAGAGAACAAAGAGAAAACAAGGAAAGCAACTATGGAAAATGCTTTGAGTTGTAAAGCAAACATTCATAATACTGTGTCTGCTCACTGACACTCTAAAGGATTAAATGTATTTGATGTTTATGTGTGTTATAAAAGAGTGACACTCCTAGGGGCTGCAGTTTAGCTTAGGTTAACAGTTTAGGCCTGCCCATTTTGGGAGGGGGAACCGAGAGTTAGTGTGAAGTGCAGGAAGTGACAGTCAGTTCTGAGCAATGACAATCAGAAGGCTCAGGTCAGGGGCTGCTAGGGTCAGAGTGAGACTAGAGGTTGCTAGAGAACCCCTCCGCACGTGTCCCCTTTATACCAGCCTAGGAACCTCGAGATAGACGTCGGAGCCTGGGAGCACATTCTGCCTGTGAAGCTGCAGGAGAAATTGGACTCAAACTCTAAGAGGCGGAGTGAGATAGAATCCAGATATACTGCTAGAAAAGGAAAAGTTTTGCTAGAGCTAGAGAAGATAGTAAAAGGGATGTTTGACCTAAACTTAGAACCAGCGCTGAAGTTGTGTCCTGTACCTGTGGGAAAAATTCCAACCCGTTGAGCCTTACCTCTACATCTGCCTTTAAATACTGACATTCACCAAGTAAAAGTTTGTTTTTTTATGATCCTCGTTTCTCCTGGATTGATTGCTGCCCTGATTGCAGCAGAGGGAGTCCTGAAGTCCTGCGGCCCTGAAATAATTGTGATGCCCCTCACACACAGCAACACACCGGGACTGGGACACAAGTGAGTGTCTGTAGGATGCCAAAGTGAGTGGGAACAGAAGATTTCCCACCACTATGTCAATTGAGCATCTTATATACCTGCTATCTCTTGTATATACAGGTGCAACTCACAAAATTAGAATATCATCAAAAAGTTTATTTCAGTTCTTCAATAGATAAAGTGAAACTCGTATATTAAATAGAGTCATTACAAACAGAGTGATCTATTTCAAGTGTTTATTTCTGTTAATTTTGATTATGGCTTACAGCCAATGAAAACCCAAAAGTCATTATCTCAGTAAATTAGAATACTTTATAACACCAGCTTGAAAAATGAATTTATAATCCGAAATGTTGTCCTACTGAAATGTATGTTCAGTAAATACACTCAATACTTGGTCGGGGCTCCTTTTGCATCAATTATTGCATCAATGCGGCGTGGCATGGAGGCGATCAGCCTGTGGCACTGCTGGGGTGTTATGGAAGCCCAGGTTGCTTTGATAATAGCCTTCAGCTCGTCTGCTTTGTTAGGTCTGGTGTTTCTCATCTTCCTCTTGATAATACCCCATATATTCTCTATGGGGTTAAGGTCAGGTGAGTTTGCTGGCCCAGGGCTGCCATCAGAACATTACTGCCCTGACTGGGGTATGGGGCTCGATGACCAGAGGGGGCCCGCATCAGGCCCCATCTCTTCTGGTTATCGGGCCCCAGAGGCAGGCTTCTGCCTGTGCAGGGCCCACCCTGGCCCGCACAGCAATAGTTAAATCTGCCAGCCAATTGGAGGCTGGCAGCTGACGTCAGCGCGCACGTCGCTGGCGTATGACGTCATTGTCATTTGCCGGCAAGTGCGCGCTGAAATACCTGGGGTGGACGTCGGTGCTGGACCGCAGCTAGCCGGGCCAGGTAAGGAGAAAGTGTTTTTTTTTATTCAAAGCGGCAAGCCTGGGGCAGGATGTGGAGGCACGGGTCAGCTTGTGGAGGCACGGGTCAGCTTGTGGAGGCACGGGTCAGCATGTGGAGACAGATGGGGCAGAATGTGGAGACAGATGGGGCAGAATGTGGAGACAGTTGGGGGCAGGATGTGGAGGCAGATGGGGCAGGATGTGGAGACAGTTGGGGCAGGATGTGCAGACAGATGGGGCAGCTTGTGGTGACAGATGGGGCAGCTTGTGGAGACAGATGGGGCAGGATGTGGAGAAAGATGGGGCAGCATGTGGAGACAGATGGGGCAGGATCATGGGGCAGGATGTGGAGACAAATGGGGCAGGATCATGGGGCAGGATGTGGAGACAAATGGGGCAGGATCATGGGGCAGGATGTGGAGACAAATGGGGCAGGATCATGGGGCAGGATGGAAACAGATGGGTCAGCATCTTGGACAGATGGGTTAGGATCTTGGGAAAGATGGGTCAGGATCTTGGGACAGATGGGGCAGGATCTTGGGACAGATGGGGTAGGATCATGTGACAGATGGGGCAGGATGGGGAGATCATATGGGGCAGAATGGATACGCATGAGGGCAGGATGGGAGACCATATGGCTGGAGCCAGGAATAAGACACATGGGGCCAGGATGGGGGATATTATTTCCATAGGGGCTAACTAAGGGATATTATTACAGCAGTGATGTATTTTATTTTTTAAGGATACTGTTTTAAATGGGTGGGCAGTCCTGTTACTGTGCAGAGCGACACTATGTCGCCTTTCTTTCTTCACGTGGTGTATTGTAGATGTTGGGAAAAAATGAATGTGTTCTGCAAGCGGTGCTCTAGATAACTGTGTTATTTCCTGCAGAGACAAGCCCTGGCTGGAAGAAGTGATGGTGGTCTGTGCTGGATGAAAGATGAAAAGCAAAGATGAAGGACTTCACCTAGAGACATCACTGGTGAGTTAGTGTGTTACCTATACACTGACGCTATACACAGTATAGTATATACAGAGCTCCTGTGTATAATGTCACTGGTGATCACTGTATTACCTGTACACAGACACTGCATACTAAGTACAGATCTCCTGTGCAAAATGGCACTTATGGTGATAGTATTGTGTTTTTTTTTATTAATGATCGTATTGTAGTATTCAGTCACTATGTGGTGGTAATATGTGGTCTGCTCATGGTGTGGTGGTGTTTGTTCCTTGTATGTGGTATTATTGGTCACCATGTGATGGTAATATGTGATCTGGATATGGTGCTGTGGTATTTGTCCCTTTTGATGTGATATTATTGGTCATTTTAAAAATTGAAAAATAAATTTATATGTAAATTGTATTGGATATTTTAATAAATATTTAATAGGTTAGAGTAGAGTAGGGCCCAACCAGAGGATTCAACCTTGGTGTGGTGGCAGGTTAAAACAAATCTTTTGGCCAAAACAAAAGCTGCTGGCTTTATGTGTGATCTGGTGATGGGAACTGTTAATGTGCAATTGATAAGAAGTTGAGTTTTCCAAGAGAGCGGTGGGACTCTGGACAGTTCGAGGGGTGGAGGCGGGGCTGGGGTGGAGCCTGGGCAGAGTCTCAAGGGGCCCCCTGAAAATTTTGCCGGTATGGGGCCCCGAATTTCCTAGTGGCAACCCTGTGCTGGCCAATCAAGCACAGTAATACTGTTATTTTTATACCAGGTATTGGTACTTTTGGCAGTGTGGACAGGTGCCAAGTTCTGCTGAAGAATTAAATTTCCCTCTCCAAAAAGCTTGTTGGCAGAGGGAAGCATGAAGTGCTCTAAAATTTCCTGGTAGACATCTGCACTGACTTTTGGTCTTGATAAAACACAGTGGACCTACACCAGCAGATGACATGGCTCCCCAAAACTTTATTTTTGACTGGTAGCCTCCCTCATTGAACTGTGAAACATCTGGTCCTGGCAAACCAGCAACATCAGTTACATGCGGCCTGCACGGGTGTAATGCCATCACAGCACAAGCCCACACACCCAGCAAGGACCTCTGTAAGGGGGTGAAGCACCGAAGCAGCCGAGGGGGAGTTGCCTTCCCAGCTCTGTGCCCAGAACCATTGAGCAGGGCGTTAGGTTCCCCGAAGAACGCTTTAGGGGACTGGACTGTAACCAGAAACAGGAAGAGGGCAGGACTGGGAGCGGGAAAACTGCGCGTGCTTTCTGCAGAGCAGCGCAGATGTAGGTTACAGCAGGTTCGCAGGATGCAGTGACGAGACGCGAGACTGGTTGAACTTTGAAAAGCAAACTTTTATCATTTAAAGCCGCTAGGGCTATACTAAACAACCAAAAAGGGATAACAACAGTTGTCCTCGCAGGGACTCAGTACAATCAAACACTATTTGAAAAGAACACGACTAACCCGGCCGAGGCCGGTTACTATGGGGCCACGGTATGGCCGTCTACGGGTCCTTATACTCTATAATGTCACTTATCCGTCCTGACGTCCCTCGGCGTCTCTGTGGAAGCTGCGTTGCTGGTGAAGCTGCTTTGGCGTCTTTGAGGAGGCTGCTGTAGCGTCTTTGATGAGGCTGCCTTGGCGTCGCAGCCGCTGGGCCCAGCTGCTGATGATTTGGAGTAGTCTTCGGGCGTTCCAGCGCCCAGGAGGAGTTGGGGCACGACAGGCCCTGATGGAGTCCTGAGCTGAAGTAACCCCCTGTTGTAACAGCGGGGTTGCGCTTGTTAGCGAGTTCAATGGGACTCCTGTCTCCAGGCAGGGTTGTGTCGCAGTACTCAAGAGTGGTGGTTTACTGGCCACGCGCACAGCCTGGGGCTGTGTGGAGAGTGTCTCTGTTGACGAGGAACAGGCCCCAATTGCCGAATGGAGCGGGGTGAAGGCGGCTGTGAGCGGTGAAAGACAGGCCGCAACCACGGGCTGAAGTGAAACTGCAGCATCCGTGGGTGGCAGCGGGCAGGCCGCAACCGTGGGCTGAAGGGGGATGGCAGCAGCCGGGAGAGGGAGCGGACAAGCCGCGGAGGGCTCAAGCTCAGCGGTAACTGCCGAGGATGACCGGGGGCAGATCGTAACCCGGGATTGGGGTGAAGAGGCAGTCCCCTGTCGGTAAGCTCGGCGCCTCCTTCCTGAGGGCCACTGCATATCTACCCTCTGCTGCTGGTCTCTTCTCTGAACTGTCAGTGTCCTTCCCGATCTCTCACGCCTCCTCCGTCTCCTGCTCCGTGTCTGACGTATCACCAACTGCCTCCTCTGCGCGCTCCCTGCCCCTTTTATACTCGCCCCTCCCCTTGCTGTCCTGTCACTCTCAACAGTCCACTCTCCTCCTCTGTCCCCGGGTACTGTTTCCTTAGGAACGCAGATGGCGGTCCCCTTGGTTCCGGCCCGGACACTTTGTGGGGGTCCTCCACCCTACATTCTCCCATCCTGTAAGCTCGCCAGTCCTCAGGCGAGGGCCTCAGTATACTTGGGCTGATCTGCGGAGGTGTCAGTTTTCATTGCCATATGAACTGGTCCTGTTCATATCGTTCGGGGGGTTTGCCGGCTGTCGCCCGCTCGGAGCGTCTTAGTATGACGGGGTGGAGTCTTCTGGGGTGGTGGTCGGTGGTGAGCTAGCTGGTTCGGGCGGGCTAATTGTGTCAGTTGGTTTGTCATTGAGTAGAGAGCCCCTGGTTATTGTGGGGAAGTCTTCTTCGTCGTCCGAGTCCCAGAACATGGGCAATGGTTCAGAGACCTGAGGAGCAGGATCAGGTTGTTTTGGATCGGTGGAAATACAGGGGCATAGCATATTCCAATGCACTACATGGGTAGGCAGCGTTTCATCTTTCTCGGGTTGTATTTCGTACACAGGTCCTTCAGGGTTTATACGGCTTAGGACCCGATAGGGACTCTCTTCCCAGCGTGGCTCTAATTTGTTCTAGGGACGTTGGTCTAGTACGAGTACTCGGTCTCCGCTTTAAAGGTCGGGAGGCAGAAATGAACTCTTTCCTGGGTGTTCTAAATCTTGAAGTTTGGTATGTACAATTCGATGAAGAGTTTGCAGCCTGTGCCAGTGATTTCGGACCCATGATGATACCCCAGTCCAGGGCTGAGGTTCCTCTGGGTCCCACTCTACCTCCGTGATCCCCTTGCCCTCGCGTACGAACAACAGGGAATAAGGGGTATAGCCGGTAATTCGATGTACTCGGTTGTTATAGACCCATACTAGTACATGGACATATTCGGGCCAACGTGCCTTGTTGTCACTCTCCAGAGTACGCAACATTTGTATTACTGTCCGATTAAATCGCTCGCAGGCCCGGTTTCCCTGCGGGTGGTATGGCGTGGTCCTGGATTTGTCAATACCGTAGAGATGGTGTAGTTCCTCCATTATTTTTCCCAAAAAACTTGCTGCTTGATCGGAATGTATCCATTGAGGGCAGCCGTAAACTTGTATAAAGTTTCTACAAATTGCGGAGGCGGCCGACTCCGCAGTCTGGTCTCGAGTGGGGGTGACCACAACGAACTTAGTGAAATGGTCTATCATGACGAGGCAGTGTTCATACCCCGGGAATGCGGGACCAATGGTCAGGTAATCCACCGTCAGAAGCTCGAGGGGCGTTGAGGTCACGATTGTTTGTACTGGGGCTCGCTGTGCGGGCGGTTTAGCTAATTCGCATAGGCAACAGGTCCAGCAAGTCTTGTCCACAACAGCGTGCAAGCGCGGATGGTAAATTTTCTGTTGTAACCATTGCAAGGTCTTTTGAGCTCCGAAGTAAGCCCCTTTTTCGTGGGCTTCTCGAGCCAGTTCTTTAAGTTGGGCTCCTGGCGTAACTACCTGCCAAGTCGTCAAAGATGTTGTTCGTGATGTTATTTTACGATACAATAGTCCCTTTCGGATAACCAGTCTCTCCTATTGTCGTAACATCAGCGACATGTCCTGAGTCAAAGTCTGTCTTTGGGAGTCAGTGGGCAATTTGCCAGCGGTTACCCACTTCCGGAGAAGCCCAATTTCTTCGTCTTCTTGCTGCTCCACTTATCCCGGGATGGTTCCAGCATGCCCCTTAGGTTCTCCGTGGGAGGTACTTCCTGGATGGCAGCTGCAAGCACGGCAGCGGTGAGGGCAAATGGTATCTCTTCCCCTTCTAGTTCGTCGTCTCGACTCTTCCCTGGGGTTGTATGTCGAATCCAGGAGAGCATCAGCGTGTACATTCTCGGCCCCTCTTTTATAGATAATTTTATAGTTGAATTTTGCCATCCGGGCCACCCATCTTTGTTCCAGAGCTCCCAGTTTGGCGTTTTCCAAATGGGTCAGCGGGTTATTGTCGGTCCGCACCACTACCTCGGAGCCCGCTAGGTACTCTGCGAACCGCTCCGTCATGGCCCACACTACTGCGAGTAGCTCGAGCTTAAAGGAGCTGTAATTGTCAGGGTTGCGCTCGGAATTATGAAGTGAGCGGCTTCCATACGCGATCACTCTCTCCCGGCCGTCTTGAACTTGTGACAACACAGCCCCCAGCCCGTGAAGACTCCTGTCAGTGTGCAGGATGAAAGGTTGCGAGAAATCCGCATAAGCCAACACCGGAGCATCCGAAAGTGCAGCCTTAAGGTCTTGGAAGGCCTCTTCTTGAGGTTGTCGCCACTGGATTTTTCGTCCATTTGCCCCAGCGGGAGCCCCCTTCAGCAGGTCGTGCAGGGCTCGAGCCCGGCATGCAAAATTCTATACGAAATGATGGTAGTATCTGGCCAACCCTAGGAAGGCCTGCACGTCTTTTATCATCTCGGGGGTAGGCCATCCCTGAATGACAGCAACCTTTTCCTGGCACGGCCTTACGCCCTCCGCCGAGACGACATGGCCCAGATATTCGATCTGGGTGTGAAATAGGTGGCATTTTTGGGGTTGTACCTTCAACCCGTACTTTTGCAGCCGACCGATTACCTGCCTCAACCGCTTCAGGTGGTCCTCAAACGTGGCAGCATAAATGATGATATCATCCAGGTATATCAACGTGGCCTCAAAATTGATATCTGCCAGACACCGCTCCATCAACCGCTGAAAGGTCCCCGGGGCATAGGCCAGTCCAAGCGGCATTCGATTGAACTCAAATAGTCCCATAGGAAGTATGAACGCCGTCTTAGCCCTGTCTTTTTCTGACATGGGCACCTGCCAGTACCCACTGGCCAGGTCCAAAGTAGAAAAGTACATCGCCTTCCCCAAGGCGGACAAGGATTCTTCTATTCGGGGTAGTGGGCACGAGTCTTTGATGGTGCAAGCATTCAGCTTTCGATAGTCCACGCAGAATCGTAAGGTGCCATCCTTTTTGCGGACCAACACAATGGGAACTGCCCAGGGGCTTTGGCTTTCTCGAATCACTCCCTTTCGTAGCATTTGGGCCTGCAAAGTTTTCACCTCTTGGTAGAGTTGTGGAGGAATCTGTCGATATCGTTCACGGATGGGGGCTGCTCCTGCCGTGGGAATTCCATGGGTGATGGCAGTGGTACATCCAAAATCTTCCTCATGACTAGCAAATACCTTGTGGTATTGTCCGAGCACTGTTTTTATCTGAGAGAGCTGGGCCGCAGTTAGTCCAGAGAGCTCGGCCCGCATTTGTTCCAGGATGTCTCGACCCTTTTCCTGAGTTGAAATTTCGGTAGCCTGCAGAGTCCGGATAGTTACTTCCCAAGGGTCCTCGGACTGCACTCTCAATTGAACCGCAGGGGCCGGTAGCACTTCTTCAAAAGGCCTTACTAGCTTGGCCAGTTCTGTCCAGGGCTTCAGGACAATGTCTTGGTCTTCAAGGTTGACGCAGTGCACCAGGACAGTCCCCTTCTGCAGTGTGGTCAGGGAGCGAGCCACCAGTATACCAGGGGTAAGAGCTCCGAGTAGCATGGCTCCACCTGCATCTCCACGCCTTCCAATGGTATCGGGGCTCGGATGGGTAGGGCCACCACTGTCTGTCCAGGGGGCAGTACAAGCAGGGGAGACGCTGGCGCGATGACTTTGCCCAGGGCCTCGCCCTCCTGGCAGCCTTGGAGGACTCGTGCTTCCCGCACCAACTGCTGGAATACATGTCCTTGGGCCGTGCGGGAACTCCACTGTTTCAAGGTCTCATGTGTGGGATCATTGAGGAGTAGGTTGCCAAACTCCCGCAGTATGTTCATGCCCAAAATGACTGGGTGCTGTTTATCAGTTTCTCCGTGGGTCAGAACCGTGGCCGAGGAATTTACCGCACAGTGTCACCTGTACCCACACCACCCCGGCAACAGGGACCGGTAGTTGATTGGCGGCTACCAGTCTGATCATGGGTCCCCACTGGGGTCTCGCTGCTTCAGGAAAATTTTGCCGGAAATAAGTTGCAGGCATAGTTGTCACTGTGCATGTGTCCACTAGGCACCGGACTGCCCGGCCTTCTACTTCTGCCCATACCACCGGACATTTTGCGACCAAATCTTCGGGACTTCCACCACTCCTAACTGTGGGTTCTGGCTCCGAGCAGCGTCCCCCCAGCCCGGAGCCCTCTAGTTTTAATGGCCGCCGAGGTGGGTATCTCCCACGCCGCGGACACTCTCGGGCAAAGTGGTCCAGCTCCCCGCACTCATAGCACCAGGTCTGTGCAGACCGACCGCCCCGGGGGGAGCGGGGTCCCCAAAGACCAGGGTTAACACTAGGCCGTCCAGTCCCGGACTCCGTCCTTCTTTTCACTTCAGCCAACTCACCCTGGATGTTCTTCAACTCCTGTTTCATTTCCTCTACCCATTGAGGCTCCGCAACTGCGTTCAGGGAAGCCGCCAACCTCCGGACCATCCCCACGGGGACCGCCATTCCCAGCTCTTGCTCTCGAGCGCGTGCTTGACTTCCCACCTCGGAAAAGTCTATACGTGGATTCATTCTAATCTGTTCCCATAATGCCTGCTTTACTAACGGGTCCCGCAGTCCAGTCACCAACAGGTCACGTAGTGTAATGTCAACAGGTCCTACTCCTACGCCATCCTTTCTTTCGATGGCCGTGTGTAACTCTTGGAGGACATTCATATACTGGGTGATGGTCTCCCCCTCCCCCTGCATCCGACTGAACAATCGGGTTCTTAACTCTGCCACGTTGGTTGGGTCCCCATGGGTCTGTTCTAAAATCTGCAAAACCTTATCAAAGGTGTTGCGGTGTCCCGAGG
This sequence comes from Dendrobates tinctorius, assembly GCF_039654945.1. Taxonomy (NCBI): domain Eukaryota; kingdom Metazoa; phylum Chordata; class Amphibia; order Anura; family Dendrobatidae; genus Dendrobates; species Dendrobates tinctorius. Next base: position 16,125,370 of record NW_027361751.1, on the reverse strand, counting down.
GTTTTAACATCACTGAATTCCGAGCCTCCCCGTCTAATGCCATGAGAGCTACTTCTGCTTCCAGGTCAGGAGTCATCGGGTGCATTCGAAAGAGCCCGCGCATTCGCTCTGTCCAGCTCCATAGCATGGTATTGGAGCCGGAAAATCTAGGCAGGTTGCACAGCATAGCCCCCAACAAAATGCTGTAACGAGGGCCCTTGTCAGCTGTTGAGAGTTCACGGCCCTGCCCTGGTCTGGGGCATTGTTGTCTGCTCTCGGAGACTGCATCCTGCCGACTACGCTAAGTGTAGGTAACAGCAGGTTCGCAGGATGCAGTGACGAGACACGAGACTGGTTGAACTTTGAAAAGCAAACCTTTATAATTTAAAGCTGCTAGGGCTATACTAAGCAACCAAAAAGGGATAACAACAGTTGTCTTCGCTGCGACTCAGTACAATCAAACACCATTTGTAAAGAACACGACTAACCCGGCCGAGGCCGGTTACCATGGGGCCACGGTATGGCCGTCTACGGGTCCTTATACTCTATAATGTCAGTTATCCGTCCTGGTGTCCCTCGGCGTCTCTGTGGAAGCTGCTTTGCTGGTGAAGCTGCTGTGGCGTCTTTGAGGAGGCTGCTGTGGCGTCTTTGAGGAGGCTGCTGTGGCGTCTTTGATGAGGCTGCCTGGGCTGGGCCCAGCTGCTGAAGATTTGGAGTAGTCTTCGGGTGTTCCTGCGCCCAGGAGGAGTTGGGGCACAACATGCCCTGATGGAGTCCTGAGCTGAAGTAACCCCCTGTTGTAACAGCGGGGTTGCGCTTGTTAGCGAGTTCAATGGGACTCCTGTCCCCAAGCAGGGTTGTGTCGCAGTGCTCAAGAGTGGCGGTTTACTGGCTACGCGTACAGCCTGGGGCTGTGTGCAGAGTGTCTCTGATGACGAGGAACAGGCCCCAACTGCAGCGGGGTGAAGGTGGCTGTGAGCGGTGACAGACAGGCCGCAACCACGGGCTGAAGTGAAACGGCAGCATCCGTGGGTGGCAGCGGGCAGGCTGCAACCGCGGGCTGAAGGGGGATGGCAGCAGCCGGGAGAGGGAGCGGACAGGCCACGGAGGGCTCAAGCTCAGCGGTAACTGCCGAGGATGACCGGGGGCAGATCGTAACCCGGGATTGGGGTGAAGAGGCAGTCCCCTGTCGGTAAGCTTGGTGCCTCCTTCCTGAGGGCCACTGCGTGTCTACCCTCTGCTGCTGGTCTCTTCTCTGAACTGTCAGTGTCCTTCCCGTTCTCTCACGCCTCCTCCGTCTCCTGCTCCGTGTCTGACGTATCACCAACTGCCTCCTCTGCGCGCTCCCTGCCCCTTTTATACTCGCCCCTCCCCTTGCTGTCCTGTCACTCTCAACAGTCCACTCTCCTCCTCTGTCCCTCGGGTACTGTTTCCTTAGGAACTCAGATGGCGGTCCCCTTGGTTCCGGCCCGGACACTTTGTGGGGGTCCTCCTCCCTACACAGAGACCAGAGGATGCTGACGCAGGAGGGGAGAGGAGACAGGTGCATTTGCTGGAGTCAGAGAGACCGCGGACATAGGCGGTGGGCAGTGAGTACGAAAAGCCTGTCACTGCACTGCCAGGAAGGCTGCTGACTCCCCACCTTGATGAGACTTTGCCCCACAAAGAGACTGCGTGCCTTGACCCGACGCTCCCCTGCAGAGAGACCGGGTTATGTGCTGAGACGCTCCCCTGTGACCAAGGGGCGTTCACTGACGGCAGTGACCTGTAAAGAGAGACTGTGTAAGGCAGAGCCCCTGACCTCGGTGGGAGAACACCGCTGTCGTATCAGAGAGAAGGACTTGGAGCACAGGGGGATATTGTCAGCCTCATACCCTTTTGGCTACTGGGTTAACCCCTCATACTCCAGCTTGACTACATTAAGGACCTCAGAGACAGAGGACAGCAAGCACCGTTGGTGCCTCGGTGCCAACGTTGGACAAGAGTGATCCCTCCAATCAAGACCTCTGAGGACTTATAAGTGTGTCTCATAGGAGAATAACTTTTCTACTGTTTGAACCCCGTATATGTCTCTCTGCTGTTGATACAGTCATATGTAAAAGTTTGGGCACCCCTATTAATGTTAACCTTTTTTCTTTATAACAATTTTGGTTTTTGCAACAGGTATTTCAGTTTCATATATCTAATAACTGATGGACTCAGTTATATTTCTGGATTCAAATGAGGTTTATCGTACTAACAGAAAATGTGCAATCTGCATTTAAACAAAATTTCACCGGTGCAAAAGTATGGGCACCCTTATCATTTTCTTGATTTGAACACTCCTAACTACTTTTTACTGACTTCCTGAAGCACTAAATTGGTTTTGTAACCTCATTGAGCTTTGATCTTCATAGCCAGGTGTATCAAATCATGAGAAAAGGTATTTAAAGTGGCCACTTGCAAGTAGTTCTCCTATTTGATTCTCCTATGAAGAGTGGCATCATGGGCTCCTCAAAACAACTCTCAAATGATCTGAAAACAAAGATTATTCAACATAGCTTTTCAGGGGAAGGATACAAAAAGTTGTCTCAGAGATTTAACCTGTCAGTTTCCACTGTGAGGAACATAGTAAGGAAATGGAAGAACACAGGTACAGTTCTTGTTAAGCCCAGAAGTGGCAGGCCAAGAAAAATATCAGAAAGGCAGAGAAGAAGAATGGTGAGAATAGTCAAGGACAATCCACAGACCACCTCCAAAGACCTGCAGCATCATCTTGCTGCAGATGGTGTCACTGTGCATCGGTCAACAATACAGCGCACTTTGCACAAGGAGAAGCTGTATGGGAGAGTGATGCGAAAGAAGCCGTTTCTGCAAGCACGCCACAAACAGAGTCGCCTGAGGTATGCAAAAGCACATTTGGACAAGCCAGTTACATTTTGGAAGAAGGTCCTGTGGACTGATGAAACAAAGATTGAGTTGTTTGGTCATACAAAAAGGCATTATACATGCGCTGTATTGTTGACCGATGCACAGTGACACCATCTGCAGCAAGATGATGCTGCAGGTCTTTGGAGGTGGTCTGTGGATTGTCCTTGACTGTTCTCACCATTCTTCTTCTCTGCCTTTCTGATATTTTTCTTGGCCTGCCACTTCTGGGCTTAACAAGAACTGTACCTGTGTTCTTCCATTTCCTTACTATGTTCCTCACAGTGGAAACTGACAGGTTAAATCTCTGAGACAACTTTTTGTATCCTTCCCCTGAAAAGCTATGTTGAATAATCTTTGTTTTCAGATCATTTGAGAGTTGTTTTGAGGAGCCCATGATGCCACTCTTCATAGGAGAATCAAATAGGAGAACTACTTGCAAGTGGCCACTTTAAATACCTTTTCTCATGATTTGATACACCTGGCTATGAAGTTCAAAGCTCAATAAGGTTACAAAACTAAATTAGTGCTTCAGGAAGTCAGTAAAAAGTAGTTAGGAGTGTTCAAATCAAGAAAATGATAAGGGTGCCCATACTTTTGCACCGGTCAAATTTTGTTTAAATGCAGATTGCACATTTTCTGTTAGTACAATAAACCTCATTTGAATCCAGAAATATAACTGAGTCCATCAGTTATTAGATATATAAAACTGAAATAGCTGTTGCAAAAACCAAAATTGTTATAAAGAAAAAAGGTTAACATTAATAGGGGTGCCCAAACTTTTACATATGACTGTATAATCTTATCACTTCATATTCGCTGTTATACTGAACTAGATGGTGGCCCGATTCTAACGCATTGGGATTCTAGAATATATATGCAGTTTATTTTTGAAGATTTAATAATAATGCAATAATGCACCCCCCAATCCTGATATGTATGGTTCTCTCACCCCCAATCCTGATATGCATGGTTCTCTCACCCCAATCCTGATATGCATGCTACCCCTCAACCCCCTATCCTGGTATGCATGGTCCCCTGACCCCCCCAATCCTGGAATGCATGGTCCTCTCACCCCCTCAATCCTGGTATGCATGGTCCTCTCGCCTCTCTTTCCTGGTATGCATGGTCTTCTTACTCTCCTTTCGGGGTATGCATGGTCCCCTCACCCCCCAAACCTAGAATGCATGGTCCTCTTACCCCTCTTTCCTGGTATGCATGGTCCTCTTGCCCCCCTTTCGGGGTATGCATGGTCCCCTCACCCCCCAATCCTAGTATGCATGGTCCTCTTGCCCCCCTTTCGGGGTATGCATGGTCCCCTCACCCCCCAATCCTAGTATGCATGGTCCTCTCACCCCCCAATCCTGGTATGCATGGTCCCCTCACCCCCCTATCATGGTATGCATGGTCCCCTCACATCCCTTTCTTGGTATGCATGGTCCCCTCACCCCCCTTTGCTGGTATGCATGGTCCTCTTGCCCCCTTTCCTGGTATGTATGGTCCCCTCACCCCCCAATCCTGGTATGCATGGTATCCTCACCCCCTTTCCTGGTATGCATGGTCCCTTCACCCCCCTTTCCTGATATGCATGGTCCCCTCACCCCCCAATCCTGGTATGCATGGTCCTCTTACCCCCTTTTGGGGTATGCATGGCCCCTCACCCCCCTGTCATGGTATGCATGGTCCTCTCACCCCCTAATCCTGGTATGCATGGTCCCCTCACCCCCAATCCTGATATGCATGGTCTCCTCACCCCCCTTTCCTGGTATGCATGGTCCACCTCACCCCACTTTCTTGGTATGCATGGTCCCCTCACCCCCCTTTCCTGGTATGCATGGTCCCCTCACCCCCCCTTTCTTAGTATGCATGGTCCCCTCACCCCCCAATCCTGGTATGCATGGTCCCCTCACCCCCCAATCCTGGTATGCATTGGTCCCCTCACCCCCTACCCTGGTATGCATGGTCCCCTCACCCCCCAATCCTGGTATGCATGGTCCCCTCACCCCCCAATCCTGCTATGCTTGGTTCCCTCACCCCCCCTTTCCTGGTATGCATGGTCCCCTCACCCCCCAATCCTGGTATGCATGGTCCCCTCACCCCCCAATCCTGCTATGCTTGGTCCCCTCACCCCCCAATCCTGGTATGCATGGTTCCCTCACCCCCTTTCCTGGTATGCATGGTCCCCTCACCCTCCTTTCCTGGTATGCATGGTCCCCTCACCCTCCTTTCCTGGTATGCATGGTCCTCTCACCCCCCTTTCCGTGTAGCCGCGACCAATCAGCGCCGCGGCCCTCTGTCCGTGACCAATCAGCAACGCGGCCCTGTAGCCGCGACCAATCAGCAACGCGGCCCTGTAGCCGCGACCAATCACTGTCGTGGCCCTGTACAAAAATAATATTAAAAAATTAAAAAAAGTTATTCTCACCTTCCGACGGCCTCCTGTCTTCTTTCCACGTGCCCGGCCTCATGTTCCCAGTAATGCTTTGCGGCTTGGACCGCTGATGACGTCGGTCTTTTTTCTCGCTCTCGCGAGAGTGACATCGGTCTTCTTTCTCGCTCTCGCGAGAGTGACGTCATCAGCGATCTAAGCTGCAAAGCATTACTGGGAATGCGAGGCCAGGCGCGTGGAAAGAAGACAGGAGGCCGTCGGAAGGTGAGAATAACTTTTTTTAATTTTAATTCTCTTTTTTACAGATTAAGGCCTGCGCCTGTCGCTGATTGGTTGCGGCCTGGCGGGGGCCTGGCGGCCGCGACCAATTAGTCGCCAGCGATTTTGGTTACAGACAGACACGATAAGGTGTTTATATACAGCATATATAGATGTTTTACCAGTATTATCCCCTGTAAATAAACCTCCCCTTTTACTGTTGGTCTGCCTGCTCCGTGGTGACGTATACGGCCGGGGTCACACTAACCGATGCAAAATACGGTCAGTATTTTACATGCGTAATACGGAAGAATGGCCCCTAAGCAGTGCTCCGTATATCATCCGTAACCAAGGTGTGGTCGCGTATTTTGCGCATGTAAGCATCCGTATGTAATCCGTATGCCATCCGTATGGCGAGATTTTCTCGCAGGCTTTCAAAATGGACATATAATGGAGCCCTATGACAGGGTTTCTAACAGAAACCAAAGAATAGATATAGACACATAGAATGCATATATATATATATATATATATATATATGTGTGTGTGTATTCTATGTGTCTGTATCTATTCTTTCTTTCTTTATTAAAACTGTCAGTGTGAGTTTACTGTATCGTGCACTGAATTGCCGGCTTTTCTAAAAGACACCGGGTGCGTATTTCTCGCAAGTCACACATCTGGTCCGTGTGTAATGCGTATTTTTTGCGCACCCATAGACTTGCATTGGCGTACTACGGGCGTAGTACGCTGACAATCGCAGCATGCTGCGAGTGGCACGGACCGTAGAATACAGATGAGAAATATACCAATATAATCATTGGTCCGTGTGTAATGCGTGCTTTTAGCGCCTCTCACTCTCCCGTATTCCTCGCCAGTGTGACCCCGGCGTAACTCTCCTGCACGTTATTACACCTCCAAAGAGACGAGTACCTCACCCATGACTGCCACCCCCTGCCACCTTCCGCATGGGAGCAAGGACCCCAGTATGTCTGCACTGTGCTGTACATTGTTTCCCATACAGAGCACTGCGCCATCCTGCGGCCATGCAGGGGTGACCCACATTTCGGCTATGTGCACACAGCGCACACCTCAGGAAAATAAAACTCCCCAACAACAGGCGTTTCCTGAAGTGTTTTATTGCTTGAAAAACTCTTAAATCCTTTATAATTAATATTTTTTTTGAAGACGCAAAAGAAATAAGTGAAATGTTTGTTTTTCGTGCATTAATCCTGACAGACAGTCCCGGGACGTATCAGCAGAGCAGACAGTGTGTGCATTGTGCTGGCGGAGGAAATCACCACACTGCAGCACTGCGGCCGGGAAACCCGGGCAGCCCTGTCCCCAAACCACCAGGGACTGTCTGACTGGGAGTCTGGAGGGGGCGGAGCCGTGACGTCACGGGGCGGGGACAACCTGGAGACTGAGGCTGCCGCCGCCGCCGCTGCACCGGGTGCGCTCGCTCCACAGTGCACGTTTAGTGAGAGTGGGGGAGGGCGCACCGAGCAGGAGCCGAATAACGGGGGCAGCCGTGCACTACTTCTCCGGCGCTGCCTTTCCTTGGGTGAGTTCATTCCCTTGCAGTGTGTCTGGTGAATGAAACTTTCCCTTGCTGATGAATGGATGCGCGGCTCCAGCCCTCACCGCTGCATTTCTCCACAGAGGGCTTCTAATTAACCCCTGCAGCCCCACCAGCTGCATGCATGAAGGGTTAATCAGGTTGGCACAGTGTATGGGCAGGTGATGTGATGGGGGGGCTCTCATGCTGACCCTTCCCTATTTTCAGGGTCGTATATGTGCAGTGTGCCCCCCCTCTTCCTTCATTTTTCTGATCTGTGACCAGGTCTGATGGATTTCCCCCCACTAGGTGGGCAGTTATCTTGAATCCTCTTTTTTGGGGGGGCTGGTTACCTCCTGATCTACAAAACTGTTAACCCTTCATGCCAAGCCTGGTTAATGCATGACCCATCATAATTTGGGACAATGATAGGTTACGCTTTAAATCTAGTTTTGTTTTTTGTTCTGCAGCTGTTTTTTTTTTTTTTGTTGTTGGTTTTTTTTTATTCAGAATAAGTCAAAATGTAACACCTTCTATCTCATCTGGTATTAAGAAAAATTAAGTCTAGAGCTGGCCAAGCGTGTGTATGAATGGACGGCGCCGTGTGGCTTGTCCGCACTTGGCTGCTCTACTTCTGTATCTTCTAGGAAAAAAGGCAATAAAAGTGCAATCTAGAGAGGGACTGCCTTTCTCTTCCAGCTGCAGTTTTCTATATGTCCAGCAAAGGCAGTAGAGTGCCCTCTTATGGTCCTTTACTGACAGCGGAGGCATCAGTGACTGAAGAGGAGTAATGTCTGTATACTGTGACATATCCCCATGTGGGGGGCAATACGGTCTTGCCGCTGACCCCTTCCATCATTGCTTTTAGATGAGCACATATTATTTATTTTTTAGCCCACTATTGCTTTAATCGTTTTGTATGTGAGAAGGGGGTTACATGCGGAATACGAATATAGATTACAGAAGACAGACTAGCAATGACAGACTGTTACAGAGATCAGACGGCCATGCGGGCTGACAGTATAGGGGACTGACTACTGAGACCAGCAGATCTGATCCGCTGGGAGTTATCCCCCCGTTGTTCCCTGATTTTTGTGGCAATTGTGAATATTGGGAATAAATGTTTTCAATTTATAGTCTGAGTAATAAATACTATTATTTATTTTTTTTCTTTAAGTATACAAACTTGGTAACTCTTGTAGTCGTGTAAATGTTATCTTGGCTGTAGAGAAGATAAACACACTTCGGCTGATTCATCAAAACTTTTATACCACGAAGCCAGTGTAAAAGCTTTGAATAGTTGCACTTTTTTTTTTTTTTTTTTGTTACTGAAAAACTGTGATTTTGGGCATTTTAAGCCAGTTCGGATGAGCTCTTCCCTTTCTTGGGACGCCTGTCCATACAATTACGAAAAATAACTTTTTTAGGCCAGAAATGCTACTCAGACTGGAGTAGCATTTCTGGCTTGACGCATGGCACTCAGAAAAAAGACCAAATTAATTAGGTGGTGTGCTCTTCTTACTGAATTCGGTGTTTCTTTTACTCTATAAAGACCCATGTAGCATGAGTGTGCGCTATGCTTAGTCCCTCTCCCCCCAAAAAAAAGTGAAATCAGCCCCATTCACTATTACAGGTATGAGTGCTATTCATAAAAAACACGGCTGGCACCCGGACGCAACAAACAAAATTTTGGAGCAAAAAAAGTGCGTCTTATAGTACGAAAAATACGGTAACTATAGTGTCTATTCCATTGGCATACGCTTACAAGGAGTTTGTGTAACAATTTTCGCAAAATGTGGCCATAACTACAATCATTACTAAGACATATCATGTCTGCAGCCGATACGTGATCTTCTATGATCAGTTTAAGTCCATCCAGACCTAAATTTCTGGGACATTTCATGGACTGATGCTGGGTTGCCAACCGTCGAGAAGTTCCAAGACAGTCTGTAAAAATGGGGCACTTTTTTGCCCTGTCCGTATAAAAAAAAATAAAAAAATTTCAAGGTATCTGTAATATTGTCTTTACATGATGTTTTGTTAGGGTGTCCAGAAAAAAAATGCAAGTTGGCTACCCTGGGTGGATTGTGATCTATCGGATAGTTGTAAATCAATATTTATTGTGATGGCCATTTTGGTGGTTCAATCAGTATCCCATCTATGGCCACGAATGTACCTACCTTAAAGCCGAAAATACTTAGAGGGGTGGTCTACTATTAGGACAACCCTTTCTCAATCTGAATGTTTGCCCCAGAGTTAAAATAAAAATAATTATGCTCAGCTCCTGTGGCGGCGCTGTTCCATCGGTGTCGCATGCGCAGTCCCGGGGCTCACGTGAAGTTGTTGTGTCTCTGTTATGGAGACCCCTTTGTGTGCCATCAGGAGCACTCTGACCCTTTTGAAGCATGAACTCCACAAGACCTTTCACAGTGCCTTGTGGTATTTTGCACCAAGATGTCAGCAGCAGACAGTTGTGTGGTACGGGCCTCCATTGATCAGCCTTGTTTTCCCAGCATTTCCCACAGATATATCAATTTATTTTGCTGAAGCAGGCACTGCCATTAGGGAGTACATTTACCATGAAGGAGTACAGCAATGATTAGGTAGGTGTTCATTTCACAGTATCCTCCACCTGAATGTCAGGAGCACATTGCCTCCTCCGGCTTGTATTTTTTTCTTTTCTGTAATGAATCCTGGTGCCATCTTTTCCCCAGATAAGCCCCCCTGCATGTAGCCAGCCATCCACATCATTCATACCAGACCACCTTCTTCCGTTGATCACATGCCCATAGTGCGCTCTTTAGTCAATGTGCAGCATAAACCAGTATGACCAGTCTGTGGCTACACGAAAAGGGCACTGTGTGTTCTGATGGTTTCCGATCATTCAGAATGAGCTTTTTATTTTTTAATGAGGAACTAAACTTTTGCAAAACGGTCTATATTCTTTTTGGTCAGTTAATTCTCTACAGTTTGGAGGGAGAGACGACCACTGATTGCTCAAAACACAGGTGAGAAGTACGGAGCTCAGAAGGCACGAACGTGCACCGAGAGGAGTACTGATTGGCTCAAAAGACAACTGCACGCTTCTCGACGATCTTCTGCAAAATCACACTGGATCCCAACCAGTCTGCAGGGAATTACCGGGCCAAAGAAATTAAACTTTTTGCAAATGTTCGGTATTATTCAAGGCCCCGTTCACACTGTATTTTTGCATTCTTTGGAAGTTTGACCCAAACAAGATCCAGATGAACCCTGAAGTTGCCAAAGACTGTAATGATACGAAAGGAGTTTAAATGGCCGCGGTTTTCGGACGGGCGCAATAATGTAGCAGACATTTTTGTACCCGTCTGACGTACACCAACAGAACGAAAAACCAGGGCTGTGGAGTCGGAGTCGGTATAAAATGGTCCGACTCCTAAAATATATAATAAATTGGGTACAGTAGTTCAATGCAGAATGTGCTGAATATTTTTTCATAGGAATTTGGGAAAGTTATGAAATGTCCTATATATGGCTGTTCTATTCCTGATCTAAGGCTACATTCACACACAGCGTTTTTGCTGCGGTTTTCAGCTGCAAAAGCAGATCAGCTTTTTAAAAACCGCATCACCTGAAAGGTTTTTGAGCTCATAGATAATGTTTTCAGTAGCAAAAGCAGATTAGAAATCTGCTCTATCTATATATCCATTTATCCATATCTGTCTATCCATATCTTATCTGTACTAAAAAGAATGAAAGCCAGGTAGCGCACAGATTAACACTCCTCTTTTTTTTTTTTTTTTTTTTTTTTTTTTTTTTTTTAGCACCAGTCAGGTACACCTCATAGCTGCCCAAAAGGACGCCCAGGACAGGCATTGCTCATCTTCAGTAACACATCAACATCAATTGATAGTTGGAATAAATAGACTGCATTCACCACATCTTAAGGTGCAGGCTTTATTTTATTAGTGTAGGGATGTGCAATATAAGGTTCTGCAGCAGCTGAGGTGTGCAGTATGAGATTCTGCCCCCCCTAGTTTTGATCCTGGCTAAAACTGTTTCTTATAGATATGGCGAACCCTCAGGTAACCCTAAATGAAGGTCAATGGACACAGATGGCTGAATTGAAGGAATTGCTTAATCACATATTTACCGTGACTAAAAAATTACAAGCTGAGGATTTAACTCCTGGCATTTTCATAAGGGAGTAGAAGAACTTGCTATTTTGCCTGTCCCAAAGAGGAGGTTTAATCGCAGATGGCATTTCTGCTTAAATGAAACGGAGAGAGACACAGCTATTGGAAAATAAAATTTTTCTGGCAGCTGTTTGTGGACCCAAGTCATCGTATATTTCTTGATGATCAACAGCTTACTAAAGGAAAAGAAGCTCTGACTGAGGTAGCAGTTAGGATGAGTGGCCTACAGGAGGACTGCCAGGCGCAAGAGGACTTGGGTCCTGACAGTGCTACTGCTGCCATATCTTCGTCCTCATCAGATGAGGAGTTTGACTTTGACAAGTATTTGGATGACATGGAGCAGGCAAAGCGTTGCTGCAAGGAAAAAGATTTCACTCCATCTCCTATAGCAAGCAGATTGACCATATTTCAGCAAAATGTTTCACTTGCTCTCAAAGAAAAAGAAAAATTTAACCGTTCATCAAAACTGACTGTGCATGAGACAATTCCTTTATACCCGGAAATTGTTAGAGATGTTGCCCATGTGGTTACGGCTTTGCCTCCAACCCAAGTTAGTGTAGAGAGGTTGTTCTCTGGCTTTAATATTATTAGGTCAGATTTTAGGTCATCTATGAAGGAGGATCTGATGGAGGCAATTCTATTTCTTAGAAAAAATTCATAGACTGCACAAATATTATTTAGTATGTTTTTGTTGAAAACTGTTTTTTGCCACTTACATAGTTTATTACATAGTTATATATATACTGTGTGTATGTTTGTGTGTGTGTATGTGTGTGTGTATATATATATATATATATATATATATATATATATATATATATATATATATATATATATATATATATATATATATATATATACACACTCACTGGCCACTTTATTAGGTACACCTGTCCAACTGTGTGTTAAGACTTAATTTCTAATCAGCCAATCACATGGCGGCAACTCAGTGCATTTAGGCATGTAGACATGGTCAAGACAATCTCCTGCAGTTCAAACCGAGCATCAGTATGGGGAAGAAAGGTGATTTGAGTGCCTTTGAACGTGGCATGATTGTTGGTGCCAGAAGGGCTGGTCTGAGAAATTCAGAAACTGCTGATCTACTGGGATTTTCACGCACAACCATCTCTAGGGTTTACAGAGAATGGTCCGAAAAAGAAAAAAAAACCAGTGAGCGGCAGTTCTGTGGCCGGAAATGCCTTGTTGATGCCAGAGGTCAGAGGAGAATGGGCAGACTGATTCGAGCTGATAGAAAGGCAACAGTGACTCAAATTGCCACCCGTTACAACCAAGGTAGGCAGAAGAGCATCTCTGAACGCACAGTGCGTCGAACTTTGAGGCAGATGGGCTACAGCAGCAGAAGACCACACTGGGTACCACTCCTCTCAGCTAAGAACAGGAAACTGAGGCTACAATTTGCACAAGCTCATCGAAATTGGACAGTAGAAGATTGGAAAAACGTTGCCTGGTCTGATGAGTCTCGATTTCTGCTGCGACATTCGGATGGTAGGGTCAGAATTTGGCGTAAACAACATGAAAGCATGGATCCATCCTGCCTTGTATCAACGGTTCAGGCTGGTGGTGGTGGTGTCATGGTGTGGGGAATTTTTTCTTGGCACTCTTTGGGCCCCTTGGTACCAATTGAGCATCGTTGCAACGCCACAGCCTACCTGAGTATTGTTGCTGACCATGTCCATCCCTTTATGACCACAATGTACCCAACATCTGATGGCTACTTTCAGCAGGATAATGCGCCATGTCATAAAGCTCGAATCATCTCAGATTGGTTTCTTGAACATGACAATGAGTTCACTGTACTCAAATGGCCTCCTCAGTCACCAGATCTCAATCCAATAGAGCATCTTTGGGATGAGGTGGAACGGGAGATTCGCATCAGGGATGTGCAGCCGACAAATCTGCGCCAACTGTGTGATGCCATCATGTCAATATGGTCCAAAATCTCTGAGGAATGCTTCCAGCACCTTGTTGAATCTCTGCCACGAAGAATTGAGGCAGTTCTGAAGGCAAAAGGGGGTCCAACCCCTTACTAGCATGGTGTACCTAATAAAGTGGCCAGTGAGTGTATATATATATATATATATATATATATATATATATAATTGATATTACATAGTGTGTTACATATTTACAATTTATTAGTTTTTTGTGTTCTAAAGTTGTATTCCAATAAATATATATTATGTTCTACCTAAATATCTTGATTATTGTATCATAAAAATGATTAAATGTCTGATGTTCACATTGTACTACAATAAATTTTTCACTTAAATATAAGCAATATATGTTGGAGTTGGAGTCGGTGTAAGGGAAATTGAGGAGTCTGAGTCGCAGGTTTGGCTTACCGACTCCACAGCCCTGCGAAAAACACAATTTGAGTTCATTTGGATTCTATTTGTGTCCTCGCAGTTTGCTGCCTGTTGAATCACATTTTTAGTGGGGTTCAAGCGGAACCTCCATACAAAATTCTCCTTTTGCTAATAAGCTCTTCTATGAGATTGGTCTAAATTTGCTAGCCTTTGCTCCCTGTTGGCAATTCATTGGTTGTTCTTGGATCACTTTTGGTAGATACTAACCACTGTATACTGGCAACACCTCACCTGCAGTTTTTGACATGCCTTCACACAGTTATTCAACGGTCATAGTTTGGCCCTTATTAAAGTCCCTCAGATCACGATGTCTGTCCATCCTCTTTAAGAACTTATTGCAGAGATGTTGCCCAAAGATTACGGTTCCAATTAGTGTCCCCAGACGGCCAAGAAATGTGGTGTGCAAATTAGTCGCTAAAAGTTGTTTAATTGATTTGTTGATCTTAACTAGCCACACTGTTTTGTGGGTAAACCTGCAAAAAGCTCGGAGGCCCATTGGCAATATTCAATTGACGAGGACCTTTTGCCAAATCTTTGCTGTTGAACTGGACACATGATGTAATAGTGTTTGCCGAGTAGAATAAAACTTTTTTTAAAAAATTTCCCCTTTGCGGAACTATTTTCCCTGTTGCAGAACTATCCGCAATCAAAGTATATGGCACCTAATGAGTTAATTTTCATAAGTCCCAGGGGTTATCATAGAGTTCTCACTGGAGATGTGTGCTTCTTCCTCCTGTATGATGTTACCCAATCATAGAAAAAAAGAACACACCCCACTGTAGATTATAGCAAGTATTTCAGTGGGTGAGATGTATGACAGACAGCTTTGGTCTGCTGGTCTAACATCCTGCATGATTAGGCTATGTTCACATGTCCCAGTAATGATCCGTTAGAACGGATCCAGCAGAAATCCACTGGAAAAAAAGTTGTGCTGTCACAACTTTAATGCCTTATTCATTAACCGATCTCTGCTGCATCCGTTAGAAATAGACAACAACGGATGCCGCATTAATGTATACGTTGCCCATTGACTCCATTGCAAAAAAAAAAAATGGATCTGGTAGAGGTCAGTTAGTGAATAACGAACTAAAAAGTTGTGTTAACACAACTTTTTTACTAACTAATTTCTGCTGGATTGGTTCTAATGGATCATTACTGGACATGTGAATGTGGCCTTAGAAAGTTCTGGGTGTAAACTACAGAAAAGGAACACCTTTCAGATGAGCTTCCAGAAGTCATTGTGTGGCTGGTGCAGTGCAGTTGAGTTTAGCTGTATCATATTACAATCCTTTCTACCAGCTCTCCTCTTTTCGTAGCACTGTCACCTCTGCTGTACTACCCCTCTCCTGCACTGCCTGTCTGGAGATGTCGGCAATTGTTTTTTTGGATGAAATTATCTTTTGCTCGGCACAAAAGCTTAATCATTCTCGAAGGAAAATAGTCCTGTGTAAACAGAACTCTCTTTGCCAAGAACTATAGCAGCCCATAAGCTCTGAGCGATTTGGATAGTGTCCATTTTACTTTGGTCTGCCTATGTATATGGGCATTTAAACAACTACCAATTGGTAAAAGTTTACTGATCAGTTGTATCGTGCTGCCGGTAGGTCCATGTAAATGGCACCTTAACAATTTCACGTCACCCACTGTGAATAGCGATGCCGACTTCGCTGGAATGACTCCACTGAAGGAGGTGAGCATCCACTGTTTTCATTTTATATGGGGCACTGAATTGTCCACTACTAGGTGTTGTCCACTACTAGGACCACCCCTTCTTCATCTAAATGTTTGGGACCAATAAAATAAAAAAGCCTATATTCTTCTGTGCTGGCGCTGCTCCAGGGATGTCGGCGCTCACGGTCCCAGGACTCTTGTGCGGTTGTTGTGACACGCGACCCCGGTGCCCCATCGGCACTGCCGTTACTGTCCCCACCGTTACACATGAAAAGGAAGTCTGGGCTGGAACTGATCTGACTGAACGGTGCCAGCACGGGAGGTAAGTATAGGCTTTTTTATTTTATCGGGCCAAACATTTAGTTCAAGACCCCTTTAAGCATGTGTTGTCCTGAAGTGGATAACCACTTTAAACATTAACCAGCTCTCTTTTAGGTCTTTGGTTGCTCTCTGCATGCGGGCGGCTGGAGGTAGGGTCCCCACGGAGGACCCCACTCTTCACATGCGAGTGCCTTAGCTTATTTTAAGCGTTCCTTGGTGGAAGTTCGTGACGACTCTGGAAATGTGTATGTCATCAGGAATAATTTATGGAAATAATTGCTGAAATGATGAAAGGGTTTTCCAGTTTTGTAATGTTAGCTGCTTTGAAAGACATTGATGCTGAAGTTGTGTGGGCATTGATTATTATTTGGCCTGTTAACCCTTCTCCTTACGGTCTGCTCGCTCAGTGATCTGCTAGGACTTTTGATGATGATAATGGTGAACGGCTTTTATATACTTTGCTCCAGAAAATTTGTGGTATTAGCAATTCAGGACCGTGATGAAGATTTTGAAGAGATTGTACTAAAAAGATACTGATGAGACCCCCAGTAGAATGAACCGCTAACAGTCCGGCAGCTGGGAAATGTCTGCTAGATTCTGTCAGCAGATCCCGGAGATACGGATAAGCTGGTGGTATTGACTGAAGGCTAAGTATCATATGACAAAAACGTAAGCTGGTCATACACATGAGACAGCTGTCGGCCGACCTCCCACGTTGTGCTTGTTTATTTCGTTGGGAGGAAAGTGAATAGCCAGGCACCTCTTGTGACGGCATCACAAAGAATCAGGCATGTTGTTTTAAAGAGGCACCATATGTGCCTGTGGCTCCAGTCTCTGTGTGCCATTGTATCAGCTCTGTGCACACAAACAGAGAAAATTGCATTCTTAGAGTGTAACAAGTCTACTTCAGACAATATCCCATTTTAGTGCATTAGCATTCTACCAGAACTATAGGTGCTGAAGCTTCCTTTCCCTTCCCATTATGCATTGCTCCTGCTATTGGTAAATGACTTGCCCTGTGTGCATTTTACAATACAGGAGAAGAGATTTACACCTACTTAAAGAGTAACTAAACTTTTTTTTATTTTTTTTCTTATTATTTTGTCTAGCATGGAAAGTTATGAAACTTTGCAAATCACTATTAGGGAATATGTCTTCAGTCCTGTAAAAATAAAATACATGTAATTGGCTTCTAAATCTAATCTCAGTCTACAGTATTTCTTTGTCTTCACCTGCATTGATATCAGAACGTACTCATTTGGAGTACAAATGATGGCAGTGATGGGTCAGCTTGGCATTTTTCTCCCTATGTCTGTGGATATGCTGCTGCAGGACATTGTTTTGATAGACAACACTCAGAGGAGGAGACAGGTGCTGACCCATCACTGCCATCATCTGTACTCCAAATGAGTATCTTCTGACATGCATCTGAAGACAGGTAAATAGAAGGGGGGAAAAACATGCATAACATGCAATTTTTAACAACAATGTAAGCAAATCCCCCTAATAAAGTAAGGTACAAAGTTGCATAACTTTCCATGTTGGACAAAATTATATGTAAGAAAAATTGAGTTCCTCTTTCATGTAATCCGTCTACATGCCTCTGCTGTCGGCAAATTAAATCAACAACAGGCAGGGCAACAAGACAGAAGGGATACACCTAGTCTATACACCATAATGTTTTAATAAAATGATTTGCAGTCTATTTCTCGCATTATCTATCGGATGAGATTGAGTTGTCTGAAAAACAGTGATTTTCTAAGTGGTGGAGGAGCCGCCAATGCAAAGTGAATGTGTTCACCTGTTTTATACATTGCCATTATGAAGAATAAATCTCCGCTTTGCAGTTTCCACTTTCCCTTCTTCGAGATCCCATAGATGCATCAGTGATTTGTCATTAGTGTGGTTAGTGTCCTGTCAAACCTTCCCTAAATTAAGTGTAGCTCCATTGTGTATTTTTTTTTTCTTGCCTGTTACCCTTAAAATGCCTTAAAGCTTCACAAAATAACCTCTGACCTTTGCTTCTTAGGGTTAATTCATGCACGAAATAAACAAAGTGCTTTAAAGTAGGGGGTCTGAGGTTTTAAGGGTCACATTTTTGTTTAAATGTCCCACTTGTCATCTATCAAGAGACGGCTGTAGTCACAACGGATTAACCCGTGATGATCTGCAAACTGATCAACAGAAAACTGGAAAATCGTTGTTGACTTATGTAAATGTGCGAGACTTGTAACACTGTGAGGCCATTACTCAAAACTAGAGACGTCCATATCACACTACAAACTCCATGCATTTCTTTTATGGTTTCCATGGGTACAAAATTCTTTGCTCATTTAAGGGGTTTTCAAAGACAAAAAAGTATATTTTTTTAAATGTCTCCGACAGCTTAAAATTAAATGAAGTAATGCTTTGCACCCATCGATCATCTGCCACTGCCCGTTTTTTTTATGCTTCGGACCCCCCACAAAATAGCTGTTAAGGTTTGGCAGATCATTCAACTGGCAGCTATCTCCCCCAGCTGTCCAACACAGCAGGAGCGCTTGCTCAAAACAGAGCACCTACAGTATGTCTTCCATGAGAAAGCTGCTGCCAGACTCCTCTGGCGGTGACATATCCCTCTGAGAACAAATGAACGACCTATCCAAAATCAGACATGTTGGATTGTTTTTGCCTCATTTGGGGGGGGGGGGGGGGGCATATACATGAGATTGACAACAGAGCCCACTGGTATCCGGGAGTCTGGCTAATGTGTATTGGCCTTTATCTTTGCTCTGTCTTATCTGGTTTCTATTTTCTGGTCTCATCTCAATACCCTGGAGATGTCCAGACTGACTGGGCAGGCGTGTCAAGACCATTTCAAGTGTGCTGATATGGGACTTAAAATAACAGTGTAGACTGGATATGTCAGTATGGGAGTCTGAGCCCTACAAAAAATAATTATTCCATAATAATAATAATAATCTTTATTTTTATATAGCGCTAACATATTCCGCAGTGCTTTACAATTTGCACATATTATCATCACTGTCCCCGATGGGGCTCACAATCTAAATTCCCTATCAGTATGTCTTTAGAATGTGGGAGGAAACCGGAGTGCCCGGAGGAAACCCACGCAAACACGGAGAGAACATACAAACTCCTTGCAGATGTTGTCCTTGGTGGGATTCGAACCCAGGACCCCAGCGCTGCCTTGCAGCGCTAACCACTGAGCCACCGTGCCGCCCATAGAAATCATTTTCATGGTGTAGAAGAGAGAACCAGGCCGCAAGTGCTGCCGAAGCCTCAGGTCCAGAACACTTGGGGCCGATCCTCCTGTTGCAGGGGGGAAAGAAATTGAGGATGGAGGAGACCTGTAGAGAGGGGGCGTGGTGAGTCAGGGGAGTATAAGGAGGCTTGCGCGGGAAAAGAGAGGGGCTTCCCGCCAGAGGGCGGAGTAAGAGAGTGTGAGGGAGGGCCAGGGCGGTAGTCGAGGCAGAGGTCACCGGGGCGTCTATGCCCTGGCCTCCCATCACATGCATACAGAGTTCCCCCATTCTGCATACCTGTAGCTCCTTCTCCAGCACCTTCGGAATCCTCTGTACGTTTCTGGAGGCCCTCTCGGTCGGGTTTTACACAAAATGAGCCACAGTCCAACTCAACTTTATAATAGGAAACTTTACTGAATCTTGTACACAGCATCTTAGCATTCTTTCCAGCATCAACATCAGGTTTCACAACATGCAACTCTTCTGTCCCTGTCCTTCTCTCTCTGTCACTAAGCTCGCTTCCGGGATAGACTGTACCTTCCTATCCTTCAGCGTCCTCTCTGCCCAGTCTTACTCCATTTGGGGACCCCCTCAGCCATTTCGCCTAGATTCTGAGGGTATCTACCCACGTAATAAGCTGCCACATCATGAGCGACCTGCCCATACTGCTTAGTCTTCTTCTAGCACCTGTAGTCCCACTTATACTGCACCGCTAGCACTGCTGCTGTTTCTCCTGATAAGGTCCTGGTTCTGTATACTGTCTGGCTTGGCCTTCTGTTCTTCTAACTTTGCGTGGCGGTGCCCAGGGCTAGCCAGCTCACCTGAGCACATGGGCGCCCTGGCCCCACTCTATAAGGAAGTCCTTACTACCTTATCCACCATGCCCCTCCTATCTTAACTATTTACTTTCTTATCTATAGAACTACAATGTACCCTATCTAGTGGCTAACTAGGAGTACTACCCTTTCCCTGTGTAATAGACACAATGCAGTTACCGACCGAAAGGGTAAGCATTCCAAAGTACATAAATACACAATATAACATATGGTACCGGGATGAACAAGGGCATAACATACAAGATATATATATACCGCGCGGCAGTGATAAGGGTCGGGTGCAGTGAGGAGGTGGGGAGCGTCGCCAAGCGTGCATGTCAGAGCATGCCGAGGGGGAGTTTGTTGCGAAAGGACAGGCGCAGTAAAGACTCACAAGTATCAGCAGGTGTGCGGGGAGATGCGCGCCGGGCAGAGCGTTGCAGTGCAGCTATCCAGGTACCAGTGGGTGTGCTGAGAGTCAGGCGCCAAGTGAAGCATTGCGGTGCGGGCATCCAGGTATTGGCGGGTGCACAGGAAAGCACACGCAGAGTAGACTTGTGCATAGCTTAATTCTTCGTCTCGGCAATTCAATGGACTAGGGGCTCAGCGGGCAAAACTGGTCACTGCCCGCTGCCGCCAGAAGCGGGACTGTGTGTTAGGTGGGGAAGCCTGAAGACGCAGCACCGGTCTCCGCCGGCATCCCATCTTCCATCGGACTACAAGTGTGTAAAGGACAGCGGAGTCATGATAAGTTGAACCAGATAAAAAGACTATTGAGTTAAAATAACCCTTACACTAAAGGCCCCGTCTCACATAGCGAGATCGTTAGCGGTCAAAATCGGTGACACAACAGCGATCTCGCTACGCGTGACACATACCGGCCAAAACGCCCCCCCCCCCCCCCCCCCGCTGGATATCGCTGATCGTGCTCGAATGTCCCAGGCCATTTTTCGATCGTTGGCGTCCCGCTGGCCAGCATGCATCGCTGTGTTTGACGCCGACGTGTGACCTCGTTGCCGACGCGGGAGTCTTCAGAATAGCTGCTGTATGACAAGGTACCAACGACCGCAAAGGTCGTTATACGGATCTCCGGATCGTTGCTGCGTCACGGAGATCTGTCAATTTGACAGCTTACTAGCGACCATTTAGTGACGCACCAGCGATCCTTAGCAGGTCGTATCGTTGTCGGGATCGCTGGTGCGTCGCTTAGTGTAACAGTTACATAACCCTTTCATTCTTAAAGTTGTTTAACCTCTTGTTGGTTCCCAATGAGGAGAACCCCTTTTTGTGTAAAGTAAACCACACCCTTGCTCTGTGTTACTGCATCCTTTTACCTGCTTTACATTAGTATATCTTTATAGTAGCCGTAGCTCCTTTTTTCTTAAGTGGGGTTCGAAATTTTCTTAAAAAAAACTTTAGGTAAAGTTTTTAGCCCAACACTGGGAAAGTCATTGCTTGGTAGAATGGCCCTCAGTGTTCCCCTTTGAATATAGTGGTGGTCAGGCTGGCGCACTACATTGAAGTGCAGCTGCCTCCAGTGTCAGTAGTACTGAGCTGAGCTCTGTACTGAATTGCGCTGCAGTGCAGATGGATTACCGGTAGAGTTGGAAGTCCCAGGCCATGAACAGGAGATCCGCTGACCTCACAGCATTCGTGTCTCTTCTTTGGATTAGCCAGCCGGATGCAACGTCATCGTTTTGGCATGACACACCAGGCCAACGAATAGAAAAAGAGCCTTCTGTTGGGTAAGGGACGTCTCTCCTGCTCCCGTTCAGCTACCACTGACCACTTATGTGATCGATGAACGAGAACATACAAATCGATTCACACCAACTCTAATGACCACCACTCCATTCACGTGGAAGACATGGGAACCACGTTCTTCATGATTGTTTGGGGATTCATTGGCCAGCCTTACATGCTGGCTACCTGTAGATTTGAGTGTTCTGAAGATATGTTAAGAAATACATTAACATTGATTTGCAGACTTAGAATTAAGGTGAATCTCGGCCTTTTTATTTGTCCACTAATAGAATTTGGGCAGAAAGTAGACAAGTGAACAACCTTTTAAGGACCTTAGCCCAAACTTGTGGTCACTTGTACTCGTTCCTCTATTAATCTCACATCTTTGTCACGTCCCCACATCTGACAATGCCGTTTGTTGCTCTGTGGTTGTCGCGTGCTGCTTCTGAATGCCCCCACTCCTTGCACTATTGACCTTCTTGAATAAATCCCACCACGGCCTCTCTCCTCAAATATTTTATTGTAGTGGGTTTCAGATGTGATCATACTCTTTTTTTCATTATTGGTAGTTTTTACCCCACACTGTCCTGGATTAGAGAACCCCATACGTCTGAAGCTATTTATTTGTAAGGGATCGGCCATTGTCCCCCAGCATGTGCTCGTCTCTTCCAGGGAGGGAGATTTGGATCGACGTGCATAAATAAATACGGCCGCTGATGCAGCTCTTTAATGAGTTTGCTGTGATGTGTGGAGTGATCTTCAGCTTTTCACATTGTCAGGATTTGTGTGTTGTGTCTGAGTTTGCTTTTAGTTTTTTTTTTTTTTTTTTTTTTCTGTAGTGAGTCATTTCCTTTCTTAGAAAGAGGTTTCCACCATTTTTCTTTTTCATTTAAGCACTGATGAAACCACATGTTTCATTTGTAGTATGGCACGTGATGGGGTCTAGGTGAGATGTCACAGACTCAAGGGCCCGTTACACACAGCGATCTCGCTGGCGAGATCTTCAAAAAGAGCCTGAAGACCCACCTCTTCCGACAAGCCTATAACCTGCAGTAACCACCGATCGACCAAACCGCTGCACGACCAGCTCTACCCTCGCCTACTGTATTATCACCCATCCCTTGAAGATTGTGAGCCCTCGCGGGCAGGGTCCTCTCTCCTCCTGTACCAGTTATGACTTGTATTGTTTAAGATTATTGTACTTGTTTTTATGTATACCCCCCTCACATGTAAAGCGCCATGGAATAAATGGCGCTATAACAATAAATAATAATAATAATAATCTCTCCAGCGAGATCGCTGTGTGTGACATCCAGCAGCGATTGGCCCCCCCGCAGGGTATCGCTGATCGTGCTGGATCGTCCTGGCCCGTTTTTTCACCGCTGGTCTCCCGCTGGCCAGCACGCATCGCTGCGTGTGGCAGCGGGAGCCAGCGATGAGTGACGCTGCACGCTGGTTACCAACGTAAACATCGGGTTTCTAAGGGCTGCGGGGCCCTTAGAAACCCGATGTTTATCCTATATACCAGCATGCACTGCAGGCAGGGCGGGAGATGGAGGCAGAGCGGCGCACAGACCGGAGTAGCTCTGCTATCTCCTACTCCAGTCTGTCAGACCGGAGTAGCAGAGCTACGCCGGTCTGTCTGTGCGCTGCTCTGCCTCCACCTTCCGCCCTGCCTGCAGTGCACGCTGGTATCTAGGGTAAACATCGGGTTTCTAAGTGCCCTGCAGCCCTTAGAAACCCGATGTTTACGTTGGTAACCAGCTTGCTCACTGGTCCTGATCGCTGGAGGGGCTGTCTATGTGACAGCTCACCAGCGATCAGCTAACAATGTCCCAGTGATCCCATCATGTCGGATCGTTGGTGGGATCGCTGGGACATCGTTATGTGTAACGGTACCCTCAGGCCACGTTCACACATTCAGTACTTTACCTCCGTATTTGTAAGCCAAAACCGGGAGTGCAACAATCAGTAAGGGTGTGTGCAGACGCTGCGGAATCTGCTGCGGATTAATCCGCACGGATTTTGCAAAAACCGCAGATAAACCGCAGGTCAAAAGACCTGCGGATTATCTGCGGTTTTGACTGCGGTTTGGTCCTGCGGATTCACCATCTCCACAATGGTGGAGATAGGAACCCGCTGCGGATTCCGCAGAAAGAATTGACATGTCACTT
Source organism: Dendrobates tinctorius (assembly GCF_039654945.1). Lineage (NCBI taxonomy): Eukaryota > Metazoa > Chordata > Amphibia > Anura > Dendrobatidae > Dendrobates > Dendrobates tinctorius. Next base: position 16,101,751 of record NW_027361751.1, on the reverse strand, counting down.
TCTGCGGTTTCAAAACCGCAGCAAATCTGCGCGGATTTTTCCGCAACGTCTACACAGCATTTTTTTTACCATTCATTTGAATGGTACTGTACACCGCAGGCGGCCAAAAACGCTGCGGAAACGCAGCGGAATCCGCAGCGTGTGCACATACCCTAAAAGTATAATAGAGACACGTCACCACTTCTGCATTTTTCACCCACTACAAATTTTGACTGTTCAAACCAAGCACATCCGCTGCGTGCACTTTTAGCATGCTTAAACAGTTCAGTGTACCTTCTACCTATTTGTTTTGCCTCCCATTTCTTCCTCCTGTAAAGGCAAAGCTGTTAATCAAGGATTGAGGGGAAGGGATAGATACAAAGCTATGTATCCTTGGTTTGAACAGTTTTTGGACTAATGAACTCCCTTTCTCTAGTATTATTTCTTAAAAGAGGTCAAACTTTATTCTTTTTTTGCACTTGTCCCAATACTGTCTTTAGGGGTGCTAATTTATTGAAGTTTAGGACCCTGTTCAAACCAAGCACAATTCATTTGGTGCACTATTTTCTCTCTGCCCTTCTCTTGTAAAGCCTGAGATGTCAATCATAGAAGAGGGAGCGGAGATGGATGGTTAATAAGTAGATGGGAAGGAGCATTGAACTGTTCAGTCACGCCAAGGTTACACAGTCTGTGCTTGGTTTGAACAGTCATTTGGTCCTCATTTTTATACATGATTGTTACATTGAACAATGCAAAACCTGATTTAAATAGGTTGCTCACTTTATTTTTATTACAGCAAATGGGTTGGGACATTATTTTGTGGAAATTACGAATGCATAATTTAGTATTCTCTACATGCCTGCTGATGGAGGAGCACGTGATGTACAGTGCCTTGCGAAAGTATTCGGCCCCTGGAACTTTTCAACCTTTTCTCACATATCATGCTTCAAACATAAAGATACCAAATGTAAATTTTTGGTGAAGAATCAACAACAAGTGGGACACAATTGTGAAGTTGAATGAAATTTATTGGTTATTTTACATTTTTGTGGAAATGCAAAAACTGAAAAGTGGGGCGTGCAATATTATTCGGCCCCCTTACTTTCATTGCAGCAAACTCACTCCAGAAGTTCATTGTGGATCTCTGAATGATCCAATGTTGTCCTAAATGACTAATGATGATAAATATAATCCACCTGTGTGTAATCAAGTCTCCGTATAAATGCACCTGCTCTGTGATAGACTCAGGGTTCTGTTTGATGCACAGAGAGCGCGCAAGGCATTGTATATGGGAAAGCAGAATTTGCATGGTCTCAGGAGAGCTGTGCGACCTGTGAGGAAGGTTGTGCCAAGAACAGCAGGAGGAGAGCCTCTACTTGTGACCATGATCTGCTAGGAACATGGTGTCACCTGCTGATGGGAACACTGTCCTTGTTTGTCAGCAGAGGATTGCATATATTATATATTGACTGCAGTCTTCTCCTTCGCTCGCAGCAGCTGTGATGGAGGCCGCCTTTCAGGTGCAATCGGCAGGCAGAATCCTCCGCTGACGGCACAGGAGTGATCTCTGTTGTGTTTGCTCTTTTTTTTTTCCTGACAGTCTGTAGCAGATAGTAATGGAAAATTCCAGGATGACCTGCCTGAAAACTGCATAAACAACTATTGGGAATTGATTTCAGATATTGCATATGTTTATGGCCACAAAACACATTGCAGGTGTGAATAACATAATTAGGCGGCTGTTGTCACCCTTTGTCTGTCGCTCTATTACTTTTGGTGTAGAGCACAGATGGTGGATTTGTTCTGTAGAAGTTGGGGCCAGTTCACATTAGGCTTCTTCCACACGTTCTTGACTCCATCTGGGGATGCTTCTGAACCACCCAAAAAATGGGATTTGGACATTACCATGACAAAGCAGTTCACTTTAATGAATATATTAGAAGAAATATTCATTTCACTTGGGCACTGGCATAGCCCAGAATAAACAAGATCCAATGGTGTAAAAGAGCAAAGGTTACTTCATGTGGCTTGTACCCGACGGATCCTGCTCATTCTGGGCTATGGCAGCTCCCAAGAGATGTTTGTTCCTCCTCATACTACATTTCTTTGGAGTTGTTTGGGATCTGCAGCCAGATCCATGTACGGTAATCACCAGTGGTACGGAATGTTGTGGCTGTCTACGTAGAACCTGACCAGGTGAGCAAGTTTCCTTCAAAGTCTACTCCCACATTTTTGTCTCATTGATCCACACTGTGGAGCGCCTCTTCTGTTTTACTTTGATGCTCATTGTACTATGATTGGCCTCCATTCTGGCGGTGCCCATCTTTTTTACACAGAAACCACAGCATAGTTTCAAGTTCTTGTGTCCTCCTAAAAAAAGCCATATATAGCCTGAACGGAGGCTAAACAAAGTACAAAGTGACTTTCTATGCCTCATGGTAGCATAATGCCCAGTACTAAATGTACATATGTATAAAGCGTTCTCTAAACTGAAATAAAAACAACGCATCGATGTTTAGATAAAATAGGCCACGATTATTAGTCAGCTTAGTCTAAATGGTACAACCACATACGGTATATATTTTATAAATTCAAAAACAATCAAGAATCACCTCAAGCTTAAATATCAAATAGACCAAGTCCAGCCAGCATTAGCCGGGCGACTATGCCTAATAACACCGCAATAGCTTTAATCAATGACCGTAAAGGGTTTGTCCGGTCACAACCGATTGAGCGATGCTGCGCCTCGTCTAGTGACGTGGACGGCCAGCAGCCTCGCGTGCGACTAGAGGGCCTCGCGTCCGACTAGAGGGCCTGTGTGTGTAATTTTTTGCAAGGCTTGAAAAATAATTGCATTTGGAAACACGTTGCCTATATGTGAAAGTTACTTTATGGCACTTTTTGTATTGTTGCATGTATGAAATAAAGAACTATATTTTTTCACCAAACAGATCTGGTCAATATAATTTCATATATATCGAAAACAGCAGTGCTTAGTATGGACAACAATTGCAGTGCCATGCCAGCCGCCATGATCCAATAGTCTCATAGGCAGATGAAATGCAGGAATTGGAGGCGATTCCAGGCTAATTGAAGACGTGACTCTGAGCCAGACACTAATTCCACACGAGACAAGTTGTTTCCATAACACATGCCCATTGCAAAGTGCTCTCAGAAACCAGCCCAGGAAGGATCAATAACCTCATGCTGACTATAAAAGTAATCACTAACACTTTGTACATTTGCTTTTGATGACTAGTTTAGGTTAATGGCTTTTTTCTTTTCTGCCATTAGTTTTTGGCTTGGGTTCTGGGGCGGAGATCCTTTACTTAACATACGGAAGTGATGAGAGGCTAGTGTACATAATTAGTAAGTACTGTATGTAGTTGATACATTGAAACGTACATAGCATCCACATATATATATATACAATGCCTACAAGTAGTATTCAACCCCCTGCAGATTTAGCAGGTTTACACATTCGGAATTAACTTGGCATTGTGACATTTGGACTGTAGATCAGCCTGGAAGTGTGAAATGCACTGCAGCAAAAAAGAATGTTATTTCTTTGTTTAATTTTTTTTTAAATTGTGAAAAGTTTATTCAGAGGGTCATTTATTATTCAACCCCTCAAACCACCAGAATTCTGTTTGGTTCCCCTAAAGTATTAAGAAGTATTTCAGGCACAAAGAACAATGAGCTTCACATGTTTGGATTAATTATCTCTTTTTCCAACCTTTTCTGACTATTTAAGACCCTCCCCAAACTTGTGAACAGCACTCATACATGGTCAACATGGGAAAGACAAAGGAGCATTCCAAGGCCATCAGAGACAAGATCGTGGAGGGTCACAAGGCTGGCAAGGGGTACAAAACCCTTTCCAAGGAGTTGGGCCTACCTGTCTCCACTGTTGGGAGCATCATCCGGAAGTGGAAGGCTTATGGAACTACTGTTAGCCTTCCACGGCCTGGACAGCCTTTGAAAGTTTCCTCCCGTGCCGATGCCAGGCTTGTCCGAAGAGTCAAGGCTAACCCAAGGACAACAAGGAAGGAGCTCCGGGAAGAGCTCATGGCAGTGGGGACATTGGTTTCAGTCAATACCATAAGTAACATACTCCACCGCAATGGTCTCCGTTCCAGACGAGCCCGTAATGTACCTTTACTTTCAAAGCGTCATGTCAAGGCTCGTCTACAGTTTGCTCATGATCACTTGGAGGACTCTGAGACAGACTGGTTCAAGGTTCTCTGGTCTGATGAGACCAAGATCGAGATCCTTGGTGCCAACCACACACGTGACGTTTGGAGACTGGATGGCACTGCATACGACCCCAAGAATACCATCCCTACAGTCAAGCATGGTGGTGGCAGCATCATGCTGTGGGGCTGTTTCTCAGCCAAGGGGCCTGGCCATCTGGTCCGCATCCATGGGAAGATGGATAGCACGGCCTACCTGGAGATTTTGGCCAAGAACCTCCGCTCCTCCATCAAGGATCTTAAGATGGGTCGTCATTTCATCTTCCAACAAGACAAAGACCCAAAGCACACAGCCAAGAAAACCAAGGCCTGGTTCAAGAGGGAAAAAATCAAGGTGTTGCAGTGGCCTAGTCAGTCTCCTGACCTTAACCTAATTGAAAACTTGTGGAAGGAGCTCAAGATTAAAGTCCACATGAGACACCCAAAGAACCTAGATAACTTGGAGAAGATCTGCATGGAGGAGTGGGCCAAGATAACTCCAGAGACCTGTGCCGGCCTGATCAGGTCTTATAAAAGACGATTATTAGCTGTAATTGCAAACAAGGGTTATTCCACAAAGTATTAAACCTAGGGGTTGAATAATAATTGACCCACACTTTTATGTTTAAAATTTATTAAAATTTAAATGAGCAACATAACTTTTTGGTTTGGTAAGATTTATGCATCTGTTAATAAATCCTGCTCTTGTGTGAAGTTTGAAGGCTCTAACTTATTTGCATCTTATCAAACCTGCTAAATCTGCAGGGGGTTGAATACTACTTGTAGGCACTGTATGTACACAATCACGTCCATGTAGATGAAAGGAGTAAATGCCCTCATCTGTTATCTGCAGCCACTAATCTCAGGTTACATTGACTCTCTATATACTGTCTACTCCAGTGTTCAGCTAAATAGCAAATTGTAGTCTACTGGTAGATCCTAGTACAAAAGGGGGCTTTACACATAGCGAGATCGCTAAAGCGTCACCGATTTTGTGACGCAACAGCAATATCGCTAGCGATCCTGCTACATGTGACACTTGCCTCCGACCACCCCCCCCCCTGCTGGATATCGCTGATCGCGCGCGAACGTCCTGAGCCATTTCTTCCTCGTTGGCGTCCCGCGACCACTTAGCGATGCACCAGAGATCCTGACCGGGTCGTATCGTTGTCGGGATTGCTGGTGCATCGCTAAATCTAACGGGACCTTAAGAGATATCAGAAGTGCAAACGAAAGGTCTTTCTTGTTTGTGTATCAGTATCTCCTGTGTTAGGCAAATCATAAAGGATCTTGTGGGTGTTGAACACCGTACAGAGAAGACTTGTATGAGAATGAAAGGATGTAGAACAAGAATAAGGGTCGCAGGTTTGAATCACTAAGGCTAGGTTCACATTTGCGGTTGAGAACACAGCGTATCGTTGGCAAACGCAAACAAAAACGCATACAAATGCATGCGGTTGCGGACGATTGGCAAATGCTGTTTTCCCAGCGAATTTTTGAATGTACACAAGCCACACCCAATGGGTGTGTCTTATGTAAATTCTTGCGTAGGCAAACGCAAAGCGTGCACATTCTTTCCCATAGACTGTAATGCGTTGTTTAGACACATTCCTTCCGCAAGCGTCCGCATTCCTTTGAAGGCGGCAATTTACCGCCTCCAAAATTGCAACATGTTGCGTTAGCCGTGCCCCACCGCACAACCCAAAACAATGCATAAGCAAATGCATATATAAACGATTGTACCTGCGTCCTCAACATTAAAGATGGGAAAACACGACACATGCGGATGTATGCGTCAGAAACGCTGCGGACACACCCGCAAATATGAAACCGATCTAATGCATCACTTTTTCAAGTGTGTTTTTTTTTTTGGTTGTGCTTCATCACTGCTCCATTAACTGTCTATAGAACTGGCAGGGAAAGCAGAGGTGGGCTCCCATCAGTGGAATCCCCCAGGGATCAGCCAGCTATCCCTATCGTATGGATGGAGAATACCGTAACTTACAGTTTAGGGAAAAGCCCTTTAATTGCTTCTGAAAAAGGAGAAAGAAAATCCAAAGTGCAAAAAAAGAAAAAAGACTACTCCTACTCTGCAAAAATTCAATTAAATGGATGTCCTTCCACCTCCAGATTGAGAGGAGAGAGCATCACTCACCAGGCCATTCTCTTCCCAAGCTCGGATGGCCTCTTCACTAATGTAGGGTACATAGTCACAATAAATTTTGGTGAACCTATCTGGTAGAAACCTTTTCTTTGATCGTTTTGCATTGTAGCTCGTACCATGGGTCTACATTACATATGCAGCTTTGTTTTTGTACAGCACGTTGGAATGTGGCGGAGCTATAGGGAAACAATACGTTTTTGCTCTTCTCTTTCATGGTTATTTAGCCTATTCTATCTCAGCCAGAAATATTATAATGGTGTCCTAGAGAGGCTGTGAACTTGGAGCTAGGAATGTCGTTTGTACACTTAAAACAGGAAACTGCTGGAATTCCCATTCCTATTGTGCCGTCTAGGTGGGGGGCGGGGGGGGGTGTCACCTCTCTTCTATGTACCAACATGCTGGGGGATTTTATTGAGCAGTGAGTAGCCCAGATAGTCCTTGCGTGTATGCACATTATTCATTTTCATCATCCGTCGACGTACAGACACGATCGCTGGCCCTTTTATACAGTTTATATGTTTTAGAATTACATCTTGACCATTTCTAACGTGTTGTATCGGTGACCAGAGTCATCTGTCCGCAGGTCTCATTCTTCATAACGTCAATATATTTCCCTGCATTGCACAGTACTTTAGTTCTTAAATTTCTAAGTAAAAGTTTAAAAAAAACCAAAAAAACAAATTTTATAAATTGAAACATTATATCCACTTTCTTTTATCGCTTCTATCTAACATAACCAATCTTTTACTCAAGCTGACAATATGACAGGTGACTGAAACAGTTACCCCAGGAACAAATAAGGGTACCGTTACACCTAGCGATGCACCAGCGATCCCGACCAGCGATATGTCGCAGTCAGGATCGCTGGTACATCGCTAAGTGGTCGCTAGTGAGCTGCCACACAGGCAGATCTCACCAGCGACATAGCAGCGGTCGGGGGTCGCTACTTACCTGTCAGACAAGGTGATCCTGACGTCCTCCCGCCCGCGTCCACGCGTCGCTCGTCGGCGCCACAGGAAACGCAGCAGTAAGCGGCCGACGAGGAATGGTCCAGGAGCTTCTCGCGCGATCAGCGATAACCAGCGGGGGAGCCGGTCGGAGGTAAGTATCACATGCAGTGATATCGCTACAATATCGCTGCTGCGTCACAAAACCAGTGACTTTACAGTGATATTGCTAGCGATATCGCAGTGTGTAACGGGGGCTTAAAACTCTCATTCTTTGTGTGAATGCATTTTTAAAGGGGTGTTCCCGTCTCCAAGATCCAATCTCAATATGTTGTGGGTGTAGTAATATTAGCAAATGCCTCCAATTAGATATGTAGTATAGTTCTTCAGATTCACTGTGTTGATTACCCAATGTGCAGTAGCTTAGTTGTTTGTGGTTGTAATCATGGATACCCTAACTGTCACTGAGTGAATCACAGAATGGTAGAGTTGGAAGGGACCTCCTGGGCCATCTGGTCTCCTCCCATTCAGTTTCATCCCATTGCTTCTAGTCTTTCCTTGTGCAAATGAGAATAAAGTTGATCCTTCTACAATGTGACAGCCCTTCAGATATTTCTAGACCGCTATTAAGTCTCCTCTCAGTCTTCTTTTTTGCAAGCTAAACATTCCCAAATCCTGCAACCGTTCCTCATAGGACAGGGTTTGCAGAACGGTCACCATTCTGGTCGCTCTTCTCTGAACTTGCTCCAGTTGATGTCTTTTTTTTAAAACGTGGTGCCCAAAACTGGACACAGTATTCCAGATGAGGTCTGACCAAAGAGGAGTAGAGGGGGATAACGACTTCACAAGATCTAGACTGTATGCTTCGGTTAATACATCCTAGAATTGTATTTGCCTTTTTTGCAGCTGCATGACACTGTTGACTCATGTTCAGTTTATGATATATTAGTATACCCAAGTCTTTTTCACATGTGCTGTTGCTTAGCCCTATTCCTCCCATTCTATATATGCTTTTTTCATTTTTTTGCCCAGATGTAGTACTTTGCATTTTTCCCTGTCAAAAACCATTCTGTTAGTTACTGCCCACTGCTCCAGTTTATCTTTTTGAATCCTCTTTCTTCTGTAGTATTAGCTATCCCTCCTAACTTTGTGTCATCAGCAAATTTATTCAGTGTACCCTCAATGCCTTCATTTAAATCATTGATAAAGATATTGAACAATGCAGGGCCCAGAACAGAGCCCTGGGGTACCCCACTTGAGACGTTCTTCCACCTGGATGTGCAGCCATTTACGTCCACTCTTTGGGTCCGAGCACTAAGCCAGTTATGAATCCACCTAACAGTTGCTTTGTCCATTCCATACTTATTCATTTTTTTCAATAAGGATGGTGTGAGATACTTTGTCAGATGCTTTGCTGAAGTCAAGATATAATATCATTTCCCTGATCCACCCAGTCAGTGACTCTGTCATAGAAGGAAATTAATTTAGTCTGACATGACTTATTAGTTACAAACCCATGCTGACTCTGGTTAACCACTTCATTATTATCCAGGTACTTACATACATGTTGTTTAATAATTTGTTCAAAGATCTTTCCTGGTATAGAACTCAGATCTACGGCCTATAGTTCCCTGGGTCAAACTTCTTCCCCTTTTTGAAAAGAGGAACAACATTTGCTCTTCTCCAGTCTTCTGGGACTTCCTCTGATCTCCAAGAATTTTCAAAGATTATGGAGAGTGGTTCAAAAATTTCTTCTATCTCCTTCAGTACTCTGGAGAGTAATTCATCTGGACCTGGAGACTTGAATTCATTTATGTTAGCTAAGAGTTTCGTCACTATCTTTCTGTTTATAGATAGCCTGGATTCATCTATTCCTTTAATAGGACTGTGAAGAACAATTGATGTTACATTTCCTTTCTGAGAGAAAACAGATGAAAAATAGGAAGTTAAGAGTTTGGCCTTCTCAACATCCTTTCTTACCATTTCATCTTGTAAAAATCCTATAGCATCTTTTACTTTTGACAAATCCCCAAAATCCTTTTTTATTGCTTTTGACGTCTCTTGCAAGCCTCAACTCATTGTCAGCTAATCTGATGCGACCCCTGCAGGTTCTGCAGACAGCATTATATTCTTCTTTAGATATGTCTCCCCTCTTCCATTTGATAAACATTTCTTTCTTCCATGTTTAAGTTTTGTGTTCATCCATCCTGATTTCATTAAATGCTTCCTATTCTTCCCTCTTTTTGGAATTGCTAACGATTGTGCTTTGAGAATCTAATTTTTCGAAATTTCCAATCCTTCCTGGACATTTTTGTCCTTAAGGATATCCAGCCATTGGACCCCTCCGATTCTCTTTCTGAGTCCCTTAAAATCGTATCGTAACCATGGATGCCTAAGCTACTGCAATGCCCTGCACATGGAGTAAGTGACACAGAGAATCAGAAGAACTATACTAGCGTTTCTAATTGGAGATGTTTACTTTTATTATTACTCCCACTACATATTGAAATAGCATCTTGGAAAAGCATTCATAAAAATCATTGTTACTTGCATATGACCTCATTCATCTGTCAGTGTTTCACGTATGTGTTCTGTGTTTTTCATGTTTCGAGAATTTTCATATTTTTGTGGATTGTCAACAAAAAGAGAAATAAATACCGTAAATAATATTATTGTCTATATTGTTTTGTTTTAGTAAATTTACTTCTTTGTGAATAATGAGCTATAAATAATAACATCTTATTGTAAAGCATTACAAGATGTGTCATCTGCTGCTAATAACACATTTTCTCAGACAGAATCTGCTTTATAATGGTATTTTATTCCAGTTGTTGCTTTCTATATTTGGCACATTCTTGATTAAGGTATTTCCATATTGTGTTTCCAAACTTTTTGCTGGTTTCCCTGTTGATGTAGCTGCTGCCGGTCCATCATGGCCCTGTGTGTTCTCCAAGGGTGGTATGCTGTGTTCTTGGGACTATATACTTGGGGAAGGTGGAGGTTTGCACCTCCTGCTGAAGTGAAGGGTGAGACCTATCCTTGATTACAGGATGTAGCTTTTGGGTTATGGTGATGATTTGTTTAATTTCCTTTTGACTCTTCCTGATCTGAAAAGAAGTGACCCTTAGATGGAAGAGAAGTAATCATCAGAAAATGATCTATTGTTTAAATCAGGTTTTTGTGTTACTTGTATTTTTGTATTTTTTTTTTTTTTTTTTGTAATATCTCTAATTTAAACAAAAAAATGTTAGTAGCCTTGCAATTCTCACACTGGCCACTGCTCGCTCTGTGGATTGTCACTTGCTGTTCTCTTCTTTTTTTTTTTTTTTTTTTTATCGTCAGTGGAAAACAAGAGGCCGTCGGTGTTTCCAGTAAACTCCTGCATTGTGCTGCATGAACCAAGAACTATATAGGACTAAATCATAAAATAGTATAGCATATACGTGGATGACTACATTAGGAGCGACTTCATATATTCGTTTTATAGGGAATCTGTCAGTAGGTTTTTGTTCCCTCCTCTGAGAGCAGCATAATATAAGTAGATCAAAGCTCAATTCAACGATGTATCACTTAGTTTACTGGGTGCAGCTGTTCTGACCCAATCAGAGCTTTTAGTTCTAGAATGAAGCTGAGCTGAGAAAGCTAACCCCGCCCACACCAGGCTCTCTGTGTACAAAGTTCATAGACAGTGAGCTGCCTATCACGGGAGGGGGCGTTGCTGGATTAGTCCAGCAATGTTAATCCCCCATCACACACAGCGAGATCGCTGCTGAGTCACAAGTTTTGTGACGCAACAGCGATCTCACCAGCGAGATCACTGTGCGTGACACCTATCAGTGACCGGCCCCCCTGCCGGGTATCGCTGATCGTGCTCAAAAGCCCTGGACTTTTTTTGATCGTTGGTCTCCCGCTGGCTAGCACGCATCGCTGCGTTTGGCAGGCGGGAGAGCAACAATCAGCGAGCTCCCAGCTCGTATCCAAGGTAAAGAGCGGGTTTCTAAGCGCCGCGGGTTTCTTAGCGCGCTGGTGCAGGGAGCTGTTTACCTTGGTTACCAGTTCCCTGCACCAGCGCGCTGATATCTAAGGTACACAGCGATGCGCCCGCTTGTTGTCGCTGGTGATGATCGCTGGTGAAGCTGCCTGTTTGGCAGCTCACCAGCGATCATGTAGTGACACACCAGCGATCCTGACAAGTTCATATCGTTGACGGGATCGCTGGTGCGTCGCTATGTGTGACTGGGCCCTTAGGCTCTTAGTGATAAATCCTTGAAAGTTAGTAATCACCGCGCACTTTGACAAGTGACACATCCCTGAATTCTGTGTTTCAGCCTCTATCTCCTGCTGTTTTCAGATTACATAGCAAAAACCTGCCGACAGATTCCCTTTAAAGGAGCATCAAAACAAAATCATAAGTACTGTATATACTGTAAGTGCAGAATGTAAGTGCAGATTTTAAGAACATTGGCTCATATTAATTCACACATTTTTAATGCAAATTTCTTGTAAGTGAGCATGTAAACTAATGGGGGTTTTACACAAAGCGATATTGCTACAACGTCAACGATTTTGTGACGTTATAGCGATATTGCTATTGATATCGATATGTCTGATACTTACCTCCGACCGCTCCCCCGCTGGTTATCGCTGATCGCGCGAGAATGTCGGGCTCCATTTCTCGTGGAGGTGGGAGGGAGGACGTCTTCATCGCTGTGTGTGAAAGGTGAGTATCGTCCGCTGTATCGCTGCTGCATCGCTGTGAGATCTTTCTGTGTGAAAGCTCACTAGCGATCATTTAGCGATGCACCAGCGATCCCGACAACGATATGACCGGTCAGGATCGCTGGTGCATCGCTAAGTGGTTGCTAGTGAGCTGCCAAACAGGCAGATCTCATTAGCGATGTAGCGACGCAGCAGCGGTCGTTACTTACCTGTCAGATGCGGCGTTGAAGACATCCGCCCCCGTCCACGCGTCGCTTGTCGGCGCCAGCAGGAAGCAGCCGACGAGAAACGGCCCAGGACGTTCTCGCGCGATCAGCGATAGCCAGCGGGGGAGCGGGTCGGAGGTAAGTATCACACATGGCGATATCGCTAGCAATATCGCTGCTGCGTCACAAAATCGGTGACGTTTTAGCGGTATCGCTAGCGATCTCGCTTAGTGTGACGGGGCCTTTACAGGGAGCACTAGATTTCAGAGGTGGTCATCAAGCTTATAAAGCTCAATTCTTTTTAGTGAATTTTTAGTTAATAGAAGGTGACCTCTGTTAAGATTTTCATCTTTAGGTCAGTACCTTTCCTATTTTGCCTTACACAAATAGCCCAATTTATTGCAATGAGCACCATGCAATGCCTAATTTTCCCTGTGGTGGCGCTACTGACACACTGAACAAACCACTGCTGATGGCCAGGGGTCGCAGTAGGGAGCGCTTTGTGGTCCGCTTTTTGTCAGGATACCTTTCTAATGGATTGTCCAAAGTGTGGAGCCAGATATGAATGTGACTGAGACTGCATCATGCAAAAGCTGAACATGGCAACCGATCACCGTACAACACACAGGAGTGACGTATAATGGTGTACTGGTTTGGCTTTTGCAGAAGCCCACCTTAAGGCCTGGATCTTTCTATCTTGTGTGGTGATCCTTTCCTACCAGCCTGATGAAGGTTATTATGCCCAAAATGTTGTGCCAATTATCCCTTCACCTCATCCATTGTGATCTGTGGCTATGAGAAACTCCTGATAGTGTTCATCCCTCCATGCCTAGCCTATTGGTGTGCAGGTCCTTCCTCCTATCTCTAGCTTTCTTAATGGGCTTGTTCACTTCTAGGACAACCCCTTCTTGACGTAAATGTTTGGCTCCGATAAAATACTCACGGGAGGGGAGTATAGGCTTTTTTTAATTTTATCGGGGCCAAAAATTTAGATCAAGAAGGGGTTGTCCTATTAGTGAACAACGGCTAACGTCTTTAAGTGTATGACCAGCTTCAGTCCTGTCCTATAACTATAAGCATATAGAATATATCCATGCCCAGATGAAACTGTATGGAGTTTCACTGCACAGCCAGAGACTGGCTGCAGCACAAATGAAGATGGGACCTTCAGCTTTTCATTTTAGAGATATTAGGAGGTCTAAGAAGTGGATCCCTCACTGACCATACATACTGCTGCAGCACATGCTAGCGATATGCCGGAATATTAAATAATGTGGATTATCCCTTTAAGTTAATAACCAAATAGTTTATTTTTTGGCTTGAGGGACCATTCGTGGCTATGGTGGCAACAGCCCCGGAAGAAGCCCACGCGAAACGCGCGTTGGGGCACAGTGTGTGGTGTTCCTGACAGCAATGGGTGAGCAATGACCTGAGGTTATGACCTACAGACTATTAGCAGGGGCTTATTTAGTAAGTCTCACCTCACTGAGGGATTATTATACCTATGCTAAATAGTACCTGGGGCCTATTGAACATAATAGCACTTGCTTTGTATATGGTAATTTTGTTTTCTGTTAGTAACCCTGCACCCAGGTTGCACCTTAGTCTCTCTAAAATTAACAACCATAAATAGGACAATGTGTCAATGTACTGTTTATACGCTTTTTATGAGGATAAATAAAATAATAAAGTAATTTTTATCTTTGGATATAGACTCCTTTTTCTTTGGTTTGTCTACATATGGTGGTAGAAGCTGACAGATATTTTGGATACTGTTCTATGTGAATTAGATCTTGTTTTTTTCAAGGAAGTTGGCAGGTTTGAGACTTTTTACATTATGCCTAAATAGAAAGTTTATGACTGTTCGGCTCAGGACGAGACGGGTGAATCTCCATGTCCTGTTTCATGGACATAAAGTGGATCCAAAAGATTAATATCTCTTGTTGATTTTTAAGTGGTGAAGACAAAATAGGGCGCAACGCCTGCCAATATACAATACTCTAAAATATGCTTGTAATGTCCACTGCAAGACTATGCATACTTGGCTGTCAATCACTATATAGGACCGCCCACTGGACTCCTAATCCTAGTAAGAGTGAGGATCATATTCATTAAAATACAAATTATACTGATTCTTTTCCTGCCAAACTATATATCAATCTTCTCCGCTGCTCCTCCGCTGTAATGTGCTGTCCATGGATAGGATGGGACTGTACAACAGGACAGGTTCACTTTTTTTTTTTAAAGCAATTTAGCAGAACCACAATAATAAGTTGTCGTTCGGAAATCTATTACAGCTAAGTAGATAATGGTCAGTTACATCACTACTATAAAGTCTGTTTTCTCAGCCTGCTCGGTTGAACAGGGAGCGTTTTCCACCTCCTGCAGCCTAATTGAGCTGAGTGCCGGTAATGGCTTATCCTGCAGCCGGCACGCTTCCTGCTATTACACCAAAGCCTTCATTGGGACAGAACTAGCGGCGTCGAGTGATACGGAATATGTATTATGTCTCATCAATGACGTCCTGAACTAGAGTTTACGTTCTAGATAATTTGTCATGTGAGCTTCTGCTTTAAATGGTTACTCCCATCTTAATATATATGCCATAAATGTTCTGGTAATACTAATAAAATTCATCCCACCCAATCCTGTTAATGTCCAGCATTTTTTTAACATTCCGGGAAATTACCTATGCCACATAATGGACAACAGTTTTGATGTATGTATTTTTATTCATGGCCATACATAATTTGTAATGCATTGTCCTGTAAGTGCAGTTGGTATTTATCCTATACTAGCTGAAGAGCCTGGTGTTGCCCGGGCATAGTACTTAACTGTGGGTCCCGCTGTCTTCCTTTACAGCCCCGCTGTCCACCCGCCGTCCCGTTCTATCCCTCCGCAGCTGCGCTCTACATCCGTGTCCCTCCACAGCCCCGGTGTCTTCGTCCACAGCCTTGCTCTCCCGCTCTCTCCCTCTACAGTCCAGCTGTCTTCCTTCCTCCACATCCATGCACCACACGGTGATGCCGGAACCAGGAGAGAGAGGTGCGCAGATTGTTAGTTTGGGCTGAGCTAGAGCGGAGCTGCAGCGCATGGGATTGGGCGGCCTGCGGGGGGCGTGGCCTAGCACTGTAGTAGGCTGCAGTAGGAGCCGGGGACTAAATTTAGGCCAGGAAGCTGCAGGGGAGAGGGGGATAGAGCAGTTAGTGACAGGGAGCACCGACTGAGCCGGGACATGGTTGGGAGGGTTTCGGCACTATTCGGCCCCTTTCCTGAAGACTGTCGTCCTCCACAGCCCCACTCTCCATGCACTGTCTTGCTGTATCCGTCCTCAGCCCCGCTCTGCTGCTTCGTGTTTGGTTGGTGTCCCACTCTGCTGCTCCGTGGTTGGTGATATATACACACACACACACACATTCAGATTTATATATAGAGATGTCATAAATAATGCTAGACCTTTATAATAGAATTCGTCTGTATAGTGCAGGGGTGGGGAACCTTCGGCCCGCGGGTAGGTCCCTGGAGTCCTCAATGCTCGGGTGGCAGCTGTATCCTGTCAGCTGCCGGCCCTTTAACCCCCAAGTGCACGGGCATGCAGCGATCATTACAAAACGCTGCCTGCCCTACACATGATGATGACGTCGTCTGGGTGGGCGGGATTAGCGCCCAATGCTCTCCCGTCCACATGTCCCGGAAGAGGAGATGCAGCCAGAGAGTCAGCGATCTCTCTGAGTGCATGCCCGCAGCTCTGTGCCTCACTGGGGATCTGTGCCCTCCAGCTATGTGCCCCCCCGTGATCTCTGTGCCCCCAGCTATGTTTCCACATGTGATCTGTGCCCCCCACCTATATATACCCCATGATCTGTGCCCCCAGCTATGTTTCCACATGTTATCTGTGCCCCCCACCTATATATACCCTGTGATCTGGGCCCTCCAGCTATGTTTCCACATGTGATCTGTGCCCCCCACCTATATATACCCCCTGTGATCTGTGCCCTCCATCTGTGCCCCCCCAGCTGTTTCCCCATGTGATATCTATGCCCCCTGTGATCTGTGCCCTCCAGCTCTGTGCCCCCAGCTATGTGCACCCCTGTGATATCTGTGGCTCCCAGCTTTGTGCCCCATGTTATCTATGTGCCCACCTGCTATGTACCCCCTGTGATGTTTGTTCTCCCATGTGCCCCCTGTGATCTGTCACACAAAGCTATGTGCATCCCTGTGATCTTCGTGTCACCCTTCTGTGATCTGTCCCCCCCGGTGATCTATGAGCCTCCCCGACGATCCCTGTCACCCCCAGTGCTATATATCCCCCCGAGTACTGTATATCCTGCCACCTGTGATATATATAGCCCTCAGTGATGGAGAAGCAGCTCCATCCGTCACATTAAGGGTGAGTTACCGTAATTAATTGTTAGCCTGAAAATTACCCCGGTATATTTAGTCAATGTACCCACGTATGCAGAAAATTTCTGCATGAAAACCGGACTCCTTCCCAGAAAACTCTGTTTTTTTTTTTTCCAAGCGTTTTTTGCGTGTTTTCCGCGCATCCCCAGTCTCATAGAAAATATCTAGAAATGCGGATTTTTCCACAAATTAACGAGCATGCTGCGTTTTTTACCGCAGTGCGTTTTTTTTTCGCGGAAAAAAAAACGCATCAATATGCACAAAGTGCGGAATTCATTAAAATGAATGGAATGCTTCTTTTAAGCATTTTTTAAGCATTTTTGCTGGTAAAAAAAAACGCTTACTTGGGTACACAGCCTCAAGGTGATGATTTTTGTGTGGCCCTCGAATGATGGTAGAAATTTCCAAATGGCCCCCCGGATGAAAAAAGGTTCCCCACCCCTGGTATAGTGGATGAACCTTATTAGTATTGGTCTCGGTAGCCCAAATATAGCAAGAACGCGGCAAGTGTGGTGAGCAGGACTGGATGCTGATCTGTAGATGTATGGTAGATGCGGATCACATCTACCTCAAGAACGAGTCCCAATGGAAAGGTGGCTAGAGGTCCCATGCATATGATTGGAGTGGGCTGTATGGAAATTCCCACCATCTCTCCGCTCCCAGTGGAGCGAGACAGTGCCCTGTTCTTGAGATAGATGTGCGTTTTTCTGGTTTTTCCATTTTGTGAGACAAAGTTTGAAAATTCTGCCTTCTGAGACAACTTGCACTGGCTACCAGAGTGTGACAGTTCCCTTTTAGGGCTTGTGCACACATTGCAGATTTGCGAGCAAAACCCGATGCTAGCAAAGTGAATGAGAAACCTGGCGTGTCATGAACATGTTGAATATTTCTGACTTGCAGATTTGGTGCAGAAAATAATCTGCGGCACGTCAGTTCTCCGTACTTTTTTGCCCTGCGGTTTTCACCATTGACACCACTCAAATCAGTCAAAATAACGCAGGACAAAAAACGGCTGCTGCGTTTTTCCTGCCAAGAAAAGCAGAACTGGTGCATAAATTTCTGCATCCATTTACTCCAAGTGTGCACATAGCCTTAATGGATCAGTATGCGTCCACATAGCGGTGGTCTCTTCTATGATTTATTGGCTTGAGTATCACCTGGTCTTTGGTTTCCATCCTTTTAGAACAAAGTGGTGTTTTGGTAAGAAGCCTGATTGACCTCTTCCTGTATTCTGGTGATCTATGGGAGGTAGAATATAAAGCAGGGTCTGTTATACCTCGTGGTTTCAGAAGTCCATCGAGCTATTAGCTGATGTCATACATCCACATCTTTACTAATCAGTTCATCTCTCTTCCCCAACAAAAAGAAAATCTAATCTGATGACTTCCATTTTCTTTCTCATTTGGAAAAAAAAAAAAAGCAAAGGTGAAAAAAAGCCAAGTTTTTAAATGCTTGAAATGTTAAAAGCAGGAGTGAAAGCCATAGGGTGTGATGTGCTGATACTGTTACAGATGCTTGTGATTACATCCTCCTCAAACTATTGTCGGACAGCATCATCCCGCTTCTAATACCAGTGAACTAGGTTTCAGACAAAGTGTGTATGTATTTGCATGTGAGTGGATGTGTATATGTAACTTCAGGTTGGTTGTAGGCAAAAACGAACAAAACTAGCCACTTGCAAAATTTGCCAAATGTTCCTGCAGGTCTAATATTATGGGGGCGGGCCAAATGATCAGCCAATCCGTCATTCATAGGGCATCTACCTATTATTTATGGTGTGTGTGGGGGGGGGGGGGGGGGAAGATGGGAATAGATTCTGCGGGATTGTTTTTTTCATAGAGAACACAGGTATTTAAAGTCATTAATTAAAGGTTTTTCAGAGTGTGCTGTGAATCAAAATGCTGGGGCAAAAGATAAGGTGGAAAGGTGGGCTTAAATATTGGCCACACCAAGTGTGCACTGAGTATTCTATACTGAATAGACTTCCTTTAAGGGCGCATTCAGTATTCTATACTGAATAGACTTCCTTTAAGGGCGCATTCAGAAGTTCCTACTAATTGATCGAAGATCAGACCGCAATTCAATGGCTGGCCGAGGGTCTCCTGTCCCGAGCATGACGGCTTCATATATTTCTATCAAGCTGTTACACTGGAGATGGGAGACCCACGGCCAGTACATGCATTGTTGACCGATCTCTGGACGATTCGTGTGGACATCTGAATGTACCTGAGGCCCCTGTACACTTCAGATGAAAATGGAATGACGAACAATCGATTGTCGTCACGTCAAAATACCGTATTTTGCGGACTAGAAGATTCACTTTTTTTTCACGAAAATGTTTGAAGGAAAGTGGCGGGTGCATCTTATGGTCCGGATGTAACTTATGTAACATATCCCGGCTTGGGGGGGGGAGTAGTGGGACACAGGAAGCAGGAGCCGGCTGTGGCTAACACGTGTTCCCACTATTAAAGAAAATGAATTTTTCCCTTCTCCCATGACATCACCACCTGAGAGAGGGTATGCGGCCACCAGGACAGGAAATCTACTGAATAAAAAGGTGGTACCTCTCCTCCACATCAGCTTATTTGGACTCATAGAGGCAGGTCTGTCTCCTGCCAGAAGAGAAGACAGAATTATAGCCCTGGTATCTGCAGCATTGATCAATCCGGTCATGTCCCTAAAGCTATCTACGTTGTGCATTCCAGCAGTACAGTGGGCCCAGTGTCACTCCAGGGCCTTAGAACAGGATGTCCTAGTGGGGAAGAAAGGAAGCGTGCTAGGCGCCTACAGGGGAAGATTATGCTCTACCAGGAAGCGTTAGGCTCCATGACCTGGTGGCGGGATCCAAGGAATCTGTTGTGGGGAATTCCATGCTCCTACCAGGTATTGGACGTGATCGTGACACATGCAAGCACAGAAGGATGAGGCGCACATCTCCCGGACTGAATAGTCCAGGAGATCTGGTCAGAGGCAGAAGCTGGTCATTCCTTGAACTACAAGGAACTGGAACTGCTGGAAAGGAAATAAAGAAGGCAGTAATAGAGTTTCTTCCCCATTTAGAAGGAAACCATGTTTGCATAATGTCAGACAACCGGCCTATAGTGGCCTATATCAATCACCAGGGGGGGCTAAAAATCCCAGCCCCTAATGCTGCTAGCTTGAGCAATTCTCCAGGTTATGGATAAACATCCTCTACAGCTATCTACTCTACACGTAAAGGAAAAGGGAAACGGGGAAGCAGATTTCCTCAGCTGGACAACCCTAAAACAGGGGGAATGGGAACTGGATCCATCAATTTTTCAGCAGATTGTGGCTGTTTGGGGGCAGCCAGAAATAGACTTGTTTGCCAACAGGAGGAAAAAAATCTGCTCTCTAAATCCTCGAGAAAAGCTATACGCAGTGGACACACTACAGATTCCTTGGGGTTTCCAACTGGCTTACACATTTCCCCCGTTGGTGTTGATCCCGGAAGTTCGGAGGAAGATTCAGGAGGAAGGAACAGATGTCATCCTCATTGCTCTGTTTTGGCCCAATAGACCATGGTTCTCATAGATGAAGAGGATGTCCTTGTCAGATCCCTGGATTCTCCTGGATGTTCCCGGTCTCCTCAGGCAGGGCCCAGTATCACATCCTCAGAAATCAGGTCTGCATTTGATGACCTGAATTTTGAGAGGGCGCTTCTAGCACAGAAAGGGTTCTCCCCAGTCTTAGTCGCTACCTAATGCAGAGTATGAAGACTGTAACAACTAGGATATATGGCAGGACATGGGCTAAGTTTTTAGCTTTTTCAGGACAGGCTGTCGGGAGTAGGATCCCAATCAGAGCTATATTAGAGTTCCTTCAGAGGGGTATGGAGAAGGGCCCTAGCCACCATCACCTTTAAGGTGCAGGTATCTGCCTTGGCAGCCCAATACAACTATAACTCAGAGGTGGATAAGTGGGTGGCTAGGTTCATTAAAGCATGCCAGAAGTTAAGACCAATGCCAGCTCCAAAGATGCCTCCTTGGGGCTTAAGTCCTTGAAGCCTTAACAAGATCGCCCTTTGAGCCCCTACATGAAGTATCAGCTAAAATACTAACACTAAAGACAGTGATACTGGTGGCCCGGACGTCAGCCTGCAGGGTTAGTGATCTACAGGTTCTATCCATTAATCATCTATTTATGCAGGTATCAGATGATAGTGATTTTGAGGCCATATCCAGCTTATCTCCCCAAAGTGGCCTCAAAGTTTAATAGGAGCCAGGAGGTAGTTCTCTCCATCTGTAGAAAACCAAAGACTGCAGAGGAACATAGACTTCACACACTAGACTTTAGGAGAGCCTTGCTACAGTACTTAGACAGGACAAGGCAATGGAGGAAGAGTGAGGCCTTATTTGTGTCATTCCAGGGAATCAGGAAGGGGCTTGGTGTTACAAGAGGGACCATAGCTAGATTAGGGTCGCCATTAGCTTGGCATACACTTCTCTAGTAATAGGCCGGTTCCTGAAAACCTGAAGGCCCATTCCCCCAGAGCCATAGCGACCTCCTGGGCTGAAAGAGCAGAGGTCTCGATCGTCAAAATATGTAAGGCAGCCACACGGTCTTCCCCTTCCACCTTCTATAGACACTATCGCCTTAAACTGTCCTCCTCTGTTGACCTATCCTTTGGGAGGAAGGTATTGCAAGCTGTGATCCCTCCCTAGGGTGCTTTGATCTATTTTAAGTCTCTCAGGTGGTGCTGTCATGGGAGAAGGGAAAAAAATCTTAGTTACTTATCGGTAATGGGATTTTATAGAGCCCATGACATAACCCTTATATTACCTCCCCCGCTTTGTCTCTTGTGTGTACTTTTAAGGGTGTTAAGAAAAATATATTTGGTGATGGTTATGATACTAAATGTCTGGAGGTCCTCTCATGCTCTGAAACTCACACTGATGCGGAGGAAAGGTACCGCCTTTTTATTCAGTAGGTTTCCTGCCCAAGTGGGCGGATACCCTCTCTCAGGTGGTGCTGTCATGGGCTCTGTAATATCTCGTTACCGGTAAGTAATTAAGATTTTTCACAGCTCCCCACCTCCATAGTCCCTCCCACCTCTATGCACTGAAGCTGCTGCTGAGAGGTGGTAGGGACTAATAGAAGTGGAGAACAGTGTATATTCATTCTCTTTAATAACAGGCACATGTGTTAGCCGCAGCCACCGGCTTCTTGCAGCGAGTCTGCAATCACTTGTGTCCGCTATTAAAAAACATGAAGAATAATCACTGCTCCCCACGCCCATAGTCTCTGGTGTGGGGAGCAGTGAATATTCCAGCAACTGATCTCCGTGTGCGGGGGGGGGGCACAATGCAGTGACATCATGCCCTGCTTACACACTGGCCAGTTATATTTAGGAAAAAGTGTAAAATTACCCCATTTTATCATAAGGTTTAAAGCGATCTATTTTTGAGGATATAAACTTATAGACTTATTTGTCTATTTATGCACGTTCTTTATTGCTTGGTGTCTGGGTTCGGTAAATTCTAATAGTGCTTTTGGTTGATCATTTCAATCTGCTGTCTGTTCTGTAATGTGTAGTAAAGTTTAGTGTTCTGTTTTGTGGATGAGCCCCCCTGGTATTGTGTGTTGGACATGCTGTGCACCATTAGGCGGAATGTTTTCGCTGCATTGTTTTCATGGGGTCTTTGTAAACATGGAAGGAATGTTATGTGGAAGTGTTTATAGCTGGTTTATGCTGATGTTAGAAGATAGAACATCCCATATGTGCGCCTTAAAAGCATCGAACAATAAAGCAAAGTCGCTGCTCACAGTTTTAATGGAGTTCTTATGAGATCTGTCAATGTTGGTCTTTTTTCCTGGTGTTTTATTAGTGCTGTTAAATCTCCATAATGGGTCATTTTTTTAATTGAGGTTGTAATTTAGAACCTGTTCTTCTAAAGGTTTACAAAAGTTCCATGTATGAGGTCTAATAAACAAATAGGGTCTGAGTCAGTCTGTTGTTGCTAATGTCCATGTGAAGAATAGGAAGTAAGGAGTATAATACTGTGCCCAGTGAGAAAATTCCAATTATTTTTTTTTTTTATGTAGATAGTCATATGAAAAAAAAATCCAAAAACAAATATTAAAAGAAATTACAATAAAGACTCAATTAAACAATAGGTAATTTTGTTGTTGACAGAGTTGTATTTCAGCCATGTTGATCAATAAGGGAATAATCGTGTTATTCCTGTCTTTTGGAGCCTCCAGTCGGCTTCCCAGTGGTTTTGTCATTTGATCCTTGTCAGATCTCCTGGCTTGTTCTTTCTAAACACTCTCACTGCCCTCCATGCTTAATTGGATTTTAACACTACTTCCGCTATAGTCATCTGGAAGCAATTGAGAAATATATATATTTTTTTTTTTTTGCATAAAAACTAATTGTGGTTTATCCAGTCAGTAAGGTTGTTAAATCCTTGGGACTAAAATCTCATTCCATATTTTGTTTTCACACTGTCGATTGTCTGTATGCGGCTTGTTCTTTTTAATGGGTGGGGCGACTCTTCAGAACCTGGTTAGTTATTAAGGTTGCCGAGACCATGCATCTTCCCACAAGTGACTGTAAAATCACATATGCAAACAGTGTTTCCATATAGAGAAAAAGTCAAAATGTGGGTGGCAGTCACATAGAAAACTGTAGGTAATTATCTGTGTTACCACTTACGAGTATTTCCTAGTTTGTGAGTTATCCCCTATCCATCCCCCCGGCTGGTCTTCGCAACTCATAAAAATAAAAGGAGCGTGTGTTCGCATGGTCAACCACCGCTCCACTCACACGGTTCTTGGGATCAGTGGGGTCCTTCTGGTTTGACCCGCAACGATTGGTAAGTTATCCCCTATCCCATGGATTGGTGATAACTTCCAAACGTAAGACCCCTTTAAAGTGGATTTCCTGGGTATGTTCGCAGAGGGTTTTTTTTTCTTATACGGATTTCGAAGCAGGTCCCCTGCAAAGTTCATTCAATTAAGTCTAGTCTTATTTACATATTACGTTTTTTTAGCTTTTCCAATGTGTGGGACCAATTGTTAATCGGGAGGAAAGCTGCTCATTGTGTGTTATGGGTACAAACGAGAGAAGTGTTTTTCAGAGACCTATATTAACCAAGCAGTCATTACCAAATAGCGTGGGGGCTACATGGGATTGTGGCACCAACTCCCCCCTGTTGACTAAAGTCTAGTTAGTTAGGGTTAAGTCTTGGTATGTCCCGTTTTTTCTCTAAGGCCTGTTTCACACTTCAGTTTTTTGTGTCAGTCAAAATCCGCCAAAAATGCGGAAAGCGGATCCGTTCCTAACTGATGTGAACGGATGCCACCGGATCCGTTTTTTTGACGGATCTGCCGAATGAAGAATTTTAAAGGAACCGCTGCCCAAGAGAGAGAGAGAGTTTTTTTCGTTCGCCAGAAAGGATTTCAGGGTTAATTTCCCGGCTGACTTCCTTTCTCTGGGTATGCGCACTGTATGCGGATCTTGCAGCAAAAAAAATGTTGCAGGGTCCGTCCAGGCATGTCGGCGGACGCAAAAAATTTGGCGGATCCGCAAAAAAAACTGATCCAACGGATGGCCATCCGTCAAGATCCGCCGGTAATGCAACTCAATGGGGAAAAAAACGGATCTGCCAAAAAAAAACCCGGCGGATCCGTTTTGTTCAAAAACCGGCGGATTTTGACTGATGGTCAAAAACGGAAGTGTGAAACAGGCTTTAGCAGTGGGCTTCTATTCCTCCCCCCCTTTTCTTATGTAATGTCTGATGGTGCTTACCTTCTCTAGATTGGTTTCTTAGTCTCCAGGTACCAGGCAGAAATGAGCGACAGGAGCCTGATTGGTGCCGAAATCTGTCCACCAAACAGAAGAGCCATTTTAAGCCCAGCATTCCTGTCAGAAGTCTCACAGCACCTGGGATTTTGAAGAAACCGCTGCCCGTCCGCCCTCCTCTAATGCATAATGTCGTCGTGGTATTTATTAGACGAGTGCTCGCCCAGCTATGCTGGCTGGAGATTGGATGGGTTTAAGTTGCTATGGAGTAATTTTTATGGTTGGTTATTGGTTTTGTTTATTTAATATTTGAGTAACCATTAATACTGCGGCCTTTTATCTGCACACCGTGTGTTGTGCTTCATTTAGTTAGTTGGGAAGGTGTTAAGGGGTGGAGGGGTTTGGTGCCTGCCATCCCATATGATGGCGCTAGATAAGTGAATAAAATTAAATGAGGCAACCATACAGTATACTTCACTGCTGTAGAAACATTGTCTTTTCTCTAATTTTCTATGTCGGACTTATCGAAGTCCTCACTCTGACATCCATTTGTTTTTTCACAGATAGCACTCATAACTGTGATACTCTTTGGAGCCATTCACATGCCTATGAATTTTCAGGAATAGAGCAGTTTGTGGAAAATGGCAGACATGTCCAATTTTAATCCTAGGGTTGGATCAAAATCTGCAATGCAAATCGATGGGTTTGGGAAAATATTGGCCTGCACTTGGATGACATGAGTGTGGTCCGATTTTTTTTTTTTTTTTACGGCTTGTCTGAAAGGAGAAGGTAAGAAACTTTTTTTTTTTTTCCCCCAGGACAGCACACCAGTCCTTCTCATGCTCTATATCCGGGGTCCCCAACCTGTAGCTCGGGAGCCACATGTGGCTCGCGGTCCCATGAATTGTGGCTTGCAGCTTGGTGCATTAGCTCCAGGTCTAGCTAACGGGTATGAGGAGCACATCTCAAAATGGTGAATTTTGTGAATAGCCCTGCACAGAAGAACAGATCTGGATGCAAATATACTGGTCTTAGAGGTTTCCATGTTTTTTTAAGTATGGAATGCTGGAGACAGGATGATACTACCTGTCGGAGAAGGTGCCTGAAGCCGGATGTGACTGTGTGTTGGGCGTGCAGGATAGGAGAATGCTAAATCGGGGTATTGTCGGGACCACTTGATCTTGTTATACGGCTTCTGGGGGATTTCTGTGGAAAAGCTTTGATTATCATTATACCCGTAATGGGGGCTCTGGTTGCCACTACTGTGAGGGGGGAGGGAGCTGGATGTGGTTCGTGACCCTCTCTCGGCACTGTAGGTGGCTCTCTAGGTCCGAAAAGTTGGGGACCACTGCTCTATATTGACAGGAAAGCAAACACACGGAAGCATAAATGGCAAACTATAGTGTTGTGAATTCGCTTTCTGGCCTACCTCTGGTTAATAGTGAAGGTAGGGGAGCTGGTTATATTGATAGAGGGGTCGCGAGTTCTCTTCCCGGGCTCCCTCTGGTGGTTACTGGAGGTAATGGAGCTGATTTAATTAACAGAGGCCTGCCACCTGATAATGAGGAGGATGACTGGAGATCTGGAGTTTCTGACTGGATTTAAGACAGCTGACTCCCTCTATCCCTGCTGGTGATTTTTTTTCCTGCCTCCTGAGGTCTTAGTTTCCAGTTTAGTCCCTGCCTGCTCAAGCTAAGTTTTCTTGTGCTATTATTCACATTTGATTTGGTTAATTGTCTATTTCAGTTTTGTGTGGTCAGCCAGCCCCGGCTGGGGCTGTGCTGAATTTCCATCCTTATGTTACTGCTTGTGCCAGTTTGTTTTTGTCCCTTATTAGATTGGCCTCTTTTTTGCTCTGCTTTCAGAATATACCAGAGTGCTGATATAGTGGGCGATGTCTAGTGACTTCAGTATTATTTCTATCAGACGTGTTGGGCATTTTTTGCAGTGTTTTTTGCGTGATTGCAGACAGTCTCTCCTTTCCTGTTCTTTCTAGTTAGTGTGGGCCCCATCATTTTCTCAGTCTATTTTCCTACCTGCGTTTGTGTTTTCATCTTGTCTCACCGACAATATATGTTTGGGGGCTATCTATTCCTTTGGGGTCTGCTCCGGGGTAGTTTAGATTTTCCCTTTCTTGCTTTAGGTTTATTTAGTTCTCCGGCTGTGTCGAGGAGTCTAGGGCATCATAGGTGCGCTCCACGACTACTGCTAGTTGTGTGGATAGGATCAGGGGTCTGCAATCCACTTAGATACCAATCTCTCTGGTTGTCTGTGGCTTAGCTTGGTCTTGCTTTCCTCCTCAGTGACCCAATCATAACACTATAGTGTAGGATAAAGGAACCCTTAGGGTCAGGTACGTCTGCAAAAAAAGAGCCAAAAGATTTGTTACATGTAATCGCAAATTACCAGAAGCATTTAGGAAGCAATTATGTGCTGACTGCATTGCCAAAATTGTCAGGGATAAACAATCCACTTTCATGGCAGACATGAGGTCAATCTTAAGAGAAGAGGTGCAGAGCACAGTTTCCAGTCTGGTTTGTCCTCAGCCAGTGCAGGTTATGCCTCATCATATAAGACCTAGATGGGAGATGGATGAAGACTTGTACTATGCTGCCCAGTGCTTGGAAGAGGGAGAATAAAGTAATACTACTTTTTGTTAGAAAATTTGGACGAGCTCCTACAGCAAGTTAGAAATGCCATGAAAACTAGTTAGAGCAGTGGATTTTTAAAAACAGTCTTCGCTTACTCTGAATCCGTAGGTACTTCAGATTATTGCAGAGGGTTGCAAAATAGGATCTACTCAGCTGAAATTTCTCTGGTGGAAACTAATGACTGCTCAGTCTCCCGTAACCCCTCAAAGGCTCAGTAAACACATTGGGAAACTAATAAAATCCGAAGCAGTTATTCCTGTTCCTTAGCCAGAATGGAGCCAGGGCCACTATTCAGGTCTCTTCTCCATAAGAAAACCTTCAGGCAACTTTCGTACCATAATAAATGTAAAACCCTTAAATGAGTGGGTCGCTTATAAAGATTCAGTATGGAATCAATAGGATCAACAGTTCCCTTTTATATGAAGAGATTCAGTAATATTACTCTGGACTTAAGACGCCTATTACCATGTGGTTATCCCATCCACCCCTCTTGTCAAAATTTCTATGGGTTGCAATAGAGGATCGGGGTACGGTTAATTACTTTGAATTCCATTACCTCTCTCTTGTTCTTTCCGCCGCCCCACAGATCTTCACAAAATTAGTAGCGGGAATAGTTGCCTTTCTGAGGAAGAGGGGAATAATGATCATTCCATATTTAGATGATCTCCTCTTGGTAGCAGACTCGGCACAGGAACCAGAAAGCCTTTTCATGGTGAATATCTCCACATTAAAAAGGCTAGGCTGAGCTGGGAAAAGACCTATTTAAGTCCAGGGAAGCAAAAAGTTTTTATGGGGGTCCTCTTGTATTTTCAAAGCAGGTCATTCCTTCCACCGATAAAGCAGATGGAAATCAGAAACAGAGTTTGAAATTTTCAGCATTTTAGACAGATTTTAACCACGTGTGCAATGAGTATGCTGGGGGTAATGACATCTAGAATACCCATTGTGCGATGGAGACAGTCCCATTTAAGAGAGCTTCAGCTAGAAATTGTATCCTCTTGGGACAGATGGCCATTAAGCATATTTTCCTGTCCAGTACTATGGAATTCCTTAAATTGGTGGATGGCCTCAAAAAATCTTCCGAAGTGAATCTCTTGGGTCCTCTCCCTGCGTCAACAAACAATGCAAGTCAGTGTGCTTGGGGAGCTCAAGTCGGTCAATACCTACAAGGCACATGATCACCAGAAAACCAGGGCAGGTCCTCGAATTGCAGAGAGCTAGGAGCAGTATGGGAAACACTGCAGAAGCGCCAGGACTGTCTCAAAGGCCAGCATGTCAGGATCCTGTTGGATAATATCATGAGTAATCCTGGAAGATCATTTCTGACCGAAGAGGAGCTTGTTTTCACATCTGAATCAGTTTGCTCTGGAAGACCCTATCGTGCTTCATTTGAGAGATGACCTACTGTTGAGGGCCCTCTCTGGCATCACAACGTGAAATTATTGAACCTGTTCTGATTAGGCAAAGTAATTTCTACAAGTCAGGAAAGCGGGAAACCAGTAACCTTTGCTATAAATGTAAAAATTTGGAAGACCTTCTTCTCTCAATACGAGGAGACAGTAATAAACGCCCCCTGTCCAAATATTTTAGACTTTCTAACAGTCAGGATTCGATAAGAGTCTGAAGCAGAATACATCAAGGGTTCAGATTTCAGCATTGAGCATCTTTTTCGATTACCCTCTGGCTAGTCATCCCTGGGTCGCCAGATTCTTTAAGGCAGTCCACATAATAAGACCCACAATAAGGAAGTCTATACCCCCCTTGGGACTTAAATCTAGTGTTCAACGCTCTTTGAAACAATTCTTATTTACTACCAAAGCTCATACGGATCACGATGCTTTCCCTGAAGACATCCTTCTTATTAGAAATCATTTCAGTGGGAAGAATAGGAAAGATTATGGCAATATCTGTCAGAGAAACGTACCTCCAGGTGATGGAGGACTGTGTAATTCTCAGGTTAGACCCAACATTTCTCCCAAAAGTGGTATCCAATTTCAACTTGGAAAAAGGAGATTATCCTGCCCTCCTTTTGCCCTATATGGAGGCTACCAAGGAGTGGAGACTGGATTGGAATCTCTTCATCCAATTTGGGGGAAGAAACACAGGCAAGAAGGCTTCATAAATGACTCTCTGGCTAGATGGATTAAATCTACAACCTGTGTGGAGTATTCCTCTGAAGGAAGAACACCTCTGGAAAATGTTAGAGCACATTCGAAAAGAGCTATTTCCATTTCATGGGCTGAACGAGTAGTAGCTTTGGTGGACCAGCTCTGTAGAGCTGCAATGTGGTCCAGCCTAAACACCTTCTACAGTCATTACAAGGTTGACATTTTTGTCTTGTCAGCAGACTGCCGTTTGGAGAATGGTCCTTGATGCACTAGTCCCGCCCTAGTTCCATCACTTGGTATTCTCCTGCTGTTCTGTCAGAAGGGACATCCTGGAAAGGAGGAATTGGTCCTACCAGTAATTTTATTTCCAGGAGTCCATCATGATAGCACCCATACATTCCCTCACTTGAATTACTTGTACTTATATGAAAGCTAACATTTGTAGAAGAGAATTAATTAAAATTGAGTTGCATCCACTCTGGTGTAATACTCTGGTGTAATACTTAGTAAAGACACTGGTGGGTGAGAGTTGGAGGGACTATTTAACCTCTCCTGTGTTTTCCTGTCCCTATAGAGGATGTGAAGGACTACCTCCTGGTGTGCGTTCATTGATGGACTTCTAAAAATACAATTACTGGTTGGACTAATTCCATCTTTTTTTTTTTTTTCTTTTTTTTCTCTCTCCATGTACTACAAAAATTGACACCCGACTCAGTGCTCAAACATTTAGTCGATTTTTCTTGTACGTGTGTAAAAGAGAATTCTGAATGAGGCCTAAGGTGGTTACAAAGCCAATTAACCCCTTCCCTACCTGTGACACAGCGTATGCGTCATGAAAGTCGGTGCCAATCCGACCCATGACGCATACCCTGTGTCATGACTTCAAAGCCCCCCCTGCGGGTCGGGTGACCGGGGTCACTGAAAGGTCACCTGACCCGCAGATACAGGGGGCTTTGTACTTCACCCCAGAGGGGGTGGATTAGTCCCCACGTGGCTACGATCGCTCTGATTGGCTATTTCACTTTTAACAGACAATCAGAGAGATAGTAATATTTCATCAATGAAAATTGATGAAATATTAGAATCCAGCCATGGCCGATGCTGCAGTAGCATCGGATATGGCTGGAGACCCTAATCTGACCCCCCCCCCCCAACACCGGCTGGCGGGGGCGATCGGCCCCCGCCACGGACTGACAGCAGCGATTGGCTGCTGCCGTCGCAGTCCGATCACCCTCCCTCACCTTCCACGGTGCCTCCGAGTCCCCCTCTGTCTCCCGATATCCCGCCGTCCCATGGGCGCCACCATCTTGGAAGATGGCGGGCGCATGCGCAGTGCGATTGTGATATTTCACCAATGAAATTTGGTGAAATATTACAATCAAGCCATGGAATGCAGACACCCTTAGAGACCCCCCCCACTGACTGACGGCACCGATCGGTCGCCACAGTCAACATCAGCTCCCCTCCCCCTTCCCTCCGCTCCCCCCAGCCTTCCGATTTCCCCCCCACCCACCCACCCCGGTACCTCCTGTCCCTCTGGCCGTCCCGGTGTCCCGCATCATGGGCGCCACCATGTTGGAAAATAGCGGGCACATGCGCAGTGCGCCCGCTGGATTCTGCCGGCCAGCAGATTCATTCATTTATTTTGATCACTGTGGTAAACTCTCACAGTGATCAAAATAAAAAAAAAAAAAAAGTAAATAAACCTCAAAATAAAAATAAGTAAATAAACCCCCTGGTTATCACCCCCACAGGTAGGGACAACGAATAAAATAAAGAAAATATTTTTATTTTTCGGATAGGGTCTGGGCTAGGGATAGGGTTTAGTGTTGGAATTAGGGTTAAGGTTAGAAATAGGGTTAGGGGTGGAATTAGGGTTAAGATTAAGGTTAGGGGTGGGTTGGGATGACGGTTAGGCTTGTGGTTAGGGTTAGAGTTGGGATTAGGGTTAGGGGTGTGTTGGGGTTAGGGTTGTGGTTAGGGTTAAGATTAGGGTTGGTATTATGGTTAGGGGTGTGTTGGGGTTAGGGTTGGAGTTAGAATTGAGGGGTTTCCACTGTTTAGGCACATCAGGGGGTCTCCAAACGTGACATGGCTCCACCATTTATTCCAGGCAATTTTGCGATCAAAAAGTCATACAGTGCTCCCTCCATTCCGAGCCCCGACGTGTGCCCAAACAGTGGTTTACCCCCACATATGTGGCATCAGCGTACTCAGGAAAAATTGCACAACAACTGTTGGGGTCTAATTTCTCCTGTTACCCTTGGGAAAATAAAAAATTGGGGGCTGAAATAATTATTTTTGTGGAAAAAAAATGATTTATTATTTTCATGGCTCTGCGTTATAAACTTCTGTTAAGCACTTGGGGGTTCAAAGTGCTCACCACACATCTAGATTAGTTCCTTGGGAGGTCTAGTTTCCAAAATGTGGTCACTTGTGGGGGGTTTCCACTGTTTAGGCACATCAGGGGCTCTGCAAACGTAACATGACACCCGCAGACCATTCCATCAAGTCAGCATTTCAAAACGTCACTACTCCCCTTCCGAGCCCCGACGTGTTCCCAAACAGTCGTGTACCCCCATATATGGTGTACCAGCATACTCAGGAGAACCTGGACAACAACTTTAGGGGTCCAATTTCTCCTTTTACCATTGTGAAAATAAAAATTAGCGAGCAAAAAAAATCATTTTTTGAGGAAAAAAAAATATTTTTATTTTCACAGCTCTGTGTTATAAACTTCTGTGAAGCACCTGGGGGTCCAAAGTGTTCAATATGCATCTAGATAAGTTCCTTAGGGGGTCTAGTTTCAAAAATGGGGTCATTTGTAGGGGAGCTCCAAAGTTTAGGCTCACAGGGGCTCTCCAAACACGACATGGTGTCCGCTAACGATTGGAGCTAATTTTCCATTCAGAAAGTCAAATGGCGCTCCTTCCCTTCTGAGCCCTGCCGTGCACCCAAACACTGGTTCCTCCCCCACATATGAGGTACCAGCGTACTCAGGACAAACTGGACAACAACATTTGGGGTCCAATTTCTCCTGTAACTCTTGTGAAAATAAAAAATATCAGGCTAAAAAAATCATTTTTGAGGAAATAAATGATTTTTTATTTTCTCTGCTCTGCGTTATAATCTTCTCTGAAGCACTTGGGGGTTCAAAGTGCTCACCACACATCTAGATAAGTTACTCCGGGGGTCTAGTTTCCAAAATGGGGTCACTTGTGGGGGAGCTCCAATGTTTAGGCACACAGGGACTCTCCAAACACGACATGGTGTCCGCTAACGATTGGAGCTAATTTTCTATTCAAAAAGTCAAATGGCGCTTCTTCCCTTCCGGGCCCTGCCGTGTGCCCAAACAGTGGTTTATGACCACATATGAGTTTTCGGTGTACTCAGGAGAAATTGCCCAACAAATTTTAGGATACATTTTACCCTGTTGCCCATGTGAAAATGAAAAAAAGTGAGGCTAAAAGAAAATTTTTGTGAAAAAAAAAAAAAAAAAAGTACTTTTTTTTTTAACGGCTCAATTTGTGCAGCACCTGGGGGTTCAAAGTGCTCACTATGCATCTAGATAAGTTCCTTGGAGGGTCTAGTTTTCAAAATGGGGTCACTTGTGGGGGAGCTCCAGTGTTTAGGCACACAGCGACTCTCCAAACGCGACATGGCAACCGCTAAATATTCCAGCATATTTTCCATACAAAAAGTCAAATGGCGCTCCTTCTCTTCTGAGCCCTGACGTGCTCCCAAACAGTGGTTTATGACCACATATGAGATATCGGTGTACTCAGGAGAAATTGCCCAACAAATTTTAGGATCCATTTCATCCTGCTAACCATGTAAAAATGAAAAAAATTGATGCTAAAAGAACATTTTTGTTGGAAAAATTAAAATGTCCATTTTTTCCTTCCATGTTTCTTTAATTCCTGTGAAGCACCTGAAGGGTTAATCTTATTGAATGTAGTTTTGAGTAGCTTGAATGGTGTCACTTTTGAGTTTTTTCTGCCATATAGACCCCTCAAAGTGACTTCAAATGTGAGATGGTCCCTAAAAAAATGGTTTTGTAAATTTTGTTGTAAAAATGAGAAATCGCTGGTCAAATTTTAACCCTTATAACTTCCTAACAAAATAAAATGTTTCCAAAATTGTGCTTATGTAAAGTAGACATGTGGGAAATGTTATTTATTAACTATTTTGTGTCATATAACTCTCTGGTTTAACAGAATAAAAATTCAAAATTTGAAAATTGCGAAATTTTCAAAATTTTCGCCAAATTTCCGTTTTTTTTCACAAATAAACGCAAAAATTATCGACCTAAATTTACCACTAACAATTTACCACTAACATGAAGCCCAATATGTCACGAAAAAACAATCTCAGAATCGCTAGGATGCGTTGAAGCGTTCCTGATTTATTACCTCATAAAGGGACACTGGTCAGAATAGCAAAAAATGGCCAGGTCATTAAGGTCAAAATAGGCTGGGTCATGAAGGGGTTAAACATCAGTATGTGTGTGTGGAAAGAAACCAGAGTACCCAAAGGACAAATGTAGGAAGAACATATGAACTCCATACTGATTGGATTTGAAGACAAAACACCAGAGGATGTCATGGGTGAAAAGGAATAGGCCATTGATTTCGGCGTCCGGTCGCTTTTTTTTTTTTTTCTTCAGTAAAGATGACACCTATGGTAATGACTTTCTCCTCTCTCAAATCAACACTTACCAAGCAAAGTGCTCATGTGTATTGAATGAACGTTTTATCGGTGGCTCTCGTGTGTATGGCCAGCTTTGGCTGCTTTGCCGCCCACACAAGTCTGCTGGAGTTTTTTCTGTACCAGAGTACAACTGGGAATAGTGGTTTCTGTATGCTAGAGATGGGCAAATGGACATAAAGAGCTATGATTCCATCTTTATACAGTGCCAATTCTAATAAGACTAGAGTGGAGTGCAAAAGATAGTTGTTAATGGACCGAGCTGCCTCATTAGTCTTGTAGCATAAAATGTTGTCAGCTGGTCATAAATTGTCTGCGTTATAAAAAGAGCATGACTTAACGTTTTATGGCTTTTCAATACATTGTGTACATTTCCTCAGAAGACAAGCATGGGTTATTGAGTTCAGTGTTACCGCTTTTAGTATCTGAGAAGATGAAAAAAAAAAAATCTGCAGGAAAGAGTTGAAGAAGGCACACTCCTGTATAAATTCTATAGAAAATTATTCTTCAGAAGTTTTATGGTGGAGAAGCAGTTGACTGCTAAACAGAAGCTATGGATATAAATGCAAAGGATAAAGCCAAACCGAAAATCCACAACGAATTGAACCTTGTGTCCCGGCTTCAATCCTCATTGGAAATGATTATGAGCACAGAAGAAATGGTGACGGTTGTGGAGTTTCATTGGGAAATCCTTGGTCATTCAGAAAGCAAGTGGGAATCATGGATATAGCAGAGCTGTGGAGTCGGTAAGCCAAATCTCAGACAATTTTCTACAACACTGGTGCCACGAGTCCCACTCGCTACTGAGCATGTACATAAAGTGCAGCACAGATTCATCTCCGCAAAAAGCCGCGATCCTTAGATCAGGAACAGGACAGACATTTATAGGAATTTCGTAACTTTCCCAAAATTGTTCTGAGTCAGTCTGTTCAGTTTATACCGACACCACCAAAATGACTCCATGGCCCTCATAGCAAGTACTGATTCAGCCTATGGGAATTTTACAGCAGGATTTAAAACCTTTTTCGATTGAGAAAACAGGAAAACGCAGTGGACGCCTGGACCTCACCAATTGTCATAGTTCAGGCCAAAAGTTAAGTAGAATTGAAATAATATCTTAAATTTTCCCGTCTCCCATGACGGCACACATGAGAAAGGGGATCCGCCCAGTCAGGACAGGAACCCTGCTGAAGATAAAAGGGCGGTACCTCTCCCTCGCTTCAGTTGGGTTTCCTGTCCTGACAGGGACCCGTGTACTGAAGGAACACGTACCTGCCCCTCTCTCTCGTGCCAGCGTGGAAGAACAGGCAGGGTCCTGGGCGCCGTGCGTCGGGGGAGGGAAGCGCCGTCCACGGGTCCCCCAGGGGCTCAGCGTCCGAGTGGGCGCAGAAGCAGCACGGCCTGGGGTCCTGGGGCTCTGCCGTGGCTGCCGCGCCGCCCTCTCCCCCTCTGCCGCATCCAGGAGCAGCCAGCGTCAGGGAACGGCCACTTCCGGGTCCCGCTCCCCTGACGTCACACGCAGGGCACGCTGGGAGGGGGCGTGCCTGCGTGAAGTCGGGAGTCGGCGCCGGCAACCCAAGATGGCGACGCCCATAGCAAATAACGCCGGCCGGCGAAAGGAGATCCCGGCGGCATGGCAGAGGGGGGGAGGGGCTGTGGGGTAACCGGAGGAGGCAGAGAGTGCAGTGGATGCCCCTTACAAAAGGGGGATGACCACAGAAGACGCACTCATGCCCAAGGCTTCATGATGGAAGTGGCAAGACGAGCAGCGTCAGCAGCAAGACCTCTCGCCAGATGCCAGGCCGAGCCGCCAACATACCAGGAGCAGTCGCTCGAGTGGTGGGAGCGGCAGTCATAAACGCAATCGGCATGACTCTGAGACGTCCAGGAGAAATGTCACGAGTTCATCTGAGGAGCCTCCGAGATCGGTACCCCTGATTGACAGCGGTGGTGAGTGATCTACGTGAATGTCGCCCTTATGGTAACGGGGTTCCATTTTCTCTGTTTGATCGCTAGGGGTCGAGGAAGGCCAGCAGCAAAACCAAAAATAGAGAATGCGCCCTATGTAAACACCCGCTGGCAGATCAGTGGCAGAAAGACCTCTGCGCTGACTGTATAAATAAAACTATACAGGAAGAGACCCCTGATTTGGTGACTAGCCTTAAACAGTTAATTCGACAGGAGGTGAAAGGTTCCCTAAGGGCAGCCCTTAAAAAGAAAGATAAAAGAAATCGTAGAAGCTCCGATTCAGAGGCCTCGCCAAGGCCGAAGGGGCGGGATAGATCCTTGTCCCCCTCCACCTCCTCTTCCTCTACTCAGTCCTCAGAATCCTCCTCGGACAGCGATATAGGCGGCCGTCCATGTTTCCCAACAGAGGATGTGGAAAAACTGGTCAGAGCGATTAGGGCTACAATGGGCCTTAAAGAGGAAAAAACTCCCAAATCATTAGAGGATGTAATGTTTGGAGGACTGGAGGAAAAACGAAAACGTACCTTCCCTGTAAATCAGGGCTGTGGAGTCGGTAAGCCAAACCTGCGACTCCGACTCCGACTCCTCAATTTCCCTTACACCGACTCCGACTCCAACTCCGACTCCACGACTCCGACTCCCACACATATTGCTTATATTTAAGTGAAAAATTTATTGTAGTACAATGTGAACCTCAGACATTTAATCATTTTTATGATCCAATAATCAAGATATTTAGATAGAA
The DNA here is from genome assembly GCF_039654945.1 of Dendrobates tinctorius. NCBI lineage: Eukaryota > Metazoa > Chordata > Amphibia > Anura > Dendrobatidae > Dendrobates > Dendrobates tinctorius. The sequence goes on along the minus strand of NW_027361751.1, from coordinate 16,065,156 downwards.
CAGAATATATATTGGTGTACTACCTGGTTTTCATTCTTTTTGGTACAGATAAGATATGGATAGACAGATATGGATAAATGGATAGATAGAGCAGATTTCTAATCAGCTTTTGCTATTGAGAACATTATCTATGAGCTCAAAAACCTTTCAGGTGATGCAGTTTTTTAAAAAGATGATCAACTTTTGCAGCTGAAAAACGTATCCTCAAAAAACACAGGAAAAACGCTGTGTGTGAATGTAGCCTTAGATCAGGAATATAACAGCCATTTATAGGACATTTCATAACTTTCCCAAACTCCTATGAATAAATATTCAGCACATCCTGCATTGAATTACTGTACCCAATTTATTATATATTTTAGGAGTCGGAGTCGGTCCATTTTATACCGACTCCAACTCCGACTCCACCAAAATGAGCACCGACTCCACGACTCCGACTCCGACTCCACAGCCCTGCTGTAAATGATAAAATAAAAGCACTAATTTACAGGGAATGGAAAAAAACGGAGAGGTCAGGGGGCTTACCTTCCACATCAAAGAGGAGGTACCCTTTTGAGCAGAAGGATTCAGAAGCCTGGGAAAAAGTCCCAAAAATTGATGGGGCCGTAGCCAGATCCTCAAAAAAAGGTATCCCTACCATTAGAGGACTCTGGCGTGTTGAAAGACCCGCTTGACAAAAAAGCAGACGGTTTCCTAAAACATATCTGGGAAGCTTCAGCAGGTGGATTGAAACCAGCGATAGCTGGTACCTGTACCGCTCGTGCCCTCATGGTCTGGCTACAACAAATAGTGGACCAGATCAAGGATAGAGTTCCTAGGGACAAAATTCTGTCTAATTTGACACTGGTGCACGGAGCAGCGGCTTTCCTAGCAGATTCCTCTGCAGACTCTGCAAGATTGACAGCTAGAGCAGCAAGCCTGTCAAACGCGGCAAGACGAGCCCTGTGGCTTAAAGGGTGTCTGGGAGATTTACCGTCAAAGCATAGGTTATGTTCCATTCCATGCGATGGCCAATTCCTCTTCGGGAAAAAACTAGAAGAGATTTTGGAACATGCGGGGGATAGGAAGAAAAGCTTTCCCCGATTTCCGGGAGAACCTAAAAAGCAGCCCTTTCGGAGGAGAAGATTTAACAGGGGTGGTCCCCCGGGAGATAGAAAAAGCTGGGACTTTAAAGAAAGAAGAGGATCAGGCTATATGTTTAAAGGGCCCTCCACGTCCTCCAAAAAATCTCCCCAATGGCGTTGGGCCGGAGGTAGGGGGAAGGCTTTCTCTCTTCCTTTCCGCCTGGGCAAATATCTCCCCCAGTACATGGGTCCTAAATATAATCAAGGACGGCTTAAAAATAAAATTCATCCGTCCGCCCAGGCATACCTTCATAATGACACCCAGAAGGAAAGCCCAAGAGCAACAGCTGGCCCTGGAGATGGAAGTCTTGGGACTAGTGAAAAAACAAGTCCTACAGGAAGTCCCAGTGCAAGAAGAAGGAAGGGGGTTCTATTCCCCCCTCTTCTTAATACAAAAAACAGACAGCTCTTGGAGAACCACTGTCAACCTGAGGAGACTCAGTGGGTAGACAATTGCTCCTTCAAAATGGAGTCAATCAACACGGCCACAAAGATCCTGTTCCAGCATTGCCTCATGGCAGTGATAGACTTAAAAGATGCCTACTATCACATCCCAATTCATCGGCAGTATCAAAAATATTTGAGAGTAGCGCTCTATGTCCAGGGGCAGGTGAAACACTGCCAGTACGCAGCCCTTCCATTTGGCCTGTCTACAGCCCCCAGAGTATTCACCAAAGTGATGGCCGAAGTAATGTCTTTTCTGCGTTCCAGGGACATAGTGATCGTCCCATACCTAGACGACTTTCTGGTAATAGGGAGGTCGGAGTCCCACTGCACACATCAAGTGAAGGAAGTGATAGCAATTCTAGTAGGACTAGGATGGATAGTAAACATCCCCAAGTCAAGGATAACCCCAGTAAAAGAGCAATCCTTCCTAGGGTTGATATTGGACTCCGAGCAACAACTCTGTCTCCTACCAGAGAGCAAAGTGACCAAAATAAGAGGCCTAGCTCGCACAGCAATTCAAAGACCAAATATGACACTGAGGAACGCAATGTCCCTTTTAGGTTCACTGACATCATGCATACCCGCAGTAGCATGGGCGCAGTACCACTTAAGGCAACTACAGTGGGAAATTCTGTCAGCACAGAAACAATTAAAAGGGCATTTAGAAGGCAAACTATGTCTCTCAGTGGCTGTAAGAAATTCCCTGCTCTGGTGAACTGCAGAAAAGAATGTAACAGCCGGTGTCCCGTGGCAAAAACCAGTCGAGGACATCATTACAACAGACGCGAGTGCCACAGGATTGGGAGCACACCTGATATCCCACTCAATACAGGGGAACCTGGTCCTCGCTAGAAAGGGATCACGGTTCAAATGTAAAAGAACTATGGGCAGTGGAGAAAGCCGTGAGACATTTCCTTCCCTTACTTCGGGGCCGCCACACCCAGGTCATGACGGACAATCAGGCAGTAGTAGCCTACATCAATCACCAGGGGGGGAACGAGATCTCGGGGCCTCATGCAAATATCAGATCTACTCTTCCAGCCAGCAGAACAACATCTGTTATCCATCTCAGCACTGCACATAAAGGGGGCAGAAATTATACAGGCAGACTTCCTGAGTCGCAGGCATCTGAGACAAGGGGAATGGTCCCTAAACTCCCAAGTCTTCCAACAAATAGTTCAGGCCTGGGGCAAACCAGAAATAGACCTGTTCGCTACCACACACAACCGGAAGGTCAGGAAGTTCTGCTCACTAAACCCAAGGGAAAACCCCTTCGCAGTAGATGCCCTACAAATACCCTGGAAGTTCATCCTGGCCTATGCATTTCCCCCGATAACAATGATCCCAGTGGTGGTCAGGAAAATCGGGGAGGATCGAGCGAGAATAATTCTTACAGCTCCGTTTTGGCCGAGAAGGCCTTGGTTCTCCCTTCTGAGGCACATGTCAGTGACAGATCCATGGATACTACCGGAGATTCCAGACCTGCTCTCCCAGGGACCAGTGGTCCACTCTCAGGTGAAGGGCTTCCATCTAGCAGCCTGGAATTTGAGAGGGCGCTACTGAGTCGCCAGGGATTCTCTCCAGGGTTAGTCTCCACCCTGTTGAAAAGTAGGAAACCTATAACATCCCGAATCTACGGTAGAACGTGGAAAAAGTTCCTAGACTTCCTGGGGGAACCCTTGGGGGATGTAGTGCCAGTGGGACCTATCTTAGAGTTCTTACAGTCGGGGCTACAACTGGGGTTAGCCACTAACACACTCAAAGGCCAAGTCTCAGCTTTAGGGGCCCTATATAGCTGCAACTTTAGCAGCCAATAGGTGGGTGTCCCGAATCATAAAGTCCTGTGGCAGGTCAAGGCCGGTCATTATCCCAAAGATACCACCCTGGGACATCAACCTAGTCTTAGAGGCCTTAACCAAAGACCCCTTTGAACCACTACTAGAACTGTCACCAAAGCTACTTACACTTAAAACTGTCTTGCTGGTAGCCTTAACATCAGCCCGAAGAGTCAGCGACTTTCAAGCTCTGTCTATATGTCCTCCATATACACAGATCTTGGATGACCGAGTGGTTCTAAGACCAGACCCGGCCTATCACCCCAAGGTAGTCCAAAAGTTTCATAGGACTCAGGAGATCTCCTTGCCATCGTTCTGTAACAATCCTAGAAACCCTGGAGAGCAAAAGTTCCATACATTAGATGTAAGAAGATCCATAGTACAATATGTCAGTAACTAGTCAGTGGAGGATAGATCAGTCCCTTTTTGTAGCCTTTCAGGGTAGTAGAAAAGGGCACGGGGTAGCTAAGAGTACCATTGCCAGATGGATCAGGGAGGCCATTATGTTATCCTACTCCGCAAGTGGCGCTCCGGTTCCAGAAGGCATCAAGGCTCACTCCACCAGAGCCGTGGCTACCTCCTGGGCAGAGAAGGCTGAGGTATCAGTTGAACAAATTTGTAAAGCCGCTACTTGGTCTTCACCTGCCACCTTTTTTAAGCACTACCGACTTGATCTGTCTTCCTCTACTGACCTAACCTTTGGTAGAAGGGTGCTGCAAGCGGTGGTCCCTCCCTAAGGTGTCTTATTCTACAAAAGTCTCTCATGTGTGCCATCATGGGAGACTGGAAAACACCAAGGTTACTTACCGGTAGCCGGTTTTTCCGGAGCCCATGAAGGCACCTGTATATTCCCCCCCCCTTTTTCACTCCTTTGATGTGCGCTATAGTTTGGGTGTTTTTTTAGTTAGATATAATGTGATAGTTTTACCAAGTGTACTAACCAGGGGGGGCCTCTCATGCTCTGTAAACCAACTGAAGCGAGGGAGAGGTACCGCCCTTTTATCTTCAGTAGGGTTCCTGTCCTGACTGGGCGGATCCCTTCTCTCGTGTGCCGTCATGGGCTCCGGAAAAAAACGGCTACCGGTAAGTAACCTTGGTGTTTATTACCTACACCCAGTAAAAGATTAAAAGTAAAATACAAACAAAGTCAGTCCATTATGATGGCGATTGGTGTCTTGTATAGCATAAAATCTCTACTGTGCCCCTCCAACAAACTGGGCTATACGGTTTCCTAGCCACTGTATTAAAAAGGACTTGTCACTTGCCACAGTTAATTTTTTTTAACCTGATGGAAATGCTGGTGTTCACCTAGTTTTGGTGTTTTTTTTTTTTAATTATTAAGACTTCCTTCACTTGGATAAATTTGGTAAATTTATATAAGCAAGAAACAGCGGATCATGCACAAACTTTGACTCATACCCAATTCTTTGTGTTTTTCAGTTGACAGGGTACTAAATATATAGTGATTGTAACAAATGGAAGCGGAGGCAGAGATGGTGAAGTTCACATTCGTTTTTATTTTTAGAGTGGAACCTCGGGACCACGGTCCGGGGGGCTCCGAAGGGGGCGTGACTAGTGAGCCCCGGGCACCCGTAGTAAAGCCTCTCAGGCAGGGCCAGAATGGAATACCCGGAGGACACAGGTGCCACCTCCAGTTAGACCCCGAACACGTGGCAGCTGTCCCAGCGGGACCAAAAGGTATAACAAAAGTTACAGCAGAGTCCGTAATGCGCTGGGTCCTGGATCCGGTTAGTTGGTAAGGAGTCGGTTCCAGTGACCTTCACACAGTCCTTGGACTCGGATGGCTGTAGACGGAACGGGATGGCTTAGGTCCAGATGGTTGCTGATATAACCAGGTAGCACAGGATACTGATATGCTGTGGAAACAGAGAGCATTAGACAATGCACAGAGACTGCAGATGCAGCGCAGACAGGTTACCATGAGACCCGGATTTATCAATGATAGATACTCGTTGATCCGGCGCTCTCCCTATGGAGGAGAGGCTAGAAATAGCAGCCAGTGCGCTGCCATTGGTTGATTGCATTTTTTGAATAATGCACGCCGCCCCTTTAAGAAGGCAAGAGTGCGGCCGGGCGTGCCCTAATAGCCTTAGCTACAGATCTCCTCACAGGACGCCAGGAGGAGGAGGCAGGAGGGAGGACAGAACGCTGAGCAGCAGCATGAGAGGCTCGAGGTGAGTGCCCAGAACGGAGAGCAGCGGCATGCCTGGACGCAGTGCCAGGACGGGGGCCAGGTGTAACAGTGATTTAAAGGTCAAGTTGATCTTGAATCAGAATCTAAAATGTACTGCAAGTGAGTCCGATGTACAGAATAACAGGAGCAAAGACTCTGCAATTATCTCCATCATCTCCCTCATATTTGCTATATCCAGTGTTGCAGTTAAGATTAGTATCATCTGTACAGAAATTTTCCTGCTAAAGTATAGATTTCCTGTGGAATGTGCTGTCGTTATATTGAATAAGTTGTGATATTATTAGGCCATATGGTTGTTTGATAACTCCTAGCACATATTATTGCACTGAGGGCTGTTAACGAGGAGTTCTGCTGTTTTTAACAATTTGCCACCGAAATACACAAGGTCCCTTTTTTTAAAAAAAAAAATGACTTCACTAAAAAGTATATGTATATTTTTACATATATTTCTTTTTATTGTACATTTGTTTCCTAAATGCAATGTTAAATGGGTTTTCTAGTCGTCAATACAAAGGAAATGTCTCTTGCTTTGCCCTGATGAGGGGCAAAACACGTGTCTGCAAATGAAGTGTCTTGTTTAGTTTCTTATCATAAGTGATGTGGCAAGACTAGTTTAAAGGGTTTATATTGACTTTAGGATTGTAGTATCCTATAGGTGGCGCTGGAGTTCCAGATCTCCTCTTCTCTAAGGAGGCTATTGGCAAAAGAAAATTTTGTGTAATTTTAAAAAAAATGTTAATTGTTGGGATTCAGTAGTTTTAGTGTCATGAATGCAATAATTATAGACACTTTTGCTTGCTTTCAGCCACGTTTACATTTCACTTTACAATAAAGTGCATTCCTAGGATCTAACCAGTAGCCACTTATTCTGCTGATGGTTATAATGCAGCAAAAAGGGGTAAAACTTTTAATTACCGAGCCATTATCAAAACTCCATGTCTGTGAAATGTCATAAACAGAGGTGTTTCCTTACACACTGCTTTTGACGTGCTGTCAAAGAGGAAATCTCTTTTCCATGCTCGCTATAGCGGAGTTCTGTAATACAACCTTTTTAATGAGATGTTTGCAAATGCCGTAGCATTTTCCGTAATCCCGGGATTATCTAGGTAGGGTTCCAGAGTGATACGTGGCAGATCTGCCTCTGGGTAACGGGTCATATTATAGAGAAGTAGACCAAATAATTGTGACTTCTGCTCGGGATGTTTACATACAGATATATATTGTGTATTTTGCATAATATAAATGATCTATTTCTGTGTGTTTTATGGAGTTTGCTAAACACTTGCTCTGCTACTCTCATAAAAAAGCTTTAAGTCATTTGTTCTATAGAATGGCTTCTTAAAACAACACCACTTTAGTCTGTGGACTGTAGCTTATGTGACTGTCCAGCCTCCTGTGTGGATTGGTTTGAGCTGCAGTACCAGACACAGCCCACGGACAAGAGTGGCGCTGTTTGTAGGAGAAAAAAAAAGTGTTGATCTTGTGTTGGTGTAAACTCACCCAGCTACAGAAGTATTAGGTATAGATTGGTAACTGTATGTCCTGTTTTCATACTCCGATAGTTATATTTATCATTTTACATTTCAGGAATGACTGATGCAGTTCTCCTCCTCTGGCTGGAGCCGTGATTGTGTTTTGCTGAGTGATGTGAAAAGTAAGTGAGCTGTTGTAAATGATTTATTATTTTCCCGTAGGAACTCTTCTTCTGTCATTCTGATGTATAAGATGTATCACTGCCGATCACACCCTTACTAACTCCAGCACTGGCAAGTAGAGCAAATCAACTGACCATCGTGGCTGATGATTCATGGTCTTTACGTAGCATGACACAACGTCCTAAGATGTCTGTTTTTTCTGAGCATTAAAGGGTTTATCTCTTCCCAGACAGTCCTTGTAATGTATCACCTGCCATATACAGTTGTGTGAAAGTGTTTGCCCCTTCCTGATTTCCTATTCTTTTGCATGTTTGTCACACTTAAATGTTTCAGATCACCAAACAAATGTAAATATTAGACAAACATAACGCAACTAATCACAAAATGCAGTTTTTAAATGAAGGTCTTTATTATTAAGTGAAAAAAAATCCAAACCTACAGGGCCCTGTGTGAAAGTGATTGCCCCCTTAAACTAATAATTGGTTGGGCCGCCCTTAGCAGCAATAACTACAATCAAGCGTTTGCGATAACTGGCAATGAGTCTTTTATAACCCTCTGGGGGAATTTTGGCCCACTCATCTTTGCAGAATTAGTTCAGCCACATTGGAGAGTTTCCAAGCATGAACTGCCTTTTTTTAAGCACATGCCACAGTATCTCCACCGGATTAAGGTCAGGACTTAAGGGCCTGTCACACTAAGCGATATCGCTAGCAATATCGCTATAACGTCACTGGTTTTTGTGACGTTATAGCGATATTGCTAGCAATGTCGCTATGTCTGATACTTCCGACCGCTCCCCCACTGGTTATCGCTGATCGCGCAAGAACGTCCTGGACCATTTCTCGTCATCAGCTTCCTGCTGGGCTTCCTGCTGTGGAGACGAGCGACGCGTGGACGCCGGCGGGAGGACGTCAGGATCGCCTCATCTGACAGGTAAGTAGCGACCCCCGACCCCTGCGTTGTCACTGGTGAGATCTGCCTGTGTGGCAGCTCACTAGCAACCACTTAGCAATGCACCAGCGATCCTGACTGCGTCATATCGCTGGTCGGGATCGCTGGTGCATCGCTAAGTGTGACAGTACCTTTAGACTATTATTGCTGAGCAGTGGTTTTCATATTGGACTTCTGCCGTTTTTGCCCAGTCTTTTTCTTATGGAGGAGTCATGAACACTGACGTTAACTGAGGTAAATGAGGCCCGCAGTTCTTTGGATGTTGATGTGGGGTCTTTTATGACCTCTTGGATGAGTTGTCGCTATGCTCTTAGGGTAATTTTAGTTGACCGGCCACTCCTGGAAAGGTTCACCACTGTTCCATGTTTTTGCCTTTTGTGAATAATGGCTCTTGCTGTGGTTCGCTGGAGTCCCAAACCTGTAGAAATCGCTTTATAACCTCTTCTAGACTGATTTCAATTACTTTCTCATGTGTACCAGAATTTCTTTTGGATCGTGGCATTATGTCTAGCTTTTGAGGTCCTTTTTTATTCGGTCGTCCATGACAGCACCACCTGAGAGAGGGGATCCGCCCTTTAGGAACAGGAAACCTACAGATACAAAAAGGGTGGCACCTCTCCCACGCATCAGTTGGTTTCCTGTTCCTAGAGGACAGGACTCTCTACAGATCGTCCGTCATGGAGTCGTCGTTGAATACCCAGGCCGGCTGACCGACCCAGGTAGCGAGGGGGTCTCCTACCTCGGTCAGTGCGGGGTCCCTGGAAGCGCGACGGTGGGGCCGGGTAGGTCACCACGGCAGTGGACGGAGCAGGTGGAGCAGGAGTCCGGTGGATGCCATCTCCAAAACGCCAGCACCTGGTATGTATGCCCCGGTCCTGCTGCGCTTCCCCAGGCCCGGTCCTCCCGGTCAGTGCTGGCCCCTGGCGGCGCTCATGGCAGCGTGCGCGGGGGGGCTGGGGGCATTCCGGGCAGGAGGCGCTGCGCGGCTCCTTCGCGCACACTCCCGCAGGGCTCTGGTGAGCGGCGGAAGTGACGCCGCGGAAGGGGTGGAGCGATAGCGCCGATACCGGAAGTCGGGTGCCGGCCGGCCTCCGGCGCGCGCCGCGGGTGCACGCCTGTCCGGGGGTCGCGCGGCGACCCGAATAAGGCGAGGGGGGCCGGAGCATGGGGGAGGGAACGCGAAACGCCGGGTGGGTGGTGCTACGGCAGGATACCTGCTGACCCGGACACCAGGAGGCATATAAGGCAGATGGGGACACCGCTAGGGTGCTTCTGAAGGCCCCAGCAATGGATACAACGGAAGCCCCCTTAGACCAGCAGGACGAGGCGCAGGAGCGCCCGCAAAAACAGGCCACGACAAAACCGCATGCGAGTAGCCAGCAGAAGAAACAGAGACGAACTAGCGACCAGAGCCGCGAAAGTTCCTCCAGAAAGGACCCCCCTGCCTCCCTCCGTGATCCGGTACCTGCTTCATCTGCATGGGTAAGAGATCTCCGTGAATGTACCCTGATGCAGTGTTCCCTTATGTTCTTTTGCAGGGGAAGAAGGCTACGGGAAAACAGAAGCACAGGGAATGTGCCCTCTGTAGTTCCCCCCCCCTACCAGATGGCCACCCTAAAAAATTATGCCAACCATGCATTCGGCAAACGGTAGGGGTTAATAAAGACAGGGAGTCCAGGGGTAGATTGTCAGGCCCTTATACTCTCCCCCGTTTATACAGGTAGCGGAAGAGACACCTGACTTCACTTCAAACCTGAGAGAGATGATCAGGGCAGAAATGAAAGTCTTACCTCAAAGAGAACCTTCTAGGAGAAGAGAGGCTAGTGGTTCAGGCTCGGAGACCTCAGTCGCCCCTGGGAAAGGTGACAACTCCTCGGACTCCTCGGCCTCCTTGTCGTCTTCCTCGGATGAAGACTCTAGCCAGTTCTGCTTCCCCTTAGACCAGATGGACAGATTAGTGAAAGCAATACGGTCCACCATGGGGGTAGCGGACAAAAAACGGGAACTCTCAGCACAGGACATAATGTTCGGGGGTCTAGACGTCAAAAAACGCAGAGCTTTTCCATTAAACGATAAGGTTCAGAGCCTAATTGACAGAGAATGGAAGAGACCGGAAAAAAGGGGCTCCATGCCACCAGCCTTTAAGCGGAGATACCCCTTTGATAACCCGGTAGTAAACAGATGGAATAAAGCCCCGAAACTAGACGCAGCAGTAGCCAAAGCATCTAAAAAATCCGCCATACCATTTGACGATATGGCCTCCTTGAAAGATCCGCTAGATAAAAAAGCGGATTCTTTTCTTAAAGGGACATGGGAAATGTCAGCAGGCGCGTTAAGACCAGCGGTAGCTGCCACCTGTACAGCCAGATCCATGATGGTCTGGCTAGATCAGCTGGATTCCGAGCTAAAAGACAGAGCTTCAAGAACATCTATTCGGAAAAGTTTGCCGATCATTCAGAATGCCGCGGCGTTTTTAGCCGATGCTTCTGCAGACTCTGCAAGAATGGCGGCTAAAGCCGCGGGTCTATCTAATGCAGCGCGAAGAGCGCTCTGGTTAAAATGCTGGCCAGGAGATATTCAAGCCCGGTCCCGTCTCTGTTCCATTCCTTGCGAGGGGGAGTACCTATTCGGCCCCGTCTTGGACGAATTGTTAGAGAAAGCTGGAGATGACAAAAAGAAATTTCCCAGTCTCCCGAACCCCTCTTACAGACGTCCCTTTACCAGGAAAGGTTTTTTCCGGAGAAGGCCGTCCAGAGATCAGGGCAGATGGGATGAGGAAAAAAAGGAAAGGTACAGGATTCATGTTTGGAGGGGGGCGCCAGGAAGGTCCAGCTCGGGATGCGAAAAAGCCGCCCCAATGACTAGTTGCCCCGGTAGGAGGGAGACTAGCTGCCTTCTACCCATCCTGGTCTCTGATCTCTAATAGCAGCTGGATACTGGGGATAATAGCCGTGGGACTACGACTAGAGTTTTCTAGGGTTCCCCTTGATCAATTTAAAATCACCCCACTCAGGTCGTCTGCTGCAGAACAAGCTGCCCTGGAGGCCGAGGTTCATGACCTGTGCGCCAAGAAAGTCCTGATAGAGGTTCCAGAGGGAGAATGGGGGAAGGGATTCTACTCCCCTCTGTTCCTGGTCCGCAAACCAGACAGCTCCTTTAGGACAATAATAAACCTTAAGGCCCTCAACAAGTTTTTGGTCATACGTCCTTTTAAAATGGAAACAATTAAATCTGCAATAAAATTGCTGTTCCAAAACTGCTTTATGGTGGTGTTAGATCTAAAAGACGCATACTACCATATACCCATCCATGCAGGCCATCAGCGGTTTCTCAGAGTGGCGGTTCAGTTGGATGGGTCAATTCGACATTTCCAATATGCGGCCCTCCCCTTTGGAGTGGCAGTCGCTCCTCGAGTGTTTACTAAAGTAATAGCGGAGGTCATGGCCCATCTACGTGAATCGAACATTCTGGTGATCCCCTACCTGGACGATTTTCTTATTGTAGGTAAAACGGCGAGTCATTGTTTACAACAGCTACAAAAGGCAATGTCTTCCCTAGAACGGTTAGGATGCTTGCTGAACGTCAAAAAGTCTCGGTTGTAACCAATGAAAGTCCAACAATTCTTGGGCCTAACCCTGGATTCTGAGAAACAGGAATGCCGTCTGCCTCCGGAGAAGCTTGTTCGCCTCCATTATCAGATCCTGAACGCCTCCAATAACCCCACCATGTCCCTCAGGAAAGCCATGTCCCTTCTAGGCTCTCTCTCGGCCTGTATCCCGGCAGTCCAGTGGGCCCAGTTTCATGCAAGGAAACTACAGAGCGAGGTCTTATTACATCAAAAAGTCCTTGGGGGTTACTTGGAGGGTCAGCTAACCTTGTCCCGTAACACAAGGGAGTCCCTAGAGTGGTGGTTAGATAAGGATAACTTGTCTAAAGGGGTGCCCTGGGAGTATAACGTAAACCGCATAGTCACCACGGATGCTAGTCCTTACGGTTGGGGAGCTCATATGGGTGAAATATTAGTCCAGGACCAATGGCAACATGATCAGTTAGGAATGTCATCTAACCTAAAAGAATTGACAGCAGTAGAACAGGCGGCTAAAAAGCTCCTTGTGTATCTACAGGGCCATCACGTGCGAGTGTTCTCCGACAATCAGGTCACCGTGGCATATATCAATCACCAAGGCGGGACCCGTTCCAGACCCCTGATGATTGTAGCAGAGCGGTTGTTCCATCTAGCAGAACAATACTTTCTATCTTTAACAGCGTTGCATATAAAAGGAAGAGACAACATCACGGCAGACTTTTTAAGCCGCAATCAGCTAAAGCAAGGGGAATGGTCCCTAAACACCTCCATATTCAATCTGATTGTTCAAAAGTGCGGATATCCAGAGGTAGACCTCTTCGCCACCAGAGACAACAGGCAATTGAAACAATTCTGCTCCCTAAATCCCAGAGAGAATCCTCTGGCGGTAGATGCCTTCCTGATAAAGTGGGACTTCAGACTAGCCTACGCCTTCCCTCCCCTATCTCTTCTACCCCTGGTGATGAGGAAAATCAGGAAAGACAGAGCGAGGGTTATAGTCATCGCTCCATTTTGGCCCAGGAGAGCATGGTTCTCATGCCTCAGGACCATGTCGGTGTCCGATCCTTGGGTTCTGCCGGACATCTCGGATCTCCTGTCCCAGGGCCCAGTCTTCCATCCTCAGGTGGCTGGCCTACATCTGACGGCGTGGAGTTTGAACGGTCATTATTAGAAGAGAAGGGCTTCTCCGCAGACCTAAATAACACCCTACTTAAGAGTAGAAAAATCATTACCACAAAAATTTATGTCAGAATTTGGAAGAAATTCCTTCAAAACTCAGGAGTAGTCGCTGGGGATTCATCGCCTATAATGCAGATATTAGAGTTCTTACAAAAAGGTCTGGACATGGGGCTTTCTACCAGTACCCTTAAAGTACAAGTGTCAGCCTTGGGGGCCCTGTTTAGCTGTAACATCGCTGGTAATTATTGGGTAAGCAGGTTCATTAAGGCGGCAGGTAGATCCAGGCCAATAATGGATAGATTCATGCCGTGGGATTTGAACCTGGTCCTCACTGCTATGACAGAGACCCCATTCGAACCTATCTCGTCGGCTTCCCTCAAGGTAGCCTTCCTGGTAGCTCTAACATCAGCCCGCAGAATAAGCGATATCCAGGCTTTATCTAGGTGTCCTCCTTATTTACAGTTCAAAGAGGATAGGGTAATACTTAGACCTGATCCAGCGTACTTGCCGAAGGTAGTTTCTAGTTTCCATAGGACACAGGAAATAGTTCTTCCATCCTTCCTCCCTAATCCAACTAACGAGAAGGAAAAGGAACTACACACCCTGGATGTCAGGAGAGGCCTCATAGAATATCTGACAGTCACCGATCCCTGGAAGAAAGATAATGCCCTATTTATCTCTCATCAAGGCCCCAGAAAAGGTTGTAGGGCATCAAAAAATACACTAGCCAGATGGATTAGAGAGGCGATTTCAATAGCTTACACCTCAAAGGGCAGGTCGCCACCCGGGAAGCTGAGGGCGCATTCCACCAGGGCCATGGCGACCTCATGGGCCGAAAGATCAGAAGTCTCCATCGACCAGATATGTAAAGTGGCTACTTGGTCATCTCCGAGCACCTTTTATAGTCGTTATAGGCTAGACCTGGGTGCTTCCACAGACCTCTCTTTTGGTATAAGGGTGCTGCAGGCTGTAGTCCCTCCCTAAAGCTGATATTACTCTCTGTAAATCTCTCAGGTGGTGCTGTCATGGACGACCGAATAAAGTCTTAGTTACTCACCGGTTAACGGTATTTTTCGGAGTCCATGACAGCACCCGTATATTCCCTCCCTTTAGTTTAATTGGGGTGTGCACGTCTATTTCTTGTATATGCTCACTGGTGATAAAAGTTTATAATTGTAAAGAATACTGTACATAAATCATGCATTAACCTTGGAAGTCCTCTTGTGCTCTGTAATCCAACTGATGCGTGGGAGAGGTGCCACCCTTTTTGTATCTGTAGGTTTCCTGTTCCTAAAGGGCGGATCCCCTCTCTCAGGTGGTGCTGTCATGGACTCCGAAAAATACCGTTAACCGGTGAGTAACTAAGACTTTTTTCTACTTTTGTCAGGCAGGTCCTATTTAAGTGATTTATTGATTGAGAACAGGTGTGGCAGTAATCAGGCCTGGGGGTGGCTAGGGAAATCGATCTCCACTTCCCAAAGATGTGATAAACCACAGTTAATTTGTTTTTAGGGGGGAGTTGGGGCAATCACTTTTTCACAACAGGAACTTGTAGATTTGGCTTTCCTTTCACTTTAATAATAAAGACCTTCATTTAAAAACTGCATTTTGTGATAACTTGTGTTATCTTTGTGTAATATTCACATTTGTTTGGTGATCTGCAACATTTAAGTGTGACAAACATGCAAAAGAGTAGGAAATCAGTAAGGGGGCAAACACTTTTTCACACAACTGAAATACTACATTTAATGGCTGGAGACATGAGTAGCAGACAACCACTTCGCCACAACATATATATCTCACAAAATCAGTTCTTTGTCAGGGTTTTCACGAGCCCAGGCCCACCTTTTGGATAAGTGAGAATTGTTAGATGGGTTTGGGCCCCACTGTTGGACCCCATGTTTCTGCTGCTCCTTTCAAAGTTTGCGGTGCTAAAGTTAAAAAGATAGACCCTTACTCGTTTAATAGTTATCGCCCTTCCAGTGGACAGGTGATAATTTATGATGACCGGAATACCTCTTTAACGGCTGTCAGTGTACTCCTTGTAAGGCTTGGGCCCACCAGAAATATTACTGGTTGGTGGCTTTCTAATCTGGTTCATAGAGGGAATCCCAAGCTGGAGACCCTCTTTAATGTTCGTTTTCCCCTAGTTAACCACATATTGTACTGATGGATCAACTCTTATCTTTTCAGATTGGCCTTCTAAGTCCTCTTTAATGTTGTTTTCGTGGTTCTCTAGATTTGGGTTTACAGGGACTCTTTTTTTTTTTTTTTTAAAGAAGTCTGTCAGTCCTACCTTCCAGTATAAACTAAGCAGGTAGCCTTGTAAAGGATATAGATCCTTTACTCTTTTGATTGCTGCCTTCGTTCTACAGAAATGGACCTTTAAACAAATACTGTATTTTAATTAGGGTGCTTTGTGGTCCCTGGGTGTGACCAATACATTTAAGCCCCCGTTACACATACCCCTAGCACTGGATTGCTGGAGTTTTCTCTGCAGACAATGCTCATACTAGGCAATCCATGTGCTGTCAGTCGCCAGTGAGGGAGGCGGGGCATGCAAAACAAGTGGGCGGAACCATGTGCTGAAACTTTGGCCTCTCCAACAATGCACCTGTAGGGACAGTGACCTGACGGACAGACGTACTTGTCAGTTATAACAGATGGATAACAGCTGTGCAGTAAAAGTGATAGGCACTACCCTGGGTGACCACAAGGTGGCAGGGGGGAGTGTGAGGAAAAGGACTTGACAGCAGCTTAGGGCTAGGAAACCGTTGGTCATGGGGGGCGGAGTTACAGGGAACCGGGAGTAGTATAAATACTGAGGGAGGGTTCCAGAAGATTCCAGTCCCCAGGTGGAGCTCAGGTGACAGGAGGACTACGACAGTTCGTGCTCTCTGAGGAGAACCAGACGAGTGGGGCCTGAGGAGAGAGAACGTCAGGGGGGTGGTCCTGACAGGAATACCGCAACAGAGACGAAGCCAAGAGAGTACGCATACCGTGTTAAGGACGACGTTTGACTAGTGAAAGTACTGTTGGTGTTCAGGCCTACGGCAGCCACAGTGACGGAGGAGCTGTCAGTGCGTCACAAGTGTAAAGGGACGGTACGTATTAATACGTCCCTGGTGTAACAGTGCGGTGTGCATAGCGGGCCCGAGGAACGGAGAGCCGTGAAGTGCGGTGTACTTCTGTGGCCGTCAGGCGGACGGCGGCTGAATAAACTTGGACTTGTTGTACCCGACAAAGGGAATCAAAGGGAATCTGTGAGTAGGATCAAGTCTGTAAAGCAGTCTACACTGTGTTCCAAATTATTATGAAAAAATATTTCCTCCTATTTTCTCTAAATTACCTATATGAATTGCAGTCATTGTTATTTTCCAGTCATCTAATATTCTAGTATAATTGCAATGTTTTTGAACAAACTGCCTATGAAAACAGTATATTTTTAAAAATAAGAAACACTCAAAATGCATGTTCCAAATTATTATGCACAGCAGAGTTTTGAACCTTTTTATTTTGATTTCAGTTGTGAAATTATAAGCATTATCAGCTTGTTACAAAATGAAATCAAACAGTTTTCAAGTCAAAACTTTATTCTAGGTGATGTTACATTTGCACATAGGACCCCTTGTTGGAAAGAAGCTTCTGAACTCTCTCGTCCATTGAATTTGTCAGTTTTTGTATGGTTTGTGCTTCAATTGTTTTGCATGTGGACAGAATACCCTCCCAGAGCTGTTGCTTAGATGTGAACTGCCTCCCGCCATCATAGACACTCCTTTTGATGATGCTCCAGAGGTTCTCAATGGGGTTGAGGTCAGGGGAAGATGGTGGCCACACCATAAGTTTGTCCTCTTTTATGCCCATAGCAGCCAGAGATGCAGATGTGTTATTTGCAGCATGAGATGGTGCATTATCATGCATGAAAATGATCTTTCTGCGGAAAGCATGGTTCTTCCTCTTGAACCATGGCAGGAAGTGCTGTTTTAGAAACTCCACATAGATTATGGAGTTCATCTTTACCCCTTCAGGGATCTTAAAGGGGCCGACAATCTCTCCCCATGATTCCAGCCCAAAACATTACTCCACCTCCTCCTTGTTGGCGCCTTAGCCGTGTTTTCATGGGGTGTCCATCAACCAGCCATCCTCCACTCCATCCATCTGGACCATCGAGCGTTGCACGGCACTCATCGGTGAACAAAACAGTTTGGAAGTCAGTCTTCATGTATCGTTTGGGCCACTGGAGCCGTTTCTGCTTGTGTGCAGTGGATAGAGGTGGTCGACAGGATGGCTTACGCACAGCTGCAAACCTCTGAAGGACCCTGCATCTTGTTGTTCGGGGGACGTTGGAGGCATCAGCAGCTTCAAAAACTTGTCTGCTGCTATGACAAGGCATTTTTGCAGCTGCTCTTTTAACCTGATGCAATTGCCTGTTGGAAAGAGTCCTCAATTTTTCCTTCTCAGCACGCACACGTGTGTGCTGGGAATCAGCTACATACTTCTTGATTGTGCGATGATCACGATGAAGTGTCTTGGCAATGTTGATTGTAGTCATGCCTTGACCTAAATACTCCACAATTTGTTGCTTCTCAGCAGCCGACACATCCTTTTTCTTTCCCACTTTGGCAAAAAATGTAGGCTGCTTAATAATGTGGAACAGCCTTCTTATGTAGTCTTGCCTTTATTTGGACACACCTGCCAAACTACTTTGCACAGGTATCTGCAATTGCTTTCAGTGATATAAAGAGCCCTGACACACATCACCATCAATGGGTTTAAATGACAAACAAAAAAAATTCTAACCTTATCACTCCTAAACTCTTTTTGCATAATAATTTGGAACACAGTGTATGTGGACATGCAGATCACAGGAATCTGAATAAAGCTCTGGAGGCAGATTCCCAGGAGATCTATGTGCGGCCCATAGCTCTGAACAGCTCATTTACATATAAGAAAAGCGTGTGTTTCTCTGGAATAAGACATCGTATCGCAGATATCAAGGTATCTTTTTTGTTCAGCTTCATATGATCTACTTGCTCATATAGACGGCTTAAGGCCCCGTCACACTAAGCGATCTCGCTAGCGAGATCGCTGTGTGTGACGGGGATCAGCGACCGGCCCCCCTGCCGGTTATCGCTGATTGTGCTCGAGTGGCCTGGGCCTTTTTTCGGTCGCTGGTTTCCCGCTGCCCAGCGCGCATTGCTGCGTGTGGCAGCGAGACACCAGCTATCAGTGACGCTGGTTGCTAATGTAAACGTCGGGTATCCAGGAGTCGCGTGGCTCCTGGATACCCGACATTTACATTAGAAACCAGCGTCGAGCGTCACTGGTCCTGATCGCTGGGGCTGTCTAACGATGTCCCAGCGATCCTATCATGTCGGATCGTTGGGACATCGTTTAGTGTGACGGGGCCTTTAGGAGGGTTGATCCTGCTGACAGATCCCCTTTAAACAGACAAGCTGAGCAGCATAAATGGCATTTATCTCTAGTTGTTCTGCAAGGCTCGTTGAAGGGTCAGACAGTGACTTGGACCTCTTTGAGGCATCTATTTTTCATATATACGTATTCTGTCTGTCTGAACGAGGCCCTATAGCAGGGGTGGGGAATCTTTTCTGCCAAGGGCCATTTGGATATTTATACCATCCTTCGGGGGCCGTACAAACTCCGCCCACAAAGTACATCCTGACTCTGGCACTGGTTTCATGACTTAATCTTTCATTGCATGTCCCTTCAATGTTCAGTAGTGAACACTGCGTGTGTGTGCTAACAGAGCAAGAAGAAATTAATGAGATTGTGGCAATCCAAAATACAGCTCCCTGCCCAAGAATGCGGTCCCTGAGATTCTGCCTGCGGGGGGCCTGATAAAAGGTCATCGAGGGCCGTAAATGGCCCTGGGGCCTGAGGTTCCCCACCCCTGCCCTATAGTTTAGTCTCCTCTCCTACTTGCAGCATCGTTTTTTTTCCTTTACCTACAGATCTAATTTTCAACATTTTTAAGATGATTATTTCCAGTCCATAAATGAACAATGCCCGGATTATGAAAACTTCTAGACAATTTGTTTCAGAATTTGCCTCTGAGACACAGATCTGTACAGATAGTAATAAAATCCTGTGTCCTGCTGTTTATATAAACTGTTCTTGTAGGTCAGAGATGGCCTCCTAACAGATCAGTCTGTCTGCAGCTCCCCACAGATATCTGTGTAATCCCGGCTAATAAATCCTTGTGTTATGTCCATGGCCCCAGTTATGTGGAGGCCAAGAATGAGGATAAGGGCAGCCCTGTGTAATGGACAGTACAAATCATGCGTGCACCGAACATCAAAGCCTGCGGACTGCTGATGTGGGGTAAAGCTTGCTAGGTGGGGATTAATGCGTGAGCACATTATTCCTGACCTAATATCCGCACAAAGCAATACGATAGCCTTGTTTGTCCAGTCTCGGATCTGGAGCCGCTAGTCGTTCTTTGGCCGCTGTTGTTGAAGGGGATTTTCATGGGGCGTCCTCTTGTCGTTTAATAATAAGACTTGCTTAGCGTTTTTTTTTTCTGATCCTGTGATTATTACAGAGATGGGTTTTCAGATTATAGCAGCCGGTATGGGGATATTATGTAAAGATCACCAATCTTACTTGATGACATTTTCTTGAAGATATTAAAATAGTGACCATGGCCGATCTTTAAGGATTTGCATATGCGAAAAGAGCAGATAACCAGGCTTCATACATCAGACAGGCGTGCCCACAAACCTGCATGGCGTACATGTAGACGTTACCAAAGATTTTGCTACAGTAAAAATTGCCAACAAAAGTGCCGAAGAATTTTATGAACCATAACACAAAATTAAAAGTGCTGTGCAGACACATGACACAAATATGTACATTGATGTATTAATACTTTATATTTTATACATATGTGTTTTTTTTCCCCTTTAAACTGCCTTCTTTTTCTTATGGTTGCCATTCCTGTTCCAAAACTTCCTGATCCCAATCTTTCCGTATTGATCTCCCCACTACATGCTCTACCGGTGACCTCCTGACACCGATACAGTATATGACCTCTGCAACTGGATGTCAGGGGTCACCTCAGCTTGTGCTCCTTCATCTAGAGTGTTTTCACTACATGTGGTTTTGGGAAAACCCCATTTGTTTGTATTAATTTTATGATAGTAAATGAAGTCTGTATGGGGTAGGGTTTGGGGCCTACACTGGCCACACACAGTAGAACAAAGTCAGTCGTACAGTCCATTTTTAAACTGGATTGGCTGTCGGTTTATTGTGTATGATAGCAAGTTTACTAGATCTCAACCGCAGAAGTCAGGGAAAAGAATGGTAGGGAATCTTGGATTTCGGGTGCCTCAGTGGGTGACATGCCCCTACCATATAAGAGCTGTCAACAAGACACTTATTTCCAGTTAACAATTGGCGTAAATTGCACAGCCAAGTAACGATTTCTGTCCAGGCAGACCTTTCTTAATGTAAAATGGGTCTGTGTGTACCGCGGACCACTGAGGGCCGAGTTGTTCCAAAGATGATGAAGCACGGGTAGATGTCACTCTGCAATTCTTAAAAAGCTTGTGAAGCCCCTCCCTCCCAGAAAAAGTACAGTGTGTAAATCACTCCAATGTAAAAGAAAAAGAAATCACTTCAGTATAAAAACAATTTTTTGGGATTGTATTAAAAAAAAAAGAAAAAAAATGCTGTTTTCTCCCACAACCCCCAACTGATCATATTATGAAGTGTGGCACTATTTTAGCAAGAAAATTATAATATATATATATATATATATATATATATATATATATATATATATATATATATATATATATATATATATATTACAGACAACCCCTTTTACGTACAGTGGGTGATTCATCAAGACCGGAGCTTGCTGGTGTCAGACGCTCCTGATTCGTGAATAGGTGTACACCCCTTCATAAATCTGGAGTGTCTGACGAGTGGCGTGCGCCTCCGTGCACCACACCAGAGATGTCACACCAGTCAGTTACTGGAGTGAAGTATCTGACGGTCAGATCACCATAGCTCATCATGAATTGGAGGAGCTGTTGCACCACACCCTGTCACATCTCAGCTCAGCCTTTTTTGGTGGAATTGGGGGGGGGGGGGACTGGCATGAAAACTCTAAAAGTCGCAAAATTTAGGTGCAACTCCAAATTGCACCTGAGTTTTGAGACTTTTCAAAGCTTTTATGCTAGAATTCTGGCGAGAAAGCACTGATGATTTAGGCCCAATGTTACCAATAAGGATTTTATGCTAAAAAAAACAGTGCATGCACAGATTGCGACATCTGAATATACCCAGTATGAGACAAGTCACTAAAATATTCTGGTTTATACTATATTTAATTTAATTAAAAAAAAATTCTTCATACTTTTGCATGTCCCTAAAATTCAGAAATGTTAGTTCTTTTTTTTTTTTTTTCCTTTTTGGCGTCGCACGGCACAACTGTTGTGAGTTAAAGTTTCCATTCAGTATTTTTTTGTTCCCCTCTGCTAAACTTAAATACTCGTGATGTCTGTGTGCATAGCCAGGTCTGAAAAAAGTGCTGAAATTGCACAGCGTAAAAACCGTATGTGGAAAAACCTGAAGTTGCTTTGTGGCATGAGATATTAGAATTTTTTTGATTCTCTGCTTTATATAGTATCTAATAAAGAATTTGCATCATGATGGGCTGCCTTTTGACACTATACAGGGTTGAGTGATTTAATTTTGTAAGATTAAGAGCAAGCAAAGCTGATCTCTTTTAGACGGCCCTGGCTCCTCTGTAATTTTTGGAGGAACCTTTCAGCAAGTATTTGATATTCCAAAGGGATTCCATCCAGTTCAGGAGAATTAACTCTCTTGCCCTCGGATAGATTCCTTTTTAAGACTTATGATGCTCAGTACGAGCACAATGTTCGTTTATAAGGTGATTGGATAGTTTGTCAGCTTGAAAATCATCTTTATCGGCAGCACATCGCCCTGTGTATACCGTTTGTACTGCCTACTACACTCACATGTTTACAGTCAGAGCAATTGTATTTGCAATCGTTAATTTCCCTTCATTGTCCAGGCCAGTATATGAGTGTTGATGGACTTGTCAATTAGCACTAGCTAAGGTGAGTTGAATGGTTGAAATCTGCAAAATGCAAAAGTAAGCTGCATTCAATGTGAACAGAAATCTCGGCAGTCCTGCGCCTTTGTAATCTATTCACTTCTCCCCTGTGCAATCACTTAATTTTGGAGGTTTCTTTTTACCTGAAAGACCATACAGTCATTTGTAATGGCTGTGTGATTTTGCAGGTGAAACAGCAGTTTCCCTGCAAAAATTAAGTGAGGGGCCAGAGTAAAAAGACTGCATTGACCAAGAGTGGCTTTCGGCCACTTGTGCGACCGCTGCACATGAATAAATCCTTAGGGAAGAGCATGGAATGGTTTCCTTTCTCATATTGTTAAATCCTTGTCAGAAGGCTATTTCGCTGGAAATTTTTTCTGATGTAAAGAAGACCTTTTTATCAGTTTTTGCATGTTCCAACTGGCCACATCATGAAATAGTTGCTGCAGAGGTTAGTAAAATACATTTTAATTTTATAATTTCTCCTCTCCATTATGGAGATATTACGTTGTAAAGTTTAGGTAGTAATTTATGATAAGTCTACACTGTGTTCCAAATTATTATGCAAAAAATATTTCCTCATATTTTCTCTAAATTACCAATATGAATTGCAGACATCGTTCTTTTCCAGTCATCTAATATTCTAGTATAATTGTAATGTTTTTGAACAAACTGCCTATGAAAACAGTATATTTTTAAAAATAAGAAACACTCAAAATGCATGTTCCAAATTATTATGTACAGCAGAGTTTTCAACCTTTTTATTTTTATTTTGAACAAAAAAATGGTCAATTGTGAAATTATAAGCATTATCAGCTTATTACAAAATGAAATCAAACAGTTTTCAAGTCAAAACTTTATTCTAGGTGATGTTACATTTGCACATAGGACCCCTTGTTCGAAAGAATCTTCCGAACTCTCTCTTCCATTGAATTTGTCAGTTTTTGGATGGTTTGTGCTTCAATTGTTTTGCATGTGGACAGAATACCCTCCCAGAGCTGTTGCTTAGATGTGAACCGCCTCCCGCCATCATAGACACTCCTTTTGATGATGCTCCAGAGGTTCTCAATGGGGTTGAGGTCAGGGGAAGACGGTGGCAACACCATAAGTTTGTCCTCCCATAACAGCCAGAGATGCAGATGTGTTATTTGCAGCATGAGACGGTGCATTATCATGCATGAAAATGATCTTGCTGCAGAAAGCACGGCTCTTCCTCTTGAACCATGGCAGGAAGTGCTGTTTTAGAAACTCCACATAGATTATGGAGTTCATCTTTACCCCTTCAGGGATCCTAAAGGGGCCAACAATCTCTCTCCCCATGATTCCAGCCCAAAACATTACTCCTCCACCTCCTTGTTGGCGCCTTAGCCGTGTTTTCATGGGGTGTCCATCAACCAGCCATCCTCCACTCCATCCATCTGGATCATCGAGCGTTGCACGGCACTCATCGGTGAACAAAACAGTTTGGAAGTCAGTCTTCATGTATCGTTTGGCCCACTGGAGCCGTTTCTGCTTGTGTGCAGTGGATAGAGGTGGTCGACAGGATGGCTTACGCACAGCTGCAAACCTCTGAAGGACCCTGCATCTTGTTCGGGGGACGTTGGAGGCACCAGCAGCTTCAAAAACTTGTTTGTTGCTATGACAAGGCATTTTTGCAGCTGCTCTTTTAACCGGACGCCATTGCCTGTTGGAAAGAGTCCTCAATCTTTCCTTATCAGCACGCACACGTGTGTGCTGGGACTCAGCTACATACTTATTGATTGTGCGATGATCACGATGAAGTGTCTTGGCAATGTTGATTGTAGTCATGCCTTGACCTAAATACTTCACAATTTGTTGCTTCTCAGCAGCCGACACATCCTTTTTCTTTCCCATATTGGCAAAAAATGTAGGCTGCTTAATAATGTGGAACAGCCTTCTTAAGTAGTCTTGCCTTTATTTGGACACACCTGCCAAACTAATTTGCACAGGTATCTGTTATTGCTTTCAGTGATTTAAAGAGCCCTGACACACATCACCATCAATGAGTTTAAATGACAAACAAAAAACTTCTAACCTTATCACTCCTAAACTCTTTTTGCATAATAATTTGGAACATAGTTTAAGGGGGCGCTGCCAGAGACTTGTCTATGGGATGTGTACTTTCCCCCTGTATGATGTTGACTAATCATATGCAGGAGGCATCTTGCAGGGGGAAAGAAGAACACGCCCACAGAAGACTAGAAGAACATGCTTTATCCTATGACTTGTAATTATAGACAGCCCTGATCTCTGTGCCCTACTGGGCAGTAGTCAATACAAACACCTCCAACTTTCATCTCATTCTTGAATTCTTGATAAGGGGAAGCATTAATTCAGAAGAGAATCATTACTTCAAGGGGTGCCCTCCGTATGATAGTGTTACGGGGAGCGAACATGGCTGTGAAGTATGGAGACAAATCTTATGTAACTCGAGACTCCAGGGCATGTTGCACTGCTAATATCATTCTGGGTTGAGGATTAAAGGCCCCGTCACAAGCAGCGAGATCGCTGATATTGTGACGCGTCAGCGATCTCGCTGTGTGTGACACGCATCAGCGACCGGCTCCCCCCCCCCCCCCCGCCGGGTATCACTGATCGTGCAGGAGTGTCCTGGGCCATTTTTTGATCGTTGGTCTCCCGCTGGCCAGCACGCATCGCTGCATGTGGCAGCGGGAGACCATCGATCAGCGAGCTCCCAGCGCTGTAAGCAGACGCTGGGAGCTGGTATCCAAGGTAAATATCTGGTAACTAAGCACGTGAGTCACTTAGTTACCCGCTGTGCACCTTGGATACCTGCGTGCTCGTGCTGGAAGCTGGTATCCAAGGTACACAGCCGGTAACTAAGTGACGCGCGCACTTAGTTACCCGATATTTACCTTGGATACCCGCGTCCTCGCTGGTCCTGATCGCTGGTGAGTCTGCCTGTTTGGCAGCTCACCAGCGATCATGTAGCGACGCACCAGGGATCCTGACAAGGTTGTATCGTTGTCGGGATCGCTGGTGCATCGTTTAGTGTAACGGGACCCTAAGAGATAATTATCTAATGTGCTAGAAAATGAAGGATCTTAACTGTAAACTTTTCCTTTAAAGGTGGAGTGCCATACGTCCCTTGTGTACCCCTTATAAATAAAGGCCGCCACCTTGTTGTACTGTATCGTATTTTGCCTGGGGATATTCCTTTACTTGCTTCCATCTCGCCAACTACAATAAAAAGAAGTTTTAGATTTTTTTTTTATTAATTTACTTTTGATTCAAATGATGGCTAAAAAAAATGTGTTAATCTCTACACCTTTCCCGTAAATCTGCGCTCTGATTTAGAAAGTGATGAAAGTGAGGAACATTGTAATTAATGCACTTCCAAGTCATTTCTTGTATTTGTCTTTGTTTTCTCTTATGGATTAATACCCAATTAATTGAGTTGAAAAGAATTACCATAACCGGAGATGGAAGCCTTTCAACCTGCGCCAGCCGACATGATCCGTGTAGGTGCCTATCCCAGTGACTTCACATCCTGCCCCTGAGAGGAGCCGATCTTTGGCTTCTGGCTAAATAATGAAACACAGAAACGATCATCTCTTCTGAACGGAAGAGAAAACCTTTACAGATTAATTCTTCAAATGGATTTCAGATCTAATGAGGGAGGAAAATGTTTTCTTAACGGTCTCCAGAACATCTGTTGAATTGAGCAGGGCTATTATATTGGTGTTAGTAAATGTTTCCATCTCCCCATTCTGAGAAACGGGAGTAGGAGGAGAATTGCTTCACATTTCCTTTGCCCAAATCCATAGCAGAAGTTGTGATGCACCCAGTATATAGAATGAAAAATAGATTTTACATGTTGTCCTAGGCTTGCTTCCTTGAGACCAATCTGAGCAGTAGTACTGTATTGCCATGTCTGCAATTTAGCCATGGTAGAGGCCGATAACTGCAAGTTTTGCACATTAATTTTTCATAAAAGATCAGATCTGTCACCACACTTCACAATATTAACTGCAACCAATATTTATATAAATTTGTTGGACCTGAAAAGCTGGTGTACTTGTTTTGAAAATCCATGTCAGACTCGCTGTACAATCCTTTGTGAAGGTGTAAGCTCTTTCTATGCTCACACACTCTGACAGGTCCTCCGTGCCCCCTGAAAAATCAGACTGTATAATCCTGATATTACATGGAGCATTTTATTAGTAAGAACACCAGTCTCATCAGGTCGATAGTGTCCTTCTACTTGGGACAAGTTATGAATGAGTCGGTAAGAGAAAAAAAGCTGACATATTCCAATACTCGCCTCAGAGGAGGCAATTAGTCTGGCTATATTTTAAGCTATTTGTGAACAAAGACCCTTATATTGTTCTTGCTAGCCATCTACAATCTGGGTTCAATTTGGCAAGCCATAAGGCCCTTTTACATTTAGCGATGCACCAGCGATCCAACCAGCGATCCGACCCGGTCAGGATCGCTGGTGCATCGCTAAATGATCGCTAGTGAGCTTTCATACAGAAAGATCTCACAGCGATGCAGCAGCGACGCAGCGCACGATACTTACCATTCACACACAGCGATCCTGCGTCCTCCCGCCCGCGTCCAGCGTCGCTCGTCGTCACAGCAGGAAGTCTCAGCAGGAAGCGCCCGACGAGAAATGGAGCCGGACATTCTCGCGCGATCAGCGATGGACAGCGGGGGAGCCGGTCGCTGGTAAGTATCACACATAGCGATATCGCTAGCAATATCGCTATAACGTCACAAAACCAGTGACGTTTTAGCGATATTGCTAGCGATATCGCTTAGTGTAAAACCCCCTATACTGTGGATGATCTGTTTAGGGGTTGTCTGGGCACAAACTATTGATGACCTATCTATAAATATGGATTGACCTCTGGGTCATCAATATCAGATCGGTGGGGACCTACATCTGGCAAATGCAAACGGATCTACTATTTGCTTCGGTGGTCACCAGATGTAAATACTTAAAACAGAGCTGCAAAGAGCAACATAATACAATGTGTAATAAAAAAACAACCCTCTTCTGTATCTTCTTAAATAGTTTCCTCCACAAATTAGAAATTTCACAGTGTACTAGCAAGGGGGTCTCACAACGTAACTTAATTACTATGAGATTATGTAGCCAAAATGAAATGAATTGATGAATACTACTAAGTACGGTAAATAGCCATACAATGTGTAGCGGCTGCTACTGTGTACTGCAGAACAGCTCCTATTCAAAGGAATAAGAATTGTTCTGCAGTACGCAGCAGCAGCTGCTCCATTCTAAACAGAGCTGCCTGTGAAAAGTGTTCACATGATGACCTTGGTCGGAATGGCCTAATATCTGAAGTGTATAGCAGTCCACCCAGCAGATTGGGTTTTGGATTTCAGCTGGCTTATTCATTCATTATTTGGGAAAAAAGCTGTCACCAGATTATTATTATTTATTGTTATAGCGCCATTTATTCCATGGCGCTTTTCATGTAAGGAGGGGTATACATAATAAAAACAAGTACAATAATGTTAAACAATACAAGTCATAACTGGTACAGGAGGAGAGAGGACCCTGCCCGCGAAGGCTCACAATCTACAAGCGATGGGTGAGAATACAGTAGGCGAGGGTAGAGCTGGTCATGCAGCGGTTTGGTCGATTGGTGGTTACTGCAGGTTATAGGCTTGTCAGAAGAGGTGGGTCTTCAGGCTCTTTTTGAAGGTTTCGATGGTAGGTGAGAGTCTGATATGTTGTGGTAGAGAGTTCCAGAGTAGGGGTGATGCGCGAGAGAAATCTTGTATGCGATTGTGGGAAGAGGAGATAAGAGGGGAGTAGAGAAGGAGATCTTGTGATGATCGGAGGTTGCGTGCAGGAAAGTACCGGGAGACTAGGTCACAGATGTATGGAGGAGACAGGTTGTGGATGGCTTTGTATGTCATGGTTAGGGTTTTGTACTGGAGTCTCTGGGCAATGGGGAGCCATTGAAGGGATTGACAGAGGGGAGAAGCTGGGGAATAGCGGGGGGACAGGTGGATTAGTCGGGCAGCAGAGTTTAGAGTAGATTGGAGGGGTGCGAGAGTGTTCGAGGGGAGGCCACAGAGCAGGAGGTTGCAGTAATCAAGGCGAGAGATGATGAGGGCATGGACTAGGGTTTTTGCAGATTTTTGGTTGAGGAATGAACGGATTCATGAAATATTTTTGAGTTGAAGTCGGCAGGAAGTGGAAAGGGCTTGGATATGTGGTTTGAAGGAGAGATCAGCGTCAAGGATTACCCTGAGGCAGTGAGCTTGTGGGACTGGGGAGAGTGGGCAGCCATTTACTGTAATGGATAGGTTCGTTGGGGGGGTCACATGAGATGGGGGAAAGATGATGAACTCTGTCTTGTCCATGTTAATGAATCTAGCAGTGCCTTTAAAGAGAGAGTGCCTTTTAAATTTGCTTTAACTAGTTAAACAGAATGAAAATAAGCACATTTGCAATTGTCTTTTTCGATCTGCTATCATTCTTCTGCAATGACTGCCTTTATCTCTCATGCTGTACAACTAGTTTCCATGGAGCATGACCAGTAGTGCCTGAGCAGACCCTTGCCAAATATGCACAGTACTCTGATTCCAGGAAAGGGGTTGATTCCTAATATCAGCCACCTCTCTCCGGCTCACAAATTTCTATTTAGCCGTTTGCTGCTCACCTCCTCCCAGCTCCTGACTGAGCTGTTCTTATCAATCCTGTAGAATGGCAATGCTCAGCATCACAATCACAGCTCTCACTGTCCAGAACAGTGTACTTGTTCGTGGGCACTGTTATCTCTACCTGCAGATACAGTGATAGGTATTAGTGGTTTGTCCTGAGTCTTCACTGTGGAACTTGTGCTGAGCTTTATAGTTCTGCTAATACTACATCTTCTGTTAACCAGAACTGTTGCTCAAAGTGGAGAGCCTGTCCTGCCTGAGACCAAGAAGAAACAAAGACTGGGAAACTGTGTGCTGCTCAAGAGACAGCTTGAGAATAGAAAAGGTTCGTTCACATGGAAAACCACCTGCACTAAATGACTGCATTATATATAGAGCAGTGATCTTTTGTGCAGTACAAAAGATGCATTTCACCTGACAAACATGTTCTTGCTCGTTCGTCAGGTGATGAACAGGCTGCTTAAACTGAAAGATTATCAAGAAATGTGCGTTCTTAGGAACACTTATTCAGTCATCTTTCAATATTTATGGACATTTATTTTTGTCCTCGTAGTACTGCGAAAACATGCACGAGCCAAGCCGGCGTAGCAATGTCGGGAGAGACCGCTTGCCCAGCTGACGTGGCAGCGTCGGGAGAGACCACTTGCCAAGCTCACACAGCAGCGTCGAGAGAGACCGCTTTCTAATGTTTATGGCCGGCCTTTCTCCTCATTATTTGATGACTAAGCTTTTAAACACTTGAGTAATAAAGAAACACTGATCTTCAGGCTACATCCAATCCAAATAGATAAAACTTGTTGCTGTCTCCCTTTTCTTATCTAAAGCATAAATATTTGCATTGGCCTTGGGATTGTGTGACTGGTAAATGGTTATTGTTGCGAGATGGAAATCTCCTAATCCAAAACAATTAAATGTAAGTAACGAATCTGTGTCTGCATTCCCGAGGTGAGGTTATCCCTATTAGGGAGAAAGTTTATTATTACATTGTTAGGTCATATTTCTGTTGCATTTGGCGCAGTCCTTCATTGTTCATCAGTGTATGAATGGAGCTTCTGGCTGCAGAATTAATGAGGCATATTGGTGTTCCATTACTGATGAGCTCTGATTTATTTCCTTTTTGTTTTTTGGTGTGGGGGCCTTCTGGATTAGACTATGGGCCTGGTCTCCATTTGTGAATACCCTTGGGAAGATGGAAGTTGCCTGTGCGGTGGCTCCAGACTTCCCTCTGCTGTTGATATGTTGTAAGCTGAGTTTTGTATGATCCCTCGTTGATATTCAGTCCCAGTAAATTGTGGTCCCCCAGTTATTTAATGAATAGAACTATAATTATAATTAGCCAGTAGTGATAAAGGTGTAAAATTGATGTAAGAAAATATTAAAAATCTTTGTGGAGTCAGAAAGTTTCCATGATCTCATGAATATTGGTTATAGGCAGTAAGGATTTTTAGTTTCGCCTCTTCCGTTAAGGTTTCAGTGAGCCAAATTCAAGAGCTTTTCGCTTCCATATTGAGGGAAAAAAATGCCAACATGATCTCAAGTCTGATGACCAGAACCAACAGTAACGTGGTGATCGAGGGCGGCCCTGTGTTCGGGCCGGCATTGTGTATATGCTCATGTGAAATAGTCCTTGATGGATGGGGCTATGTACGGTAATCTGCAGCTCGCTTTACCTTACTATGTCTCCTGGGCCGATAACGTATGTATTTACGTTACCCGTGGCTCTGTACCGGGTAGATCCACAGAAAGAAGCAGAATATTGAGAGAGACTTTATTACTCATCCCTCTTTTGGACTCATGGTTATATATAATTGCAGTAAGATTGTGGCAGGTGTAATCTTACAAATATAAAAGGATTACAGGAAATAAAGATGCAATTAAGGGAAAGCAGTCACTTGTCAAAAAATGTCATGGTTTTACCTAATCTAAATCTCTGAATCTGTCATGATTTATGGGATTTGCATACTTGCAGTCACATGCCAACTAGACTTCTCTCAGTTCGCTTCTATTGATAGAAGCGCTTGAGTCTTTTTCTGGACTGTAAACTTTAATGGATTTTCCTTGGGTTAGGCCATTAATATCTGATTGTGGATCTCCCATCACAACCGCTGATCAGCTGTATGAAGGAGCTCTGGCACTCCTCTGTTTTACCATACATTTGGTTGTGCCAGACACTGCAGCCCAATCCCTATCACAGGTGTCACACATCCACCGATCTGATGTTGATGGCCCACCCCACTTTCATTGGCTTTTCTACAATGATGTTTGATAGGATGAGTTATAAGATGCAGATGTTTAGAGTCCTCATTAGTGCCGATAATGGGTTAATTTTGCTGCTGTTTGTAATGGTAGAGCAGATCATGCATTCATGACTTTCCTAATATATGATCGGTATCTCAAAGTCTACCAAGTCCCGTCACCCCCGCTGTTCAATGTTTTATGGCTCATCAACAGATCATAAAACATTGCAAAGGTAAAACCGGGATCAGTCAATAAGTCAGAAAGTGTAAAACTTGGTGGAACTTCAGCTACAGGTGACCACACTTCATCGTTGACGTGTTGAATATGGGATACAGAACACAGAATATTCTTGCTGGAGCTCATAACTATTGCACAAAGGCAATAACAACCTAATTGATGCAGTAATGATGGTGTGCAGTCAGTATGAGTGTCAGTTTGATAAAAGATTACTTCCTCTATGGTGTGTTGGATGAGAGCATTGATGAGGAACTTGGAGAAGAGTCAACACGCTGACTCATGGATATTGTTTGCAGTTATTGTGTCTGCTGCTCGGGAAGCCAGAACATTATCTATCTGGATGAAATCCCTTTGCTGGAAAGGTTATGCCTTCAGTATTTTTGTATGGTTATGCTGCATTCTAACTGTGAATGTTTAATCGTGCATTACATTTTAACATGTTTTCCAGACCTGATATAAGATCATTACGCCTCTTGTACATAAAAATGGACCTTCTCCAAGATTAAAAAAGCCACAGATGAAGAGAGGTTTAACATCCCACTGTTGCTAGACTAGATAAATTGGGGCACATATTATGTTAGACCCCTCTACACGCTTTCCATGTCGCTTTTGACCATTTCACTATTTTTATTTTTTTTTTGCTGATGTTGCAGTTCCTCCATGGAAGAATGTCCTGCACAAGTTCACGTCAATAAAGAAATGTATGTGGCCGACCAGGACTAGGTTCGCGCTCCACGGACCCAGTAACAACCATGTGGGCTGCCTCTATGGTATTTACACCTAACTGTGGCTTATCTAAGGGACGACAAAGCAATCTTCAGTCTAAAATCGGACATGGATGATAAACATCTCACTTGACTGTCAATTGGCTGGCGTCCCCATACCCATTAGACCGTCGGCCAATCTCATCGATATCGGCAGGTTCAGCTGATATTTGTCTGTGTATTGGGGCCTTATTCTCATAAAGACAGATGATGTCAGGGTAGAGAGGGATCAGGCTGATAATAATGTATCTCCCTGTTCTTTTGAATCTTTCCATCAGATATATTGTAAGATTTCGATAACCATCTATGGGTTGTAGAATTGGGCTCAGGAGGGCCATTCTACCCAGCAGCTGTCTTCTAACTTCTCACCACCATTTGCTCGGCTTGCTGAAGGGACAATGTAGACAGCTATGCCGCGTATGTCCTATACTACAAATGTTGTTACGTGATACATTGGTGTGAAGTGTGTTGCCTTGTTTACATAACTTTGGGGATGCTTGTCCTATCTTGCCCTGGGACATTTGAGAACCTCACATTTAGATTTGAAAGGGTGAATGCTTTGTTTTACATTGGGGCAATTAGTGATGCTCATGGAATAACTGCATGCTTTCCACACCTGCTAACCAGCGCCAAGTGTATGCTGGGGGAGATATATTGGGGTGGTCTGCGGAGAAGAGTTAAGTATTGCATGGCCGAACCTATGTATGATATTGTAGAAAATATATTTAACCTCTTTCCGAACTTTGATATACCCAGTACGTCATGGTTGATAAGTATTTACCTTGAAGGTACTGGGTACGTCATGGCTAAAATGCGGCACCGTGACCATCGCATTATTGTGCCTGCTGTTTCTTTGAAACACTGATGTCCAGCCTATGATCGGTGTTATAAGAGCACTGATCACGGACTTAGAGCTTAGCAACTCCAGCGTTACCAGCTCTGAGTGGCGCGATCAGATGATGACGCAAAACTCGCCAATCAGAGTGCACAGAGGCGATTCGACCTCAGTATGACAGGACGTGTGTGTGCAGTCGTACTACTGTTCTGTCGCGCTGTGCTGGGCCTTGTGGTGCCGCAGACTCTTTGAAGCCTGTGCCATCACGGCTGCTGGTGTTCTTCAAATCACTAATCTGCACTCTTGCTCGCTGTTTTCTAAGAATTTTTTTCCCCTACCTTTTCTCTCCTCCCTTTTGCACCACTCCATGTGTGTGTCCTACAGTCAACGAGCCACTGATCAGAGGCACATCATTGATTGGCACCCATGCTCGCTTTTGGCCAGGACTTTTTTTTTTTTTTTTTTAACTAATTTTTGTATCCCTTTTTGCACTACAGCCGACGATTACTGGTCGGTGACACGAATCACCGGTTGGTTGCGGTTTTTTTTGGGGGGGGGGGGGGTTTGTGAAAAATTAATTGAATAAAAAAATTTTAGATCAGGGACAGTGAAAATAAACTGTAGTAATCCGCATCTGCTGCAGTATTTTTTTTTTTTTTTTTACTGAGTATAGTCAGGGATAGTGTCAGATGGCGTGGAAAAAAAGAATTGCGTGCGTCCTAAAGCCGTCGAGTCTGATCAGCAACGTCTCACTGATTGGCAGCCGGTGTTTTTTTTTGCGTGTGAAAAAAGACTAAAAAAAATTTTAATTAGTTGATATGACTAGAGAAGGGACATTTAAAATGCATACTGTAGTAATCGACAACAACTACAGTATTTTTTTATGGAATGTAGTCAGGGCAAGTGTCGGATAGTTGCGGGTGCTCCGTAACTTTTTTTTTTTTTTTTTTTTTTTTTTACTGACGTCCATTTAGTGAGTCTGTTTTTTATTTGACCAACTTTTTATATTCGTTTTACTTTTATTTTTATCTTTTTCTTTCTAGATTCTTTTGTTTTTTTTCTCTTTTAATTAAAAAAAAAAGTTACCCCAAGCCCACACACACACACACTGCATATGTGAAAAAATGTCTCGCTCATCCCAATCACAGTGGTGGAAGCATACGCTTTTCTTGACTCCGACACTGACAGTGAGGGAGCGGATCCCACGTTCCTTGTTATTTTTCATCCTCCTCAAGTGATACTGAACCGCCATGGTGACTCCTCAGGACAGAAAATGAACCAGCGCCGACCGTTACTGACCCCGTACGGACCTTACGCCCAAAAAATTGATTCCTGATTTTGTGGCGCACTTCTTGATACTTAGCCTGTCTTTGACTGGTTGTGACTCTCCGCTGAGCTCTCAGCACCCGGACCCCCACTGATCTAAACTTCTGACATGTCTCTAAAGCCCCCGTCACACACAGCGATCTCGCTAGCGAGATCGCTGCTGAGTCACAAGTTTTGTGACGCAACAGCGATCTCACCAGCGAGATCGCTGTGTGTGACACCTATCAGCGACCGGCCCCCCTGCCGGGTATCGCTGATCGTTGTGGAAAGCCCTGGACATTTTTTTGATCGTTGGTCTTCTGCTGGCCAGCACGCATCGCTGCCTGTGGCAGGCGTGAGATCAGCGACGCTGGAGCTGGTAACCAAGGTAAACATCGGGTTTCTAAGCGCTGTGTGGGGAGGTTGAGCTGACGGACGGGTCTGTCTGTGGTAGGAGACAGAGAGAGAGCGCAGTGTAGGCTGAGATAAAGAGAAAAGGGTGTCGTGGTAGTTTGACCATTAGAGGACAGTGGGGAGTTTAGGAGAGTGACTGTGTAAGTGCCATGTGTCAGGGGTTACTGTGAGGTGATAGTGGGCGGAGCTACTGGCAGGGCTGTGGAGTCGGTAAGCCAAACCTGCGACTCCGGCTCCTCAATTTCCCTTACACCGACTCAGACTCCCACATATATTGCTTATATTCAAGTGAAAAATTTATTGTAGTACAATGTGAACATCAGATACTTAATCATTTTTATGATACAATAATCAAGATATTTAGATAGAACATAATATATATTTATTGGAATACAACTTTAGAACACAAAAAACTGTAATAAATTGTAAATATCTAATACACTATGTATAACACTGTGTAATAAACTATGTAAGTGGCAAAAAACAGTTTTCAACAAAAACATACTAAATAACATTCAATTCAAAGAAAGCCCAGATGAACGGCACCAAGGCTCTAATCCACCAGCAACAAGTCGAGGATCAATCACAGGCACACAGTGTGTAAAACACTGCTGGGAATAACGGTGCTCAACATCAGAAAAAACATGCTAAATTTGTAAAATAAGGAAAAAGATGCGGCACTCACCCAGATTTGCAGTGCAGTGTTAATTTATTCAACTATTAAAGGTCACACAATAAAGGACGGGCAGATAACATGAGGCATGCGGGGAAAAAAGACGGACGACAGCCGTTTCCCGTACACAGACGTTGAAGCGTCTGTGTACGCGAAACGGCTGCCGTCCGTCTTTTTTCCCCGCATGCCTCATGTTATCTGCCCGTCCTTTATTGTGTGACCTTTAATGGTTGAATACTAAATAACATTTGTGCAGTCTATGAATTTGTCCTAAGAAATAGAATTGCCTCCATCAGATCCTCCTTCATAGATGACCTCAAATCTGACCTAATAATTTTAAGGCCAGAGAACAACCTCTCTACACTAACTTGGGTTGGAGGCAAAGCCGTAACCACATGGGCAGCATCTCTAACAATTTCCGGGTATAAAGGAATTGCCTCATGCATAGTCAGTTTTGATGAACGGTTGAATTTTTCTATTTCTTTGAGAGCAAGTGAAACATTTTGCTGAAATATGGTCAATCTGCTTGCTATAGGAGACGGAGTGAAGTCTTTTTACTTGCGGCAACGCTTTGCCTGCTCCATGTCATCCAAATACTTGTCAAAGTCAAACTCCTCATCTGATGAGGATGAAGATATGGCATCAGTGGCACTGTCCTCTTGCACCTGGCAGTCCTCCTGTAGGCCACTCATCCTAACTGCTACCTCAGTCAGAGCTTCTTTTCCTTTAGTAAGCTGTTGATCATCAAGCAGAATACGATGACTTGGGTCCACATAAACAGCTGCCAGAAAAATTTTATTTTCCAATAGCTGTGTCTCTTTCCGTTTCATTGAAGCAGAAATGCCATCTGCGATTAAACCACCTCTTTGGGACAAGCAAAATAGCAAGTTCTTCCACTCCCTTATGAAAATGCCAGGAGTTAAATCCTCAGCTTGTAAATTTTTAGCCACGGCAAATGGGTGGTTAAGCAATTCCTTCAATTCAGCCACCTGTGTCCTTTGACCTTCATTTAGGGTTACCTGATGGTTCGCCATATCTGTAAGAAACGGTTTTAGTTCAAGCATTCGCTCAATCATTAAATAAGTGCGGCTCCACCGAGTGGCTTGATCAACAATTGCCCCTTTCCCAGCACGTCTCTTCAAGATGGAATCAATTTTAGGGTTCTGGCGGCAATAGCCAATTTCCTCACTTTTCCAATCAGATTTCCAGCATGTCCCTCTTGCAGACTATCTCTTATTGCCAGCTGCAGCGTGTGCACAACACAGCGCATGTGATGAATATGAAAGTGTTTTGAAGCAGCTTCAACAAGATCATCTATTTCTAAAGTATAATTTTGCTGTTCTTCTGTTGTAATATCTGTTTGTTCCTCAGCTACATGAACAGTACTGTGGCCTTCCATCTCAAACATACTGAATCCTAAATTTTCTTCTAGCTGTTGTTCATTACTCTCATTCATCAGTTTAATTGTACTTATGTTTGACGCATTGTCCGTTACAATAGCAAGAATCTGTTCTTTTTTGAGTTCGTAATCTTGCAGGACTTTTTCCACTAAGGCCTGGAGAAACTGGCTGCTGTGATGAGCTTTAGTATCTTTTACTGCCAATGTCTTGGTAACAATTTCTTTGTTGTCACAAACATATCGAACATTGATGGCTGAATAGTTCACTCTGTGACGTGTGCAGGCATCCATTTTAAGAAACATGAAGCGTCTTTTGAGAGTCTTTTTAAGATCTTCCTTTTTGTTTAAGGGCTTCTTTAATCACTAATTTTCTAATACTTTCTCTTTCCAGAGAGACACCAAGTTTGCGGGCCATTTCTCCATTAAGAGCTGTAAAAGCTGGTCGTGCAAATAGTGATAATGGTACACCGTCCTTAACAAGCTGTATGAGCTGTCTTTTAAACACATCTGTTATTGTTACAGTAACTTTGTCACTTACAAAATATCTTGTTAATGATGTTTGAGATGCTCTTTCCTCCTCATTTGCCTGGCAGGAAGTGCTGGACGCGAGTTTCTTGGTGCTGCTGTTATCTTTCTCAGTCATAACTTTGAAAACTTCTGGGTGGAAGCGTTGTAAATGTCTTTTTAGATTGGAACCTCTTGTAGGAGCATTTTTATCACTGCCTGAGTATGCGCTGATTTTGGCATCACAGCATTTGTTTTCCTCTGGGTCACTTGTCATACATTGACACACAAAATATTTTTCATCTTGAGTGACTGTGAAATGCTCAAATACAGCTGACTTCATGGGGAGCTTCTTAGACATTTTGTAATCATATAAATTCACACTCAAAATAATTTTGTACTATAAAATTAAGTAACGTATATTATAATTCCAGCAAGAACAGGGACCATGTACAGTGGGGAAAATAAGAATTTGATACACTGAGTATTTTGCATGTTTTCCCACCTACAAAGAATGGTGAGGTCTACAATTGTACACCACCTGTGAGAGATAGACTAAAAAATCCAGAAAATCACATTGTATGATTTAAATAATATGCATTTTATTGAATGAAATACGTATTTGATACAATAGAAAAACAGAACTTAATATTTGGTGCTGAAACCTTTGTTTGCAATTACAGAGGTCAGACATTTCCTGTAGATTCTGTTTCTCTCAGTTGAAGTGTACTTATGATTGAAAATTTCAGACCTCTCCATTCTTTGTAGGTGGGAATCAAGAGTGTATCTGGGTTGCCCTCCCAGGGCTGTGGGGTACTCTGTACCGGGCCGGTGTCAGGGGGATGTGTCACAGCAACGGTGACCTGGTCCGTGGCCCTGGGCGCCCAAAAATCTGTGGAAGTTTGTAATGTAATAGTTTGTGACGCCACCAGTGGTGCTCGGCAAGGGAGGTGTTAAGCCGACGCTGCAGGCAGATTCTCTGGGACAGATGATATGGTGCAGCAGTGATGGTATAGCCCTCCACAGGCAGGGCTGATGTCCCAGGGCAGTGTAGTTGTAATGGTTGTGGAAAGGCGCAGGCAGTGTAAAGGATGGTACCCAGATGTAGCGGTGCTGAGCGGGTTGGTGCAAGAATGAATGGAGGACACCGAGGCTTGCAGTTCCAAGGCTTTACTCACAGTCTGTGGTACACAAGGGTGCCTGCCTCCGGGCCGTGTCCTCTGGGTCAGAGACTCGGCCAACCTCCAGGCCTGATGGAAAGCTCCTCTCCAACACTCCGCCAACATGTACCTTTCCTGAACGACTCCTCTATTGCGCCTTAAAGTGTGAAGATCTCCAGTACCGTGGTACTCTGGAGTTCCTCCTGTCAGATGTTCCCAAGAACTCTACTCGTATGGCAGACAGCTGTAGCCTGCTTCGGTGACTCCCTTCTCCTGAGCCCCGGCTCTCTAATCAGTTGCTGTTGTGCCCCAAGTCTTAGATGGGAGTAGTGAATTTACAGCCAACTACTCCACCGGTGTCTGCTGCAGAACCATAAGTGTCCATACAACCTCGGGGACCGGGCCCCGGCCTTGCGCTGAGAACCTATAAGCAGGGTTCCTCTTTCAACCCACGTCCTCTCTGTTCTCCTTACTCCTTCGTTCCGTACTGGTCTTTCTCTCTCTTATGGAAGCTTAGGTTGCAGTTCTACGTCTTTCTCCTTCTTTTCCTTTCCGTGCCAGCTGGCTCAGATCAATGAGGCAGTTGCAGCAG
Source organism: Dendrobates tinctorius (assembly GCF_039654945.1). NCBI lineage: Eukaryota > Metazoa > Chordata > Amphibia > Anura > Dendrobatidae > Dendrobates > Dendrobates tinctorius. The sequence goes on along the minus strand of NW_027361751.1, from coordinate 16,026,253 downwards.
TCCTCCCAGGGATCCCCACTCCTTCCGAGTGGCTTCCTTCCCGACTGACCTTCTGTCAGACTGACCTGCCATCCTATACTTTCCCACTCTTTTATGTATCTTAACTCCACCCACCTCCCATCACATCCAGTGTTCCAAGCAGGGAACCACCAGAGGTGCTCTGCTACTCTCTAAGCACTGAGCCGCAATGTGGTTATGCAGAACTACCCTGTTGTGTGGGGTGTGAGTGTTGGAGTGTGGAAAGGAGTTCCCAACTTACCTGGATGGTGGGGCACTACACCTTAGGAGAAGGATTAGTACCTCTGTGGCGACTGAGCCTCAGGGGTGCCACATATCAAATACATACTTTCCCCACTGTATAATTTTAGATAGAAATAAAACAAACTTTGCATAAATCAATAGTACAGATGACAAATATAAAGTTTGTAAAATATGTTATTACATAGCTTTACTTTGAATTTCCAAGGCTTTTCTTATTAGGGTACAGCTCACTAATTGCTTCACAGTCTATGAAGAGGGGAGGAGGGAGGGAGCAAGTTTGTTGTGTATCATACTCCAGGAACAAAGAAACTGATAACAGAGCTAATAACTTGATGTTTTGGCTTCTATACCTATACAAGTCCTTATATACTGTAAGTCCTGATCAATCCTGTTGCTGTATTTTCCCTGTATATTGTACAAAAGCTAGCTTCCCAAAAGTATATGAGCTCAAAGAAAAAACAAACAAGCATCAAGTGTACAGAGAGAACATACAGTATACTGGACTATTGATTTATGCACAGTTTATTGAAAGTTTAAATATGCTTTCAGAAGTAGTTACCTTAATCTTGTTATCCTGTTTACTCTAGCAATTCTTCTGAGATAAGTGCCTTCCTTCTTTCTGAATATGTTTACTTGTCTGTGTTGTACCCTTGTCTGTAGAGGCGGAGCTTCACTGGTGCTAGAGTTCACCACTAACACCTCAGCTGCTGCGAACCTCATACTGCACACCCCTACACTTGAAAATAAAGCCTGCACCTTAAGATGTGGTGAATGCAGTCTATTTATTCCAACTATCAATTGATGTTGATGTGTTACTGAAGACGAGCAATACCTGTCCTGGGTGTCCTTTTGGGCAGCTATGAGGTGCACCTGACTGGTGCTAAAAAAGAGTGTAAATGCCCTTTTACATTTAGCGATGCACCAGCGATCCCGACCACGATACGACCCGGTCAGGATCGCTGGTGCATCGCTAAATGATTGCTAGTGAGCTGCCAAACAGGCAGATCTCACAGCGATGCAGCAGCGATACAGCGGTCGTTACTTACCTTTCAGACGCGGCGATCCTGACGTCCTCCCGCCCGCTTCCAGACGTCGCTCGTCGGCGCAGCAGGAAGCGCCCGACGAGAAATGGAGCCAGCCGATCTCGCGCGATCAGCGACAGACAGCGGGGGAGCCGGTCGGAGGTAAGTATCACACATAGCGATATCACTAGCAATATCGCTATGTGTAAAGCCCCCTTTTAAGGTACTGTCACACTTAGCGATGTACCAGCGATCCCGACCAGCGATATGACGCGGTCAGGATCGCTGGTACATCGCTAAGTGGTCGCTAGTGAGCTGCCACACAGGCAGATCTCACCAGTGACATCGCTGGGGACGGGGGTCGCTACTTACCTGTCACACTAGGCGATCCTGACGTCCTCCCGCCCACGTCCACGCTCGTCTCTCCACAGGAAGCGCCGCAGGAAGCTGACGACGAGAAACAGTCCTGGACGTTCTCTCGCGATCAGCGATAACCAGCGGGGGAGCCGGTCGTAGGTAAGTATCATATAGAGACGTTTTGGCACAACTTCAAAATGGTGGTGCACAAGTAGGATCCCAATCCGTATGCTAGTATAAAAGAACTTGCCGCACACACGTAAATGATTGCAAGTGAAAAAAAGGGGTGTTTTAATAAGATGCAGTACATACAGTAAACGTTTCGGTCACAACGACCTTCGTCAATGTACTGAAAATAAAAATTACAAAATTTCTAATAAATCAAACAAAGTATATACAATATAGATAATCTTGGGTACAAGTATATGCAAAAATTGAAATTATGCCGTATACCAATAACAGCTTAAGCAAAAATTGTAATACCGAATTTAATGATTACAGACACCCTGAAAGACTCAAAATTATATGTACGCACGTACCTATATAGTGTACTGACTGCACTTGTATATAGGGCAACCTGGTCTATAAAGAGAAGATATTATATTGTAGATGTTTATGAATGCCCATACCTAAGTCACCATGTGCCCATAATATCAAAAAGGTGCTACATACCATAGGGAATAATGCTAGAGCATGGAGGGTTAATTGTCTCCTTAAAAAGAGCCTGAAAATAAGAGGTACTATAGGCTATTTATTGTTCCACGCTACCACCACCGGTAAGATACCTTATTGCTGTTACACACTTCTGGACCAGCAGCATGGCGCATATAGATCACCTGAGTACCTCTTATTTTCAGGCTCTTTTTAAGGAGACAATTAACCCTCCATGCTCTAGCATTATTCCCTATGGTATGTAGCACATTTTTGATATTATGGGCACATGGTGACTTAGGTATTGGCATTCATAAACATCTACAATATAATATCTTCTCTTTATAGACCAGGTTGCCCTATATACAAGTGCAGTCAGTACACTATATAGGTACGTGCGTACATATAATTTTGAGTCTTTCAGGGTGTCTGTAATCATTAAATTCGGTATTACAATTTTTGCTTAAGCTGTTATTGGTATACGACATAATTTCAATTTTTGCATATACTTGTACCCAAGATTATCTATATTGTATATACTTTGTTTGATTTATTAGAAATTTTGTAATTTTTATTTTCAGTACATTGACGAAGGTCGTTGTGACCGAAACGTTTACTGTATGTACTGCATCTTATTAAATCACCCCTTTTTTTCACTTGCAATCATTCACGTGTGTGTGCCAAGTTCTTTTATAGTAGGTAAGTATCAGACATAGCGATATCACTAGCAATATCGCTATAACGTCACAAGTTATAGCGATATTGCTAGCGATATGGGTTAGTGTGACAGGCCCTTTAGTCTCTGTGCTATCCAGCTTTCATTCTTTTTGGTACAGATAAGATATGGATAGACAGATATGGATAAATGGATATATAGATAGAGCAGATTTCTAATCTGCTTTTGCTATTGAAAACATTATCTATGAGCTCAAAAACCTTTCAGGTGATGCGGTTTTTTCAAAAGCTGATCTGCTTTTGCAGCTGAAAAACATATCCTCAAAAAACGCAGCAAAAACGCTGTGTGTGAATGTAGCCTTAGATCATGAATAGAACAGCCATTTATAGGACATTTCATAACTTTCCCAAATTCCTATGAAAAAATATTCAGCACATTCTGCATTGAACTACTGTACCCAATTTATTATATATTTCAGGAGTCGGACCATTTTATACCGACTCCGACTCCACAGCCCTGGCTACTGGGACTGGGAGTATAAGGGGTCAGGGAAGGTTCTGGACGTTCCAGTCAGCCAAGGGAGCTCACTAGAGAGGAGGGTCTGCTGTAAGGAGAAAAGTGGGGAAAAAACCTACAGAGAGTAACTGACAGTGGAGACGGTCACGGGGGGTGACCCAAAAGGACAGTGGCTGCGGACAGAGACAGACTGTGAGTGTCAGGTATACGGCGTACTCTAAAGGGTGAAACGCTGTGGTGAAAGTGCTTAGGGCAGCCACAGCGGGGAAGAGCCATAGAGGACGCCATGAACGGTGAAACTAAGGCTATGTGCACACGTAGCAGAAATTTTCTGCTTAAATATCGGACTCCCTTCCCAGAAACCGCGCAATTTTTTCTGCGCGTTTTCCGCACGGTTCCAGACCCATAGAAATGGCCAGAAATGTGGAAAAATCCGCAAAATTAATGAGCATGCTGCGGTTTTTACCGCAAAGCGTTTTTTTTCTTGGTAAAAAAACGCATCAATATGCACAAAAAGTGCAAAATGCATAGAAATGAATGGGAAGCTTATTTTTAGCGTTTTTATAGCGTATTTATTGGCAAATCCGCTAAAAAAACGCTGTGTGTGCACACAGCCTGAGAAAGAGAAGGTACCCGGGTCTGTGTGTAAAAGTGAATCGTGGACTACTCCTGTGGTGAAGTACGGTGGTCGTCCGAAAAACGGACAAAATCTGAACTGTTGGACACAACCCTTGTCTCAGTCTCATGTCTGCCGGCGCCACGAAGTGGGTCACCCCCCAGTCCTGTTCGATCAGCACCACCTAATCGCCTCCCTCAGCCCAACCCCTACAGCTGCGTGGCGCTTAGAAACCCTCTGTGTACTTTAGTTACCAGCCTGCTGATGCAGGGAGCTGGTAACCAAGGTAAACAGTGGGTTTCTAAGTGCCGCGCGGCGCTTAGAAACCTGCTGTTTACCTTGGTTACCAGCTCCCTGCATCAGCGCGCTGGTAACTAAGGTACACAGCGACGCCGCGCGCTCGTCGTCGCTGGTGCTGATCGCTGGTGAAGCTGCCTGTTTGGCAGCTCACCAGCGATCATGTAGCGATACACCAGTGATCCTGACACGTTCATATCGTTGTCGGGATCACTGGTGAGTCGCTATGTTTGACGGGGCCCTAAGACACATTAACTACAATAAGAAATTACTCTCTTGGTGGAGCACATAACAGCGATGTATATCTTTAATTATTTCTCTTTGGCCGTGCATCGGCTAGCTTTTAGCTATTATTTGTCTTTTGAAGAAGTTTGTTTATTCAGGGATATTTCTGAAAAATAAGTAAAGGGTATTGTGACTTCTTAATTATAGAGTTCCTGTTGAAGTAGCTCCATAGGAGAGGACGCAGCGAATGTACCAGTAAGTTGGGTCCAGCAGTGTTTATTTTGGCCTTTCGTTAAAGACCATCTAAAATGAAAGCCACAGATAATACCGCAGTGCATGTTTGTGCTCTTAATGGTATTGTTTTATTTGACCCTATGTGATCAAACCATATCCTTGAAGCAATCTGTCCAAGGTCTGCTTTCCTGTTGTGTCATGTTGCATTTCCTACCTAAGCAGAAACCTAAAATGTAGTTCTTTATTATTAAAGGGAGCCTGTCAGCAGGGTTGTACCCTTTAATCTATCACAAGATGTATGCAGACATACTGTACGGCTGTATAATATGCAAAGAATACAGCAGCACTCTGTAAGTGTTAAGATGTATGCAGACATGAAATCGGAGCTATATTACTGCTATATGGAATTTATATAATAATGAATCTATTTAGCACCTTGAACAACCTTACACTTGCATGCATTACATGGATAATCCATTTTTCAGTGTCAACCTTGTAATACTTCATTACTTTTTGAGGTGACGCTGTAGGAAAAATGAATGTTTGCTGTTATCCTTACAGATTTACAGCGATTTATCAAGGGTCTAAGCCGCAGAAAGCCTTGTGATCAGATTGTTGGAGGACCCTTAAAGCAAACAAGAGGACTGTACAGAGCAGACAACCCTTAAAATGTCAAATTTATAAGGAATGTTGTTTTTTAAACGCAAACTGCAACTTCAGTTTTATGCTACACTTACTACTAAGATCTGGACAAAAAATGACAAAATATAACTTAAAGGGGAATTCCTATCATCCATAGTGTAGGACATAAGTTACTGATTGCTGGGACCCCCAGCAACCCAAAGAATGAGGGAAAGGCAAACACATTGCTCGCATAATTCCAACAGTCTCGTAGGTAATGAATGGAGTGGACGTCCAGCATGGGCATCCCTGCATTATTGAATATGGGGCTCAACAACGCTCAGATCTTGAGACTGCAAGTAATTCATGTTCTATCCCGTGGATAGGGGATAACATTGGGAATACCCATTTAAGTTTCATGTCATTACAAATTAAGATGATATTTTTTTATATTTTAAAATGCTGCAAATTATACAATTAAGCACAAAGGTGACAGGTGCTTGGCAAATTCCTTTTTTTTTTTTTTTTTTGCAACACATATAGAAGAACTTATGTCACAAAACAGAATGAGGCTCCGTGATCCAGAGAGTCTGAATTTGGCGTCACGTGACTCCGAAGAAGATGCTGGAGTAGACTGCAATCGGTGAGTATATTAAGTCTGTGTGCCCACGTTGCGTTTTTTAAGCATTTCCGCCGTGTTTTTACCGGTGCGGAAACACTTAAAAAAACGCTTAAACGCATTCCCATGCAATCCTATGGCATTCCGCAGTTGCTGTGCCAATGCTGCTGATTTTTCCGCTACGTCATCAGAGGTCATTCACGCAATGCATCCCTGGGGACGGAAGTTGCCGCCAGCACCGATGAGGATCGGGATCGCTGCTGAGGAGATCGGGGGTCGCCAGGATGTGAGTATATCCCTATTTTTTTATTTATTTATTTTTTTCTTCAACATTCTATCTTTTACTATTGATGCCGCATAGGCAGCATCAATAGTAAAAAGTTGGTCACACTGGTCAAGCAGTATGCTTGACCAGTGTGACCAACCTGTCAATCACTTTTAAAAGCGATGCTTCAAATCGCTTGGAAAAGCGCAAGCATTCTGCAAGCTAAAAACGCTTGTGTTTTGCGGGAAAATGCATGTGTATTCCGCATGCGTTTTACCCATGGCGGGGAGTTGCAGAAATGCTGCGGACAATTCCGCAGCATTTCTGCAACGTAGGCACATAGCTTTACTCTCTGAACTACACTAACATCCAGGTTTAGACAAAAAAAAGTTAGATTGTCCACTACTTTAACATTGATAGCTTATCCTTAGGATAGGTCATCAATGTCTGATCTTAAGGCCCTTTTACATTTAGCGATGCACCAGCGATCCGACCAGCGATCCGACCCGGTCAGGATCGCTGGTGCATCGCTAAATGATCGCTAGTGAGCTTTCATACAGAAAGATCTCACAGCGATGCAGCAGCGACTATGCGCACGATACTCACCTTTCACACACAGCGATCCTGACGTCCTCCCGCCCGCGTCCAGCGTCGCTCATCTCACACAGCAGGAAGCCCCAGCAGGAAGCGCCCGACGAGAAATGGAGCCGGGCATTCTCGCGCGATCAGCGATGGACAGCGGGGGAGCCGGTCGTTGGTAAGTATCACACATAGCGATGTCGCTAGCAATATCGCTATAACGTCACAAAACCAGTGACGTTTTAGCGATATTGCTAGCGATATCGCTTAGTGTAAAACCCCCTTTAGTGGTGCAACACCCGACACCTCCGCCAAACAGCTGTTCTCTGCTGAAAGTGCTCAGTTACGGAGCTGCTCCATCTACTGATAGTGGCCGCGGCTGGGTACTGCACATCCATCCCCTTTTTAAATCAATATCCTACGGATAAGTAGTCAGTGTTAAAGTAGTGGACAACCTCAGTAATGGGAGGCTTCTTTACTGGAAAATAAATGTGCACATAGGCAATAAAACTTCAAAAAAAAATTGTGTGAACCTGGCCCAAAACCTAGCGTAAATGTATAAATGTCTGAAGCAGCCGCTCATCTTTCTACTTTATCTGCTTGACCACAAACTTGTCTCCAGTAGATATAGAGCAACAAAGCTTTGTACATAACAGCAGATGTTCTCACAAATCCTAGTGACTCATCCATGGAGGCAGGGCACTAGGACCTGGTGATTTACCTCCAGTGAAGCTTGTGATTTACTGCACTGTCTGGAGTACAATAAAGTCCAATAAAGCAATGTATTATTTCCATGTCTTGGAGATATGGTGTGATTTGCCTTTGTGCTTTGCCTAGATAAACAGTATATGCATTTACTTGTATTTTATTCGGTCGTCCATGACAGCACCACCTGAGAGAGGGGATCCGCCCTTTAGGAACAGGAAACCTACAGATACAAAAGGGTGGCACCTCTCCCACGCATCAGTTTGGTTTCCTGTTCCTAGAGGACAGGACTCTCTACAGATCGCCCGTCAGAATCATCATGGAATACCCAGGCCGGCTGACCGACCCAGGTAGCGAGGGGGTCTCCTACCTCGGTCAGTGCGGGGTCCCTGGAAGCGCCACGGTGGGGCCGGGTAGGTCACCACGGCAGTGGACGAAGCAGGTGGAGCAAGGGTCCGGTGGATGCCGTCTCCAGAGCCAGCACCTGGTAGGTATACCCCGGTGCGCTTCCCCAGGCCCGGTCCTCCGGGTCAGTGCTGTCTCCTGGCCGGGCTCATGGCGGCGGGCGCGGGGGGTGCTGGCACTCCGGGCGGGCCTGCGCGGCTCCTTCGCGCGCACTCCCGCAGGGCTCTGTGAGCGGCGGAAGTGACGCGGCGGAAGGGGCGGAGCGATGGCGCCGATACCGGAAGTCGGGTGCCGGTGGCCTCCGGCGCGCGCCGCGGGTGCATGCCGGTCCGGGGGTCGCGCGGCGACCCGACGAAGGTGAGGGGGGCCGGAGCATGGGGGAGGGAACGCAAATGCCGGGGGGTGGTGCTAGGACAGTATGCCTGCTAACCCGGACAGGAGGCCATATAAGGCAGATGGGGACGCCGCTGGGGTGCTTCTGAAGGCCCCAGCAATGGAGACGTCGGAAGCCCCCTTAGTCCAGCAGGACGAGACGCAGGAACACCCGCAGAAACAGGCGAGTGGCCAGCAGAAGAGACAGAAACGAACCAGCGACCAGAGCCGCGAAAGTTCCTCCAGAAAGGACCCCCCTGCCTCCCTCCGTGATCCGGTACCTGCCTCATCTGCATGGGTAAGAGATCTCCGTGAATGTACCCTGATGCAGTGTTCCTTTATGCTTTTTTTCAGGGGAAGAAGGTTACGGGAAAACAGAAACACAGGGAATGTGCCCTCTGTAGTTCCCCCCTTCCAGATGGCCACCCTAAAAAATTATGCCAGCCATGCATACGGCAGACGGTAGGAGTTATTAAGGACAGGGAGTCCAGGGGTAGATTGTCAGGCCCTTATACTCTCCCCCGTTTATGCAGGTAGCGGAAGAGACACCTGACTTCACTTCAAACCTGAGAGACATGATCAGGGCAGAAATGAAAGCTTTACCTCAAAGAGAACCTTCTAGGAGAAGAGAGGCTAGTGGTTCAGGCTCGGAGGCCTCAGTCGCCCCTGGGAAGGGGGACAATTCCTCGGACTCCTCGGCCTCCTCGTCGTCTTCCTCGGATGAAGACTCTAGCCGGTTCTGCTTCCCCTTAGACCAGATGGACAAATTAGTGAAAGCTATACGGTCCACCATGGGGGTAGCGGACAAAAAACAGGAACTCTCAGCACAGGACATTATGTTCGGGGGGTTGGACCCCAAAAAACGTAAAGCCTTTCCATTAAACGAAAAGGTTCAGAGCCTAATTGATAGAGAATGGAAGAGACCGGAAAAAAGGGGTTCCATGCCACCAGCCTTTAAGCGGAGATACCCCTTCGAGGACCCGGTAGTAAATAGATGGGATAAAGCCCCGAAACTAGATGCTGCAGTAGCCAAAGCATCTAAAAAATCCGCCATACCATTTGACGATATGGCCTCCCTGAAAGATCCGTTAGATAAGAAAGCGGATTCTTTCCTTAAAGGGACATGGGAGATGTCAGCAGGCGCGTTAAGACCAGCGGTAGCTGCCACCTGTACAGCCAGATCCATGATGGTCTGGCTAGATCAGCTAGATTCCGAACTAAGATCATCTATTCGGAAAAATTTACCCATCATTCAGAATGCCGCAGCGTTTTTAGCCGATGCTTCTGCAGACTCTGCAAGAATGGCGGCAAAAGCCGCAGGTCTGTCTAATGCAGCGCGAAGAGCGCTCTGGTTAAAATGCTGGCCAGGAGATATTCAAACCCGGTCCCGTCTCTGTTCCATTCCCTGCGAAGGGGAGTACCTATTCGGTCCCGTCTTGGACGAATTGTTGGAGAAAGCTGGAGATGACAAAAAGAAATTTCCCAGTCTCCCGAATCCCTCGTACAGACGTCCCTTCGCCAGGAAAGGGGTTTTCCGGAGAAGGCCGTCCAGAGATCAGGGCAGATGGGATGATAAAAAAAGGAAAGGTACAGGATTCATGTTTGGGGGAGGGCGCCAGGAAGGTCCAGCTCGGGATACGAAAAAGCCGCCCCAATGACTAGTTGCCCCGGTAGGAGGGAGACTAGCTGCCTTCTACCCATCCTGGTCTCTGATCTCCAATAGCAGCTGGATATTGGGGATAATAGCCGTGGGACTACGACTAGAGTTTTCTAGGGTTCCGCTTGATCAATTTAAAATCACCCCTCTCAGGTCATCTGCGGCAGAACAAGCTGCCCTGGAAGCCGAGGTTCATATCCTGTGCGCTAAGGAAGTCCTGATAGAGGTTCCGGAGGAAGAATGGGGGAAGGGATTCTACTCCCCTCTGTTCCTGGTCCGCAAACCGGACAGCTCCTTTAGGACAATAATTAACCTTAAAGCCCTCAACAAATTTTTGGTCATACGTCCCTTTAAGATGGAAACGATTAAATCTGCAATAAAATTGCTGTTCAAAAATTGCTTCATGGTGGTGTTAGATTTAAAAGACGCATACTACCATATACCCATCCATGCAGGCCATCAGCGGTTCCTCAGAGTGGCGGTTCATTTGGATGGGTCAATTCGACATTTCCAATATGCGGCCCTCCCTTTTGGAGTGGCAGTCGCTCCCCGAGTGTTTACTAAGGTGATAGCGGAGGTCATGGCCCATCTACGTGAATCAAACATTCTGGTGATCCCCTACCTGGACGATTTTCTTATTGTAGGTAAAACGGCAAACCATTGTTTACAACAGCTACAAAAGGCAATGTCTGCCCTAGAACGGTTAGGATGGTTGCTGAACGTCAAAAAGTCCCGGTTGCAGCCAATGAAAGTCCAACAATTCTTGGGCCTAACCCTGGATTCTGAAAAACAGGAATGCCGTCTGCCTCCGGACAAGCTCGTTCGCCTCCATTATCAGATCCTGAACGCCTCCAATAACCCCACCATGTCCCTCAGAAAAGCCATGTCCCTTCTAGGCTCTCTCTCGGCCTGTATCCCGGCAGTCCAGTGGGCCCAGTTTCATGCAAGGAAACTACAGAGCGAGGTCTTATTACATCAAAAAGTCCTTGGAGGTTACTTGGAGGGTCAGCTAACCTTATCCCGTAACACAAGGGAGTCCCTAGAGTGGTGGTTACACAAGGATAACTTATTAAAAGGGGTGCCCTGGGAGTATAACGTAACCCGCATAGTCACCACGGATGCTAGTCCTTACGGTTGGGGAGCTCATATGGGTGAAATTTTAGTCCAGGACCGATGGCAACATCATCAGTTAGGAATGTCATCTAACCTAAAAGAATTAACGGCAGTAGAACAGGCGGCTAAAAAGCTCCTTGTGTATCTATAGGGCCATCATGTACGAGTGTTCTCCGACAATCAGGTCACCGTGGCATACATCAATCACCAAGGCGGGACTCGTTCCAGACCCCTGATGTTGGTAGCAGAACGGTTGTTCCATCTAGCAGAACAATACTTTCTATCTTTAACAGCGTTGCATATAAAAGGAAGAGACAACATCACGGCAGACTTTTTAAGCCGCAATCAGCTAAAGCAAGGGGAATGGTCCCTAAACACCTCCATATTCAATCTGATTGTTCAAAAGTGCGGATATCCAGAGGTAGACCTCTTCGCCACCAGAGACAACAGGCAATTGAAACAATTCTGCTCCCTAAATCCCAGAGAGAATCCTCTGGCGGTAGATGCCTTCCTGATAAAGTGGGACTTCAGACTAGCCTACGCCTTCCCTCCCCTATCTCTTCTACCCCTGGTGATGAGGAAAATCAGGAAAGACAGAGCGAGGGTTATAGTCATCGCTCCATTTTGGCCCAGGAGAGCATGGTTCTCATGCCTCAGGACCATGTCGGTGTCCGATCCTTGGGTTCTGCCGGACATCTCGGATCTCCTGTCCCAGGGCCCAGTCTTCCATCCTCAGGTGGCTGGCCTACATCTGACGGCGTGGAGTTTGAACGGTCATTATTAGAAGAGAAGGGCTTCTCCGCAGACCTAAATAACACCCTACTTAAGAGTAGAAAAATCATTACCACAAAAATTTATGTCAGAATTTGGAAGAAATTCCTTCAAAACTCAGGAGTAGTCGCTGGGGATTCAGCGCCTATAATGCAGATATTAGAGTTCTTACAAAAAGGTCTGGACATGGGGCTTTCTACCAGTACCCTTAAAGTACAAGTGTCAGCCTTGGGGGCCCTGTTTAGCTGTAACATTGCTGGTAATTATTGGATAAGCAGATTCATTAAGGCAGCAGGTAGATCCAGGCCAATAATGAAGGATAGGTTTATGCCGTGGGACTTGAACCTAGTCCTCACTGCTATGACAGAGACTCCATTCGAACCTATCTCGTCGGCTTCCCTAAAAATCCTGTCCCTCAAGGTAGCCTTCCTGGTAGCTCTGACATCAGCTCGCAGAATAAGCGATATTCAGGCCTTATCTAGGTGTCCTCCTTATTTACAGTTTAAAGAGGATAGGGTAATACTCAGACCTGATCCAGCGTACTTGCCAAAGGTAGTTTCTAGTTTCCATAGGACGCAGGAGATAGTTCTGCCATCCTTCCTCCCTAATCCAACTAATGAGAAGGAAAGGAAACTACACACCCTGGATGTCAGGAGAGGCCTCATAGAATATCTGTCAGTTACTGATCCCTGGAAGAAAGATAATGCCCTATTTATCTCTCATCAAGGCCCCAGAAAAGGTTGTAGAGCATCAAAAAATACACTAGCCAGATGGATTAGAGAGGCGATTGCAATAGCATACACATCAAAGGGCAGGTCGCCACCCGGAAAGCTGAGGGCGCATTCCACCAGGGCAATGGCAACCTCCTGGGCCGAAAGATCAGAAGTCTCCATCGACCAGATATGTAAGGCGGCTACTTGGTCCTCTCCGAGCACCTTTTATAGTCATTATAGGCTAGACCTAGGTGCTTCCACAGACCTCTCTTTTGGTATAAGGGTGCTGCAGGCTGTAGTCCCTCCCTAAAGCTGATATTACTCTCTGTAAATCTCTCAGGTGGTGCTGTCATGGACGACCGAATAAAGTCTTAGTTACTCACCGGTTAACGGTATTTTTCGGAGTCCATGACAGCACCCGTATATTCCCTCCCTTTAGTTTAATTGGGGTGTGCACGTCTTTTTTCTTGTATATACCCACTGGTGATAAAAGTTTATAATTGTAAAGAATACTGTACATAAATCATGCATTAACCTTGGAAGTCCTCTTGTGCTCTGTAATCCAACTGATGCGTGGGAGAGGTGCCACCCTTTTGTATCTGTAGGTTTCCTGTTCCTAAAGGGCGGATCCCCTCTCTCAGGTGGTGCTGTCATGGACTCCGAAAAATACCGTTAACCGGTGAGTAACTAAGACTTTCAACTGTCTACATGTGCAATTATGCAGCCAGGGATAATGCTGTATACTGTGCAGCGCTGGGGTCCTGGGTTCAAATCCCACCAAGGATATCTGCAAGGAGTTTGTATGTTCTCCCCGTGTTTGCGTGGGTTTCCTCCGGGTTCTCTGGTCTCCTCCCACACTCCAAAGACATACTGCAGAATGTGTTATTGCCGTATAAAAATAAAGATTGTTATTATTCGGCTTGAAAGCACCCTATCACCTCCTGCGCAGTCAGTGCTGTCAATGAAGTAAAAGGTGGCAGAAATATATGGATAACAAGTAGGTGTAATTACATAGTAACATAGTTATTAAGGTTGAGGGGAGACTTTAAGTCCATCTAGTTCAACCCATATCCTATCCTAACTTGCCCTAACATGTTGATCCAGAGGAGGGCAAAAAAAAAAAACCATGTGGCAAACAGTAAGCTTCACATTGTGGAAAAAAATTCCTTCCCGACTCCACATACGGCAATCAGACTAGCTCCCTGGATCAACGCAATATTAAGGAAACTAGTGTATATAACCTGTAATATTATACTTTCCAAGAAAGGCATCCAGACCCTTATTAAATTTTAGTAGTGAATCCTCATGAGCATCTATGCCTCTTTCAATGCATCCCATTATTTTATTTGCCTTTGCAGCAGCTGCCTGACACTGCCCACTAAATGTGAGTTTGTCATCCACCCATACACCCAGGTCTTTTTCAGGGACAGTTTTGCCCAGTGTTTTACAATTAAGCACATAATTATACACCTTGTTTGTTCTACCCAAGTGCATGACCTTACATTTATCCCCATTAAAGCTCAGTTGCCATTTATCAGCCCAAGCTTCTAGTTTACATAAATCCTCCTGTAATATAAAATTGTCCTCCTCTGTAATGATTACCCTGCAGAGTTTAGTGTCATCTGCAAACATTGAAATTCTACTCTGTATGCCCCCTACAAGGGCATTAATAAATATGTTAAAAAGAAGCGGTCCCAAAACTGACCCCTGTGGTTCCCCACTGCTAACCATGACCCAGTCCAAGTGTGCTCCATTAATAACCACCATTTGTTTCCTATCCCTGAGCCAGCTCTTAACCCACTCACACATATTTTCCTCTATCCCCATTGTTCTCATTTTATGTATCAACCTTTTGTGTGGCACTGTATCAAAAGCTTTTGAAAAGTCCATGTACACCACGTCCACTGCATTCCTGTGGTCCAGTCCGGAACTTACCTCTTCATAAAAGCTTATCAGATTAGTCTGACAGGAACGGTCTCTCGTAAACCCATGTTGATATTGGGTCATGAGGTTATTCTTCTTCAGATACTCCAGTATAGTATCTCTTAGAAAACCCTCCAGGATTTTACGCACAGTTGAGGTTAAACTTACTGGCCTATAATTTCCAAGTTCAGTTTTTGTCCCCTTTTTGAATATTGGCACCACATTTGCTATACGCCAGTCCTGTGGTACAGACCCTGTTAATATGGAATCTTTAAAGATTAAAAATAATGGTCTATGTTGTGAGTTCATTCTCTGGTTCACCAGTTGTGAGTTCTCCTTCCAGACTCCCTCTGGTGGTAACAGGAGGTAGTGAGGCTGATTTGATCGGTGGAGATCTGCCACCTGAGAATGAGGATGACGATTGGACCTCAGGAGTCTCAGATTGGATTTAAGACAGCCGTCGCCCTATTCAGTTGCTGGTGATTCCTTCTGGCTTGTCAGCTCTTGGTTTTCAGCTCTGTTCCAGTCATCTAAAGCTAAGTTTTTCTGCTAATGTTCACACTTGATTTTGTTGGTCTATTCAGTTTTTTGGTGTGGTCAGCCAGCCCCGGCTGGGGGCTGTGCTGAATTTCCACTCTTATTTATCAGTATTTAGCCAATTTGCTTTTTGTCCCTTACTAGTTTGGTCTCTTTTTGCTCTGTCTCAGAATACTTCAGAGTGCTGATATAGTGGGAGAAGTCTAGTGACTTCAGGGTTAATTTTGCTTTCAGAAGTGTTGGACATTATTTTTGTAGGGTTTTTTGCAGGTTGCAGACAGTGTCTTTCCTTTCCTTTCCTCTCTAGTTAGTTTCAGCCCCATCGTTTGCTCAGCCTATTTTCCTGCCTCTGTTTGTGCCTTCCTCTTGTTTCACCGTCAATACATGTGTGGGGGCTATCTATTCCTTTGGGGTCTGCTCTGGGGCAGTTAGTTTTCCCCTTTTCATGCTTCAGGCTTATTTAGTCCTCCGGCTGTGACGAAGCGTCTAGGAACATCGTAGGAACGCTCCACGGCTGCTGCTAGTTGTGTGGTAGGATCAGGGATCTGCAATCTGCATAGCTACCAACCTCTCTGGTTTTCTGTGACTTAACTTGTTTTGCTTTTTTCTCCTTGGTGACCCATTCATAACAGGTCTATCTATGACTGTGCTTAATTCCTGCAGTACTCGGGGGTGTATCCCATCCGGGCCCAGAGATTTGTCAATTTTAGTGATTTTTAGACGCCGCCGTACTTCCTGCTGGGTTAAGCAGGTGACATTCAATGGAGAATTTTATCCCTGATCATGTTATCCGTCATGGGTTTTTCTTCTGTAAATACTGTTGAAAAAAAGTCATTGAACATATTGGCTTTTTCCTCATCCTCATCCACCATTTCACCCAGACTATTTTTAAGGGGACCAACACTATCATTTTTTAGTTTCTTACTATTTATGTAGTTAAAGAATATTTTGGGATTATTTTTACTTTCTCTGGCAATGAGTCTCTGTCTCAATCTTTGCTATTTTGATTTGCTTTTTACAGAATTTATTTAATTTTCTGTATTTATTTAATGCCTCACTACTACCTACTTGCTTTAATTCGCTAAATGCTTTATTTTTGTCACTTATTGCGCCCCTTACAGCTCTGTTTAACCATAGTGGTCTCCTCCTATTTCTCGCATGTTTATTCCCATACGGTATATATTGTGCACAGGTCCTATTCAGGATGCTAATAAACGTCTCCCATTTTCTTTGTGTATTTTTATGTCTCAGGATATCGTCCCAGTTAATTGCACCAAGATCATCTCTCATCCGTTGGAAATTTGCCCTCCTGAAGTTTAGTGTCCTTGTAACCCCTCTGCTACACATCTTATTAAAGGATACATGAAAACTTATTAATTTGTGATCTCTATTACCCAAGTGACCCCCAACCCTTATATTTGATATGAGGTCTGGCCTGTTGGTTAATATTAGGTCTAGCAGTGCCCCCCATCTTGTGGGGTCCTGAACCAGTTGTGAAAGGTAATTGTCTCTCATAGTTGTGAAAAACCTATTACCTTTGCTGGAACTGCAAGTTTCGGTTCCCCAATGTATTTCAGGGTAATTGAAGTCCCCCATAATAATGACTTCTCCTTGAGTCGCAGCTTCATCTATTTGCTTTATGAGGATATTCTCTGTTGCTTCCATTATTTTTGGAGACTTATAACAAACCCCTATCAGTAATGTGCTATGTAAAAGATGTACTGAGCGCCTGTGCTTTGTTTGAACAGTCATTTTCAGGGGCGTAACTACAACGGTCGCAGCAGTCGCCACTGCAAGTGGGCCCCGGGGGAGTCAGGGGTCCGGCAGGTCAGACCATGATATCTCCCAACCGTCCCGATTCTCGCGGGACAGTCCCGTCTTTAACCCCCCCGCGCGCGCGTCGTGCCCGGGAGTCTATTCTTCCTGCACTGAGCCACCACACCCCCCATGCACCCCATCCTCGCCCTTCCAGATAGACCCACCGCAGCCCTCCACAGCCTGCAATGACGTCCTAGGCTGTTCTGTGGCTGTGCGCACAGAACCTGTGAGGAGGTCACAGGAGGGGAGGAGTCGGGTCACATGATCAGGATCCTCAGTGTCTGCAGGAATCTGCTGTGCTGGTTGTCATGACGCTGGATGAGGTAAAGTTTCTATGTGGGGTCAGGAGGGGTTTACAGGGTGGGTGTAGCAGAGCTCTGTGTACGAGGTGTATGGAGCGGAGCTGTGTGTACGAGGCGTACGGAGCAGATAGGCGCGTGTATTTTGGCATTGGGGGGTGCCCCATTTGAAAGTTTGCATCGGGGCCCATAACTTTGTAGTTACGCCACTGGTCATTTTGTGCTGGCAAACTCCCTTTAAGAAATGTCCCTGCTTTTCATCCTATCTCATACAGCTAATAGAACTTGTGGACACTCTATGATGGAAATTTGCCATTGGAAATGACACAGTAGCCCCTATAATGTATGTACTGCAGGGATGACTGATGCCTGTAACTAGGGTCACACACCGCCTCTAAACTAGCAGTCCATCAGTTGTTTTCAGTAACTCATAAAGATGTCAACGGAGATTAGTGCTCAGTGCGCTTTTCCCTTTCGGATACTGTCTGTATATTGAGTTTCCATGTTCTGCCAAAGTAATCATATTACATCACTAAAGAAGACCTCATTGTATTAGGCCGTATGAGTTGTAGTCATCGGTCTGCTTCTTCTTATCGGAGAGATTGAGAGATGTCTGCAGCTTGTGTTAGCGGCGCACTGAGTCATGATTTCCCCCTTAGGATTTCGCGGAGTAAATCTTCCAGCTTGTGTGACTGATGATTTCCCCACAGGCGTGCTGCTCGGCCATTGTTAGCCTTCAGTAATAGACTGTGATTCAGCAAGGCAGAAAAATATCAGTTTCCAGCAAAACCTTCTCCAGCTCTGTTCACATTGTCTTCTGCTGCAACAGTCATTAACCTGTGTGTCACCATGTCCTACATATGAGAAGGTGGATTCCACCGATTCATTAATGGGTAGATGGAAACCGTGACCATGTTTTGCATCTCAAAATTACTGCACTTAATGTCTTAAAAGTTTCTACCTTTCTCCTATTTGCTTTTTAACCATCCTAGATGAGCAAGGAGACATGGGTCCCTCCTGTGGAAGTAATGTGTGGCAAAATATTATAAATTCCTTAATCACAAGTTAGTTTGGGCAAATAGAAGTCCATAACATAGTAACATAGTTTTGAAGGCTGAAGGAAGACCTTATGTCCATCTAGTTCAGCCTATTTTTAGTGCAGCTGTTCTGCATTGTTGATCCTGGGGAAGACAAATAACCCACAGAGTAGAAGCCAATTTTCTCCATAGGGAAAAAAATTCCTTCCCCCTAAGCTGGGTCAACCATCTACCTGTAATATTATGTTATTCGTAACCTTCTATACTGTTACAAGAAAAGCATCCATTCCTTTCTTAAATTCATTCAGTGAGTTGGCCATCACCACTTCCTCAGGAAGAGAATTCCAGAGCCTCACTGCTCTTACCGTGAAGAACCCTCTTCTATGCTGGTGCAGAAATTGTCTTTCCTCCAAACGAAGAGAATGCCCCCTTGTTCTTGTCACAGTCCTTGGTACAAACAGTTCATTGGAGAGATCTCTGTGTTGCCCTCTGATATACTTGTACATATATATTAAGTCTCCCCTAAGTCTTCTCTTTTCTAGAGTAAATAGACCTAATTTTGATAACCTTTCTGGGTATTGTAGTGAACCAACTCCATTTATCATTTTAGTAGCCCGCCTTTGAACCCTTTCAAGTTCAGTAATGTCTTTCTTGAGCACCGGCGTCCAAAATTGCACATAATACTCCAAGTGTGGTCTGACGAGTGATTTGTACAGAGGGAGAATTATGTTTTCATCTCGTGTCCCCAGACCTCTTCTAATGCATCCCATGACCCTATTTGCTTTGGTGGCAGCTGCCTGACACTGGGCACTCCAATTTAGCTTCTTATTGACTAAGATGCCTAAGTCTTTTTCCATGTCTGATTTCCCCAGCAGTTTCCCATTTAGTAAGTAATTGTAGAATCTGTTTCTCCTTCCCATGTGCATAACCTTACACTTATCTGTGTTAAACCTCATTTGCCATTTTTCAGCCCAATTCTCCAATTTGCTCAAATCTGTCTGTAGTTGCAAACTGTCCTCCTTTGTGTTAACTACCTTACATAGTTTTGTATCATCTGCAAATACTGATATTTTACTGTGTAAGCCATCCACTAGATCATTAATAAATATATTAAATAGTAGGGGGCCCAATACAGAACCCTGTGGTGCCCCACTAGTAACCCTGGCCCAATCTGAGTATGCCCCATTAATAACCACTCTTTGTTTTCTATCACTAAGCCAGCTACCTACCCATCTACACACATTTTCCCCTAGCCAAAGCTTTCTCATCTTATTTGCCAATCTTTTATGTGGGACAGTGTCAAATGCTTTAGAGAAGTCGAGATAAATGACATCCAATGATTCTCCTTGGTCCATTTGAGAGCTTGCATCCTCATAGAAGCTGATCAGGTAAGTTTGACAGGAGATATTCCATAATGGTATCCCTTAGAAACCCTTCAAAAATTTTACCCACAACAGATGTTAAGCTTACCGGCCTATAGTTTCCAGGTTCCCTTTTACACCCCTCTTTGTAGAAGCTGTGACTACCCCATCATGCACGGCCGTCGTCCTGAGGATGGCAAAACATTAGCTCCTTAATAATTATACTGGATTAATGGAAATAAAACCAGTAGCAAATGTGCAGTGAAATGGTGATTTATCTCATCTTTAATAATCGCTGTATGAATTGTACAACGCATCTTGCTGAATCAGAAGTGAAGTGGAGATCAAATCACTTAAAGAGAATCTGTCACCAGCGTTTTGTCACCACATAGTAACATAGTTTTGAAGGCTGAAGGAAGACCTTATGTCCATCTAGTTCAGCCTATTTTTAGTGCAGCTGTTCTGCATTGTTGATCCTGGGGAAGGCAAATAACCCACAGAGTAGAAGCCAATTTTCTCCATAGGGAAAAAAAATTCCTTCCCCTAAGCTGGGCCAACCATCTACCTATAATATTCTGTTATTCGTAACCTTCTATACTGTTACTCTGAAGAAAAGCATCCATTCCTTTCTTAAATTCATTCAGTGAGTTGGCCATCACCACTTCCTCAGGAAGAGAATTCCAGAGCCTCACTGCTCTTACCGTGAAGAACCCTCCTCTATGCTGGTGCAGAAATTGTCTTTCCTCCAAACAAAGAGAATGCCCCCATGTTCTTTTCACAGTCCTTGGTACAAACAGTTCATTGGAGAGATCAATTTGAGAGCAGCATGATGTAGGGGCAGATACACTGATTTTAGCAATGTCTGGTATTGGGTTGCTTGTTGAAGTTTTGATAAAATCACTGCTTTATCTGCTAAGGATCTTGCAGATCTCTGAATGCTGAGCCCTGTATAATCCCACCCACACCACTGATTGGCCGCTGTCTGCCTATGCACATTGTACATAGAAAGCAGTCAATCAGTGATGGACAGGCGGGGTTATACAGAGCTCGTAAATATGGAAGATGCATGGTGGCAGGTCCTACTAGTCCTCAAGTGATCTGATTATAAAAGTGATATTATCAAAACTACAGCAGACAGCCAAGTTACAATGCTGGAATCAAGCCTTTGGCTGTACAGATGTGGTCAAAGGTTTCAAGACCGACAGAAATTTTTGTTTTCACAAAGTTTGTTGCTTCAGTGTTTTTAGATCTTTTAGGCTAGTTTCACACTAGCGTTCGTGGGCGCAGGGCTGCCGCTAAGCCCCGCCCCCGGCCGCGCCCCCTCCGGGCAGTTCCTCCTCTGATCGCATGAGGCTGCATACGATCAGCGTATCCTATATGTAGTGTTGGATACGCTGACCATGCACTGGTCTGATGTTGCTGGCGCTGCGCCCAGCGCACAAAGACGCGCTGTGTTGCATTTTTGTGCTGTGGGCGCTCAGACCAGCGCATGATCAGTGTATCCAACGCTAAATATAGGATACGCTGATAGCATGCAGCCTCATGCGATCAAAGGAGGAACTGACCGGAGGGGGCGGGGCTTAGCAGCGGCCCTGCGCTGCGCCCACGAACGCTAGTGTGAAACTAGCCTTAGGTGCTTCTTTGGTTACTAAAGTACAATTATTATTAGTACAAGTATTTCTTACATAATAACAAATGCATCAAGTTTATACAAAGACACAATATTTACAGTGTTGTGTTGTCCCTTATTTTTCAGATCTTCTGTAATTCCCCCTGACATGGTGGATATTGGCTTCTGGGCCAAATCCTAAATGACAATAACCCATTGTTGCTTAATAAGTGCTTAGCGTTTTATCACAATTTCTGTGTTTTTGTTTGTCCATCCGCTTTTTGAGGCTTGATCACAGGTTCTCAATGAGATTGAGACCTTTGGTTTTTCATGGTGATGGACACAAACTTTCAATGTTTTGCTCACCCAAGCCAACTTAGTTATCACTTTTGCCTGGTTATACAGTGCTGTCACAAGGCAAAAGTGTAACCCCACACATGAATGGTCTCAGGAGCTTTACTGTTGGCATGACACAGGAATCATGGTAGCGCTCACCTTTTCTTCGAACATTAAGGCTATGTGCACATGTTGCGGAAATTTCCGCAGGAATTCCATTCAGAAGGAAATATTAGCGATTTGCTAGAGTTTTCCAAGCGATCTGTAGCATCGCTTGGAAAACTGATTGACAGGTTGGTCACACTCGTCAAACATTGTGTTTGACTAGTGTGACCAACTTTTTACTATTGAGGCTGCCTCTGCGACATCAGTAGTAAAAAGATCTAATGTTAAAAATAATAATAAAAAAAAAAAAAATGGTGTTATTCTCACCTTCAGGAGTCCCGCGCAGAGTTCCCGATCATCGGGATGCTCCCGGCAGGTCCCGTTCCCAGTGATGTATTGCGACAATGACCTTTGATGAAATCGCGGTCTCGCATCATCAAAGGTCTTTGTCGCAATACATCACTGGGAACGGGAGTATCGCTGAGGCCTGGTGAAGCTGCGAGGGACATCGGAAGGCGAGAATATTACGATTTTTTTTATTTTAACACTGATATGGTACCCAGAGCCTGGAGGAGAATCTCCTCTCCTCCAGACCATGGGTACCATCCTCAAATGTTCTGCTTACTTTTCGCATGGTGGGCACAGCCACATGCGGAAAGTAAGCAGAGCAATGCATTCATATGTGTGCGGATTTTCCTGTGATTCCGCACAAAGAATGAGCATGCTGCTTATTTATTCGGTCATCCATGACAGCACCACCTGAGAGAGCGGATCCGCCCTTCAGGGACATGAAAGCTACAGATACAAAAGGGCGGCACCACTCCCACACATCAGTTGGTTTCCTGTTCCTAGAGGACAGGATTTCCTACAGATCGTCCGTCATGGATCGTCAAGGAATTTCCCAGGCCGGCTGACTGACCCAGGTAGCGGGGGGTCTCCTACCTCAGTCAGTGCGGGATCCCTGGAAGCGCCACGGTGGGGCCGGGCAGGTCTCCACGGCAGTGTGCGGAGCAGGTGGAGCAAGGGGTCCGGAGGACAGCCGTCTCCAGTGACGGTACCGGAGGTATGTATTCCCCGCACCCTTCCTGGTGCGTTCCCCCCCCCCCCCCCCCCGAGGTCCGGTCTTCATTTCGGCCCGGTCCTGCATTGGGGCCCAGTCGGAGGTGCTTGTCGGCGCACGGGAAGCTGGAGGCATACCGGGCCGGGGGCGCCGTGCCAGCTCCCTATCGCGCGTTCCCGTGGGCTCATTTTGAGCGGAGGGGGCAGGGCCGGGAACGCCGAGACCGGAAGTCGGGGGCCGGCCGGCTTTTTTGTATGCGCTGCAGCAGCGCGGCTGTCCTGGGTCGCGTGCAGTGGCCTGGAGCGAGGGGTGGGAGGGTACGGGGAGGGTCCCAAGTGGGAGATGCCCTTGGCCAGAACCCTGCTGACCCGGATATCCGGAGGAAGGCAATATAAGGCAGGCTGGGACGCTGCTGGGGTGCTTCTGAAGGCCCATTGCAGCAATGGATACGACGGTAGCCCCCATAGACCAACAGGAGGAGGTGCTGGAGCACCCGCAGAGACAGGCTTCAGTGAAGCCTCATTCAAGTGCCCAGCTAAAGAAGCAACGACGAGCGAGCGGGCAGAGCCGCAGAAGTTCCTCCAGACTGAAGGATTCCGCTGCCTCCCTCCGTGATCCGGTACCTGCTTCTAATGCATGGGTAAGAGATCTCCGTGAAAGTACCCTGATGCAGTGTTCCCTTATGTTTTTTTCGCAGGGGAAGAAAAGTTCGGGTAAACAGAAGCATAGGGAGTGTGCCCTCTGTAGCTGCCCCTTGCCAGATGCCCACCCTAAAAAGTTGTCAGCTGTGCGTGCGTCAAACTGTAGAGTTTAAAAGGGAACGATTGCCCATGGCTAGATTGACAGGCCCTTACACTATCCGTGATACAGGTAGCGGACGAGACGCCTGACTTCACCACAAGCCTGAGGGAAATAATCAGGACAGAGATGAAAGCCCTATCACAAGGGGAATCTTCTAGGAGAAGAGAAGCTAGTTTTTCGGGTTCAGAGTTCTCAGTCGCCCCTAGGAAGGACGAAGACTCCTCAGAGCCTTCTGCCTCCTCCTCTTCTTCGGAGGAAGACTCTAGCCGTTTCTGCTTCCCCTTGGACCAAATGGATAGGCTAGTCAAAGCAGTAAGGTCCACCATGGGGGTAGTGGACACAAAACCAGAACACTCAGCGCAGGATATGATGTTCGGTGGTCTAGATCCAAGGAAGCGCAGGGCCTTCCCACTAAATAACAATGTCCAGAGACTGATAGACAGAGAATGGAAGAGGCCGGAAAAAGGGGCACCTTACCACCGGCCTTCAAGCGGCAGTACCCCTTTGATGACCAAGTGGTAAGCAGATGGGACAAGGCCCCTAAGCTTGACGCAGCAGTAGCCAAAGTCTACAAAAAATCCTCCATACCTTTTGACGACATGGCCTCCTTAAAAGATCCGTTGGACAAAAAAGCAGATTCATTTCTAAAAGGAACATGGGAGATGTCAGCTGACGCTCTAAGACCAGCGGTAGCCGCCACGTGCGCAGCCAGATCCATGATGGTCTGGCTGGATCAACTGGATTCTCAGCTGAAGGACAGAGCCTCGAGAGCATCCATCCGGAAGACCCTGTCGATCATTCAAAACGCTGCGGCCTTTTTAGCTGATGCTTCGGCGGATTCGGCAAGGATGGCGGCCAGGACCGCAGGATTATCGAATGCAGCTCGAAGGGCTCTCTGGTTGAAGTGTTGGCCGGGAGATATCCAGGCCAGGTCCCGACTCTGTTCCATTCCGTGTGAGGGGGAATATCTATTCTGTCCCGTGCTGGACGAACTTTTAGAAAAAGCCGGGGATGATAAAAAGAAATTCCCCAGTCTGCCGAATCATTCTTATAGACGTCCCTTTACCAGGAAGGGATATTTCTGTAGAAGGAAGGTCATCCAGGGATCAAGGCAGATGGGATGAAAAAAGAAGGAAAGGTACAGGATTTATGTTTGGAGGAGGGGGGCGCCAGGAAGGGCCAGCGCGTGAGGCTAAAAAGCCACCCCAATGACTAGTTGCTCCGGTAGGAAGAAGACTAGCTGCCTTCTACCCGGCCTGGTCGCTAATTTCTAGTAGCAACTGGATCCTGGGGTTGATAGCCTCGGGACTACGGCTAGAATTTTCCTGTGTTCCCAAAAACAGATTTAAGGTTACCCCACTCAGATCTTCCCCCATCAGAACAAGCTGCCCTGGAGGCCGAGGTTCATGATCTATGCCGCAAAAATGTCCTGCTGTGACGACGAGTGACGCGTGGAGCCGGGCGGGAGGACGCAGGATCGCCTGGTGTGACAGGTAAGTAGCGACCCCCGTCCCCAGCGATGTCGCTAGTGAGATCTGCCTGTGTGACAGCTCACTAGCGACCACTTAGCGATGCACCAGCGATCCTGACCGCGTCATATCGCTGGTCGGAATCGCTGGTGCATCGCTAAGTGTGACAGTACCTTAAAAGTAGGAAAATCATTACAACCAAAATTTACATTAGAATCTGGAAGAGATTCCTTCAGAACTCAGGAGTAGTCGCTGGGGAATCAGCACCAATAGTTCAAATCTTAGAATTCCTACAAAAAGGTCTGGACATGGGGCTTTCCACCAGTACCCTTAAAGTACAAGTATCAGCCTTGGGGGCCCTTTTTAGCGGCAACATCGCAGGTAACTACTGGGTCAGTAGGTTCATTAAAGCGGCAGGTAGATCCAGACCAGTAGTAAAGGATAGGTTCATGCCGTGGGACTTTAACCTAGTTCTCATGGCTATGACAGAAGCTCCATTTGAAACTATCTCATCAGCATCCATAAAATACCTGTCTCTCAAAGTAGTCTTCCTGTTAGCTCTGACGTCAGCTCGTAGAGTGAGTGACATCCAGGCATTATCTAGGCATCCTCTTTAGATACAGTTCAGAGACGATAGGGTAATACTTAGGCCTGATCCGGCATACTTACATAAGGTAGCTTCTAGTTTTCATAGGACGCAGGAGGTAGTCCTTCCATCCTTCCTCCCTAATCCAGTTAACGAGAAGGAAATGAAACTACACACCCTAGATGTTAAGAGATGTCTCATAGAATACCTGGCAGTTATTGATCCCTGGAAGAAGGATAATGCCTTATTTGTCTCCCATCAAGGAGCTAGGAAAGGTCTTAGAGCATCAAAAAACACACTAACCAGGTGGATTAGAGAGGCTATTTCGCTAGCATACTCCTCAAAAGGCGGATCGGCACCTGGGAAGCTGATGGCGCATTCCACCAGAGCCATGGCGACCTTGTGGGCTGAAAGATCAGAAGTCTCCTTTGACCAGATATGTAAGGCGGCTACTTGGTCCTCTCCAAGCACCTTTTATAGTCATTATAGGCTAGACCTGGGTGCTTCCGCAGACCTCTCCTTTGGTGTAAGGCTGCTGCAGGCTGTAGTTCCTCCCTAAAGTAGTTATTACGCTCTGTAATTCTCTCAGGTGGTGCTTTCATGGATGACCGAATAAAGTCTTAGTTACTCACCGGTTAACGGTATTTTTCGGAGTCCATGACAGCACCCGTATATTCCCGCCCTGGTCTTTAAGTTTGGTGTGCACTTCTTCCTCTTATATATGTCCACAGGTGATAAATAGTTAAATAATAGTATTGTACATAAATCATGCCATTAACCTTGGAGGTCCTCTTGTGCTCTGTAATCCAACTGATGCGTGGGAGAGGTGCCGCCCTTTTGTATCTGTAGGTTTCCTGTTCCTGAAGGGCGGATCCCCTCTCTCAGGTGGTGCTGTCATGGACTCCGAAAAATATCGTTAACCGGTGAGTAACTAAGACTTTTTCCGCGATGCAATTCCGCCGTGGAAAAATCTGCAGCATTAGCACAGCATGTGTGGAATGCCATAGGATTGCATGGGATGCTTTTTTTTTTTTTGCGTTTTCGCTGCAAAATCGCGCGTTTAAAATCGCTGCGAAAACGCAAAAAAAGGCTACGTGTGAACACAGCCTAACTCTTCCAGATGGCCCAAACAGTTTGAAGGAGGCTTCTTCAGAGACAATAACTTTGCAGAAAGTACAGGGATTGGGGTAAAGTTATGGCTATACAAAGAAAATTGTAGAAAGTTCTTTGCCCAACAGCTGTCAAGGCTGATGTACATCAGTAATCTGTAGCCACTTGATGTGTGTCCTTAGAACCACTTCTTGGCCGATAGCGTTCGCAGGTCTTCTTATCCAGCCTGGTGCAACGTCATACAGCTCTGGCAAAAACCAAGAGACCACTCCCAAATGTTCAGTTTGTCTGATTTTTCTCTTTATAGGTATATTTTTGAGTAAAATGTAAATTGCTCTTTTAGTCTACAAACTTCTGAAAACATGTCTCCGAATTTTCAAGCAATAAATTTTGGGTTTTTTTTTCTGAAAAGCAGAAATGGTCAAAATTTAAAAAACAAACAAATAGTGCTTTCAGACCTAAAATAATGCAAAGAAAACAAGTTCCTAATCATTTAGAAACTGCAATACTAATGTTTTAATTCAGAGTTCAGAAATCAATATTTTGTGGAATAACCATGATTTTTTTAAAAACCGCTTTCATGCATCTTTGCATGCTTGCCACCAGTCTTTCACACTGCTTCTGGCTCAATTGTTTGATGGCTTGTGACTATCCATCATCCTCTTGATCAGGGGTCCCCAACCACTGGTCCACGGCCCTGGACCGGGCCGTTGCACTTCTGTTGCCGGTCCGCGGAGCCAGGCTCAAATGCTGGACACATGGGGAGCCGGCGGCTGTAGCACTGTAGTGACAGCTGCAGCCGCCGGCTTCCAGAAGTCATCAATACTCACCTTCTGTCCCTGCATCCCTGTCCTGGCGTGGCAGCTTCATCCTGTGCTGAGCTGTTTCTCGCGAATATGGACTCCACTCTTCTCCCATAGGCATGGCATCCATATTCAAGATCTTAATGAGCGGTACCATGTGACTGCACCGCACAGGAATAAGCTGACGCGCCGGGATAGAGATGCAGGGACGTGCAGCAACGGTGTCAGGGTAAGTATGATGGGGGAGCCCAGCGGAACCATGCATACAAGGATGGGACAGGGGAGCCATGTATACAGGATGGGAGGGTGGGAGTGGAGCCATGTATACAGGATGGGAGGGTGGGAGCAGAGCCATGTATACAGGGTGGGAGCAGAGCTATGTATACAGGATGGGAGAGTGGGAGCAGAGCCATGTATACCGGGTGGGAGCGGAGCCATGTATACAGGATGGGAGGGTGGGAGCAGAGCCATGTATACAGGATGGGAGAGTGGGAGCGGAGCCATGTATACAGGATGGGAGAGTGGGAGCGGAGCCATGTATACAGGATGGGAGAGTGGGAGCGGAGCCATGTATACAGGATGGGAGAGTGGGAGCGGAGCCATGTATACAGGATGGGAGAGTGGGTGCAGAGCCATGTATAAAAGGATGGGAGGGTGGGAGCAGAGCCATGCATATCAGTACTTTGTTGGGCCATCATACTATACATGGGGGGATTATATGTGTGGGACCATCTTGCTATACATACTACAACTCCGTTCATAGCCCCGCCTCCATATGACCAAAGCCCCGCCCCTGCCTCACCTCCATCCTCGCCTTGCCGGGCCATGGAAGAATGGTCTTGCTTGAAGCTGTTTCCTGGTGCAAAAAGGTTGGGGACCACTGCTCTTGATTTCATTCCAGAGGTTTTCAAGGGGGTTCAGGTGTGGAAAATGGGCTGCCCATGACAGGGTTTTGATGTGATGGTCTCTTGCCAGAGCTGTATGCATCTTGCCACAGCCATGATATTGTGCCAGGACGACTAATCAAATGAAGAGCCTCTAATGCCGGGAGGTTGGAGGCGGTTTTCGGGGCATCTGTCCAATGGCCATAGACTACCAAATTACGAATTGCTTTGGAACCTGAGAGTGGAGCAAGTGTCTGAAGATGTGGGCACCTTGAATAATTGTGTTTAAAGCTAGTAAGTTTTACCACTTAAAAATACACTTAAATATACCGTACATTCATTTAGAACTAGGAGACCTCTATATAAAATGTAACTTCAGTATTTGTGTTCCTGTACCAGTTTTACCTGGGATCCTGTTTTTTATTAACTTCTACTTTAGTGACTAATCAAGTGAAAAAACTAAATTCCTCAATTTGTGTTTTTATTATGTATACGTAGTAAAAAAAAAAGACTTCAGGGCGCAATCTAAGACTAAATGGCACAAATCAAAGTTTGCCCAATCATTACTAGGTCATCTCAATTTTTACCAATTTTTAACCAAGACCATGTCAACTGTAACACCTTTTCACATATTTAATGAGGCATGATTAATTTCATGAAGAATTTTGAATTTAGGGTGCTAGTTACCATAAGATATTAGAAGGTGGCAGGCTGGTCCAGAAAAAAAAAAAAACACTTCATAAGACCAACAAAATTACATTCCAGGTCAAATTCTTGTAGGGCCAAAAGTTTGTAGACCCAACTTAAAAGTGGATGTGTGTTCAAAGAACCTCAATTAAAATGAGAAGATCTTGACTTTGAAATGTACCCATGACAATAAGTTTGAGGATTAGGGAGGTTAAAGAGTAACCATTAATGAGTCTTGGTTTATGAAGGGTAGACAGAAAAAAAGGCTCTATTCATGCCAGGTCCTGACCTCCTGAAAGTTCTCAGGTTAGTTTGCAGGGTTTTCCAAGCCTGTGAATTCCTGAACTATTACACCATGCCAGCCGCAACTCTCATGAAGCCAAAACTTTTTACAGCTACTTGCAAGTCTTGAGACTGACATAAATTTAATTCTATTCGTTTCCTAAATATAATTCACTTATGTAATGAAAATGAGCTAAATTCTTGTGATTGAAGGTAATTTCTTCTATGTTGAGAATATATGCTGAAATTTTCAGAAACAAAATAAGTAATGCTTTTTGATTTATCTTTGAATTGCTCCATAAATTTAGCTGATGCCATTTCATTAACCAATTGATAGATACTCTTGAATTTTTTTTTCTTATTGCATTCATATTAAAAGTAATTATAAATGCAATATAATATAGCACATCTATAATGGGCACAAGCATGTTTATTTCTACTCGGCCCTTAAAGGCTGTCTTCCATATTGTGATGTCATATAGTCAGTGAAAAAGCCCAGAAAGCCTTATTGACTTGAGAAGTCCCCCATTGTGGTGACCAGTTACGGACGCAGTGGTGGGGCCCACATCTTTCTAAAAGCCCCCAATAAACATTAGATAGCAGTCGCCTGAACAATTGTTCAAGTGCCGACTATCTCTGCTGACTCCCGCCAATACCCATGGACTCGACTACAGTGTTCTCTGCCTGGCTCCTCCGGCCGGAATCCACAGTTGAAATTCCAGCTGTCGGATCCTTCTCTCCCTCCCCCCCCCCCCAGACATCATCTGTCAATCCCACCTAAATCGCCTATGAAATGGCGAGGTGATCATTTTTGCAGACTGGAATACTCCTTTTATATTCTTCTGGTTCCCCATCTTTGAAACCTTGAGCCATCGCCCTATAAATCCCTGGATGATCCACAGGTAATAGACAGCTGAATTATATGTTTAGCATTGGAGCTCCGATTAGTACATTGCGTCTGTGGTTCCACCCTACAAACATGCTGACAATGTGGGAAATGGCGCTGATTTATGGCTTCGCTTGTACTTCAGTTGGCAGAACATTGTTCATCATTTTCTGGTGAGAAGGTTGTGATATAAAGCGGCTTTTATTATTAGTTGTGTTAGATTATTCAGTAGTGCTTTCTACTTGAAAAGCTGTGGGGAGGTGATAAATCTTGATTTGTGTATTAAAAGCGCTGCAGAATGTGTGCCACCGATAGATTGTGGGGGGTTTTATACATTTTCATTCTAAGCTAATTTAGTGACTTGGTTCATTTTAACCTCATTTTCATGGGTGTCATGTTGGAATAATAGTTTTCTTTAGCTTTTGTGCAGTGTTAATAAAAACTATTTTTTTTTATTAGTTAAAGCACCACTCCAGAGTTGTGTTTTATGGGTATTTTTTTTCAGCCCTGGAGTGGTGCTTCTAGCCTAAGGTACCTGACCATAGTCTTATTATATACCAGCCCACCGTCTTCACCTGTTATCGGCTCAGCTCCCTCGGTCTTCGGCAGATTGTGACCTGGATCGCTCCGCTGTTTGCTGGAGTAAGCTGGAAGTCACTTCTCAATGTAAGTCAATGAGAGCATCTTTCTGACTCTCATAGGCTCGCATTGAGCGCTTGTGACTGTTACTTCAGACTTCCAGTCAAGTCAAAAGTTGTGGTCGCAAGATGGCGCCGCGGGAATGGAGCGATGCTGTGAAAAGGTGAGGACAGTGGCAGGTAAGTGTAAGACTCTAGGCTCAGGGACCTTTATATTAGAAGCACCACACCAGTGCTGAAAAAGAAAACCACACTGTAGTGGTGCTTTGATCATGATATCGCCAGGACAATTTTGGTTCTGTAGCTCCTATATGTGTCTTGACAGTGACAGCCGACAAAGAAGCTCTTGTCTCTGTCTAATCCTGCAATCATACTTCCTTCATCTGATTGACAGCTTGTCTGTATCCAGTAGAGACTAGCAGAATTGTGAGACTATAAAATACTTTTATCGCAGCAAGTCATATAGCAAGGCTCATTAAAGGGGCGATATTGGCTGTTAGGATTGCTACATCCAATAGGTGGTGCTAGAGTTATAGCTCTCTTCCTCTCAGCAGAGAATATTTGCCTATAAAATCCTCTGGATCAGTGCTAAAATGTAATGCTCTCTCTATATATATATATATATTGAAAATCTTCAATAAATAGAATGCAATTGAATACTATATTTAATGTATAGTATAAACATGTAATGCATATTATTTCCAAAGTCGTCATTAGCAACAGTTGTCATCTGACCTTCCTCGGCTGGGATTTCACTGCTTCTGTAGTCATCCTGACCAATATTCTCCTCTTCTCTTCCTGCTTTCCATGTGGCTGTGATGCGTGATTGACACTGGTAGGGTGGGCTTACAGCTGATGAGACAGTGGGAGCGTGGAGCATGCGCTCTCAGAAGTCTCAATGACAAGACATTTTGTGCAGGCATATGGAAACTGCCTGAACTAGAAGTGCAACTTTTCAACAAACACAATGTCGTAAAGAGGTAGGTATGTTGTAGCAGATCTGAAACCAGATTTCACAGTGC
Source organism: Dendrobates tinctorius (assembly GCF_039654945.1). NCBI lineage: Eukaryota > Metazoa > Chordata > Amphibia > Anura > Dendrobatidae > Dendrobates > Dendrobates tinctorius. The sequence continues at coordinate 15,994,325 of NW_027361751.1, read as the reverse complement.
AAACTGCATTCATTATTAAATAGATCTCTTTGACTTGCTAATGATACTGAATTTACCGTGACAATCCATGTCTGAATGGTTGTATAGTCATTTATAAAAGTTTAAACTCAGTCTCCACCCACCTGACAGCTCCTCAGTGTCCCTCCTGCCTGCTGCACAGTACAAGCTGCAGCTGTCAGTCAGGCTGGCTAAATGGATGGAGACTGAATACACAAATTGCTCATTTTAATATTCACATGATTCAGCCATTCCGACATGGTAAATAGACCAATTTCATTAGGTTTGAGATCTGCTTATACATTTTTTACAGTTTGTATTGTGAAATCTTGTTAGCGGGGTTGAAAGAATGACGATGCACAATCCTTTTTGTTTCCTCGGGAGACTAGCAGCCATAGGTGTCTTGCAGTGACTTGCTCTGCACTTCCCATTCAAAACACATAGACCCTTGACCAAGCGTACATGGATAAGGATGAGGCGGCAGAGATGGTTTTAGACACTTAAAGGCCTCTTATCCATAGGACTTCTGCTCCAATATCATACGGTTATATTCTCATCTATGAGTTTTGAGCTGAATGGATCATTCATGGTTTATTTCATTTTATTTTTATTTCATGATTTAATGTATGACTTTTTAAATACACGGTGGTGCCTGACCGTTTGTAAACCCTTCAGAATATTCCTTATTTCAACATAAATTTGGCTTAAAACCATATCCATTTTTTGGACTTGTGTGAAAATCTGATGAAGAAAATAAAATCAAACTTTGTAATTTGTTTTTGTTTTTTTAAACAATTCAAAGTCACATGTATGTCAGTGATTCCATTTTTATTGCAGTTTTTGAAGTGAAAAACAAAGTCACCTTTTTTCTCTTAAGGTATTCACTGGCATTTTTTGTGCCAAGTTCATCATGACTTTGGTGCTCCATCAAAAATGTTTCCTTTTGTGTTTTTAATGTTTTGTGACCTTTCTGTGTCAAAAGTTGCAAATGCCTTACAAAGTTGTTTTGTCTAAATATGCATCAAACTCCACCAGAAACCTTACACCAGGCAGGTACTGGAGTGAGATGCACAAACAAAAGTACCATTTGTTGGAAGTCACAATTTGTTAGTCTGTCTTAAACATATAAATAAACAAAGTTGTCAAAGAAAAATAAAAAAGACTTAAATACAACTAGAAAAAAATGGTGCAAAACCCACTAAAAGAGAAAATGACACCAGATACCTGGAGAAACAGAAGTTATATTTCTCGATTGCTTCATTGCGGGACACAGTGACCATAGGTCAGCATTTTTATTTACACACAAAATTCCCAAGACACAGTCTGGACAGCTTAGGTCATAATAGCAGTCCAGAAAAGAAAAAGGAATGCACCAGCTCAAAGATAACCATTACCACAGGAGGAAAATAAAGAGCCAAAAGGTGTCTAAAGATAAAAGTCAAATTTTTATTTTATAAATAGTCATAACATATATTTAAGTAACAATATGCGAATCCCAGTGATAAAGCAGAAAAGGAAAACTATCCCTGGGTGCCACGTTGCTTTGTAGGTGGATTAGAAGCATGACACATAATTATTATAAGCCAAATGAGCCAAAGCAGTGAGTGTTAAATCCAATGAGTTGACAACAAACATGGCGCTGAACTCACCAAGCGTTTAGTAGTAGTAAGTAAACACAGGCTCAATATGCGATAACACAAATTGTCAAGCTTACCAAAAGAAAGCAGCGGGCACCAGTAGGGAGGGTGTGAGGCTCCCTGACGCGCGTTTCGCGGCCACAAAGAGCCGCTTCCCCTTGGTGTTTTCGATCAGTAAGATGACGGTAAGGTGTGTGTGTGTGATCTGTCTGATTCCTGTTATTTAAATACCGTAAGTTTGATCTTCACAACTTGTTTTGTAGAAGTGTATCATGGCACAAATGAGGGACATTTTTGAGCACTTTAGAAGAGTTGTTGAGGCTCACCTGGCTCAAAATTATTACAAAACCGTCTGTGTAAAGTGTTTGGACTTCACCAATCCACAATCCAACTGTTTTTGTACAAATTAGAAAAATTTAAGGACGTTATTACACTACCCAGAAAAGTTTGACCAAAAAAGATCACTTCTAGAGCAAGGCATATAATAGTAAATGATTTCCATAAAGAAGCCCAAGATGACCTCCAAGCACTTAAAGGCCTCTTTCACATGTTTGAGTCACTGCATTCCGAAAAGAACATTGTTTTATTTGCAGTTTGATAAAGATCACCTGGACAAACAATGAGGCTATTGAAATGTTTTGTAGACAAAATCAAAAGAAAGCTTCAGCTAGTTTCACACTAGCATATGGAGGAGCTGCGAAGGCATGCAGACTTCCTCCGTGAATCTCCGCCCACGGCCACACATCCTCCGTTTACCTCCGCCTACGTCGGCATGCGGCCTGTGTACCCTATCTTTAGCATTAGGTACGCAGGCCATGCCGATATATGCGGATGCCTCTGCATGCGTCGTTTTGACAGTGCGGTGACCGCAACAAAATCCAACACGTTGCGTTCGGCGCAGGTCTACGCACCGTAAAAACGACATATATTCAAAGCTTGTGGTTAATAAGTAACTATTTAAGTTTCAAATTTGCACTTTATTTTTGCATTAATATTCTATGTAATTTTTGCATATATCATATGCTATAAGCTTTGTATGCTGCACTAGCACTTTATGTATTTTTGTATTCATTATGCACATTTTTGTATGCTTTTTCACGTGTTATACTTGATGTGACTCAAGCAATACCCTTCATTCATCCAGTGTCAAGCTTTTGTCCAGTTTCTGGATGGTCTACAGTTTCTCTCTTTTTTTTAATTTTGTGTAATAATAATAAAATATATATCTTTTTATCAAGTGTTTTTGGAGGACCTTTTATCTCTATATGGTGTTTATGCTTGGTTTCACGGTCCTCTGTGTTATAACCTATTTGAATAGTGGGTTTGCATCTGGGCCAGGTTGGCTCGTCGTCATTGATTAAACAATTCTGAATTTTATCAGCAAATTATAAAGGAAAATGTTTGGACGTCTGTCCATTAGCCGAATCTCAAGAGAATGTAGGTCATGTAACATGACAATGACCCAAAGCAAACAAGTTCTACAGAAGAATGGAAGGTCCCTGGAGGGGATAACGGAAGGGGCCACGTGGGATTGTGGCACCTAAATGAGTGTGAGTTTTATGGTTTAGGATCCCAAGTTAGGAAATCAATTATTGTCACAGTTGTCTATCCCATTAGGTGTAATGTTTGTGTGGTAATTCTGATGGTCATGCAGTGGGGCTCGGCCCTAACCTTAGAAACAGTGGCTCGTGATCATTGATTGGCTGAGTCGTCTGACTGGACCTTGGTGCTGAATGGATGCTATTCTGGCAGCAAAGTGTTATACGCCCTCTGGGTTTGGATCACCTCAGCAGCTGTTTAGCATCTGGAAGATATGCACCCAACCATCCGTGCCTTTGTGTATTTTCATTTCATCTTTTTATGTCGGTTTTATTGGAGGGATAAATTAACCCATGTATTTGGGGTTATTTTTTTTTTTTTTTTTTAAGTATTTTCTTTAGTCAAGTCTGCGACTAAACTGATTGAGTTGTTTAAGGTGTTTAATTCAATAAAGAGTATTTTAGTGATATATAGGTGACCCTCAATAAAGCCTTATGGCCACCTCACGCCAAAGCATTGCCTGTACAGTAGTCTTTATTTCAGCTGATTAGAGTTAAGTTATAAAATGGGGTCTACAATCCCATGGTTAAAGAATAATAAAGTAAAAGTTTAGGAATGCCCATAAAGTCCTAGAGTCCTGACATGAATCCTATAGAAATGTTGTAGAAGGACCTGAAGCGAGCAGTTCATGGGAAAAATCCCACCACGACAATTGAAGTTGTTTTGTAAGGTGCAATGGGCTAAACTTCCTAAAAAGCCCATGTGCAGGACTAACAATTACTGTACATTTTTAGATGTTTATTGCTGCACAAGGGGTTACACCAGATACTGAAAGCAAACATTCACTTAAAGTTGCCACTGAGACATGATACTGGATCATTTCCCTTAATGACAAATAACAAACGTCAATATTTTTTACGCGTTTGTATGATTTGGCTCATTTTTTAGGATTTGTGTGAGAATCTCATGTAGTTTTAGGTCACTAGTATGCGGAGTAAGTACAATTCTGAAGGGTACACAAACTTTCAAGCACCCCTGTATATTTTACCTGAACTATGGAGTAGCTTGTGATTTTTTTTATTTTTTATTTTTTTTAAATGCCTTGTGTTTTATTTTACGCCCATGATTGAATGGAAATGGTCATGCTCACAAGGACTATTGTTTTGGTAATCCACCTATCTTTTGGTTGTCTTTATTGGTGTGGGATGAGTCGTGAATGAAAAGGTAATTACAGAAGCTGCTCTTCTGTCTAGGAACACATCCATTATAGTCGGTCCTTTGTTTTAAAGACAAGAGCGGCCTCTTATGCTCAGTGTATACAACACTGATTCTCTATGGGGTTGAGTCAAGCGTATACACGATTCAGCGTAACAAGAAATCTAGACTAAATCAAGAAGTATGAAGTATTTACTGTCCTTTCTTCTCGTATTTGAGAGCGCTGAGCTGCTGCATCACTGATAATTCCCAATATTCTAAGCCAGTGATGAGCCAGTTTGATAATAAATATTTTTCCATTCTACATGACGGCACCACGAGAGAGAGGGGATCCGCCCCACGAGGACAGGAAACCTTCAAGATAAAAGGGGCGGCTCCTCTCTCCGCATCAGTTGGTTTCCTGTCCTCGACGGGGAACCCTCAAGATGAAAGCCTCTTGAAGATTTTGAAGAAAGAAGAGGATGCCTGGACCCGGGTCGGGTGATTAATGGCAGGCATGGATTTGCTACACCCGACGCCGGGTACCGGTAGTCGCCTCGGGGGCCATATATGCCTATGTCCCCCCTGAGCGAAGGCATGGCCACAGCCGGTAGGGCAGATGCCCAGGCGAAGCGGGGTACCTTGGCGGTGGACCCTCCAAGATGACAGCACACAAAGAAGGTCCAGGGAGGCCACTTGCAGTGTTCCCTCCCTGTCGACATACAGTGGCCATGCAGCCCAGGAGACATATCGGTGCCCGGGCAGAGTAAAAGGCTCCTCGGAGGCCACAGACAGTGTACCCTCCCTGTTGAAAACCAGACACCGGACCCCGCAGCGAGGAAAGGTATACCTGCAGTCAGTGGTCGCCAGGCCATCGGGCAGGTAAGGGGTGTCTGGGGGCCCCGAAGCAAGTAGGGCCCAGGCGCTTACCCGGCCCAGGTTCGTATGGCCGCACCGGGAGGCGCGTGCGTTGGGAGCGCGCATGACGGCCGATGAACCGGAAGTGGTTGCGTGCGACCCGGAAGTAGAGCGACGCGCACAGCACCGCGGGGCCTGCGAGAGGCAGAAGGTGTGCACGGTCCCGGGGGGGCACGCAGAGGCATGGGGCACGCACGTGCGCGCGCCCACACAGACACTAGTGGGGCAGATGCGGGACCAGGTGGTCCAAAAAAAAAAAAAAAAAAGAGGTGCTATTTAAGCAGGAGTCACAGCACCAATTTTGAGTTGGAGGTGACTACTCGCAGCCATAGGCAGCATAATGGAGAGCCCTTCGCCAGAGCATGTGCAACCGCGCCAGGAAGCAAAAGAGAGGCGGTCGTGCTCAGAGGAGAAAGCAAAGACACGCCGCAGCAGTAGTGTGAGCCACTCGGGCAGCGCACGGGCGGATCGTCACCGCAGGAAAGAGGGGTCCATAGTCTCGTTGGGAGACAGTGAAAGGACCAGTCAGCCTCCAGATCCGGTACCCGTTCTGTGAAGCGCCCGAGTGGTGAGTGAACTTCGAGAAAGTCCAGTAATCTAATGTCTGTTCTCTTTCTCTTTTCTCCTCTCTTCCCTCTCCTCCTCCTCTTACATACATTGGCGGGGTGGAGTATAGGAGGTCCCTAAGAAATGTAGAGGAAAGTCTAAAAATAAAGAATGTGCTTTATGTAAAAGTCCCGTAGAAGCAGCCTGGAACAAAAAGTTATGCCAGGAGTGCATTAACAAGACCATAGCGGAGGAGACACCCTCATTTTCGGATAGTCTGAGGTCCATAATTCAGACAGAAGTTTCCAAGTCAGTAAGAGCATTACAATCTGTAGATACAGAGAGGAAAACTAGGAGATCAAGCCCCTCAGGGGTCTCTCAACAAGACTCTACAGGGTCAGAGGACGTCTCAAATAAGACGCAGTATTCAGGAAGTAGCTCGGACGGGGAAGATTCGTTCCCAGTAGAAACTACGGATGAACTCATTAAAGCAGTTAGATCTACCATGGGGCTAGTAGAAGAGCGAGCAAAAAAGACAGCCCAAGAACTCATGTTCAGTGGACTGCAAAAGAAAAAACGTAAGACCTTCCCTGTTAATGAGCAACTGAAAGCACTCATAAAACGCGAATGGGAAAAACCAGAAAGGAAGTCCCAGATAACGAATTCCCTGAAGAGGAGATACCCCTTTGAGGAAGAGGCATCCTCATCCTGGGATAGGGCCCCCAAAATTGATGTAGCGATATCAAAGGTCGCCAGAAAATCTTCCCTACCCTTTGAGGACCTGGGGTTTCTAAAAGAACCGCTGGACCGGAAGGCGGACAATTGCCTTAAAGCAGCCTGGGAAACCTCGGCTGGGGCACTAAGACCCGCCATCGCAGCCACTTGTGTGGCTAGGTCCCTGAAGATATGGACAGACAACTTGGAGGATCAATTAGAACAAGGAGTTCCCAGAGAGACGATTCTGGAAGCATTACCGGCTATTAGAGCGGCGGCAGACTTTCTCGCAGAGGCGTCAGCAGATTCGGCCAGGCTAGCGTCAAAGTCAGCAGCCTTAACCAATGTAGGACGGCGTGCGGTATGGCTCAAATGCTGGCCGGGGGACACTCAGGCAAAAATGAAACTTTGCTCTCTACCATGTGAAGGAAATTTCTTATTCGGTCCGGCATTGGATGAAGTGTTGGAAAAAGCGAGTGATACAAAAAAGAATTTTCCGAAACAACCATTTCAAGCCTTTCGGCGCTCCTTTCAGAGGGGCCGAAAATTCAGAAGACAATTAAAGATCGTGACAGAAACAATTCTGACAGACGATACAGAGGAGGGAGAGGCTTCTATTTCAGTAAGCCCCCAAGAGAAGCCAAAAAACCCACCCAGTGACGGTCCTTCTCAGGTGGGGGGAAGGCTCTCTCACTTCCTCCCAGCCTGGGAAAGGATCTCATCCAGCACCTGGATCCGACAGATAGTAGGGTCAGGTCTGGAGTTAAAATTCCACCACTGGCCACCACAAAAATTCATTCAAACTCCGGTACAATCATCTCAAGAAAGACAAAAGAGTTTGGAAGAGGAGGTATTATCACTTATACAAAAACTCGTACTGGAAGAAGTTCCAGAAAAAGAAAAGAAGGAAGGCTTTTACTCCCCCCTATTTCTGATAAAGAAACCAGACGATTCCTGTAGGACGATTATAAATCTGAAAGGCCTCAACAAGTATCTAGTAGTCCCATCATTCAAGATGGAGACGATAAGATCTACAGTGAAACTCCTCTTCCCTCGGTGTTACATGTCGGTCCTGGATCTCAAGGATGCTTACTATCATGTCCCGATCCGGCAGCAAGACCGCAAATATCTCAGGGTGACAGTCCAGATAAAATCTCAGTGGCATCACTTTCAGTACAAGGCTCTGCCCTTTGGGGTAGCAACAGCCCCCCGGGTCTTCACGAAATTAATTGCGGAGGTCACGGCACATCTCAGAGAAAAAGATGCTCTAGTAATACCATATCTGGACGACTTCTTGATAGTGGGGAAAGATTTCGCTCACTGTCAGGAACAAGTCAAGATAGTGATAGAGACTCTTCAGACTCTGGGTTGGCAACTGAACCTCAAAAAATCCAGGTTGGAGCCAACAATTGTCCAGAATTTTTTGGGCCTAACAATAGACTCGGTAATACAGGAATGTCGCCTCCCAAAGGAGAAAGAAGAGAAAATCAAAAATCTAATCAGGACAACATTAGGAAAGCCAACAATGACTCTGAGGAAAGCCATGTCAGTGTTGGGGTCCCTAACCTCCTGCATACCAGCGGTAAAATGGGCTCAATTTCACACAAGGGAACTTCAGTGGTGTGTGTTACAAAGCGATCTGACGCTTCAAGGGCAGTTAGAACAGAAGCTCACCATCCCGGATCCTGTACTCCAGTCACTAAGATGGTGGTTACAGATAGTCCTCTCCGAGGGGTGTACCCTGGACATATACAGCCTCCAGAGTAGTCACGACAGATGCCAGTCTCTGGGGCTGGGGAGCCCATCTAGACACCCTATGGCTCCAAGATCCTTGGGCTCAGGAGGAAAAAGATCTATCCTCAAACGAGTGGGAGCTACTAGCCATCGAAAGAGCGCTGGAAGGATTGCTGACACACCTGAGAGGACATCATGTGAAAGTCCTATCGGACAATCGTACAGCAGTTGCATACGTGAACCATCAGGGGGGCACCCGTTCTCGGGCATTAATGGAAATAGCAAGAAGAATCCTGACTCTGGCGGAACATCAGTTTCTCTCATTATCGGCCCTGCATATCCGAGGCATGGACAACCTGAAGGCGGACTTTCTGAGCAGAAACCGCTTAAAGCAAGGCGAATGGTGCCTAAAAGAGTCCATTTTTCAACAAATTGTGCAGAGGTGGGGAAAACCCATAATAGATCTCTTCGCCTCAAAAACCAACAGAAAAGTTCAAAAATTCTGCTCCCTAAGGCCAGCAGACATGCCACTGGCGGTAGACGCCTTCAGGATAAAATGGACATCAGGTCTCCTGTACGCCTTCCCTCCGATATGCCTCATTCCATTAGTCCTGAAAAAGATCAGGGAGGACCAAGCCAGAGTAATTATGATAGCTCCCTTTTGGCCAAAAAGGCCGTGGTTCTATTGGCTAAGAGTGATGTCAGTGACAGACCCATGGGTGCTCCCAGAGGACCACGACCTCCTAACACAGGGTCCCTTCAATCACCCTCCGAATTCCAGGCTGCATTTGACAGCCTGGAATTTGAAAGGTCACTGTTAGAGAAGAAAGGTTTTTCAGCAAGGTTGATTGCCACCCTAATCAGTAGCAGAAAGCCAGTGACTACAAAAATATATGGGAGAATATGGAGAAAATTTTTGTCCACCTTAGGCCCAATACAGGAGGGGCAAGTACCTGTGAGGGCAGTGCTAGAGTTTCTACAAAGGGGTTTAGACTTGGGTTTAGCGGTCAGCACCCTGAAAGTACATGTCTCAGCCCTGGCAGCATTATTCAACTATGACCTGGCAAACGATAGATGGGTCGCCAGATTTATCCGGGCCTGTACTAGAGCTGACTCTGTCCCATCTCCTAAACCTCCTCCCTGGGATCTAAATTTAGTCCTATCATCTCTAACGAAAAGCCCATTTGAACCAATAAACGCAACATCAGATAAAGTGTTAACTTTAAAAACAGCCTTGTTAGTGGCACTCACATCGGCACGTAGGGTTGGGGACTTACACGCACGCATCAGCAGACCCGCCATACACTCAGGTTATGGACGATAGAGTCGTGTTAAGATTAGATCCAGCATACCTCCCTAAGGTAGTGTCGAAATTCCACAGAGCTCAGGAAATAATCTTGCCATCCTTTTGTCCTAACCCCGGTAACAAAAAGGAAGAGAGATTACATTGCTTAGACGTTAGGAGATGTATCCTACAGTATTTAGAGGTGACAAAACCATGGAGGAAACAGAGGGCCTTATTTGTCTCATATCAGGGGGCAAGGAAAGGCCTTAAAGCCTCTAAGCAAACTATAGCTAGATGGGTGAGAGAGGCCATCATACTAGCATATAGTAGTGCAGGCAGGGCTGTTCCAGAGGGCCTAAAAGCCCACTCCACGAGGGCCATGGCAACGTCCTGGGCGGAGAGAGCGGACGCCTCCATCGACCAAATCTGTAAGGCGGCCACTTGGTCCTCTCCATCTACCTTTTTCAGACATTACAGATTAGACCTATCTGCTGCCTCTGATCTCACATTTGGGAGAAGAGTGTTACAGGCAGTAATCCCCCCCTAAAGAGAATACAAATCTCTGTAACTCTCTCGTGGTGCCGCCATGTAGAATGGAAAAACACGGGTATTACATACCTGGTAATGTGTTTTTTCATGACACATGACGGCACCCTTATATTCCCGCCCTATTTGATCACGTCATTAGTTGGGTGTTTTGTTAGTATTATACACTCCCTTGGTGTTCGAAATTTAGCAGTATAAAATATGTATTATTTATGTGTCCACTAACCTGCGGAGTTCCTCTCGTGCTCTGTAAAACAACTGATGCGGAGAGAGGAGCCGCCCCTTTTATCTTGAAGGTTTCCTGTCCTCGTGGGGCGGATCACCTCTCTCTCGTGGTGCCGTCATGTGTCATGAAAAAACACATTACCAGGTATGTAATACCCGTGTTTCTTTACGTGGTAGTTTGGAGACTTACAAAGCAAAGTATTTGGAGAGTCACCATTTGGACAAGCTTTGGTCTCATTAAATTTGTCCATATCGTAAAGCATAAAAGTAGTGGTTTTTCAAAACGTGATATATTACGAAGTCTATGTTAACGTGTCCAATAGTAAATCAGTTAGAATGGATCCAGCAGCAAATCCGTTGGCAAAACGATTGTGCAGAACAACTTTTTAGTCTGTTTTTAAATAACTGGTCTCTGCTGGATCTATATTTTATTTTTTTTTAACATTGAAGTCTATGGAAAACTGATCCGTTACTAAGCAATGCATTTTTTCATTTGTAGTTGATCCTTTTTTTACTTACTGGATTCAGTAAGAAAAAAAATCCATTACAAATTAAGGAAAATAACAAATGGGTAATTAACAGATCTATTTCCATAGACTTCAATGTTATCTGATATTTGCTGGATCAGTTTTTTTTTTTTTTTTTTAATTTAACCCCTTTCCTACTTTAGACGTACTATTCCGTCCATGTGACCTGGGACCTAAGTACCAAGGACGGAATAGTACGTCTAGCGCGATCAGCTGTGCTCAAGGGGGGAGCGACGCTGATCGCAGCCAGGTGTCAGCTGATTATCACAGCTGACACCCGGCACTATGTGTCAGGGGCGGTCACTGACCTCCCCTGACACATTAACCCCTGGCACACTGCGATCAAACACGATCGCAGTGTACCAGGGGTTTAGGGAAGCATCTGCAGGGAGGGGGCTCCCTCCGTGCTTCCCTGAGACCCCCTCAGCAGCGCGAGGGGCCTCCTTCCCTGCAGGTCCCCGGATCTAATATGGCGGCGGGGACCTTCGTAGGCCTGCAGGGAGCCGGTTTCCTCATGCCTGCAAAGCATCGGCATGAGGAAGCCTCCAGCACTGCCTGTGACAGATCGCTGATCTGTGATGTGACAATCAGCAATCTGTCACATGACAGTGATGTCCCCCCGGGACAATGTAATAAAGTTAAAAAAAAAAAAAAGTGTGAAAATAATTTATAAAAAATCGCTAAATAAATTAAAAAAAAATAAAAAAAAATTCCCTAATAAATTCATTTTTTGAAAATAAAAAAAACAATAAAAAGTACAGATTTGGTAACGACCCGCCCTATAAAACTGTCCCACTAGTTAACCCCTTTAGCGAATCCCTTAAACAAAAAACAAAGCAAAAAATAATGCTTTATCATACCGCCGAACAAAAAGTGCAATAACGCACGTTCAAAAAGACGGATATAAATCACCATGGTACCGCTGAAAACATCTTGTCCCGCAAAAAACGAGCCGCCACACAGCGTCATCAGCGAAAAAATAAAGTTATAGCTCGCAGAATAAAGCGATGCAAAAATAATTTTTTATATAAAAATTTTTTCATTGCATAAAAGCGCCAAAACATAAAAAAATGAATGAGGTATCGCTGTAGAAGAATAAAACCGCTTTATCAATTTTACTGCACGCGGAACGGTGTAAACACACCCCCCAAAACAAATTCATGAAACGCTGGTTTTTGTTCATTCTGCGTCCCAAAAATCGGAATAAAAAGCGATCAAAAAAGTCATGTGCCTAAAAATGGTACCAATAAAAACGGCAACTCGTCCCGCAAAAAATAAGACCTCACATGACTCGGTGGGTCAAAATATGGAAAAATTATAGCTCTCAAAATGTGGTGATGCAAAAACTATTTTTACAATAAAAAGCATCTTTTAGCGTGCGACAGCTGCCAAAAATAAAAACCGCCATAAATAGTAAATCAAACCCCCCGTTATCACCCCCTTAGTTAGGGAAAAATAATAAAATAAAAAAAGTATTTATTTCCACTTTCCCATTAGGGTTAGGGCTAGGGTTAGGGGTGTGTTGGGGTTAAGGTTGGAGTTAGAATTGGGGGGTTTCCACTGTTTTGGCACATCAGGGGCTTTTCAAACATGACATGGCATCTGATCTCAATTCCAGCCAAAAAAGTCAAATGGCGCTGCTTCCCTTCCGAGCTCTGCCATGCGCCCAAATAGTGGTTTACCCCCACATATGGGGTATCAGCGTACTCGGGACAAATTGCACAATAACTTTTGGGGTCCTGTTACTCTTGGGAAAATAAAAATTGGGGGAGAAAAGATCATTTTTGTGGAAAAAATATGATTTTTTAATTGTACGGCTGTACGTTATAAACTTCTGTGAAGCCCTTGGGGGGATTCAAAGTGCTCACCACATATCTAGATAAATTCTTTGGGGGGGTCTAGTTTCCAAAATGGGGTCACTTGTGGGGGGTTTCCACTGTTTAGGCACATCAGGAGCTCTCCAAACTTGACATGGCATCCGATTTGAATTCCAGCCAATTTTGCATTGAAAAAGTCAAACGGCGCTCCTTCCCTTCCGAGCTCTGCCATGCGCCCAAACAGTGGTTCCCCCCCCACATATCAGGTATCGGCGTACTCAAGACAAATTGCACAATAACTTTTCCAGTCCAATTTCTCCTGTTACCCTTGGTAAAATAAAAATTTTGAACCTGAAGTAATTTTTCTTGTGAAAAAAAGTTAAATGTTCATTTTTTTTTTTTAAACATTCAAAAAATTCCTGTGAAGCACCTGAAGGGTTAATAAACTTCTTGAATCTGGTTTTGAGCATCTTGAGGGGTGCAGTTTTTAGAATGGTGTCACTTTTGGGTATTTTCCATCATATAGACCCCTCAAAGTGACTTCAAATGTGATGTGGTCCCTAAAAATAAAATGGTGTTGTAACTTCCTATCAAAAAAACAATTTTGGTTCCCAAATTGTGCTGATGTAAAGTAAACATGTGGGAAATGTTACTCATTAAGTTTTTTGAATGCCATATCTCTGTGATTTAAGAGCATAAAAATTAAAAGTTGGAAAATTGCGAAATTTTTAAAATTTTCGCCAAATTTCTGTTTTTTTCACAAATAAACGCAAGTTATATGAATGAAATTTTACCACTAACATGAAATACAATATGTCAGGAGAAAATATTGTCAGAATCACCGGGATCCATGGAAGCGTTCCAGAGTTATTACCTCATAAAAGGACAGTGGTCAGAATTGTAAAAATTGGCCCGGGCATTAACATGTAAACCACCCTTGGGAATAAAGGGGTTAAAAACAGGCTAAAATATTTTCTGCACAACTTTTATTTGCCAATGGATTGCTGCTTGATCCGTTTTAACAGATCACTTCTGGACATGTGAACATAGCCTAAGAAACAATGAGCTCTCTAAATAGATGATGATTTTCAGAGGTCATTTTGGTGTCTTCAGGAATAGTGACCTTAAGGGTTTTTTTTTATATATACATATCACATAGTGCAAAATCAAGTACAATAGGTCAGTAGAGCACTACAACAAAAAAAAAATCACAAAAACAGTCAAGTAGTTGGTTATCCCCAATGAGGGTTACATGCACTGTCATTACAAAAATAATTTTGCCAAAGTCTCGACTTTAGAGTTATAGTTTAAAGTTGGTAATGAGTGGTGTGTGGCGAAGTCTCATGCAGACGCAGGAGCGCTTTGCCACGAAGAAGTCTCATGGCGAATGCAGGAGCGCCTGGCCATGGAGAAGTCTCATGGCGGACACAGGAGCGCCTGGCCATGGAGAAGTCTCATGGCAGACACAGGATCACCTGGCCATGGAGCAGTCTCATGGCAGACACAGGATCACCTGGCCATGGAGAAGTCTCATGGCGGACACAGGAGCCCTTAGCCATGGAGAAGTCTCATGGCAGACATAGGAGCACCTGGCCATGGAGCAGTCTCATGGCAGACACAGGAGCGCTTGGCCAGGTGAGTTCTCCTGCGTATGAGAAAACCGGCAGAGAGAGTGGTCAATGAACAATTATTAAATGATTGTTCGACCAACCGCTACCTAAAGTGTGTGGGGGAACATTAGAATAGCTTTGTTTGATCCCTTGATTTGGCAGGGTCCTCAATCATAGAATCGTAGAGTTGGAAGGGACCTCCTGGGCCATCTGGTCCTATCCCCTGCACAAAGCAGGACCAGATGGCCCAGGAGGTGCCTTCCAACTCTACGATTCTATGATTGAGGACCCTGCCAAATCAAGGATCAATCAGATGTAGTATTCATAAAATTAGATGGTCATAATTGACCATGATCATGGGTTTATTGCTAATCTGCCTCCTCTGGAATACTTAATCATTTATTTATAAGTTTTAAGTTTTCATTTTTGGAGGAAAGGTTACTGTGCTTCTCATTGTTAAATTTGGACCTCAAAGTCCTTTCGATTGTCACCGGCTATGAGAGCATTTTATCTTCCCATGTGCATGGATAATAACCAGATGATCCGCAATGAAATTCATATTTTTCATGCCAGTCATCTCTTGTAAAAGGGCTGACAAATGTTATGACGACTACTGATGAATGATTGTGCTCGGGTGTTATCCGAGTATCTTGGGCTTGCTCAAATAATATGATTGAGTCCCCACGGCGGTATTATTTGGGGCTGTCTAAGAGCCGCTAATTATGCAGCCTCAAAGACTCAAACATATTATTCGAGCATGCCTGAGATTCTTGGATAACGATCACTGAGCACGCTCGCTCATCACTAATGAGACGTAAGAAATATTACCTTTTACCATTTTTTCTGAAAGACGACTAAGACATATTCAGGACTATTAGGAAAGTAGTTTCAGCACTGTGTGAGGTATTCGGAATCAATGACAAGTTGTATTCACATCTTTGTAGTGCATGATGTGAAAGGATCCTGTGTTAAGGCATCACTTTGCGTTTCTGGAAACCAGAGCGACTTTGACATATGCGTAATATAACATTGCCCCCATACTGAGCTGAAGCAGATTGCTCATCAATCCTCTAGTCCCAATAGTGAGTCCTGCTCTCTGTCAATAGAATTGTGTGGTTTCTCCAAGTGTCAGTGATGGGTTTCCTCTTCAACACATACTGGGGTCACAGCACATATTTTTCATCTGGATGCTACTTCTCTGGTATGAAATCAATCCAGAAATGTTGTTTTATGCTGAAGACCATTTCTGTCTTGGGAAAACAGTAAGAACAGTTTATGTTGTTTGTGGAAGAATTTTGCAGTGTGGAGCATTGGGGCTGGAAACTATCAAAAATGAGTATTACTGGTATTACCGATGGCGTAGAAGACCCGATGGGGGCAGTGTCTTATCCCTTATCGGCAAAGGTACATGGCCATACATGATCGATAATAGTTCAAATATAAAAAACGACACTTGGACATTAATCGTGGAAGAAAAGTGGCCGTGTGTTTATTTGGGGTTAATGTAAATAAATATTAAAATCCATTAATAAATACAACCGTATAAATAGCCAATATTACCAAAACCAAGAAACAATCTGCCCCTTTATCGGGCGATTTTCCCACAAAAAGAACACACGACAATTACTTGAAACAGAGGAGGGGGGAGGGAGGGAGAATCTTATCTTCAGTGTAGATCGCTGACTGAGGAGAAAACGGCTAACTTCTGTGTTTATATAATGCAAAAAAGACCGCCAGAATGTCTTTTCACCAATCATAGCCCGTTTAGAACGGCGCTAACCAATGAAAACATAGCCAGTTAAAACCGTTTCCAGGCAGATTCCACCTCACCTCAGGCTTAAATTAACCTTTTAATATGATAAACGTAATGAAAATACGGTCCGCATGGCCATGGGACCCCCCTTTATTTCTGTATGTTTACGGGGGGACTTACATGGCCATACATGACCGATTTATTTAATATAAATAAATAATAAAATCTATTAATAAATACAACCATATAAATAGCCAATATTACCAAAACCAAGAAACAATCCGCCCCTTATCGGGCGATTTTCCACGAGCCAGGGCTCAGAGACATGGCCCCGCTCCTCCACATAGACAGCCACCTTTCAACCATCGATTGTAAGTCTAAATTAAAAATGTCCAGGACTATGTCCGATAAATGAACCAGATCTTGCCTGTAGAGGCCCGCAATAAATCCCTCGAGTTCCACGTGTCTGAATGAAAAACCGTTAATTAGAGGTAGAAATTTTTGTAACCCCCTATTGATACGTATACGAATTTTATTAAAAAATTGAGGACCGTTTCTCATCCAAATTAACCTTGGAACGATCTCAGAGAAAATGAAGGCTGTATTCAGAAAGGATTGTCTCAAGAATGAAACATCCGATCTCATAATGGCTAGCAAATCCAGCGTTCTCATTTTCCCTAGATCATTACCTCCAACATGAAATAATACTAAATCAGGTAAAGGAAATAAATTAGAACATTTCTTAAACTCTAAGATGAAACTTGACCATTTCATTCCACGCAATCCATGCCAGAATATCTGAATCGAAGCGGGGCTGAAAGACAAGTTCTCTGAGTAATAACGAAGCTTAGCTCATTCTGGGCCCAATAAACAAAAGAATGGCCAATAATCCAAACAACCAACGGGCCTGAAATTTAAATAAAATATTAGTAATCATATAAATTATGACTAATATAAATTTTAAATCATGATGATTCCCATCTGCCCAATTTTTTGATTCTTGAATTAGATAGGCCAGCCCTGGCCGCTTCAGTCGCGGCCCCGATTCTGAATGGATGGGAGGTAATTTTCAGGTGCTCTTTACCAAGAATCTGCAGACATCTCTTCAATAAAGAATTAAATTGAAAATTGGTAACCAGAGAAAAATCCAAGTGCAAGAATAACGGGCCTGGGGATTCTGGTCTAAACCGAAACCATTTTTTAAAATTAACCACCGGGCAAATAGAACGGTCGGGAAAACTGTTAATTTTAATTCTGCAACCTCTACCTGCTTGATCTGTTTTTGATGTTCTTATGAATAAAATTACGAAATCGTCTTATATCTCAACGTCCGAAAACAATAAGCCAGATATCGCAGTTTTTGTTGGAGATACCAATTCGCCGATACGAAGTGCTCCGAAAAAGGCAATTAAAAATGCAGCAGAAAACAATAAAGCTTCGTAAGTGTTGATGCAAACCTTATGCAAAGAAACACAAAGGTCTTTCAACAATGAATGGGAAATCGGACGTCTAGCATCTGGTGTAAAATTACTTTTTTTAAAACCTTTTAGGAACTGTTTGACAGAGAAAAAGGAGGAGAGAGGTTGACATCCGAAAATCTTTTGAAAAAATGAAACTCCATAAATTGGTTTATTCACTGCAGAGTAAGCTAAGCCTTTATTTACTAGGTATTCCGTAAATTTCAGGCCAGATAGTTGGTTGGAATCTTTTGGATTTATTTGAAAAATACTACAAAAATTAAACCAATGCATCCATGCGGCCGAATACTCAGCCCATGATCGAGCGGAAAGTGACTGTTGAATAAAATGAGGAATCAGATCTGTACCAAGTCCCAAACTTCCTGAGGGCAGGGGGTGGCTTCTAGATCTGCATTTGGAACCTGTTGGTAAAATATCACTTGCTGATTTGACAATAAAGAATCAGTTGCTTTTTTAACCCCTTCATGACCCAGCCTATTTTGACCTTAATGACCTGGCCATTTTTTGCAATTCTGACCAGTGTCCCTTTATGAGGTAATAACTCTGGAACGCTTCAACGCATCCTAGCGATTCTGAGATTGTTTTTTCGTGACATATTGGGCTTCATGTTAGTGGTAAATTTAGATCGATAATTTTTGCGTTTTTGTGAAAAAATCAGAAATTTGGCGAAAATTTTGAAAATTTCGCAATTTTCAAATTTTGAATTTTTATTCTGTTAAACTAGAGAGTTATGTGACACAAAATAGTTACTAAATAACATTTCCCACATGTCTACTTTACATCAGCACAATTTTGGAAGCAAAATATTTTTTTGTTAGGAAGTTATAAGGGTTAAAAGTTGACCAGTGATTTCTCATTTTTTACAACAAAATTTACAAAACCATTTTTTTTAGGGACCACCTCACATTTGAAGTCACTTTGAGGGGTCTATATGGCAGAAAATACCCAAAAGTGACATCATTCTAAAAACTGCACCCCTCAAGCTACTCAAAACTACATTCAAGAAGATTATTAACCCTTTAGGTGTTTCACAGGAACTAAAGCAACATGGAAGGAAAAAAAGGACATTTTAATTTTTCCAACAAAAATTTTCTTTCAGCATCAATTTTTTCATTTTCATATGGGCAACAGGATAAAATGGATCCTAAAATTTGTTGGGCAATTTCCCCTGAGTACACCGATACCTCATATGTGGTCAAAAACCACTGTTTGGGCGCACGGCAGGGCTCAGAAGGGAAAGAGTGCCATTTGACTTTTTGAATGGAAAATATGCTGGAATATTTAACGCTTGCCATGTCGCGTTTGGAGAGTCGCTGTGTGCCTAAACACTGGAGCTCCCCCACAAGTGACCCCATTTTGGAAACTAGACCCCCCAAGGAACTTATCTAGATGCATAGTGATCACTTTGAACCCCCAGGTGCTTCTCAAATTGATCCGTAAAAAAAAAAAAAAGTATTTTTTTTCACAAAAATTATCTTTTAGCCTCAGTTTTTTCATTTTCACATGGGCAACAGGATAAAATGGATCCTAAAATTTGTTGGGCAATTTCTCCTGAGTACACCGATACCTCATATGTGGTCATAAACCACTGTTTGGGTGCACGGCAGGGCCCGGAAGGGAAGGAGCGCCATTTGACTTTTTGAATGGAAAATTAGCTCCAATCGTTATCGGACACCATGTCGCGTTTGGAGAGCCCCTGTGTGCCTAAACATTGGAGCTCCCCCACAAGTGACACCATTTTGGAAACTAGACCCCTTAAGGAACTTATCTAGATGTGTAGTGAGCACTTTGAACCCCCAAGTGCTTCACAAAAGTTTATAACATAGAGCAGTGAAAATAAAAAAATCATTTTTTTCCTCAAAAATGATTTTTTAGCACGCTATTTTTTATTTTCACAAGGGTAACAGGAGAAATTGAACCAAAAAAGTTGTTGTCCAGATTGTCCTGAGTATGCTGGTACCCCATATGTGGGGGGGGGGCACTGTTTGGGTGCACGGCAGGGCGCAGAAGGGAATGAGTGCCATTTGACTTTTTGAAATGAAAATTAGCTCCAATCGTTAGCGGACACCATGTCGTGTTTGGAGAGCCCCTGTGTGCCTAAACTTTGGAGTTCCCCCACAAATGACCCTATTTTGGAAACTAGACCCCCTAAGGAACTTATCTAGATGCATAGTGAGCACTTTGAACCCCCAGGTAATTCACAGAAGTTTATAATGCAGAGCAGTGAAAATAAAAAATCTTTTTTTTTTCCTAAAAAAAATTTTTTTAGTTGGCAAGGGTACTAGGATAAATTGGACCACAAAAGTTGTTGTCCAGTTTGTCCTGAGTACGCTGGTACCCCATATGTGGGGGGGAACCACTGTTTGGGCACACATTGGGGCTCAGCAGGGAAGTAGTGACATTTTGAAATGCTGACTTTGATGGAATGGTCTGCGGGCGTCATGTTACATTTGCTGAGCCCCTGTGTGCGTAAACAGTAGAAACCCCCCACAAGTGACCCCATTTTGGAAACTAGACCCCCCAAGGAACTTATCTAGATGTGTGGTGAGCACCTTGAACCCCCAAGTGCTTCACAGAAGTTTATAATGCAGAGCCGTGAAAATAAAAAATCATTTTTTTTCCCTCAAAAAAAATGAATTTTAGCACGCAATTTTTTTTTCACAAGGGTAACAGGAGAAATTGGACCCCAAAAGTTGTTGTCCAGTTTGTCCTGAGTACGCTGATACCCCATATGTGGGGGATGACCACTGTATGGGCACACGTCAGGGCTCGGAAGGGAAATAGTGACGTTTTGGTATGCAGACTTTGATGGAATGGTCTGCGGGCATCATGTTACATTTTCAGAGCCCTTGATGTACCTAAACTGTGGAAACCCCCCACAAGTGACCCCATTTTGGAAACTAGACCCCCCCAAGGAACTTATCTAGATGTGTAGTGAGCACCTTGAACCCCGAAGTGCTTCACAGAAGATTGTAACGCAGAGCCATGAAAATAAAAAATCTTTTTTTTTTCCTCAAAAAATGAATTTTTAGCTCGCAATTTTTTATTTTCACAAGGGTAACAGGAGAAATTGGACCCCAAAAGTTGTTGTCCAGTTTGTCCTGAGTACGCTGATACCCCATATGTGGGGAGGGACCATTGTTTGGGCACACGTCGGGGCTCGGAAGGGAAGTAGTGACGTTTTGAAATACCGACTTGATCGACTGGTCTGCAGGCATCATGTTACATTTGCAGAGCCTCTGATGTGCCTAAACAGTGGAAACCCCCCACAAGTGACTCCATTTTGGAAACTAGACCACCAAGGAACTTATCTAGATGTGTGGTGAGCAGCACTTTGAACCCCCAAGTGCTTGACAGAAGTTTATAACGCAGAACCGTGAAAATAAAAAATCTTTTTTTTCCTCAAAAAATGATTTTTTAGCCCGCAATTTTTTATTTTCACAAGGGTAACAGGAGAAATTGAACCCCAAAAGTTGTCCAGTTTGTCCTGAGTACGCTGGTACCCCATATGTGGGGGGGAACCATTGTTTGGGCACACGTCAAGGCTCGGAATGGAAGTAGTGACGTTTTGAAATGCAGACTTTGATGGAATAGTCTGCGGTCGTCATTACGTTTGCAGAGCCCCTGATGTGCCTAAACAGTGGAAACCCCCACAAGTGACCCCATTTTGGAAACTAGACCTTCCAAGGAACGTATGTAAGATGTGTTGTGAGCACTTTGAACCCCCAAGTGCTTCACAGAAGTTTATAATGCAGAGACGTGAAAATGAAAAAATCATTTTTTTCCACAAAAATAATTTTTTAGCCCCCAATTTTTTATTTTCCCAAGGGTAACACGAGAAATTAGTCCCCAAAAGTTGTGCAATTTTTCCTGAGTACGCTGATACCTCATATGTTGGGGTAAACCACTGTTTGGGCACACGTCAGGGCTTGGAAGGGAGGGAGCACCGTTTGACTTTTTGAACGCAAAATTGGCTGGAATCAATGGTTGCACCATGTCGCGTTTGGCGACCCCCTGATGTGCCTAAACAGTGGAAACCCCTCAATTCTAACTCCAACCCTAACCCAACACACCCCTAACCACAGCCCTAACCCTAACACATCCCTAACCACAAGCCTAACCCTAATTCCAACCCTAACCCTAATTCCAACCCTAACCCTAATTCCAACCCTAACCCTAATTCCAACCCTAACCCTAATTCCAACCCTAACCCTAATTCCAACCCTAACCCTAATTCCAACCCTAACCCTAATTCCAACCCTAACCCTAATTCCAACCCTAACCCTAATTCCAACCCTAACCCTAATTCCAACCCTAACCCTAATTCCAACCCTAACCCTAATTCCAACCCTAACCCTAATTCCAACCCTAACCCTAATTCCAACCCTAACCCTAATTCCAACCCTAACCCTAATTCCAACCCTAACCCTAATTCCAACCCTAACCCTAATTCCAACCCTAACCCTAATTCCAACCCTAACCCTAATTCCAACCCTAACCCTAATTCCAACCCTAACCCTAATTCCAACCCTAACCCTCTTTCCAACCCTAACCCTCTTTCCAACCCTAACCCTCTTTCCAACCCTAACCCTCTTTCCAACCCTAACCCTCTTTCCAACCCTAACCCTCTTTCCAACCCTAACCCTCTTTCCAACCCTAACCCTCTTTCCAACCCTAACCCTCTTTCCAACCCTAACCCTCTTTCCAACCCTAACCCTCTTTCCAACCCTAACCCTCTTTCCAACCCTAACCCTCTTTCCAACCCTAACCCTCTTTCCAACCCTAACCCTCTTTCCAACCCTAACCCTCTTTCCAACCCTAACCCTCTTTCCAACCCTAACCCTCTTTCCAACCCTAACCCTCTTTCCAACCCTAACCCTCTTTCCAACCCTAACCCTCTTTCCAACCCTAACCCTCTTTCCAACCCTAACCCTCACCCTCTTTCCAACCCTCACCCTCTTTCCAACCCTCACCCTCTTTCCAACCCTCACCCTCTTTCCAACCCTCACCCTCTTTCCAACCCTAACCCTCTTTCCAACCCTAACCCTCTTTCCAACCCTAACCCTCTTTCCAACCCTAACCCTCTTTCCAACCCTAACCCTCTTTTCAACCCTAACCCTAACCTTCTTTTCAACCCTAACCCTAACCTTCTTTTCAACCCTAACCCTAACCTTCTTTTCAACCCTAACCCTAACCTTCTTTTCAACCCTAACCCTAACCTTCTTTTCAACCCTAACCCTAACCTTCTTTTCAACCCTAACCCTAATGGAAAAATAAAAATATTTTCTTTATTTTATTAGTTGTGCCTACCTATGGGGGTGATAATCGGGGGGTTTATTTACTTTTTCTTTCATTTTGATCACTGTGAGAGTGATGAAAATGAAAGAATGGAATCTGCAGCCGGCAGATTCGGGCGGGCGCACTGCGCATGCGCCCGCCATTTTCTAAGATGGCGGCGCCCATGAACCGGACCCGCCGGACACCGGGAGCGACAGGGGGACTTAGAAGGTGCCGGGGGAGGTGAGAGGGGGTGAGGGGGTTATCGGAATCTGGCGGGGAGCAGAGGGAATGGGAGGGGGGCAGATGATGACAGCGGCGGCAGATCGCCGCTGTCATTCAGTTGCGGGGGGGGCGATCGCCGGTGGGGGGGTGGAATCGGTGTCTCCAGCCATGTCCGATGCTACAGCAGCATCGGCCATGGCTGGATTGTAATATTTCATCAATTTTCATTGATGAAATATTACTATCGCTCTGATTGGCTGTTTCACTTTTAACAGACAATCAGAGCGATCGTAGCCACGTGGAGGCGAAGCCACGCCCCCTGTGGCGAAAAACAAAGCCCCCTGTATCTGCGGGTCGGGTGACCTTTCAGTGACCTAGGTCACCCGACCCGCAGGGGGGCTTTAAAGTCATGACGCCACATTGGCGTCATGGGTCGTTCTGGCACGACTTTTCATGACGCGTACGTGGCGTCAAAGGTCGTGAAGGGGTTAAAATTACTAGCCCCCAAATTTGCTTTAAGCCAAATATTAAATTTCAAACACAGTAATGTTAATTGCCTCAATATTTCAGCAGCCCATTTATTTTTTGAATACAAGGTGTTGATGGACATTAGGAAGCCTAGATTCTCAGACCATAAGATGATCCTGGAATTCTGATGAACAGATCCCCATAAAAAGATGCCCATGAGTGCAGCAATCAATTCTAATACCAATTATCCTTATCTACCCCGATAGAAATCCAAGGTAGTGGAATCTTTTGGACAGTCCAGTGAGAGTTAAATAAAATTGCGCATCCTTCCGAGTTGCTGATCGAAAAATTAAACAGGAAATTATCTGCTGAAATGAAATTCGATTGCCAACAAGACTTTCCATTAAAATCAGCAAGAAATCTTAACCAAATCTTGGCATCCTTCTTTAGGTCAGAGCAAATTCTGATATGAGAATTAGGGATGAAAATCCTTTAGACGCTTCATACAGGCATCTTGAAAATGGCCTACCTGTTGGAATAACCCTAGTTGCAAAATTGAGTAGACCCAATAGAGATTGTAGATTCTTTAAAGTAATCTTGTCTTTACTGACAAAATTTACTAAAGCGTTGTGAAGCTTAGCTACCTTATCAGACGGGAGTATTGATTCCATTGCAGTAGAATCCAGCGTTATGCCTAAGAATTCAATACATCTACATGGTAAAACTGTCTTTTCATGTGCGATTGGAATTCCGAAATTCTCACATAGACTAATAAAGTTGGAAAGAGCTTTGGAACAATCAAAAGTGTTGCATGGGCCTACCAGTAAAAAATCGTCCAAATAGTGTAAAATACCAACATTGCTGGAATTCCTCTCCAAAACCCAATGTAAAAAAGATGAAAAATTTTCAAAGTAGTAGCAGGACAAAGCAAAGCCCATTGGCAGGCATTTGTCAAAGAAATAGATGCCATTTAAATAAAAACCTAAGGAATTAAAGCCATCAGGATGAACTGGAAGGAGCCTGAATGCGGATTTGATATCCGACTTAGCCATCAGGGCATTAAGACCAAATTCTCTCAAAATATCAATGGCAGTGTCAAATGATGCATAGCTGACGGAACATAAAGAACTATCAACCTGGTCATTTAATGAATCACCGTACGGGTATGATAAATGGTGAATCAATCTAAAAGAGCCAGGTTCTTTTTTGGGGACAATGCCCAATGGAGAATCCTGAAATCTTTAAATGAAGGGGTCGAGAAAGGGCCAGCAAACCTGCCCAAACCCAATTCACTATTTATTTTCTCTTTAGCTATGTCATTGTGAAAGCTTAAAGAAGGTAAATTACTAACTATCTCGCAACCTGTGCCATTAAACGGAGGGACATGAAAACCAAAAGAGAAACCATTAAACAACAATTTACTGCTCTCCTTGTTTGGGTAAGTATTTAGCCAAACTAACATGTTTTCCAGATTCACTGGAGTTGGAGCTTTTAGAGTTAGCATCTTTGACCGTAGATTGCAGTGCGGGGTGAGAATTGCCGCAAAAGGAGCATTCATGCCTGAACTTACAATTGTGACTCCATTTGCAAAAGGATTCATTAAAAGCGAAACAAACCCCTTTTCTACTAGCTGTATTTGACAATTGTTTGGAAAAAGGCTACCTCTGAAGGAGCATTAGGTTTAACCATAATCCAACATCTTTAACCCCCCAACTCACTTGGGGGTGAACAGCTAATTTCTGCCTAAATGCTTAGTCATAAAGCCATGCAGAACCTCCAAAATTTCTGTATGCCTCGAGGATGATATCTAGATGCTGAAACAATTTACTGCACAGGCTAGGGTATTTTTCTCCTAGGACAGACGAATAAATTGAAAATGCCTGCAACCAAATGTTAACAGATTTTGGAGATACCCCCTTGTTTTCCTCCGAATCAAACTTATCGTCTTTTTTTATCAAATTTATTCGAAATCTCTCTACGAGGCAGAAGGGAGAATGAATCGATATAACTACCTTGCCAAATAAGATCTTTTGTGCTTGAATTTAAATGGAAGCCTAATGGAGATAGCTCGCAAGTAAGGGTTTCCTTAAATGTGTTTTTGGGGAAGGGTAATCCCACTGCCACAGGGTCATTAGACAAATTAATATCTGCACTTTCCAGAGGCTGTGATATGGGAGGGATAGCTCCACTTAATGTCTCAGCTAGAACATTTCTAAACATTTTTTTATATCCTGCATGGACATGCACACATCAAAGTTCTGACCCTTCCTGGGATTGTTGTCAGGTGATGATCGTGGTGGAGCACAGCCAGCGCTCAAGCCCTCCATGTTGGGCGAGCACCGCTGAGAAGGTCCAGGATCTGCCGAGTCCTCTTCTTCATCGGAAGATGCTTCCCGCTGCTCCGGCAGTGCTTGTATAAAAGGCGCCGGGGCATTATTTCTCATGGCCGCCGCGGTGCTTGTACGACCGCGACGCCCTTCTGCCCTGCCGGCGGAAACAGCTGCTGGGTCCGGCCCTTGACGATGACGTTGCCGAGAATCCCGCGCTGGGCTGCGAGATTTGCTAGCTGCTGGGCGGCGGGATTCTCTGCCTCTCTCGCGACGGGACGTCCTGGAGCGCTGAGGAGATGATGACGGGGAATAGGCCGATGGAGGACGCCTTTTCCTTCCGCTGGACACTGAGGCTGTTGTGGCTGGAGCCTGTTGAACTTGCGGCTGTGACTGGGAGCACGGGTTTGAGGTAATGGGGGTAGCGTAAGATACTGCCAAATTAGGTTTCATAGCTAGGCAGTTCTTCAGCCAGTCCACACCATCTTCCTCCCCAGCCCTAGACAGCATTTGTTGAAGGAGGGCTTCCATATCTTCAGGGAGAATCATCTTATCTTCAGTGTAGATCGCTGACTGAGGAGAAAACGGCTAACCTCTGTGTTTATATAATACAAAAAAGACCACCAAAATGTCTTTTCACCAATCATAGCCCATTTAGAACGGCGCTAACCAATGAAAACATAGCCAGTTAAAACCGTTTCCAGGCAGATTCCACCTCACCTCAGGCTTAAATTAACCTTTTAATATGATAAACGTAATGAAAATACGGTCCGCATGGCCATGGGACCCCCCCTTTATTCCTGTATGTTTACGGGGGGGGACTTACATTCTGTTGGTTGCCGTCTTATGTGATCTTGATTGTTTTCTCAAAAATTTTACAAACAATCCAGACATTTAATTCTTTTACTTATAGATCACCAACCTATTCTGCAGCGTTGTAATGAGGGAGGAAACTGAACTACCTAGAGAATCCCCAAGCAATTATGAGGAAAACATACAAACACCAAGCTGTAGGATTACATTTTGAACATGGCGGGCCTTATGCATGAAAACAGTTAGTGCCCTGAGTAACCAATCAGATCGTGAATAAACTAAACTTTATAATTTGTTTTCTATAAAAACTGTCTCAGGTCAACTCTGTGAATATAGATCTCGAGTTTGTGGATTACGTCTTCCCAAAGGTGAAGTTTCAGGAGATCAGAGTTATTATTTGTAGGTTTCTCCTAGGCACTTCATTCTGTGAAGACCAAAGGTTCATCTGCCTCATATATTTTTGATATGGTTAAGTTGGGCATCATTGTTAAAGATTTTGAATTGGAGGCAAGGAGCCTTTAAAGAGTTATTCTCGAGAAACTAAGGTATCCTCTATTAATGGAGTGGGAGACAAGGTACTGATTGCTGGTAGGCTGACTGTTCAGAACCCCGGAGGTTCTAGGAACTGAGCTGAGGTAGACTTTAGGTGGTTGGCTGAGGGTTCTAGGAACTGACCTGAGGTAGACTTTAGGTGGTTGGCTGAGGGTTCTAGAAACTGACCTGAGGTGGACTTTAGGTGGTTGGCTGAGGGTTCTAGGAACTGAGCTGAGGTGGACTTTAGGTGGTTGGCTGATCTGAGCAAAATCTACAAGTTTCGCTAACTTATCTAATGTGTACAGAGGCCTTTACAATCTTCTAAATAACCATTTTAAGTTTCTATAAAGTGTGATGTTCTTTTAGTTTTCTGGATAATATTTATTAATTAAAACATTTGCCAAATGAGCTAATTTACTGCATCAGTTTGTTAAAACCAGCATTTTTTTGTTTGCTTCCCATTTAATTATTGTGACCCTCAGGTCGTGTGCACACACTGTGGATTCTGCTGCGGTTCCGTAGCGGATTTGGCCCCGCGGATCCGCAGCAGTTTCTGCTGCAGTGTACAGTACCATTATTCCCTATGGGAAATGGAAACTGCAGTTTCTAAACCGCAGAAAGAATTGACATGTCTATTCTTTCGCGGATTCCTCAGCGGTTTACCATCTCCTCCATTGTGGAGATGATAAACCGCAGGGCAAAACCGCAGAATAATCCACAGATAAACCGCAGATCTTTTGACCTGCAGATTTATGTGCGGATTTTGAAAATCCGCGCGGATCAATCCGCAGCAGATTCCGCAGCGTGTGCACATAGCCTCAGGGTCTTGTTGATACTAACAACTCATCACACTGTTTACTTATGCTGTACTTGTTAATATAAACTTTGGGCATTGTAGCTATGTCCTGACGTGTTCATCCTTTTCATGTGCGCGGTGTCAGGGGCAATGGGCATGGATCTACCATGTTGTGTTTATGTCATTTACAGTGTGAGTCATTTACAATGTGAACAGAGCTGTTTGGTATTGCAATCTTATCAGAAGATTCCCACCCGGAAAAGTAAACTTAAACTTTGTTCCTGTGCCCTGTCAAAGCAATCTGTCCCTGTGTTACTGTAACTTATCTGCTTTTTATCTCTCCTTGGTTTAACGAGACTGATATTTGCTGAGCACTGTTAGCTGTCAACATTTTCCAACAATGTGTTTTTGTTTGAGTTTGTTCCTTAACTTTAGAGAAACATTTTCTTTTTGTAGCACAAATGCAAAATTCTCCTCCTTGGCCTATAATGGGACTGGTGGTGTTGCGCCTTAATGTGTCATCCAAGAATGCTTGTTTTGAGGGGTCTTCTGTCTTGTATGTATATATGTGTGTGTGTGTGTGTGTGTGTGTGTGTGTGTGTGTGTGTGTGTATATCTATATTTTTGTCAGATTCTTTTGCTTTCCCCGTGACTCATAATCCAGAAATGTCAGTGGCTGGATTAAAGATACAAGAGTCTGTCTGGATCCCAGAAACTCACTGCTTTTATGCACACACACTGATTACAAGCAAACAGGTCACAGGTAAGGATGTTACCTTTAGGGCCCTGTCACACATAGCGATCTCGCTAGCGAGATCGCTGCTGAGTCACAAGTTTTGTGACACAGCAGCGATCTCACCAGCGAGATCGCTGTGTGTGTCAGCGACCGGCCCCCCTGCTGGTATCGCTGATCGCTCTTGGAAACCGCTGGACATTTCTTCCATCGCTGGTTTCCCGCTGGCCAGCACGCATCGCTGCGTGTGACAGGCGGGAGACCAGCGATCAGCTGGTAACTAACGTACACATCGGGTATCTAAGGGACGCACGTCCCTTGGATACCTGATATGTACATTAGTTACCAGCTGATCGCTGGTCTCCCGCCTGTCACACGCAGCGATGCGTGCTGGCCAGCGGGAAACCAGCGATGGAAGAAATGTCCAGCGGTTTCCAAGAGCGATCAGCGATACCAGCAGGGGGGCCGGTCGCTGACACACACAGCGATCTCGCTGGTGAGATCGCTGCTGTGTCACAAAACTTGCGATGCGTGCTGGCCAGCGGGAAACCAGCGATGGAAGAAATGTAGCACAAATGCAAAATTCTCCTCCTTGGCCTATAATGGGACTGGTGGTGTTGCGCCTTAATGTGTCATCCAAGAATGCTTGTTTTGAGGGGTCTTCTGTCTTGTATGTATATATGTGTGTGTGTGTGTGTGTGTGTATATATCTATATTTTTGTCAGATTCTTTTGCTTTCCCCGTGACTCATAATCCAGAAATGTCAGTGGCTGGATTAAAGATACAAGAGTCTGTCTGGATCCCAGAAACTCACTGCTTTTATGCACACACACTGATTACAAGCAAACAGGTCACAGGTAAGGATGTTACCTTTAGGGCCCTGTCACACATAGCGATCTCGCTAGCGAGATCGCTGCTGAGTCACAAGTTTTGTGACACAGCAGCGATCTCACCAGCGAGATCGCTGTGTGTGTCAGCGACCGGCCCCCCTGCTGGTATCGCTGATCGCTCTTGGAAACCGCTGGACATTTCTTCCATCGCTGGTTTCCCGCTGGCCAGCACGCATCGCTGCGTGTGACAGGCGGGAGACCAGCGATCAGCTGGTAACTAACGTACACATCGGGTATCTAAGGGACGCACGTCCCTTGGATACCTGATATGTACATTAGTTACCAGCTGATCGCTGGTCTCCCGCCTGTCACACGCAGCGATGCGTGCTGGCCAGCGGGAAACCAGCGATGGAAGAAATGTCCAGCGGTTTCCAAGAGCGATCAGCGATACCAGCAGGGGGGCCGGTCGCTGACACACACAGCGATCTCGCTGGTGAGATCGCTGCTGTGTCACAAAACTTGCGATGCGTGCTGGCCAGCGGGAAACCAGCGATGGAAGAAATGTAGCACAAATGCAAAATTCTCCTCCTTGGCCTATAATGGGACTGGTGGTGTTGCGCCTTAATGTGTCATCCAAGAATGCTTGTTTTGAGGGGTCTTCTGTCTTGTATGTATATATGTGTGTGTGTGTGTGTGTGTGTATATATCTATATTTTTGTCAGATTCTTTTGCTTTCCCCGTGACTCATAATCCAGAAATGTCAGTGGCTGGATTAAAGATACAAGAGTCTGTCTGGATCCCAGAAACTCACTGCTTTTATGCACACACACTGATTACAAGCAAACAGGTCACAGGTAAGGATGTTACCTTTAGGGCCCTGTCACACATAGCGATCTCGCTAGCGAGATCGCTGCTGAGTCACAAGTTTTGTGACACAGCAGCGATCTCACCAGCGAGATCGCTGTGTGTGTCAGCGACCGGCCCCCCTGCTGGTATCGCTGATCGCTCTTGGAAACCGCTGGACATTTCTTCCATCGCTGGTTTCCCGCTGGCCAGCACGCATCGCTGCGTGTGACAGGCGGGAGACCAGCGATCAGCTGGTAACTAATGTACATATCAGGTATCCAAGGGACGTGCGTCCCTTAGATACCCGATGTGTACGTTAGTTACCAGCTCCCTGCATCAGCGCGCTGGCAACTAACGAACACAGCGACGCCGCACTGATCGCTAGTGAATCTGTCTGTTTGACAGCTCACCAGCGATCACATAGCGACTTACCAGCGATCCTGACACTTTGATATCGTTGTTGGGATCGCTGGCGAGTCGCTATGTGTGACTCCAGCTTTAGTAGCCAGTCAAACCCATTTGTGTCAACTTTTGTGCATGTTATCAGGCCAAAATCACCAGGGTATGTGAACTTTTGATCAGGGTCATTTGGATGATTTGGGTTGTCATTATGATTTAAAAAGAGAAAACACAGTAGTTTGACAATAAATTCACCCAACCACTAACCATGAGTGGAGAAAACGTTTTGGTGTTATCATTCATATTCTCTGGGGAAAAAAAGGCCAGAAAGCAAAAATTCTGCCGGGGTATGTAAACTTTTGAGCACAACTGTACACACTTATGGCAAGATCTTCTAAAACCCCTCGGAGGATGTGAACTGCCTGGAATAATCATGCTGGTCTTAAACCAACCTATTGATCACCTGTACGTAGGATAGGTTATCAATATGAGATTGATGGTGATTTGGCGCTCCCACTGATTAGGTGAAATCCACTCCTTTTTTTCGATGGATGGACAGAACTCGGGCCATACATTGATTAGAGGCCATTGCTGAAGACTGCACTTTATCTCCCATTAATTTGAATAGAAGATAAGGATCAGTATATTTGCATCCAACCCCTGACAGCAGATATCGGACAGATCTGATACTGATGATCTATCCTATGCATAGGACATCAATAGGTTAGTCCTGACAGCCCAATTTTAAACGGCTACAATATATATGTCTCAATCTGGAGCATCCGCCATGGCCTTGCATTTCAAAGGTTAGCCTATTGAATTCATTGGCATCATATAATGCTTAATTTCCCCAATAATGGCCCTGTAGGGGAATAACATACTAGTGGCCATTTTCCATTTAAGAGGTAAACATCCGGTGATCATCTTAACTTTTAAGGAACGTAATCAAGAAAAAAGTGATTATTGTCGAAAGTTTGCAACCTCTTTTTACACAAAGTTTTGGGGATGAAGGATATGCAAAACTGCACGAAGAGTCTTTAAAATACTTTTACATAAGTAGAGTGATCGTTTTAGTTTAAAGTTTGAAGGTAGACATAAGTCCACCGAGTTCAACCTATAACCTAACATATTGATCCAGAGGAAGGCAAAAACTCCAGAAAGCAGATATTAACTGCCTCGTATTAATGGAAAAATGTATGTGCTGCTGCTTCACCCCATCACCAGCACAGAATGATCACGGGTGTCTGTTGGTCATTTGCCTTTCATGTGTGATCTCTTGGCAGTAAACAATGAAAGGATAGTTTACATTCTCCTTGTAAATGGTAGTAATTGCACCCTGGTGACTATTATAGCACCTTTCCATCACTGTGCGGTTTGGTCTATGGAGCCGTCATGTAAAGTCCTAGTAATATGTTCTTGGCCAGGTACACTGTATTATTCACACTCCATTGCTGAAGAGTAACTCAGGGAGAAAGTGTGATCTAAGTGTGTGTCATCCCACTGATTCCATATCCAGGAAAATAACAATCCACATAAGCTAGGGCACGCTCACATTACCATTTGCAGATGGTATTCTGTCTTTTACCTTAGCGTAAGTCTTTAGCTAGTTGGCCAAAGTAATATAGTAAATAAGCATTGTCCAGTGTCTGGACTTTATAAAGTGTTCCTGGCAGTGGGTACATGCTGCCCACTTTAAAAGTTGTTGGGGACCGAGCCACACGGAAGGCTGGTCAGGCCGGTGGGTCTCTGGCGGCTTCTCCCCTCCCATTGCTAATGACTGGGGTCTCTCACTATACACAGAGAGAGACCGGTCACTCAAAGGGAGGGGGCGGGTAGAAGCAATCTGCCTGTCAGACTAGTGTTCTGTGTAGCTCGGTCCCTGGTGGCATTTAAAGTATGTTCTCTCTGAAATGTTGCCGCGTTTCAGAGTCAAACATACATACATGACTGAAATCATACAGCCAGTGTCTGGTGCATGCTGCCCGTGGTTCAGGCTGCATGTATCCTGTGACAGGTTCCCTTTAAGTTCAGTCCTGACCCCAAGAATTGATTGGCAAACACTGGAAAACCGAAAATCTTGAATGTTCAGAATCTTATTGAAAATGCCAGAGAGATATTTGCTTGTGTATCATTTCTTTCAGAAAGGCCACCATGCTCGTTAGGTAGAAGTTGGCTGAAAGATTGGTGACTGTAATTCTTTTAACCCGGAGATTAACCCTATATCTACAGATAATAATGTTTGGGGATATGACTGGTTACCTTTTAATTCTTGTATGTATAGGAACCTTACAAGAGTTACTTCTATCAAAATATCAATAGGTGTAGCACACTCGGTCATATAAGCCAAATGGCATGTGTTATAGCAGACACACATCCTCCGCTCTTGAATAACGGCTTGTGCAGATGACTAATTTAATCAGATGAGTGCTATCCATAGTTTTCACGGATATCACTCATACCCATGTTATTCTATGGGGCCGTGCACATGTGGTCCCAGGAAATTAATCGCAGCATTCTTTTTTTCTAGAATGTTGCTGCCCTTTTAAAGAAGACCACCTAAAGTTTAAAATGTCTTTTTTGAGAAATGTAAAACGTCTAATATACTCTTCACGTATCAATGAACCTGTCAATCTCTTGTCAGCACACAATGATTTTGGTCTCTCGGGGGAGAGAGCACCGTCCAAGGTGTTTGGCAGCAAACTATTCTCCTCTTCCCTTTGAGAAAATAAATCAGAGACCATGCTAACTGGTGTTTAGCAGAAAGACTAAAATATGAGAATTCACCTCCATGAGATGCAATGTGTGGCCAACTAGGGGACATCATGACTATTTATGACTAGCATGTATAATGTGTACATACATTAAAGTCATTGACTCAGCTTCCTGCAATCTGGCTGGAGGACCTTGCTCCCAACATTTCCTCTCAGGGATCAAAGTTTCTAAAAGTGAAATAGTTTATATTCTCAGTGTGGAAAAATCTAATAAAGAATTATTCCACTACGATGCTATGTTCCTTATCAGTTCACTTTTGTAAACTTTGATGTATTCCTGATAGCCCTTACATAGTTGGTGCAGGCTTCATGGAGGCTGTAATTCTCCAGTGTTACGGTAACTTTGACATATTGTAGAAGAGATTACGTATGTGAAACTGTCCTCAATCTTTACTGTATCTCAATCTTTACTGTATCTCTTCTGTCTCTGCCTTTCTCGCAGATCTGTGATGTCATCCCGGTGGGCCGAGCCTGGGAGCTCCCTTGGAACATTGAAGCTTCATGTTTCACTATGACTGTTAGAGCAGAGGAATTGTGAAGCCGCCGGACAGATGAGGAGTGAGCTGCTTCATTGATTACAAAACCACTGGATTATAAAGCCTCGAAAAGAAGGATTTTTTTTCCCCTTTTCTCCAGGATTTCCAAATTTTACTCTGTGCCTAAAATCTGATTTAGCACTGGTTGTGGACATTCGATGGTCTACACCATGTGTCATGTCATAGTAACATGCCGCTCTATGCTGTGGACCATCCTGAGCATTGTCGTTGCCTTTGGAGAGCTCATAGCTTTTATGAGTGAGGACTGGCTGATTGGCAAAGCAAAGAGCACAAATATCGATAACAGGACCGGCGGTCACCATGAGCCTTATCGGCCAACATTGGGCATCTATGGACGTTGTATCAAAGTGCCTAAAGTACAGTACTTCAGAAGAGATGCGCTTTGTGGGCCGTATGCGGAGCATTTCGGTGAGATAGCGAGTGGCTTCTGGCAGGCTACAGCTATCTTCCTTGCCGTGGGCATATCCATCCTCTGTATCGTAGCTTTTGTTTCTGTTTTTACAATGTGCGTGCAAAGTGTAATGAAAAAAAGTATATTCAATGTGTGCGGGCTGCTACAAGGAATTGCAGGTACGTAATCAATGAGAATATTCTGTATTTTGTGTGCCATAATTCTCACTTATCACTTTTCTGTCTCTCTATATCTCTGGTCTCCAACCTGTGGCTTCCAAAATGTCTCAGCAACAGATGGGAATCCACAGGTTGGACAGACACTTCTAATATGGATGCAGCAGAGCTCTAGGAGTTTCGCTTAGTCATCTCTTTGGTGCCTTGGTGTTTAGCAGAAAGGTAAAGTATGTAGTGTTGACCTCTAGAAAATGCATTGGCCCACTAAGGGCTGGTTCTGTGAGAAGAGACATTAGATTTACAGATGTGCACAGTGGCCAAAGTAAATGAAGGCATTGAAGGAGCTTGATGATTATATGAACTTCACATTGTCGTCCACCTCATGCCGATCTATAAGTGAATGTCTGGTTGTTGTAACTAGCATTGAGATGTATCACTGCATACAGACGGATGGTTACTTTCCACCAGGGCTGTGGAGTCAATAAGCCAAACCTCCGACTCCTAAATTTCCCCAACTCCTACTCCACAGCATTGGTCACTACTGAGCATGTGCGTAAAGTGCAGCACAGATTCATCTCAACTAAAAGCTGAGACCTTAGATCAGAAACAGAACAGACATGTATAGGACATTTCATCACTTTCCCAAATTACTATGAAAACATTTACAGCACGTGCTGCACTGTACTACTGTACTCGGTTTATTATATCTTTTAGGAGCCTGGGTTTGTCTTATTTTATTCCAAGTCCACTAATTTGACTGCACAGCCCTGCATTCTACCTGATGGATTATTACCTTCTCTACCTCAAGGTTCACTTTGGTTGTTGCATATCAACGGTCGGGACCTTGTCAATATTTGTATATGGTAATCTCCAGTGTTCTTGTCAGATTTGCTCCATAGTCACTGGAACTGGCTATAGTACGGCAATTTAACACCATAGTATATAGACACATACGGGGCAACTTTGCTTCTTTTGCACATGTCACTTTTTTGGCTATGCTTGTTTGTCCATCTCCTATCTATCTGTTGTGTATCTATACATTTTCTATTTTTCTCCTTTTTGTCCTGATTGTAATCAGCCCATTTTCCTTTCGGCTCAAAATAGAGACTTTCTCAACCCAAGTGTTCTGCTGTTTTAAGCCGAAATGTTGCATGAAGTCATTAAACTCCATTTTCTCACCATCTGATGCCAATGTTTGGAGTGCTGCCCCCATTTTTTTATTTATCTATATGGAAAACCAAATAATGTTGGCAGTGCTCCAGATAAATCATATGCAAAAGAAAACTAGTTTATTTGCCCTTGTACATGGTGGCCACATTTTGAGTCATTAACAATTATCAAAGGCTCATATGTTAATGGGTAGTGATGAGCCAACGTGCTCAGATAAGGTGATATTCGAGCATGTTCGTAGGGTAACTGAGTGACATCAGCATCCTCGAATAATATGGTCGAATCCCCGCCGCTGCATGTCTCGGGCTGTTCGATAGTCGCAACACGTGCAGGGGATTGCCTGTTCGTTAGGCAATTCCTGCATAACAGCCGTGAGACATTGAGCTGCAGAGACTCGAACACATCTTCGAAGTACGCCGAAGTCACTGGGTTACCCGACGCGCATGCTTAGATAACACCTTATCAGAGCACGTTCGCTCATCACTATTGAGCCAAAACGTTGCCTCTATGCACATGGTTGAACAAACCAAAGTGCTGCCAACATTTTAGGGTTGTTTGGGACACAAGTGATGGGTTTGTACCACTTGCTATATCGGAGTATCTCTTTTCAGGTATTTGTGTGTGAGCAGCGCAGAGTTTTACTTGGAATAAGTCTGTATAAGAGTATCCTAATATTGCTGTGATCTCGCTCTGTAAAGTGTGAAGACAAACATGCCCGCTGCACTAGACAGTTTGATCTTCAGACAGGTGCCACTGGGGCTGAAGGAAGCCAGAGGACCAGGAGGAAATGAGATTTGGCGCGGGCTCGAGCTGTTGACAGACATGTTTAAATGATAGCAGTTTAGTTCTATTTTTGCTGCCGCCTATGGAAATTCATATTGAGGGCAGGAGCGCTGCACAGCTCTTACCACATGGCACAGACTAATGAGATTAAGGCCACAAAGGAGCCGGATCTGACATCTAGCTGTGAAGAGACATACAACAGGCAGCCGCTTTGTTTCCCTAGTCATTTTCTCCTTCTAGTAACATAATTGGAGAGACCTCGATGGTTTCTGCTGCTCACGTGTCCCGCAAACTCCAGAAATTAGATCAAGAATTTACGTTGGCGTTGGGTAGATGGTATTTAACGTTTGATTAAAATTTATATAAAATCTTATTCAAGGCATGTTGTGAAGGAGAGACCACAATGGTCAAACAGACCGAGGGTCTCCTTACCCAAATGTATAACCTCATATATGCCTATGGGGCTGTAAGTTCAGGACAGGAGACAATTTTGGCATTGTGGTCAGTTTATCATGGCTAGTCCTAACACATAGTTAAACATTTGCAGATGAATAACAGAGGAACTGCATTAACACTGACGAATCATGAAACTGAATACAGATTAGATATTAGAAAAAAAAATTTTGACAGTGAGGGTGATCAATGAGTGGAACAGGCTGCCACGAGAGGTGATGAGTTCTCCTTCAATGGAAGTCTTCAAACAGAGGCTGGACAGACATCTGTCTGAGATGATTTAGTGAATCCTGCATTGAGCAGGGGTTTGGACACAATGACCCTGGAAGTCCCTTCCAACTCTAACATTCTAGCATTCTATGTCTTTTTTTTTTTTTTGAGAATGCAACAATTTACTCATATGAACATGTCAGGCTGATAAAGTTCTCTTCTATAAATCCAAAGTTGTTACTTATCTTCTAATTGCTAATTTTGAAGTAAATTGCTGCCCATGTAATATATTCTGGCTAATAGAGTATGATCTTGAGCAAAGGACCATCCCTCTGTGATGGCTATATGCCATGGCACAGAACTTGGATTGTGGTTATCGAATATATAATTACCTTGTAATGTCTTCACATCCTGTTCCGTGCCGATGTGTCCAGATCCCAGAATTCCAAGCGGTGTAAGTTCACCGACCGCCTTATTGGGACACCCAAGTGATGGGTGTCTCAATATGGAAACTGCTGGTGGTATCCGCTTCTTGTGCGGTACCACCAGCGGAACACCGTCGCAACACACACACACTGTACACGCCGTACACACCACACACACTCTGTATCTGCTGTACGCACCACACACACTCTGCATATGCGGTATACGCCGCACGCAGCCTCTTGCGCGGTACCACCAGGGGAACACTGTCGCAAACACACCGCAGCCGGGATCAGCCGAATGATTCACTGTCCGCCGCCACCTTTGTACAGGAAGAGCGCATGCACAGTTATAATGTGACCGCCGCTATCTGTCTACAGGCAGAGGAAGTCGATCACATTAAAGGGTTTGTCCCACGAACGATAGTTCATTTTAAAAATTTTCTGTGTCTGACCGTACGGAGCATACCACATCTCCTGGCCAGGGGAGGAAGCAAAAGACAGTACTGACATTACAGCAGGAGATCGCAGAGGATTCATTTTGTGAGGTAAAATATTTCACTGACTATTTTTAAACAATATTTTACCTAGCAAAATGTATCGTCTGCGATCTCCTGCTGTAATGTCAGTATTGTTTTTTGTTTCCTCCCCTGCCCAGGAGCTGTGGTATGTTCTGTACACGGTCAGACAGACCATTTTTAAAATGAACTTAGGTGGGTAAGCACATGGGGTAGGGGGGGCAGATTCTCAACGCTGCAAAGCCTGCCCCCATTGTGACATTACGGCCCTCCCGATGCGATAGCATCAGGCTTCCATCTAGTATACCCTATAAGAGTTTCCACTACTAGTTGTTTTTTAACAATATAGAAAGATTGATCATCCATTTCTGGTAGAGTGTCTATTTGAGGCTAGTTTTAAAGAGGACCTGTCACTTGCCATATTTAATTATGTAATTGTTCTACCTGATGTTCTCACTATGGCATGGTTTTTCTTTTGTTCCTGCACCTCTTCATTCCCAACAAATGGCCTCCTCTTCCCGGTATAGAAATCTAATCTTGTTATTTAAATTGGCTTGGTGTACCAGAAGTATCAATGATGACACTCACTTGACTAAAAGGCCTGTCACACTAAGCGATATCGCTAGCAGTGTCGCTTTAATGTCACTGGTTTTTGTGACGTTATAGCGATATTGCTATGTCTGATACTTACCTCCGACCGCTCCCCTGCTGGTTATCACTGATCGCGCGAGAACGTCCTGGGCCGTTTCTCGTCAGGCGCTTCCTGCTGTGGAGACGAGCGATGCGTGGAGCCGGGCGGGACCCCCGACCCCTGTGATGTCACTGGTGAGATCTGCCTGTGTGGCAGCTCACTAGCGACCACTTAGCGATGCACCAGCGATCCTGACCGCGTCATATCGCTGGTCGGGATCGCTGGTGCATCGCTAAGTGTGACGGCACCTTAAGGCTAGTTTCACATTAGCGTTTTTTTTTGCGCATGCGTCATGCGTACCTATGTTTAACATGGCGTACGCATGGTCTTGCGTTTGCATGCATTCGTCTGCGTTTTTTCAAGGTGTGCGTCTAGATGCGCCAGAGGCAACCTGTTGCATTTTTGGGTCCGTCCAAAGGCGTGAAAAAAAGCATGCGTTCACTTGCGCACGGAATGCATCATAACGCATTACAGTCTATGGGAACGCAGGTGTATGTATGGACATGCGTACGCCTGCGTTTGCGTACGCATGCGTTTTATGAGTACACAGGTGTAGACACTGGTTTGACACCTGGAGATCGAATGCGCATAAAAAAAACACATGCAAAAACGCATGATGCGTTTTTGCATGCGTTTTTACTTGCGCACACAAAGACGCTAATGTGAAAGTAGCCTAAAAAAGATAAAATTTCAATGCAGGAAGAGGAAGCCATATCTCAGAAACGATGAGGTACAGGAACAGAAGAAAGACGTCAAATTCAGAACATCTACATTTACACAAAGTAAAAAAAAAATACATATTTATGGCAAGTGCCAGGTGATCTTTAAAGGGGTTGTCCAGGACTTTTACATTGATGGCTTATCCTTAGGATATGTCATCACCATGCACTACACATCCGCCTACTATTGATTCATATAAGTGGAGCATGTGAGGTGATTGGCTGGGGTGCCCGGTATTACATCTACACCAATCACAAATATTTATGACTTATCCTCAAGGTCCTGAAGCACCCCTTTAAGTTTTCAACTATATGTTGTAACTGTATATAATAAATTGTATGTATTGTGCAGATCTAGGCAGATATACCTCTGTAATAATGGGTGACAGCCGTTAAATTGCCCTGAGATCTGTTCTTGAATTGACTCGGTGAATGAAGGTTAATTAGCTATTATTGGAGCAAACAATCACAGATCCACTGGCAGCCGCCATCCTATTTATCTAGGTTTTTTCCTCGTGGGTAAACACAGCTGAGTGGCATGATCTTCTGTGTGCGATATTCCGTGTGCAGAGCACAGAAGTGTTTTCTTCCAGAAAATCCAAACCATTGTGAGACTTTGTAGGATTTTCGCTTCACATTCGACACTTTGCCATTACTTATCAACATTTCACTTTTTAAAAACAGTTTGTTCTTTGTGAATCTGGAAAGTTTTACTGATTTATGTAATTATTTTACCAAATCAAAGATTCCTGTAGATACCAGTAAATGATGAAACATTTGCCTGTCTAGGAAGTTCCAGCATAACTTTATATTACTCATAATCAAGTAATCGCCTCGTGGGAACTTATGCTTTAGAATTGTGATATATACATTGCATAAAAATCTAATTAATTGGCCAGTTTTGACAATAATGAACAATCTTTCATTTTTACATACTAACGTTTAACGACGTTCAAAACCTCCGATCAGCTGGATTAGGTTTTTATCTTCAGCATTAGTTGCATAATTGGCTGAAAAAGCCTCAATATTGGCTGACAGGCTGTGAAATGTTTGGGACCATTGCTAAACGATCAATCATCATTGCATTTTTATCCAATGTGTATGGAGGGCTTCAGTGTTGACTTATCGGTTGGCCACCTAATTAACTGCTAGTCTATTGCCTTCCCTTCTTTGTCACCGCCATCACTGGCAGCTGCAGCAAATAAGATTTAGCATGGAGTGAAGGGGTCCTGTCATCCCAATAATCCCTTTATATGTCCTATTAGGGCATATGGATGTCAGATTGGGTTCTTGGCTTGATGAGTATT
The DNA here is from genome assembly GCF_039654945.1 of Dendrobates tinctorius. Taxonomy (NCBI): domain Eukaryota; kingdom Metazoa; phylum Chordata; class Amphibia; order Anura; family Dendrobatidae; genus Dendrobates; species Dendrobates tinctorius. Next base: position 15,953,389 of record NW_027361751.1, on the reverse strand, counting down.
AGCCGGTCTGCAATGAACAGCTGGCATCACTATGCCTGGAGGATTTCGTTGTTTTGTATGTTATGCCAAGCACTGAACCAATGGTCCCAAACTGATTTACCCACCTGCTCTAATAATAATAAAGAGCCCATCTAATACTTAGTGCCTTATCGCAGTATTGGTTAGTTTTATGTAATCCATGAGAAAACTTAACAGGACCCTGCAATTATAGCCACATAAGCAATGATCAAAGCAGTAGGAATTGTTGGATTTTGCAGGAGCTGCAGTCTTATGCTGTACGAGGCCATATTGAGTGGACAACAGATGGTTTTGTGTCCACCATTACAGTTTGTTGATATATTTAGTAATTCCCCTCTGTACTATATTCTCAGCAGTTTGTTTTGTTCCTTTCTGTAATCCTCCATGTTGTGATGATGAAGATAATGGTTGCTGTATGTCCCAAGTAAAACAGTTCATTCTCCTCAAATGTCTGAATGCTAATGATTCTGCTGAAGACTGAAATCTGCAACAGGATCATGGGGGAAAAAGCTCATGTATTGATAAACGTTATACCTGTGCCCCTGTACACAGGAGATGAAGATGTGATGAACCTGTCTATTTAGGCAGGAGCTGCCAACCATAGGAGGAGGTCTCCTGAATTTCACCCAATTGATAATATTGCGGAAAAGAAGGATTGTACTGTGCAAATTCTGCTCCTTTAGTTCTAATAATCAACCACCAGAGATGTCTAACAGCGGCCTTTCTACTCTTCCTTGAACACACACTTATTGGGAGGTCTTGAAGGATCGCTGTTACTTATCATTCTGTTCACATCTTAAGTGTGGCCTGCTTGTCTAATCAGGCTATTGAGATGTTTGCCGATTAGGCCTGTTTCACACTTACGTTTTTCCTGTGCGTTGGCAGCCGCTAAAATGGCGGATTTACGGATCAGTGGGCGGTGAAACACCAACAGGAGCCACCGGGACCGTTGGTGCGCCAGGATCCGCCGATTTCGGAATTTTAAAGGAACCGCGGCTGAAAAGAAAAAAATGACTACCGGCGATGTAGCGGTCAGAGGAGGCGACATCTCGGGCGATGTCGCAGTGAGTGGAGGCGAGATCTCGGGCGATGTCACGGTGAGTGGAGGCGAGATGAGGCGAGATCTCGGGCGATGTCGAGGTGAGTGGAGGCGAGATCTCGGGCGATGAAGAAGAGAGAGAGAGATTTTTTATCCAGCAGCCAGATTGGATTTAGGGTTAAGCATGTAGCAAAAGAGGAAAATACGGATCCGGACAACAAAAAAACGTTGCATTGTCTGTTCGGTGATCTCAGCGGACGCCAAAATTTTGGCGGATCAGCAGAAATACGGATGCAACGGACGATCCTCAGTCAAAATCCGCCGATAATGAAAGTCAATGGGGAAAAAACGGATCCGCCAAGATAAATGGCGGATCCATTTTTTTTTTTTTGCAAATCGTCGGATTTTGACTGATGGTGACAAACGGATGTGTGAAACAGGCCTTAGCAAACGATTACCGTCACAGGACATCTCGTTTAAACAAGCCCTTCGAATTTTCATTTTTTCCAACATCTTGAGTTGGTAAAATTGATGTATGTCTCTCTTCCCAGGAACGACCAAAACAATGCCTGAAAACATTCATGGCTGTCTTCTTTTGGTTGTGTTTTACACCAATTTTGCCCTTTTTTGGACTGAGACATTCCCATGATTGTTTTCAAAAATACACAGAAATCTGGCAAATGTTGGACAGTCAGTTATAGATTTTGCACAACCAATTTTTCAAGTATGTGTCAGGTTTGTTGGCCCAATCTGGACCCAATCAATGATCAAATTAGAATAAATGTGCTGAAATCAATAGATTCAGCTGCCATCCATTTGTAGACTTGATGCGGCTGTGTGTTTTTGTGAACTACTATTGATGGCCTCTTCTGCCAATTGTTTACTGATTTGAGCCTCACTGAAGTTCAAAGGTGTTACTAGAAGCTTGAGGCTATGTGCACACGCTGCAGAATGGGGTGCGGATTTGGCCGCGCGGATTTTGTAAAATCCGCAGGTAAATCTGCAGGTCAAAAGACCTGCGGATTGCTCTGCGGTTTTGCCCTGCGGTTTTTCATCTCCACAATGGAGCAGATGGCAAACCGCAGCGGAATCTGCAGAAAGAAAAACCGCGCGGAAAAATCCGCAGGAAAACCGCACGGAAAAATCCACACAGTCTGCACTGTGGTTTTTTATTCCCATAGGGAATAATGGTACTGTACACCGCAACAAAAACTGCTGCGGACCCGCAGCAGAATCCGCAGCGTGTGCTGTGCACACACCCTAAGAGTCTAAAAGATCAGTGTTGCTAACCCCAAAGTACATGTCTCCACCAGGACGCTTACGTTTTGTAGGCAGTGGGCCCACGGAAGCCTGTAGCCTACAAGACGGAGTGTGATGGAGCAAGCAAACCTGTGGCTTCCTGCTCTACCACGCGAATGAACTGTATAAGCCTCATATTGACGCTAACATTTCATTGTCACGGTCGATGGAGATCCAGAGTTCCATTCAAAAAGTTCGAGACTGGAGCCTTGGATTTTTTTTTATTCTGGATATGCTTTACTGAAGGCCAAAAAGATAATTATCTTTTGGGATTGCTTTACATGATTATCCATGCATTTCACGTAATTGTATCTTACCAACATTACAGCAAAGTTCAAATTGAATTAACATGCAATTTTTGCCAATTTCCACATGGTAGTACCCATATTTTACATGTAAACCTTTCATCATAGGCTGAGTAATACCGCTGCCAACTTGAACTTTTATTGCAGTATGTAAAGCTTCTTTTGGCTCTTGCAACTTGTAGAGTGCAGCCAGTTTGCTGTGGTTTTGAATTAGTGCAGTATTTTAGACCTTACAGTATTTTTCGCAACTTGACCTGTGCCAACATATTCACAGTTCTGCCTTTCTGCACAGATTCGTTTTTTTATTATTTTTCCCCTCTGAAATAAGAAAATGTTAAACACAATAATGTACAATCTGAAAGTTTAGCGGGCAGATACCTAGTTTGCAGACATTTTGCCCTAACCTCAATCACACTGTGCTTTCTCTGTCGGACAGAGTATAGCTGGTAATCAATCAGGTATGACGTGAGCTCATTTCCTAATGCTGGGAACCATTTCTTGCCTCCCCAGATTTTAAAGCACTTCTGTAAAATATCTAACCTCTGGGCACAGAAAAAAAAATCATGCATTTGTCAGTTGCAGGATCTGACTTGCACCCTGACACATTTTCCTAAAAGCCTTCACAGATGTATCAATGACGTATGTAGAAAATAAACTAAATCATTGCGAAAGAGGCAACATTCTTGTAGGTCTACGTTGATGTGGTTAAGAATAAGAATTCAGGTTGCCAGCAATATAATCGGGTCGATATTTTCTGTGCAGTTCTTCTGCAAAGTCAAATATATGTAATAAATGCTCCAGCCTCGATAAGAGTAGAAGTACTACCTACCAACCTATTCATGGCAATGTCTTAATTAAAAACAAAATTAAGTATCAAAAAAATCTTTTAATATTAAAAATCTGAAATCACGTGTAGGAGTGTTTTGCCAACTGAATTGCCATCTCTGATATTGAAGACTAAGCTTTTTTGTAATTTTGGTGTAAAAGTTTTGAAAAGTAGCAAAATTTAGGCTTAACTCAACTCAAGAGTTGCGCCTAAATTTTGCCTGCTCTGCCGACATGCGGGTAGTTGGGGCAGGACAGCGGTGTGGCAACCGCTACCACAAATCTTGCCCCAGTAGGCACATACAGAGGTGCAAACTACGCGTCTGACACTCATGATTCATGAAGAGGTGTTCATATTTTCATGAAACGGGAGCATCGGACTCCCGCAGACCACCTTGGTGCATCGGGAGTCCTGGTTCATCAAACCCAATGTTTTAGAGATTTCTTTTCAGCATCGTTCTTACACACAATGCACTTTTTTTTTTTTATTTGGCACTGTGCAAGAAATCGTTTCAACGGACAAACGAGTGTTTTGCTCGATCATCGGGTTATCAGCAACTTGTTTATACTGAGGTATTATCGTTGAGTGAGTGTTCTTAAAGGGCATCTGTCAGTAGGATCAACCCTACTAAGCCGTTTATATTGGCTTGTAGGTTATAGAAAGAATAAAGTGATAGCTTGAAATCTGTGATCTTAGGCTGCATTCACACTTGCGCCTTTTTGCGCAGCTTATCGAGCGCACAGGAAACGCATGTCAAAAGCGCATGTAAACGCTGCGGTTTTTTGTAGCATTATTGTGCGCATTACGACAAAAAATTGCAGCGTTTTTATGTGTTTGTAAGCGTTTTTCATGCATTTGCATTTTTTATGTGCAATGGTGTCACTTCACAGGAGAAAAAAATCCTTGAAAAATTCTTGCAACACACTCCACCAATGGGACAGCAGTGGGCGTGCCTTATGGAAATTCTTCATATAGACCCTGTTTACAGCTGAATTATTCACATTTGCTTGCATTTGCCTTGTGAAACATGGATCTGCGCTGGAAGAGTTTTTACTTTGACTTGAATCTGGACGTCAGGATGACTCAGGCTTATGCAGTTGCTTGCCATGAACAGAGGGAGAGAGAGAGGCAGCGAAGACGGCAGCGGCGGCGTTTGTGGATACATCCCATTATTGAACTCCGGGAGAACCGTGGAGCGTACCACACCCTCTACAGCGAGCTCCAGGCAAACGCGGAGAAATTTACAGATTATACCCGGATGTCCCAACAAAGCTTTAATGATTTGCTTAGTCGGGTCCAAGAAGCCATCCGGAGACAGGACACGCAGCTCCGGCGTGCGATTACTCCTGAGGAACGGCTACTGGTTACATTACGGTACGTAGTATTGCAAAACCAATGCCTGCAGAATTTTCTTTGTTGTGACATATACTATTACAAATCTGGCAGAATTATAGTTCTGCCATGTATTTAACAAAAAGCTGCGTTTTTTTATGGCATGTAATGAACAAAAGGCTGCAGATGTATTTTTATAAACTTTTTTTTTATTTATTGTTGGTGTTTTTAAAATCCATATACAGAAGTAATATTTGTTTTTTTTTCTTTGTTTCCCAGATTCCTGGCAACTGGAGAAACACTCTCTTCACTCCACTTCCAGTACCGTATTGGAATCTCCACGTTGTCTGGAATTGTAGCGGACACCTGCCGGGCTTTGTGGAATGTTCTCTGTCCAGAATTCATGCCCCTGCCCACCGCAGAAAAGTGGTTGGAAATCGCTGCAAAATTCTCGACAGTATGCAATTTCCCCAACTGTTTGAGAGCGGTGGATGGGAAACACATCTGGATTATCAAGCCAAAAAGTACTGGATCGGAGTACTACAACTATAAAACGTACTTTTCTACAGTACTCATGGCCATTTCGGATGCAGACTGTATGTTTGTAGCAGTGGACATTGGGGCATTTGGACGTGGAAATGACTCCCAGGCCTTTAAGAACTCGGACATGGGCCGGAGATTGTATGGCAACCAATTTAATTTTCCCATGCCACGTCCTCTTCCCAACACCGAAGCTCCGCCACAGCCCTTTGTAATGGTTGGAGATGAGGTATTCCAGATGTGCCAAAAGATGCTCAAGCCCTACTCCAGCTGGGACTTGGACCACACAAAAAGAATTTTTAATTACAGGCTGACCAGGGCCAGAAGAACTGTTGAGTGTGCCTTTGGTATTCTTGTATCCAGATGGCGCATTCTTGCCACAGCCATTAATCTAAAACTGGAAACAGTGGATGAGGTGATGAAGGTCTGTGTGGTTCTACATAATTTTGTCATGGCTAGAGAGCATCCGAACTTAGATCTTGATGATGTTGCTCCTAACCCATTGCCTGAATTTACTCAGCACCCTCTCAGGTCATCGGTTGAAGTTGGCCAAATGAGGGACCAATTTGCGGCCTACTTCATCTCGGATGTAGGCCGGGTGGAATGGCGAGATCAAATGGTGTAAAAAAAATTTCTTGTTGTTGGGTTAATAAAACAATGTTTTGATACCTGTACTGAGTGCATTGTGTCTTTTTACACTCCCAATAGTATTATCAACTCGCCAGGTGTACCAGTGAAATTATGATGCTTTGTTTTGTGCATCATGAATTTACTAGTACTCCTGACCAGGTGACTATACATACACACACACACAAGTTGTATCACCGTTATCATCTCGACAGTGTGTTCAATTAGCAGCGACGGTGGAGAAAATACAACTAATATTTTTGTCACATGGACCAATTTAAAAAAAAAAAAATTTGTTGGTGCACTGGCATCCTTTACTTTTTATTACACCAAAACATGTGACTATAAATATTATTTGTACGATAACCACTGTGGCTTGAGTTTGAAAACACACTGGAGACATACTAGAGTTTATACAACTTGGCCATGACAATACATATTTTACTTAAACTGCAGCATCTATAAAGTCTGCTTTAAATATATGGAGAGTTAAGCAACTCTGCAGGTTAAAGCTCATGTATATTCACCTGCCCAGGTGTGATAGTGGTGATGATACAAGGCCAGGGTATTTGTGAAGTAAATATAACATTTATTTTAAGCATCAGGTCATCAGTTTATTCCATACACTTAAATAGAGTATGTTAATTACTAGGTATATCTACAATCCCCTTGTCTCAAAAATAGTTAAATGATGATGGTACAAAAAAGGCAAGGTAACAATAGATATGCCTTGCACTCAACACCATCCTCTATGCCAGGGTTTCCAAAATCTAGTCCTAAATGTCCACCAACAGATTGTTTTAAGGATTTCCTTTTTTTTGGGTCAGGTGAAGCAGTTATCACCGAAGTAATGGAATTACTTAAAACATGATTTGTTTGTTGGCCTTGAGGACTGGAGTTGGGGAACCCTGCTCGATTCAGTCTGTGCAATATTATATGACTGAAGAGACTGGTGCTGAACAGCTGTCTGTTCATTCATCCTCATTTTTCACGGTGCTCAAAGAAGTGGCGGTGATCCTTGGAGACAAAGTCGTGTCGGTGCTCCTAGAAGGAGGCTGCGTGTCGGTGATCCGAACAGGAGAAGTTCTGGCGGGACTCCTAGGAGGAGAATTGGTGGCGGTGCTCCTTTGATGAGGAGTGGTGGTGGTGCTCCTTTGATGAGGAGTGCTGGCGGTGCTCCTTTGATGAGAAGTGCTGGCGGTGCTCCTTTGATGAGAAGTGCTGGCGGTGCTCCTTTGATGAGGAGTGCTGGCGGTGCTCCTTTGATGAGGAGTGCTGGCGGTGCTCCTTTGATGAGGAGTGCTGGCGGTGCTCCTTTGATGAGGAGTGCTGGCGGTGCTCCTTTGATGATGTTGACTGGTGGTGTCGGTGGCCCAAGCAGGTTCTGTGGTGGCGTTGCTCCAAGCAGATGGTGCAGTGGCGGTGGTGGTGCTCCTCCATACAGGAACAGCGCTTGCCATAGTGGCGGAGTAGTGTCCAGCAGCACTCGGACTTGGGGTGGTGTCCGGCTTGGCTTGGAATGCAGGTGGCCGTGCAGTGGTATGCAGAAGAAGTCGGTAGGGAGGTGTAGCGAGTCAGGGTATGTGCACACTTTGCGGTTCCTGCTGCGTTTCCGCAGCGGTTTTGGCTCTGCAGAAACGCAGCAGATTCTGCTGCGTTGTACAGTACCTTTATTTCCTATGGAAATAAAAAGCTGTGCACATGCTGCGTTTTTTTCCGCGCGGTTTTGCTGCGGTTTTCAAAACGCAGCATGTCAATTGTTTGCAGAAACGCTGCAGTTTTACACCTCATCCATTATGAGGTGTAAAACCGCAGAGCTAAACCGCAGATAAACCGCAGGACTTTGTCCTGCGGATTTACTTGCGGTTTTCTCTACAAAATCCGCAGAGACAAAAAGCTATGTGTGCACATACCCTCAGTGGTGGCACAGTTGGAAATAACACCACTGACTGCTGCACATACCGATTCTGCTGCATAGCCTGCAAGTAAGCAGTGTTGCAGGCCTGCAACACACTCAGCTGTTGCTCAGGTCTAAGGTGTTCCGCCATGCCCTTTTCAATTTTACTAAAAAAAATGGTGCGCTGGTCTGTTGCGGTCGGCCTCCAAGCGGTCAAGGCGCTGGTCGAAAGATTGGAAGCGGTGTTCCATGTGGTTAAAACCACGTTGCATGAGTGAAAAACCGCCTTCCACTCTGTCGGACAGCGACTTGAGGCTGGCATGAGAGGCCTCGCTCAAGTGCATAAACTCGGGCAAGACATTCCTTTCCAAGGCCCTCTGCTGCTGGCGGGTAGTGCCCGCATAACCAGTGACAGAGACCTGGGAAAGGGGAACACCTGCTTGACCAGCTTCCTGGTCAACAGCTGTCCGTGTTGCTGACCTGCAAGCTGTTTCCTGGCTGTCGGATGGCTGGGACGGGTCCGAGGTCGACCGATGGACCGCTCCAGGGACAGGTTGCAGGGTGCTGTTCCAAGTGCTGTGGAAAGAAAGGGAAAACATTACTATCATGCATTAACAAGAAGCATCAGCTGTGGAATAGAAAAGCACATAGTAATAAAAAAAAAAATAAAACTTACACTCTGCTGCCAAGGACCGGTCTCAGGAAAGCCAACTCGCGATGATAGCGGTACTTTCTTTTTGCGCCTTGCCGCTGAACCACTGCGAAGCTGTCCCTCAGCACGAACATCAATGTTGAAGCGGTCCTTCATCGAGCGCCAACGTGTGTGGATTTTGTTCACTGTTGGAAAAACAAAGAAAAAACGTTAGACAATGTACTGAAGGCAACATAATTATCAGCACACACACCTGATAGAACTTTGCAAACAGTCAATGCGGCAGCACAAAATAATTCTATACACAATGCAGTCACTGTTGATCCTGAGGACACTGTTATGTTTCCTGCTAGAATATATGTAGCAGCAAACATAATAGTATCAACAGGAGCAAGAGTGAAAGCAGGATCAATACTGCAGTTCAATACACAAAGCAATTACTGTTTTTCCAGAAGGCATTGGTGTGTTTGATGCAAGAATATATCTTGCCACAAACACACCTGTACCATCTGGACCAAAAATCAGTGCAGCTTCAAGACAGCAGTTCAATACACAAAGCAATCACTGTTTTCCAGAAGGCATTGGTGTGTTTGATGCAAGAATATATCTTGCCACAAACACACCTGTACCATCAGGACCAAAAATCAATGCAGCAGAGCAGCTTTATACTTGCTGAACGCCCTTTTTGAAGTTGGAGAGGCGCTGTCCCAGCCATCCATCATCGCTGCGGCCACCTCATTGCAGAGCTGCCGGGTCACCACTGTGTCTTTGTACTGCTGGTCACGGCTGTCCCACAACGGGATATGCTCCTCAACAAGGCGGATCAGGCGCTCGTTGTCGATGTAAAATTCTTCGTCATCCCGTTGTGGTAACTAGAAAAAAAAAAATTAGAATCTTTGTAATTTTGGAGAATGAAAAAGAATCAGAGAAGAAGCAAGATAAAAGATGAAAATAAAGACCGGAAAAAAAAAAGGAAAGACTATATACTAACATTGCGTCTTCTCGCCACGACTTGGCTACGCTGCTTCCACTCAGACTGCTCCCACACTTCACCATCACTGGCCGTGTCCGATGTCTGTAAACTTGCCCAAAGGCAGCAATATCCTCACCTCACGATCAGCTTGGGCAAGTTCTTGCCGATATGGCGAATAGACCGATCCGGAAGAAGACATGCTGAAATTTAAACAAAAAATACATTAGTACATAATTGTACAGGACACACACACATGTTGAAGAATACTCACATTTTGGCTGCTGAAGCTTGAATCCAAGGCTCTTGTCTGGTCTTCTATTCAAGGCTGTCTGTAGCTGCTCTTCTCTTGCTCTCTGTAGCTGCTCTTATCTTCAAGGCTGTAGTGGTGTGGCCCTGAAGACACCTTCTTTTATCCACACTCCTCCCAAACAATGTTGCTTGTTTAGGGGGAGATTTAAACTGTCTTGACATTGTTTACTCAAATCGCGTGCGCGCACAAAGCGCTGACATGCGCACATCCAAGCGCACGCCAGCGACCCCATAGACTGTAATGCTATTTTTGGGCGCACACATAGGCGGAACAATGTAGGCGGAACAAAAAATGCAACATGTAGCATACGGCGCGTCTGGGCGCACACCTGGAAAATGTTCAGCGCACACTAAACGCTGATGAGTGCGTGCAATCGCAAGACCCTGCAACCACCATGTTAGAGATAGGGGAATATTGCGCGTGCGCACGATGCGCTGCACGATAAAACGCTAGTGTGAAACCAGCCTTATACATTGTTCTCTAGAAATCCGTGTTTTCTTAATATTTAAGAGAACTGTTAAGATCGATGGGCCGGACATTGATCTGCATAAGTATCTGGCTCCAGAAATGATTTTAATTGAAAGGGAGAGTTACCAGTATGAGACATGTATCAAAATATCCATTTATTCAGCTTCCTATGAACTACATGCGTATATAGACTGCTTAGGAGGGTTGATCCTACTGACACATTCCCTTAAAGAATACTTGTTCACAATAATCTCCGGGTAAGTACGGCTTAACACAGGTTGTAAATAAAGTACTGACTTTTGCTGAGAAGCACTTGAAAATAGATTCTTGGAGAGCTTGAACATGTCAGTTAATACAGGACTACAACTAGGAGAAAAGGAGGCAAAATAAGTCACAGGAGTGTTCTTGAGATGTCTCTTGAGCAGGTCAGAGCTATTCAATCTCCATACAGTCGCCTTATTTACTGGTTTCCGGTAGGGCGGAAACACACCTCCTTGAGTGACAGCTCTTGTGAATAGAACTCTGGTATTAGTAGAACTACAAAGCCAAGCAGTAGTTCTGCGATAAAACATTCAGATATCAGCGGTTTGCTCTATGCTGTTATCCATAGACAGCAAGAGTAGGGAGTCATGATTAGGAGACCTGCATGAAAGCTGCTGGGCTGATGACTTGTAACTCTCTGTTCAGAAGATGAAAGGCAGCAAAAAGAGGGGAAAGGAGGTGAGCCGGTAACTGCTGAACATCAGTGAATGGTCTGGAGAGAGCTGACTAGGATGTTAAGAGTTAACGCCTGCTAGAATATAACTACTGAAATAACTGGAGAAAAATAAGCTCAATTGGGTCCTATCCAGTAAAACAAAGGGTATTAAAAGAGCAATGTGCGCTCACCTGGAAGGTTGTGATGGTCACAACTCCTTTTACAAAGCCACATATAGGCTGCTGTAGGACTACCAAATAAAGGAGATGCAAAAGATGAGGAATGTGGTGGTTGAAAATCCACACTGCAAAAAGTCCAAAACCCGATCAGAGACTAAATGAAGTATGAATTCAGTTTATTTCGTCAACGTAGTCTGAGGTGTTCAAACCTCTTCAGCAGGACAAAATGACACCTCGAAACACACTGACAAAATAAACCACATTCATACTTCATTTGGTCTGTGTTCGTGTTTTGGATGTATCCCTCCTCAGATTTTAAATCTTCACGTTTCTCATCTTTTGCAGTTTAACTACTGACACTCTTGGCCAAGCTCCAAGGAAACTAGATGTACACAATAAAAGCTAACATTTCTCATTGCAAGAGAATAACAACAGATAGGAAAAGCAAGTCTAATTGCAAACTTGCTTATTTTCATGTTATTTAACTAAAACAATTTAAGAATTTTAGAATATCCCATTAATGAAGTGCAATCCAAAAATTCATAACTCTTGCTACGGCAAACTTAGTAAAATAATGTTTCTTTACTATAATCTGATAGACTTGCGGTAAATTCTAAAATACTCAATAAAAGTTATAAGATGGAGCGCTTGTTGCGAACAACAAACCTATGCCAGAAAACCAAAAGCCATGTATAATAGCAAAAAGCTTTATTCAGTTTCACAAACATATTGAAATACACAGTAAGTAAAATCCTGAACAATGAAAATTATAGTAAAATGGTCAAATGCAACCAGCTAAATAAATGAGTCTTCGGCACCAATTTTTGCTTATGAAAAGTCGCCCTTATTTAAACAAATTACGATATCAAAAAATAGAATAAGGTCATGCGGATAAAAGTTCATCCAAGCGAGAGGAAAAGCAATACTCACCATATCCAAGATTTATAGTTCTTTATTGCAGTTAGCGAAACATGCTGGCAGTGCGTGCGGGAGAATTGGTGGATGATGGCCGTTTCGCACCTTGTCTGATGCCTCTTGGGGTCCTGCTGCACGTTCCGAACTGCAATAAAAGACTATTAAATAATGGAAATGATGAGTGCTGCTTTTTCTTTTTGTCTCGCTTGGATGAGCTGAATCCATATGTAGACAATATAGATAACCATGTAAAGTTCTATTAGCACAAAATGTATAATCAATAAAAATTATAGATGAATAAGAACACATCAAATTTATCAAAATAAGCTGGGTGTGTGCACCAGTTAATTAACAACATTAATCACCACATTTGCCTTCTATAAATGGAATGGTATAAGATGAAGTGGTAACATACTATGGAATGGAGACCTCTCCCCGCGACATACATTTCATCTCAGCTTTGTCAATGAGAATTGCCCGGCTTTTCTCGCTCGTTCTCATTACTTTTCAATCAACCATTATAAGAGCGGATTGAAAATATGCTAATTAGCGGATTTTCCACTGCTAGGACCCCTGTTCATCTACAGAAAAATGTTGCAGGCTGCCGCCCACGTGACTCTTGGCCACTCCACTGCCGCCCACGTGACTCTTGGCCACTCCCCTGCCGTCCACACGACTCTTGGCCACTCCACTGCCGCCCACGCGACTCTTGGCCACTCCACTGCTGCCCACGCGACTCTTGGCCACGCCACTGCCGCCCATGCAACTCTTGGCCACGCCACTGCCACCCACACGACTCTTGGCCACGCCACTGCCGCCCACGTGACTCTTGATGAACAGCAGATGCTGTTCTGTATTTTATTTTTCTCCCAATTTAAACACGTCGTATGATTAGCAACTTAAGTATGACATTATTCTGGTTATCACTAAAACCCTACTGATAGATTCCGTTTATCTAAACTGCTTGTTCACGATCATGCAATTCTTTTAAGCCACAGGAACATGCACATACTAACGTGCAGGTCTTTTTTATAATGTCTCCAGTATGTGTGCCCTGCTTTATTTCAGCCATCGTAATGGAGCGGAAAGGCAAGTGTTACTCATGATGATGAGTCTGCTCTAACACTGTGGGTCTGCATATACTCATGCCAACTTTTTATGCTACAAGACAAACCACATGAAGGCAGTCGTCTTGCATAGCTTGTGGTTTCCCAGCTATCGTTCCTTGAGTATTTTTACAAGTTCTTGTAGTGTAAATGTTCCTTTTATTTTGACAGTTCCGTTTTTAGGAGTTTTATTTCAGCTTGCGGCGCTTTGTTGCATGTTGAAAACTTGCTTCATGTAAATGTAAGAATACGGCTGCACATGGGATTCTTGCTTTGTTGATCAATCATTCTTTCATGTGCCCCTTAAGTCAGCTTTGCCGTATAGAGATAGGCACGGGGTTTTCTGGAAGTAAAAAGGGATCAAGGAATGTGAAGTATCACAAGGTCAGAGACTGCATTTTCTCGTGTACCTTCTGCCCTTTTTGAATGTGTCATCAAAAAATGAGCAAATTTTTATGTAAGGCCTTAGTTTAATATATTTTAAAAATGTGACTTTTATTTTTTTTATATCCTGATTGACCACTAGGCCTAATTTAAGACTATTATTTCCCATTGAATATGCAGGCCCATATTAATAAAAGCAATTTCACTGGAATTTTTACATGAATTGCTTTGAAAAGTCTAAATATTTTTGCACAACTCAGAGTTGCACAAAAATTCTACAACTTTTGACGTTTTCAAGCCAGTTCCATTCAGCTATGCCAAAATGAGCCGCGCTGGAGCGTGACGGGGACACGGCGGACGGTAACGCCATGACTTGTCTAAATCATGACTACCTTTGGCGTTACTTAGTCAGTGACTGGTGTAAGATTTCTGGCGTGGTGCACACCGCTCACTTGTTAGGATACCTCTTCATGAACAGAGAGCGTCTGGCTCCACCACACCACCTCATCAACAGCGATGAGAAAATCGATGGTCTTGTCAGTTAGACATTTGCAGCACTAGACTGACTCGGGTCTTACCTTTTGCACAGAAGGTTTTTGTGTCTGCACTGAGCATGCTCCAATAAAGGCCAAAATCTTTATGAAGGAAGAGGGAGGAGGTGAGCTATAACATCGCCTACTGTTAATGGTGAATTGTGTGTTATCTAATACAGTAGATACAGATGTTGCCGATCATTGTAACTCTATCTCTGATTTATAATGAGGCTACTGACAAATCTTCTGGAAAGATCAGAAAGTGTGATTCTTCAGTATTAGACCTAGAGACCTGTATAAAAATAGCAAGATTTCTGTTTTCCGATTTTGTTAAATATTGATGGTTATATGAAAAAAATCTAAAAATTAGAAAAAAACATAGTTCACTATGTTTTTTATTTTACCACCAGAGCGGTATCACTAATGTCTGTTCCCTGCCCAGAGTAAGTTACTTACCAGCCCCTGTCTTCTTCTCTTCCTGGCGCCACTCCATTCCCGTTCGGTTACCTTGTGACCGCAGCTCATGGCTTAGTCGAAGTCAGAGGTAATGGTCACAATTTCTCAGTATAGGTCTATGAGAGCCTTGAGAACTGGCTTCCAGCTCGCCCAGCAAACAATGGACTGGTTAGTCAAAACTAGCAGAAGACAACCGGGGCAGTGCTGGGAACAGCAGATGACGGCAGGTGGTAAGTATTTTGCTACATTCAGGGAACAGAAATTGATGCCACGCTGGAGGTGAAATATAAAAAAAAATTGTAGTAGTGCTTTAACATACAAGCCTTATATAAACTGTAAGGTAGCGCTGTCATTCGGGTAGGGGATACTCGCTTGGCAGCCAATAAATCACATCCGGCACAGGTTTTCCATAAAACAATCACAGTCCAAGCGGTTTATTTAGGCATCATAAACCATGACCAGCAACATAAAGTTCTTATTAACAGCATAGCGTCCATGACAGAGCTTCACTTTGTTATCCCTGTTGTCACACAGGTTGTGCCATGTCCAGCACACAGGCTCTCTTAGCCTCACAGTTATATCCCCTCTCTGGGTTTACCTCATGGCTGCTTCACCACGCTGCAGACATCCATTCCCTCCAAGGAACTATCAGGCACGTGCAGCCATTAACACAGCGTTCACTTGCTGTCAGGAAGACAGCCCCATCTCTCTCAGACGGGACCTTCCACAACGGACCAACCAGGTCCCAGCATTCACCCCATGTGACCTATCCTGGCCACCTTATATGGTCCGTAGCCACGCCCACTGGGTCACATGGCTATGACCTCATCACAGGTCCCTCAACCACTCATACACACTTTACAATAGCATTCTTTTTTTTTTTTTTTAAATTCGTTTATTAAACCATAAGCAGTTATATAATACACACATTTAGTACAAGATGTTAAGCTTGATACAAAATATATATATGCTCAGATAACATGAGAACATGAAGCATAATATGTGCATCAATTGTGTGTAAATAAAGCAAACATATCAATTGAATCACAATAGTGTTGTATTATGTTATTATACCAGTAATAAAACCTGCCTAGCTTCTAAACCCTACCTACATCTACCAAAACCTAAACTATTCCGCAGCCTACATCTATACAATGAGTACCGTATATACTCGAGTATAAGTCGATCCCCCTAATTTTGCCACAAAAAACTGGGAGAACTTATTGACTCGAGTATAAGTCTAGGGTGAGAAATAGATTATTCCCCCATATGGTGTCTCCAGAAGAAGCTCCATAGATTGTTCCCCCATATGCTGCCCCCATAAGAAGCTCCATAGATTGTTCCCTCATATGCTGCCCCCATAAGAAGCTCCATAGATTGTTCCTCCATATGATGCCCCCATAAGAAGCTCCATAGATTGTTCCCCCATATGCTGCCCCCATAAGAAGCTCCATAGATTGTTCCCCCATATGCTGCCCCCATGCTGCTGCATGTAAAAATAAAAAAAATGACATACTCACCTCTCTGTCGCTGGGTGTTAGATTCTCACCTGTCCTGCGACCATGGCTGCTCACCGCTATCTGCCACGTCATCAGTCAGTGACGTTCAGACTGCAGGCGACGCGGCGCGCACTAACCACGTCACCGCGCCCTCTGCTGTCTGAAGTCACTGACCGATGACAGACAGCAGCAAGCAGCCATGGACGCAGGACAGGTGAGTATCGCTATACTTACCCGTCCTGACGCTGTGTCTTGAGCCCCCAGCTTCTCCGCGCTCTCTCTTCCTGCCTTCAGCGGTCACGTGGTACTGCTCATTAAAACTCATGAATATGCGCATATCCATGAGTTTTAATGAGCGGCACCACGTGACCGCTGAAGGCAGGAAGAGAGAGCACGGGGAGAAGCTGGGGGCTCAAGACACAGCGTCAGGACGGGTAAGTATGACCTGACACCCCCGCCCCCTCCGACCCCCTTTGTATATGACTCGAATATAAGACGAGAGGGGGACTTTCAGCCAAATTTTTTGGGCTGAAAATCTCGACTTATATTCGAGTATATACGGTAGTTTACTGTGCGACATCTCCGCTCTGCAAGGTGAGGTGAGAGGAGTTCCACCTCTCCCAAATCTTCCCGAATTTACTCGGGCATCCTATTCTGATACAGTGTACGTTCATATGGGATAATCGAATTTACCAGAGTGATCCAAGACCCAAGAGAAGGAGGTGAACCCTCCCCCCATCCACCGTAATGCTAGTATCTTCCATGCCATGAACAGTGTTTCCCGTAAAAAAAATCCCAACATAATGACCCCATGCTTCCTCATCCCACACTCCAAACAGACAGATCAGTGGCTCAAGGGGAACAGGGGTTTGTACCAGGGATGTTAATAATGAGGTCACCCCCCTCCAGTATTGCGCAATAACAGGACAGCACCAGATCATATGAATAAAGTCCGCATCTATTGAGTGACATCTCAAACATTCCGATGATGGGTATCGGCCCATCTTAAAGAGTTGAATTGGAGTCAAATACGATTGATTAATAATATACAATTGTATCATCCTGTTGTTGGCAGACGGAGACACCCAGATTGGTGACTCCAGGATTTCTTCCCATTCTTCACCCTGTGTATCTGGGATGAGCCTTTCCCATTTCTTCTTAACGGAATCTATGGCACATTCCGTCCCCACTGACAACATATATGTATATAGAGAGGAGATGAGACCTTGAGGGCCCTGTGATTTGAGAATCCCTATCAGGGGTAGAGACGAAATGGCATTATCTATACCCATACATCTCATGTGCGATTGAAAAGCTGATCTTAGCTGTAAATAACTGAAAAACTGGGATCTCGGGACACTGCGATTAACTTGTAATTGATCAAAGGATACCAATGTTCCATGAGCATATAGATCACCTATCGTAGAGACACTATACTGAACCCAGAACTCGTCGGATGGATGTTCAAGTAGTACCGGGAGGTAGTCATTATTCCATAGGGGCATTTCAGCTATAACATCCCCAAATCTAACCACCCCCTTAATCTGTCTCCATAATGATCGTGCCAGACGAAGCAGAGGTAGCAGTTTCGGGACATTTATTTTCCTCATTTCCAAAAAAACCCAGCGGGCAACTAATCCCTGTAGCATGAAGTAGATGACTCACAGAGTTCGGGAGATGACCTCCAGGCATCCATGTACTTATGGCCTTGGCCTGTCCAGCTAAATAATATAAAAAGAAATCGGGTAACGTTGCCCCTCCTCCCCTCTTGGGCCTCTGTAGAGTGGTTAGTATAAGTTTAGGCCTGGCTTTCCCCCAAATAAAGGATGTGGTTTGGGAATTCAGATTAGCAAAAAAGGATTTGGGCACCACCACCGCACTATGTTGAAGAAAGTAGCTAAGCTTAGGGAGTAATATCATTTTAATTAGATTAATACATCCGGCTATAGATAGTGGAAGATTACCACAAATCGCGAATTTACCTTTGACCGTCTCCAGCAATGGTTGTATATTGAGTTGCAGATCAAATTTACTACCCTGAGAGATATGAACACCCAAATATTTAAAATTGGTTACAATGGGCAGTAAGGAGAGAGTCTCAAGTCGTGGCATTAGCGCATGGGAAAGAAGCATCAAAGCAGATTTCTCCCAGTTTATGTATAGGCCAGAATATTTGCTGAATTTATTTATGGTAGTGATCACTCTTGTTAAGGTTTCCCCCACTTTGTCCATAAATATCACCATAGCGTCAGCATATAGGCCTATGGTGTCCGTCCGACCTGCTATTTATATACCAGCAATATTGGGGGAAGATCTTATACGAATTGCCAGCGCCTCAATAGCTAGAGCAAAAAGGGCCGGGGAAAGGGGACACCCCTGACGAGTTCCCCTATGCAGTGAAAATGATTCAGATATGGAGTTATTTACGATGACCCGAGCCTTGGCTTCATGTACAAAACACTAACCCATTTTTGAAATCTATCACCAAATCCATACCTCTGCAAACATGCACGGAGAAAAGGCCATTCAAGCGAGTCAAAGGCCTTAGCCGCATCCAGCGATGCCAGTGCCCATTCATTATCTGGTACCAGAGAGCTGTATTGGACCACTGACTGGACACGTCTGATATTTCTGAAGGTGCTCTTCCGCGGCATAAAACCCGTCTGATCAGGGTGTACAAGATCTAATATAACTGAATTTACTCTTTTGGCCAAAATTTTTGTAAAAGTTTTATAATCCACATTTACTAGCGATATAGGCCTGTAAAATCCACAATCTAAAGGGTCCTTCCCCTCCTTTTTAAGAACTATTATATTGGCCTCATAAAAGGACTCCGGCATGCATCCCCCCTCCCAAATCCCACGAAACACTGTCAACAAAAGGGGCGCCAGTATATCCTGATATTTCCTATATAACTCCACAGGAAATCCATCCGGCCCAGGGGCCTTCCCGGAAGCCATGTTTTTTATGGCGTCCTCTACCTCCTCCAGAGTAAACTCAGTATCCATAAAGGCCTGTTGGGAAGGACTCAGCGCAGGAAACGCCATATCTGACAAATAACTTAGACACTCCGGGCCATCCACATCAGTCTTAGAATTGTACAATGAGCCATAATAATCAGAAAAGCATTTTAGTATCTCCTCAGTTGAGGAAACCAAAGTACCACCCGACTCACGAATCTGTAGAATTGTGTTAGTTGCATTATGCTGTCGTACTAACTAGGCCAGAAATCTTCTTGCCTGATTCCCCATTTCAAAATAAGACTGCCGGGCAAAAAATAATTTACGTTTCGTCTTGGTGTCAGTGTATTGAGCGTATAACCTTTGAGCGGTCAGCCATTCTACCCTATTACTGTTAGTTTGATCCGATATATAGGCTGCCTCCGAGTCTTTCAGACGTCGCTCCATCTCGCCATCCTCCTCTGATGTCACCCGCTTAATGTGAGAAATCGTAGAGGATAGACAACCCCGTAAATAGGCTTTAAGAGCATCCCAAAATACATTAATATCTCGGGGTTCGGGGTGGGACGAGACGAAGCAACGTAACTGATCTATCTTTCTATCAGGGAATGTTATCAACTTCAGCCAAAAAGGGTTCAGCTTCCATGCCATCCTATTAGTCAATGGCCCATATTTAAGCTTAAGAATAACTGGACTATGATCCGAAATCCCCCTGCCTCCATGTTTAATATCATCCACCCATGCTGCCAGACTGGTGGACCCAAAAATGTAGTCTATGCGAGACAGGGAGCGTTTAGTGGAGGAATGACAAGTGTACTCCCTCGTCTCTGGATGGCGCACTCTCCATAGATCTAGCCACCCACTACCCGCCATGAATTGTGACAGTTGGGATGTGCCCGATAGGGGGACCCCACCCTGTATTCCATCACCCATTCTCAATTTATCAAGATGGCTATTCATGACCAAATTAAAGTCTCCCATACAGATGACATGTGCGTCTGGGTAATTTAAAGCAAAGCTCAATGCCTTATGAATAATTGATATATTGGCCGGAGGGGGATTATAAATACAAAGAATGACATATTTCTGAGAGTTAATCAGCGCATGTACGAATACAAATCGTCCCTCGTGGTCTTTCCGGGCCTCCCTGATCTCCCACCGAACATCTTTATGAATTAACAGTGAAACTTCCCTTGAGTAGCTGGTGTGAAAAGCATGAATAAACCATTACACCCACGGTTTCTGTACCCACCGAATCGTATCTCTGGTCAGGTGCGTCTCTACCAGAGCTACAATGTGAGGACGGTAGTGTCTAATTTGTGAGAACACCTTAATTTTCTTTCGAGGGGTTTCTATTAGTGTTGAGCGATACCATCCGATATTCAGAAATATCGGATTGGATTGGCCCGATACCACAAAAAGTATCGGTATCGCCGATTCCGATACCAGAAGTCCCATTCAAGTCAATGGGACAGAATTATCGAAAAAAAAAACAAAAAAAAAAACCTTTCTTGCCTTGTACATCCTGTTCGGGAGGGGGGAAGAGTGTGGGCGGACACTGTGCGTGTCTGTGTGCGGGGGCGGGGTCTGTGCGGGCTTCTCGGGGGTCTGTGCAGGCTGCCGGGGGTCTGTACAGACCTGTTGGGGGCCTGTGCCGGCTGTCGGTGGTCTGTGCCGGGGGCCTGTGCGGGCCTGCCGGGGGTCTTGTGTGTGTGCAGGCATCGGCCGATGGGACTACAAGTCCCATCGGCCGATTCCTGCTACAATGACAGTGATTGACACATTAGCCAATGATGGGACAGTAGTAGTCCCATCATCCGGCTAATGTGTTGAATGTAAAAAAAAAAACATACTACATATATACTACATTCATACAACATACATACTACATATATACTACATTCATACAACATACATATATACTACATACATGCTACATATATACTACATTCATACAACATACATACTACATACATGCTACATATATGCTACTTTCATACAACATACATATATACTACATACATACTACATACATACAACATACATACATACTACATACATACTGCATACAATATATTCATACAATACATACATAGACACACAGTACATATAACATAGCGTACATACTCACCATCACTTGTCACTTTGATCCCCGAAGCCAGTGTCATCTATAAAAAATTAGAAAATAACAAACAAGCGATATACTCCCTGATCCGCAGAAATCCACGAGGGTCCCACGCCGATTTCCCGTGAAGAACAGCAGCATCAGCTGATGCGACCGCTCTCTAGGGGCTTCAATAATCCAATGACAGGAGGTAGGTATCCTTCTGCACTGTATTCCTCCGCCACTGTAAAAAAATAGTCCCTAGTCTCACTTTTGGCATTGCTGTGTGAGAAAGTTCCCACGCAGCTTTTGCCATAAATCCATATTACAGCAACTTTACAGCCTTGTATTTACTTTACATTGCAAAATAGTGCTGACAAGCAGATACTGAACGCCACTATTGGGAATTTCCGTGAGTGATTTTAGTCTTGTCAGGGCTGTTCTATCCAGATACTTCCCCGGTCTCTGCAGATAACTGTGTGTGGCCATGCTGCCCTGGATTTACACCACTGTTACGATGCCTGTTAAACCCATACAGCAAACTTTGTGCGTTCCCTTTGTGTGCGATCAGCTTACACAGAACTGTATGATTTCACCTCTCTTTATTAATGCCACATGAGTAATGTAATTATCTTCTGTTTGTCTAGGTGTATTTTTATGGTGTTAGTTGTTTTAAACCAAGGCCACCCACCAATGCAATCAGGATTCCCAACATATAAGGTTTAAGGCTTTATTGAGCTAATCTCTCTATTTGTTTTGCAGCATGTCCATGCTGAGCCTGTCATCAGGGAGAAGAAAATGTTTAGATGTTTATTTTTCATGTGTTTGAGACATGTTATTTATGTAGATCGATCATCATAGCAGCTAAAATATGATTGCGCTGCTTTGATAGTATTCCATTGCCAGCCATCTGTTCCATCGTCCACTAACTGGTGTTTGGATTTTGGGGGCTCCGAATACACAGTCCTTTTGTAGCTCGACCCAGAGAGAGAACCAGTATTTAGGCATTTATTACGGAAGGTCCCAGCAATGTGATCCCATCCCTCAGCAGTCAGACACTGGATAATTACAAGTATGGATGCTAGGACCCTGTTAGTGGTACTTTTACACTGCGTTCAGTATGTGCTGATGGGGCTATAGACTATAATGGTGCCAATAGAGCGAACATGTGCCATGTCATGCAGAATTTTCGTGGGTGTACGCCTATTGGAGATGGACACTCAGGCGTAGTCTACTTCATCTGAGTGTACGCCTCCAGTAGGTGGACACGCCCGAATCCCGTTGTAGGGTGGGTAGGATGTAAGACCCGAAAAGAACCACTGAACAGTTGCCTAAACACAGTGTGTAAACGCCCTGATACAGATGCATTAAGTCTTACTTGCACATGTTGATCTATGATGATCTTCTATATTCTGACATCCCATTAACAAATCCTGAGGTTTAAGAACATTTGTTTGTGGTTTCAAGAGAGATGGTGAAATCTTATCCTAATAAGACTTAGCGCCGGTGTCTCCATATTTGCTGCATCTGCTATAAAGATGCTATAAAGTAATGTGCTGACTAGATAAGTACTACAGGGATTACAGCAAAACCTTCCAGAGAAGATAATCGGGAGGATGCTGGACAATGGCTACACTCCAAAATTGCCGTATGTTTACGTTCTCTTATTCTATACATTAGCCTTCTTTTTTTATATATCTAATATATAAAGCTCAAAGTGTGTATGTATGTATGTGTGTGTGTGTGTGTGTGTGTGTGTGTGTGTGTGTGTGTATGTATGTGTGTATGTCCGGGATAGGCATCCGCACCGTCGCAGCTACAGCCACAAAATTTGGCACAGTCACACGTCTGGACCCCGAGAGCGTCCTAAGCTATGTTGTGAGGCGAAATTTTAACCCCGCGCGTTCCAATTCACCAAACAATTTTGCCCCTATCTACATACTGGGGGAAAAAGTGTGTGCGCGTCAATCCCGCCCCTCATTGTGATGTCATAATGCCCCTATTTGCATACTGGGGAAGCAGTGTGTGCGTATCAAGCCCCGCCCCTCATTATGATGTCACAATGGTTGCCATGGCGACGCTGATGTCATCAAAGGTTGCAAGCTCTGCCGCCGCTCATTATGATGTCATAATGGTTGACAATGGAATGGAGGATGTGTGAGGGGTATATGGGCACTGGACTATGAGATGGAGGATATGTATGACGGGTATATGGGAACGGGACTATGGGATGGAGGATGTGTGATGGGTATATGGGCACTGGACTATGGGATGGAGGATATATATGATGGGTATATGGGCACTGGACTATGGGATGGAGGATATGTTTGACGGGTATATGGGCACGGGACTATGGGATGGCGGATATGTATATGGGCACAGGACTATGGGATGGAGGATGTGTGATGGGTATATGGGCACTGGACTATAGGATGGAGGATGTATGATGGGACTATGAGATGGCGGATATGTATGATGGGTATATGGGCACGGGACTATGGGATGGAGGATGTATGATGGGTATATGGGCATGGGACTATGAGATGAAGGATGTGTGATGGGTATATGGGCACTCGACTATGGGATGGCGAATATGTATGATGGGTATATGGGCATGGGGCTATAGGATGGAGAATATGTATGATGGGTATATGGGCATGGGACTATGGGATGGAGAATATGTATGATGGGTATATGGGCATGGGACTATGGGATGGAGGATATGTATGATGGGTATATGGGCATGGGACTATGGGATGGAGAATGTATGATGGGTATATGGGCATGGGACTATGGGATGGAGGATATGTATGATGGGTATATGGGCACGGGACTATGGGATGGAGGATAATTATAATTTTCTATAACTAACCACAGTTTGTTACTATGCCCGGGCTCTTCAGCTAGTATATATATATATATATATATATATATATATATATATATATATATATATATATATATAATATAATACATATGCAATATCCCAATATAGCTAGCTGAGTTATTGCCTAAAGAGAACCAGCAGCTATCCTGACATGTGACCCTGTATTCTTCAGGAAGTGGCAATCATCGATGATCTTCTCTCCAATCTCTGGCCTTGTAATGTGCCTCTGTTATTCTTCTGGGATATTTCTTAATAAGTTGACGACTAGGTGTTGTTTGTCAGATTAGATAAGGACGCCCACAACTAATTTCACCCGGTTTTCAAATTATTCATAGATTTTTTTTTGAGGAATAACAGGAACAGCATAATGTAAAGCATAGCTACGATTTCTGTGCGGAGGTGCAAGATTTCGCCCGGCAATGTGAATGACTTCATCCATGTCAATTAAAAGAGGGGGAGTGCGAGCAGCTGGGGGGAAGGGATGGAGAGGCCTGAAACCAGGCCCATCAGATCAGCCCAAACTGATTACCATGCAGTACAGGAGAACTTAGAGGTTTTTGGGGGTTATACCGGCGGAGTCAGGGTTATATAAGCATTTATGGATTGCAACACAGGTGCTGAATAAGGTGATAGTTTTAGTTGATATATGACAAATCTCGTGACTGATTCCCTTTAAGCACTGCAAACCAAACCTCCCGATTGGTCACTACTGAGCATGTCCATAAAGTGCATCACTGCCTCACTACTGAGCATGCACATAAAGCTCAGCACTGCCTCACTGCTGAGCATGCACATAAAGTGCAACACTGCCTCACTGCTGAGCATGCACATAAAGATCAGCACTGCCTCACTGCTGAGCATGCACATAAAGTGCAGCACCGCCTCACTGCTGAGCATGCACATAAAGTGCAGCACCGCCTCACTGCTGAGCATGCACATAAAGTGCAGCACCGCCTCACTGCTGAGCATGCACATAAAGTGCAGCACCGCCTCACTGCTGAGCATGCACATAAAGTGCAGCACTGCCTCACTGCTGAGTATGTGCATAAAGTGCGGCACTGCCTCACTGCTCAGCATGTACATAAAGTGCAGCATTGCCTCACTGCTGAGCATGCACATAAAGATCAGCACTGCCTCACTGCTGAGCATGCACATAAAGTGCAACACTGCCTCACTACTGAGCATGCACATAAAGATCAGCACTGCCTCACTACTGAGCATGCACATAAAGTGCAGCACCGCCTCACTGCTGAGCATGCACATAAAGTGCAGCACCGCCTCACTGCTGAGCATGCACATAAAGTGCAGCACCGCCTCACTACTGAGCATGCACATAAAGATCAGCACTGCCTCACTACTGAGCATGCACATAAAGTGCAGCACTGCCTCACTACTGAGAATGCACATAAAGTGCAGCCCGGCCTCACTGCTGAGCATGTACATAAAGTGCAGCACTGCCTCACTGCTGATCATGTACATAAAGTTCAACACTGCCTCACTACTGAGCATGTAGATAAAGTGCAGCACTGCCTCACTATTGAGTATGCACATAAAGTGCAGCACTGCCTCACTGCTGAGTATGTGCATAAAGTGCAGCACTGGTCACTACTGAGTATGTGCATAAAGTGCAGCACTGCCTCACTGCTGAGCATGTACATAAAGTGCAGCACTGGTCACTACTGACCAGTGCTGCACTCCGTTCCATTGGCCTCAAGGACACCGTTCTCTCCTGGTTCTCCTCCTATCTCTCTGTCCGCTCCTCTACTGTATCTTTTGCTGGCTCCTCCTCCTCTCATCTTCCCCTTACTGTTGGGGTTCCTCAAGGATCAGTCCTAGGCCCCCTCCTCTTCTCTTTGTATACTGCCCCTATTGGTCAAACAATCAGTAGATTTGGTTTCCAGTACCATCTCTATGCTGATGACACCCAGTTATACGCTTCTTCTCCTGACATAACGCCAGCCTTTCTAGAAAATACTGGCGATTTTCTAAACGCTGTGTCTAACATCATGTCCTCACTATATCTGAAACTGAACCTGTCAAAGACTGAACTCCTTGTGTTTCCTCCCGCTACTAATGTACCTACACCCGACATTGCCATTTCCGTGTGTGGTTCTACTATTACTCCCCAGCAACATGCCCGCTGTCTTGGGGTCATACTTGACTCTGAGCTTTCCTTTGTCCCCCACATCCAATCACTGGCTCGCTCTTGTTATCTGCACCTCAAAAACATTTCTAGAATTCGACCTTTTCTTACTTTTGACTCTGCAAAAGCTCTGACTGTTTCTCTTATTCATTCTCGTCTCGACTATTGTAACTCCCTTCTAATCGGTCTCCCTCTTACCAAACTCTCCCCCCTCCAATCTGTCTTGAATGCAGCTGCCAGGATCATATTCCTCACCAATCGTTACACCGATGCCTCTACCTTGCGCCAGTCATTACACTGGCTACCCATTCACTCCAGAATCCAGTACAAACTTATTACCCTCACCCACAAAGCTCTTCATTGCTCAGTACCACCCTACATCTCCTCCGTTGTTTCAGTATACCATCCTACCCACGCCCTCCGTTCTGCTGATGACCTGAGGTTAGCATCCTCAATAATCAGAACCTCCCACTCCCGTCTTCAAGACTATACACGTGCTGCGCCAGTTCTTTGGAATGCATCTCCCAGGTCAATACGATTAGTCCCCAATCCCCACAATTTTAAGCGTGCCCTGAAAACGCATTTATTCAGACTGGCCTACCGCCTCAACACATTAACCTAATCTATGTGGCACAGCCAAAAGTTTTTTACCATAACCAGGATCCCCGCATCATGTTCCCACATGCTTTATGCATCCATTAGCCCTCTGTGTCTGTACTGTTACACACTTAACATTATGGCTGGTCCATACAATCAGGGCAACTGTTACCACCCACCTTTCGTGTCTCCCCTTTTTTTCTCATAGATTGTAAGCTTGCGAGCAGGGCCCTCATTCCTCTTGGTATCTGTTATGATCTATGTGATTATTGTTATGCTGTAATGTATATTGTCTGTACAAGTTCCCTCCGAAATGTAAAGTGCTGCGGAAAATGTCAGCACTATAGAAATAAAATTTATTATTATTATTACTACTGAGCATGTACATAAAGTGCAGCACAGATTCATCTCAACTAAAAGCCGAGATCCTTAGATCAGGAACAGAACAGACATTTATAGGACATTTCATAACTTTCCCAAATTCTTATGAAAAGATTTACTACACATCTTACATTGTACTACTGTGCCCAATTTATTATATATTTTTGGTGTCGGTCTATTTTACACAGACTCACGAAAATGGACACGAACTCCACAGCCATGGTGTACACGTCACTTTTTTTACTGCCTTTTTCCATTTTTTTTACTATGAAAAACTCTGCATTTTACTGTCTCAGCAAAGTGAATTACTGAAATCTCATGCACACTTTGCTTATTTTTTCTTTTCAGATTTTAAGCCGTTTCAAATCTGCTAATTGCCAATTTTGTCAGTGTTTTTGCAACATTTTCCACTCTTTTTAATGAATGGGAAAAATCACCCTAAAATTTTTTTTAAAAAAGTGCGCCAAAATGCACATTTTATGCAGTGGTTTTACAACCAAGAGACTCTTTTTGATGCAGAAATATCTTCAGCAAGTACTTTAT
This sequence comes from Dendrobates tinctorius, assembly GCF_039654945.1. Classification (NCBI taxonomy): domain Eukaryota; kingdom Metazoa; phylum Chordata; class Amphibia; order Anura; family Dendrobatidae; genus Dendrobates; species Dendrobates tinctorius. The sequence continues at coordinate 15,925,719 of NW_027361751.1, read as the reverse complement.
AAGTTGTGTATTGACATCCTTCATGCTACCTTCAGTATATGGCCACAATCACACAATCAGTATTTGGTCAGTTTTTTACCTCAGTATCTGTAAGCCAAAACCTGGAGTGGGTGATAAATACAGAAGTGGTGACGTGTCTCTATTATACTTTTCCTCTGATTGTTCCTCTCCTGGTTTTGGCTTACAAATACTGAGGTAAAAAATTGACCAAATATCATAGCAAATGGACATAACATTACAGATTCATAATAGGACGGTGTCTACACTGCCATCATGACTTCCACTTTTGCTGGAGCCATGGCTCACTAATTTTCCAGCAGATTGTGATGAATCCTGTTGACTTGTCGCCTGTCCATCAGGTTTTCATTATTTTTACGGGGTAGAGTACTGTATCGTGCTGTGCTATTCTGGCTGCCGGAAAGCTTCTTTTCCCCAAATCGTTAAATATTGTAGTCGAGAAATTATGGCTGTCTTATTCTTTATATTATCTGATATTGCACCCACAAAGTGGCACATAGAGAGGGGTAACTGGAGCCCCCCGATTGTTCAGTGTTTATTATAGGTCACATTTCAGAAGCGATTATTCATTACTGGAAGTCCTCCCATTGACATCTGGTCTTGTGGAGAGAATTACGTGGGGATCTGTGACTAATGAACCTCACCGAAAGTGTAACAAAAGATGATTTCCAGTTTCACTTCCATTTTTCAGCCCTGGAAAATGACCAGACTAATGCTCCCAGAGAGCAAAGTTTGCCCAGGTCCTTGTACAACTTGGTTTTTTTTTTGTTTTTTTTTTTAGAGCTATGTTTTGTTTTTGTTTTTTTGCTTCCTTTTTTTAAGCCATTTTTTGTCTGAACCATATATTCTAATGTAAACCATTTTTAAACAAAAAAAATACAACAAAAGTGCGGAAGGGCAATATTATGGGACAGGAAGGGTTTAAATTGGCCATGTGTCACTTTGGATTGGCTACAGTGAAGCTTGTGAACCACATGGCCACACAAGACCGATTCATGAAGTAAATAAATACACAATACCAATATAATGGAAGAAAAATGGCCGTGAGTTTTATTTTTGGGTTAATTAAGTTCAAATAAATCCAACCTCAAAAAATAATCCATAAATATTCCATCAATACTAAAACCACAAGACTAATCTGCCCATAGAATGGGCGATTTTCCCACAAATAAAACATCACGACAAATAAAATTAACAGAGGGGGGATGGGGGGGATCTTCTTTTCCTCACAGGAACTTGACAATGAGGGAAAAACCCCAAAACCTGGCTTTATATATACTTTTAAAAGCCCGCCAAAAATGAAATCACAAATGAGAGCCGTTAGAAAGGGCGCCAAGGGAGCTGGTCAGAACCAGTTCAAACTGCCCTTGAATGACCAGAGCCACCCATGTGACCCCTGAATAACCCCACTGTGAAGTAAAACCTATGAGGCAAAATTATCACAAAATGGAGGTTAACTCACGGCCTGTGTAGCCATGTGACCCCGCCTTTATTCTTTTTCATGGACGGGGGGACTACCATTAGATAAGTCGGTATCAAGGTGGACAACTATTCCCTCACAGCAAGTGTCATGGGAAAGAAAGATTGGACATGTTGGATTTTAGCATACCCGGTCCTATAGAAATAAGCCACTCCTGGAGGTTTTGGGCAGCAGCCCGCAATCAGCTGGGTATACATGTGTGTGGTGAAGTCAAGAGAAGTAGCTGTCATCAATTGGCATTCAACCGTCCGTTTCATGATCGTCACAAAAAGAGGCCTGGCTTATGCATAATTGCATAAAAGGCTAGTTGTGTGCAGTTTTCGACCGACCAGGGGGCAGAAAGGATCTCGTTCACATTCCAATAAATTAATCTGAATTTATACTAACCTTGAATGAGCACACTCAGAGCTTTTCTATCTCCCTGATCCTTCCTTTATGGGCCTTCTATCAGGTCTGCCTTGATCTTAAGATTGGGGCCAGTTTTTAACCTGACTAAAGCCCCGTCTCACATAGCGAGATCACTGAAGCGTCACCGATTTTGTGACGCAACAGCAACCTCGCCAGCGATCTCGCTACATGTGACATGCAGCGGCGACCGGCCCCCTCGCTGGATATCGCTGATCGTGCTCGAATGTCCTGGGCCATTTTTTCATCGTTGGTGTGGAGTGCCCCGCGGGGCCTGGGGGTACTCGGTACTGGGCCCGTCGACTTCAATGGGGGACGGTGTCACGGCGGCGGCGACCCGGTCCGTGGCCCAGAGGCGTCCAGTAATAAAATAGGGGACAGTTGTGTGGAATTTATGTGGTAAAAATGAAAATAAAGTTTTTAGATGGTTAAATATGTGACGCCACCTGTGGTATTCTAGTCAGAGGTGACCAGCGCTGCGGTGTTGTTCCTCTGGGATGGATGTTGGGCGCAGCTATGATGTTGTAGCCCTCCACAGGTAGGGCTGTAGTCCCAGGGCAAAGATGTTAAATAAATAGTAAAAATGACTGTGAACGTTGGGGTGCAGATAAATGAGAGAAAGACAGAGAGGTGCAGTTTCTTTACCTTTTACTGGTAATTGGTTGTAGTCCGGAGTACCACATACAGGTGATGGAATGAGTCCGGCTCACCTGGAGGCATTCAGGGGATCCACCTTGCCAAGTGGGGATTTAGGACCTTCCTTTCTGCGCTTTGTGTGTGGGTCTCCGCTGTATATAACTATGCTGCAACCCTCTATTCGTGATGGTTTCACTAACCTGTACGGCTGTCAGCGTGAGCCTATTCCACGGGTACTGTTCTCTTCACCATCGGCCCCGGGCTGACGTACCCTCAGGTGTTCAATGTGCACAGGAATTTATAATCCTCTGTACTTTCAGATTCGGCTATCAGGGCGTACAGTTCCTGTCAGCCTAGGAGTCTGATGTCCCTTTTCTCTTTATTAGCGCTTCACTCAGGGGTCTGCTATATGCAGTATTTTAGCTTCCCTAGAGTCTCTCAGTCTTTGCTCTTGTCTTTTCCCTCTTCACAGATCAGCTCCCTGTCTTCATCTGACAGGATCTTCCAGAAAGATCTCTTTACCTCACGTCTAACTGTCATTATTTCTCCTCACAGCTGTTTCGTTTCCATGACAACCCCCTCAGCTCACCACTAGCTGACTCACCAACCCCCTCTGCTGGCCAGAATTTATAAGGCATCTCCCTTTTCTGACCTGCAGCAGGAAATTGTGATTAAATCTATGCTGCCTGGCATGGGGGTCCCTTTCTGCCTCCAAGCATGACTTTACCCATTAGAGGGAGGTAATGTCACTGTGACAACCGGACTCTGGGGTGTCACAGGTGTCCCGCTGATCAGCATGCATCTCTGTGTTTGACCCGACGAGCGACCTCGTTGGCGACGCAGAACTCAGGGACGCAGGCTGGAATCGTTCAGAAAAGCTGCTGTGTGACAAGGTACCAATGACCGCCGAGGATCGCTGGATGGTTGCGGTGTCGCTGGTGAGATCTGCCTGTTTGGCATTTTACTAGCGACCATTTAGCGATGCACCAGCGATCCCGACAGCGATACGACCTGGTAACGATCGCTGGTGCGTTGCTAAGTGAAACGGCACCCTTATGTAATATAACTGAAGCTTTCGAACAATGGAGGTCTCTGGTGGCCCAAAAAGTCTCTCTAGCCCATATGAGAACATCATCAATACTATTAGGATAGTTGGGTGCTCTGTTGGAGAATTTTGCATTGGGCCCCACCAATATTCAAGTTACGCCACTGTATGGAGAGAACAAACAATGTGAATGAAGTTGCGTTTTCAGTGTGTATTTATAGTCTGTTCTCCCATCATTTTCCAAATTATAGCATTCTGTTTTACAGTTATGCAGCCGACTAGGTTTGGGCTTTGCATTTATGGTGCGTACCAGAAAAAAAATCTCTTTTTGCAATTTATTCTGAGTGCACGTACAGCTTTTATATATGATCATCTTGGCTTATGAGTGCAGCTGTAGAGTAGTATTGTAAGTAACCATTTACAGGTAATGTAGCACTACATTGTAATACATTATCATCTGCATTCAGGCACCTGAGATCTTTAATCTGCAGAGCCATGTCTGTGCATATTTCTTACCACCACATGAGTTCACGGCTGCTAGGCTGACATTATAGTATGACCGGAGACAATGTAATTGCTGTGTACATTAAATCGGTAGAAATCCAACTTTGTGCCATTAGGACAGTTGAGTGTTTGTCTCTGTTCCTCCCCCGGCCGAGTGCACCAACCAACCGAGATGTCAGGGACTGCAGCTATTGTCTTGGCTCTATTCGGGCGGAAAAACAATAATACATTGAGAAGTTGTCTGTCCCCATATCTGATGAAACTAAACTAATATTGATTTCAAAACTAAAATTCAATCTTTTTATATTTTAAATATGCAAGGCAAATAATATTATGTATACTATTACAAATTGCGCCGCCCCAGCACATTTACTCTGCAGAGTTCACTGTTGTAGTCAATTTATTTAGAGGACTTGTCATTTGTCATAAATGTCATTTTTTTAACCTGGCATAAAAGATGCAACTCCCCAGAATGTGGTTCTGTTTTTCTTCTGTTCCTTCGCCTCTCCTTTCCTGAGATATGGCCTCGTTTTCCCTGTATGTAAATCTAGTCTTTTTAGCAAAGTGGGTGTGGTTCTTAACTGTCTCTGCGGGAGTCTTGTTGAAGACCTCACCCAGTTTGTCAAAGTGACATTTATTTACAAGAAAGAGGGGGCTATGTCTCTGGAACAGAGAGGCACGGAGACAAAAGGTGAACAACTCCGGATTCAGGAGAACAGCAGCATTTGCACCACGTGGTAAAAAAAAAAACCTGAGAAAAAGACCTCTTAGGCTGGTTTCACATTAGCGTTTTTTAGCACAGCGCCTCATGCGTGTACATGCGTCCTGATCCCCTAGCTTTAACATGGGGGCGCATGGTCGAGCGTTTGCACGGGTTCGTATGCGTTTTCGTGCGCATGCGTTTTCTTTGTGGTGTGCGCCCAGGCGCGCCGGACGCAACTGGTTGCATTTTTGGTCCGTCCGACCTGTCTCAAAAAAACGCGTGCGCACGGAATGCGACAAAAAATCACATTACAGCCTATGGGAACGTAGACGTGCGCATGGACATGCGCACGTCAGCGTTTAAAATCACATGCGTTTTAAGAGTCAATATGGCTACAAACTGGTTAAAATGCATGCGCATAAAATAAGCAAACGCATGCAAAACGCTTTATGCGTTTTTTGTATGCGCACGCAGCGCAAAAAAACGCTAGTGTGAAAGTAGCCTTAGATGCGTGAAGCTCAGAAGACATCCATGTGCAGCTTTTGCCTGATCGTACGCACACAGCAGAGTACGTACATGCTCCACTCTGTGTGTGCTCTGAGGCAGGGGTTGTGCATTCCTTAAGGACAGCACTTCTAAGGCTATGTTCACATGTACAGTAGTGTCCGTTAGATTGGATTCATCTGTTACAAAAAAGTTGTTCAGACACATTTTTTTTTGTCCGTTTTTTTTTTTTTAAATGTCAGCTGGATCCATTTTTTTTATCTTTTTGAAGTCTATGGAAAATGTATCTGCTAATAAGCCATCCGTTCTTCTCCTATTTGAAACTGAGGAGGGGGTCTCAGAACCCTGTCACCCAGCAATCTTCTCGCAAATAAATGGGCAATGTAAAACCTGAAAAAAAGAAAATTATGCTTAAGTTTACTTGCTCTTTAAGTAGATGTTAACGTATCTTTGTTGGACATTTCCAGGATTGATGTATTCAGGATTGGTCACTTATGCATTAGTTCAAATTATTTTATAATTTAGTTTTTCCTTCATAATAATTGTCTCTTTGCTTTTGTTTTCTAGGTCTTTTTCTTATACTTGGCCTTATCTTATACCCTGCTGGATGGGGATCTCAGAAAGTGACCGATTACTGTGGACATTATTCCTCTGCATACAAACTTGGGGAGTGTTCTTTGGGGTGGGCTTTCTACACGGCCATCGGAGGCACCGTCCTTACCTTTATCTGCGCAGTCTTCTCAGCACAGGCCGAAATTGCCACGTCTAGTGACAAGGTTCAAGAAGAAATAGAAGAGGGGAAGAACCTCATATGCTTGCTTTAATGAGCAGAGACTTAATGGCCATCAAACACTTTAGAGACTTCATAAAGGGATCATCATGTTTACACGGCCACCTTTCTGCATGATTGGACGATACCCGTTCGCGTATTATCATGTTCAAGCATCTTCCTCTTTTTCCATCCTGTGGACGACCAGGGTCCTAAACCAGGAGACGAGACCGGAGATGTGATTGTAGTGCTCAGCACGTGGAAATGAAGTGCAAAGATTTGTGTATATTGCAAATGTTCTGATCCTTCAGTTTTCTGAACGTCACTTTAAAACTGTATCTTCTCCTTTTACATATTAGAAAGCTAACCATGTATTTTTTTTTTATTTTTTTTTTTAACATAGTAGGATTTTTTTTTTTCTATTTTCCAGTTTTTCTAATTTGAAGCCACTGCTTGTTGAATTGTGTGTGCCACTAATCTTGGTGATTGTAAACTGGAACATTGTTCTTTCTCTCGTGTGGTTCTTATGTGGTGCAAACGAATGTGTAGATACATATAGGATTAATATTTTTAGGTATGGAAAGAACCACTGCATTAATAATACTTTAATTATAGCCATTTCAAAATGACTTTTAAAGGGGTCTTGGGGGTAATGACCATATCCTAAGGATATTATCCTTTGCTGCAATATCCCCTAGACCCAGCAGATGAGTCATTGTGGAGGCTGTGCCACTTCAGTCTATATTACTAAATCATTTGGAGCATTTTAAGCTATTGTTAGAACCTCATCTGGCCTTAGGAGGCTGAATTTTCTGTTCATCTAGGTTGTCCAGGCCTTGATCTTTACAGCGTGCCCTTGTTATCCAGTATTAGGCCCTGTTCTTATCTACGTTCAAAGCTTTCATTGAAGTTGCCATAATTTTAACTGCAAATAGAATGTGTAGGACTTGGCTAGAAAGCAGGCAGACCCCAATAAATATCAATAGGGTCAGCTCGGTCACAGTGCCATGGCCGTAGCCTTAGTGAATTAGCCACAATGAGCTAAAGGGACCTCACACAGGTTCTGGTCTGTAGCTTTGGCCATAAATAAAATCACTTAGACTCCAGTGAATGTACGAACATTCTATATGTACACAGTTAAGCTATAAAATCAGCACAACGTTGACCCATGCCAATAGCAAGGGACTGATTCCGAACTGTGATTGTTTAGTTATGTGGTTCATTCGCATGGGGTCGTAAAAGCACACTTCATATGTCAATTGTGTTAGTAGGGACCAAATATGTGGTGCTTTATATCTGCTATAACTGCTCGTAATTTATACCAGTTTGTGGAATAAGTGGGTCCCCCCCACCTTTAGTATAGGTTTGGTGACTATTAAGAACTGAGGTTGTGGTGCCAGTCTTAGTGTATCGCAGCTGTAAACCATTACTTATCGGGATTTATTGTTTGGCATAAAAATTCACTACATACATGCAAAAGAACCTGATAAGGATAACAGGTTTCCAGTATTTAGGGCAGTGATTTCCAACTATTTAAGTAGGACTGAACCCTCACACATTTTTCCCCAAAAGTAACCTAGTCTTTGTATCCCAGATCAAATTTTGTTGCATGTGGACAGCATTCTTCTTGTACTCCCTCCTACCTATGTGTCACCTTAAATATATATCATTAGTTTTTCATGATGTATATGTTAAATAGCCCATAGGTAACTAATAACGGCATTTTTCAAGTGTCATGAAAAGCTCATGATATTCACAAAAGTATTGGACCTCTCCACGTTAGACCTGCAGTAGCTTTTATGAACTCCCATAATCCACAGACATTAATATGGAGTAGGCTCTCTTTGCTGCTTTAACGGTTCCAACTTTTCTTGGAAAACTTCTACAAGATTTTGGAGGCAGCTTGTGAGAATATTTGTGAAGTCAGATACTGAAGTTGGACAAGATATCCGGGATCAAAATCTCTGCTCTAGTTCATCCCAGAGGTGTTGCATGGGGTTGAGGTCCAGGCTCTGAGCGACCAGCCATGTTCTTCCACACTGAGCTTCCACAACCATGTCTTTATGGATCTTGCTTGTGCAGTGGTTACAGTCTTGATGAACAGAAAGCGGTCTTCCCCACACTGTTCCCACAAAGTTGGAAGCTTCTTTTGGCCACAGTGTCTTATATGCCGAAACATTAAGATTTCCCTTCATTGGAACCACAAACATGCGATCTGGTAGGTATATCAGACGTGACGTCGCCGACCTCACTTACCCCATGCAGATGCAAACCTTGTTATAGGTTTTATCTATTCTCTGGGGAAAAACAGTTAACAACAAACTTAATAAAATACATCCTATAAAAACTAACTTGTCCATTATAGGGAGAGGAAAATTATGATTTATGAAATTTACATTCTAATCTGTTATGTGCCAAATCTAGTAAATGCTTACTGGGATGTTTTGTGACCTTCAATTATCATTATGATATAGGATTTCTAAAGACTAAAGCACAATTAAGACTTGATGTACATATCTGCATCAAAGCCTCATTCAATGGAACCTGCCCCCTCTAGTTTGTGTCCGATTCATACAAAGTCTGAGCGATAAAAGCTCTGGTATATGGTGGTGCTATGGTACAGCCAACGCAGTTGTAGTATGGCAATGTACATGTGTTTATGGGTCCATTTATGTCCTGTTTATAGAGCCCCAGTGTTCATCTTTCCCTTACCTCAAATGTCTTCATTGGTTCATAAACTACGACCATCGAGTCTTACCACCTCTGATGTATTTATCTTGTAAGTCATCTCCAGATCAAACTAATCCCCCATTTAATAGAGAGCGATGCCATGAAACAGAATGAAGTCTTGTCCTTGTATTGTGGCACAGTTTATCAGGATGTCTGTGGTCTGGCGAATCTGTGTACACAAGCGATGTATTGTCTTGTGCCAGAAGATTTCTTGCTCTAACTAATCTGTAGCATATTTAAAAAATAAAAATGGTTTAGGTCTGTGTGAGAATGTGCAATACAATATGAATGAAATGGTCGGCTTCAGTGTTCACCTGTGGCCTAGACACAGTAGAGGCCTCCATGTTTACTGTGAGGTATTGGTAATGTCTGGCTTATACTATATTATGAAGAAGGTGCAGCCCACTCCTGTACTACCTCTACTACGCCTCTGCCACAGGTTCTCTAACATTCTTAAAGGGGTTCTCCATGAAGAAAATACATTTCTTCACTATGCAATTAAAATGGCCTCCATCTTGTTACTCTGACAGAAACCTGTTCAAGAATGTTAGTAGGGCCAATGCCAATGAGTATGTGTGGTAGGAAGCACCACTGCTGTGACCTGGAGACGAGCTATATAATGTATGGTCATCTCCAGGTTACAGCAGCAGATCCTCCAACTGCACATGCTCAGTCTCCTGTCCTGATGACCCTGTAGGACAGATTTCTTTCAGTGTGGTGTCCATTTTAAAGGGGATATCCGGAACTTGGTGCATAGGCACATTTTTTGTTTTTCACACAGTTGCTACCTAACAACCTATTGTGCCTGGCGCCGTTCTTTGTCGGCACAGAATGGTGATAGACCGCTCCTGCCGACGATTCAGCTGCCTCTACTGACGTAATGTCGACAGAGAGGCAGCTACTTTTCGACCCTGCTATGTCGACGGAGTGTAGCTGCCAACGTCATGCAGATTGACAGTCTGGTCCTCCACTTAGGGTTCTTTTACACTTGCCGTGTTTTTATGGGCCGTAAAAATGGCCCCAATAGATTTGTATGGGGCCGCAAAAACTGCCCCCAAAAATTCATCAGAGCGCCGTGTGCCATATGGTCATGAGGGCCATATATACGACCTTTTAAAAAATCTAGCTTGCTCGATATTTTTCACGGCTTACAGACACGGCCGCAATAGATTTCAATCGTACCGCAAAAACAATGGTAGCTTGTTTTTGCGGTACACCGTATTTGCGGATCGACGGGAAGTGTAAAAGAAGCCTTAGGCAGCGGGAACCGAGCTGTCAGAAGTCCCGCCCTGTCAACAGAGCGGAGTTGGAAAAAAGCCACCGCTCTGTCGACGTGATGTCAGCAGAGGCAGCTGAATCGCCGGTCTGTGACCACTATGTGCCAGAGAAGAACGGCGCCGGGCAACTACTTGCCTTGTTTGTGAAGAAAAAAAAAGTGCCATAGAACGAAGTCCCGGATATCCCCTTTAAATGTACAATAGTATTTAGATCTATTTTTCTTTTTTCTTTTTTTTTTTTTTTTTCCTAGAAACCCATTTAAGAAGCTCAATACAACGTTCATTTTTTTTTTACATAACCTGTAACATTTTATTAAATGCCACAACCAAAATGTTATGCTTTTGATACTGTGAGTTTGGGGTCCTTGGAAATAAGCAAAATGAGACTCTTACAATAGAAAATAATAAAAAATTGTCAAATAAAATGAGTGTTGATCGTATTTGTATGTGATGGGCTCTGTTTACTTTATTAGTTTTTACATAAGATACTGTGATAGTGTGCATCTATTTTAAATAACTCTTGGTGGAGCGTTCATGTGTTTTCAATAGAAAGTGGAAAGGCTGCAGTCAGATTTTCTCATCGAAGAAAAAGTGAGACACTTATTTGCTCATACATATTCTGTCGTGGAGAGTTTGGAGACCCGCACACACATTAGATGGTGGGTCAGGCTTTCAAAAATTGACAGGCTCGATGGACTATAATGGTATCTTTAAAGGGGTTGTCTGGTCTTAAATTACAAGTTGCTCTATGTGACTGCAAACTTGTGAATATTGACATCAGGAGCACTGCGCACTGAGTATTCTCGGTGGCGGGAGCGGGCAATCATGTGACTGAAAGTATGTGATATGCATCCTCCCGGCTATATTCCGACTAGTCTGTTCCTGACCTCACTCAGTACACTTGCATTGAGCAAGGTCGGGCCCATCTAGTTAGAATGTGGCTGGGATTATGCATGTTGCATACTTGCGGTCATATGACCGCTTACTCCAGACACCGAGAATCCTCACACCGTGCAGTGCACATGATGTGAGGACTCACAATTCTGCAGTCACAGAGTGATTGTAGAGTTGTAGCTTAAAACCGGACGACCACTGTAAAGCTAAATTTACAAGTTTGTTGTGCACTACTGGGCTATAAACCGGGAATGTGATTACACCCCTCACATTTTTGTAATTATTTTATCTCTCTTCATGGTACAACACTGAAGATATGACACTTTGATTGTGTGCAGCTTGTATAACGGTGTAAATTTGGTATGCCCTATAAATGACTCCAGACAGCCGTTAATGTCTAAACCGCTGGCAACAAAAGTGAGTCCACCCCTATGTCAGAATGGTTAAATTGTGTCCAATTAGCTATTTTCCCTCACTGTGTCATGTAACTCATTATTGTCACTAGGGTTCCAGTGTGAATGGGGTGCAGGTATGTAAAATTTGGTGTTATTGCTCTTGAGCGCTCTTATACTGGTCACTGGAAGTTCCATGACTCCTCCTCATGTCAAAGATTTCTCTGAGGATCTGAAAAAAAAGAATTGTTGCTCTACATCAAGATGGTGTAGGCTATAAGAAGATTGCCAACTCCTTGAACCTGAGATGCAGCATTACGGTGGCCAAGACCATACAGCGGTCTAACGATAGATTGCACTCAGAACGAGCCTCGCCATGGTTGACTAAAGAAGCTGAGTGCACGTGCTCCGCGTCATATCCAGAGGTTGTCTTTTAAAATAATGTATGAGTGCTGCCAACATTGCTGCAGAGGTTACAGGGGTGGGAGGGTCAGCCTGTCTGTGCTCAGACTATACGCCACACACTGCATCAAATTACCCTGCATGGGGGTCGTCCCAGAAGGAAGCCTGCGAACGCTTTGCCGAAGACAATCAGACTAAGGACATGGATTACTGGAACCACGTCCTTTGAGTCTGATGAGACCAGGATAATCTTATTTGGTTCAGATGGTGCTAAGCGTGTGTAGTGGCAACCAGGTGAGTAGTACAAAGACAAGAGTACCTACAGTCAACGATGGTGGCGGGAGTGTCATGGTTTGGGGCCGAATGAGTGCTGATGGCTGTGGGGAGCTACAGTTCATTGAGGGAACCATGAATGCCAACATGTACTGTGACATACTGATGCAGGACATGATCCCCTTCTTTAGGCACCTAGGCTGCAGGGCAGTATTCCAACATAATGACCCCAAACACACCTCCAAGAACACCACTGCCTTGTTAAAGAAACTGAGGGTAGAGGTGCTGAACTGGCCAAGCATGTCTCGAGACCTAAACCCTATTGAGCATTTGTGGGGCATCCTCATATGGAAGGTGGAGGAATGCAAGGTCTCCAACATGCACCAGCTCCATGATGTCATCATGGAAGAGGATTTCAGTGGCAACCTGCGAAGCTATAGTGCAGGGTTCCCCAACTCCAGTCCTCAAGGCCCACCAACAGGTCAGGTTTTCAGGATTTCCTTAGTATTGCCCAGGTGATAATTGCATCACCTGTACAATACAAGGGAAATCCTGAAAACATGACCTGTTGGTGGGCCTTGAGGACCGGAGTTGGGGAACCCTGCACTAGTGAACTCCATGCCCAATAGAGTCAAGGCAGAGCTTGAAAATAATGGTGGCCACACCAATATTGACACTTTGGGCACAATTTATCCACTTTCTCTTAGGGGTGTGCTCACTTTTGAGGCCAGCAGTTTAGACCTTAATGACTGTGTTGAGTTAAGGGCCTGTCACACTAGCGATATCGCTATGTCTGATACTTACCTCCGACTGCTTCCCCGCTGGTTATCGCTGATCGCGCGAGAACGTCCTGGACCGCTTCTCGTTGTCAGCTTCCTGCTGGGGTTTCCTGCTGTGACGACGAGCGACGCGTGGACGCGGGCGGGAGGACGTCAGGATCGCCTCGTCTGACAGGTAAGTAGCAACCCCCGACCCCTGCGATGTCACTGGTGAGATCTGCCTGTGTGACAGCTCACTAGCGACCACTTAGCGATGTACCAGCGATCCTGACTGCGTCATATCGCTGGTCGGAATCGCTTGTACATCGCTAAGTGTGACAGTACATTTAGTTAGATGACACAGCAAATTTACACTGTTATACAAATAGTTAAATGAACAGCATAGTCATGTATACTTTTCAATACAACTAAATAAAAAAAATGTGATGGAAAAGGTTTATCTTTGTAATAATAAAAAAGTAATAGCAGTCTATGGTAGACACAGTCAGCTATATGGACAAATAGTTGTTCATTTCTGGCCACACATTTGGCAGGGCCATTTCTAGCTAATGTAAACCTGGCATGGGGCGGATTGTCAAGGCAAATTTCAATTTCTTTTTAATTTAATTTGTTTAATTTAACATCAAATACGTTCTATAATAATAAATGTTACATGTGTCAGATGTCACAATCCTAAAAATCTGACTTCCTACAGTCTCCAATCCTGATAATCACATTCACTCTAATGGAGGAGGAAAAACAAACTTTTCCCCAAATGTTCTGTGAGTTTGTGGTTAACTAGTCCGCCTCAAATTCTTTCCCCAGTCTCTCACCGCTGTGGGTTTAAACTGAGAAATTCATTTTACAGCTCGAGTGTTGAGAATGGAAAGTGTGATGATTTCTTTTCTAGACGAGGAGATCTTCTGCTAGTAACGTACCCAGACCGTGTGCCTAAATGTCTGATAGGTGCCGTCTGCGTTTCATTTTTTGTCAAATATTTGATTTCTAGAAGTAAATAATATAAATGTAATAGCGGTGCTGCTCATCGCTCAATTCCAGTTTTCGTAGAATTGAAGAGTAACCAGATAGAGTTTCCCTTTGGGGTAAAGGTCTATGAGAAGTGCCCGTCATCCATATACGATGTGGCAGTGATTTATAACAGACGGTGATCCTAGCTCTGCCGATATTAATACTTTCCTCCAGTTTTCCAAGTGGTAAAGTAGAAAAATATAAATCTTAGATTTCTGTTTCCTGTGGGTCTCCGGTGCCTCATAGTAGTGGAGGTCTTTGTGCATCTAGTTGAGGGTGGGTGGTGGAACAAGAATAGTGCAACCAAGCAATGGGCTGTAAAGAAAGTTCCCGGCTGGAATGTGGAAATTGGGAGGTCAAATGTATCTGTTTAATCCTCCAGGAAACTAATCAATGTGCCATGTTATAGCATTTGTCATGTTGTTCGTACATGCAATAGGAACAGTACGCCCTGTCAGACAGTTAATGTGATATGTGGTTTATTAGAAATCCATATCATGTGATAAGGATCCCATGACTCAGTGGTTAAGATGTTATGTCTGCTACATTATTATCAGCACAGCTGATTCAAATCATAGAATCATAGAGTCATAGAATCATAGAGTCGTAGAGTTGGAAGGGACCTCCTGGGCCATCTGGTCCAACCCCCTGCTCAAAGCAGGATTCGCTAAATCATCCCAGTCAGATGTCTGTCCAGCCTCTGTTTGAAGACTTCCATTGAAGGAGAACTCACCACATCTCGTGGCAGCTTGTTCCACTCATTGATCACTCTAACTGTCAAAAAGTTTTTTCTAATATCTAATCTGTGTCTTCTCCCATTCAGTTTCATCCCATTGCTTCTAGTCTTTCCTTGTGCAAATGAGAATAAAGTTGATCCTTCTACAATGTGACAGCCCTTTAGATATTTGTAAACAGCTATTAAGTCTCCTCTCAGTCTTCTCTTTTGCAAACTAAACCTTCCCAAATCCTGCAACCTTTCCTCATAAGACAGGGTTTGCAGACCGGTCACCATTCTGGTTGCTCTTTTCTGAACTTGCTCCAGTTTGTTGATGTCTTTTTTAAAATGTGGTGCCCAAAACTGGAGTAGAGGGAAATAATGACTTCACGTGGCAAATGACATTGGATTTCAGCAACACTTGAGTTCATGTCTCATGTGCAAAAGTGGTTGTCATTTGTCAAGTCCATACAGCCTTTGACCTAACAAACCAAAACTAGGGATGAGCTGACCCGTGGAAGTTCGGGTTCTGGTACCTGACCTGAACTTTAGTCCAAAGTTCGCTCCTGGTACCAGAACCCGAACCCCATTGAAAACAATGGAAACCTGTAGTTTGGATCTGGAAAAAAAATTCTGTCTCTTCAACGTACTTCCAAGAGAAGTTCATGTTGGGCGTTTTTTGCTGGACACTAACTGTCCATTACGTCTCCCTCTGAATGAAAATGGCTATTGCATTTCCCCCTTTTATAAGGACAATAGACTTGCATATTCAGCTAGGTCTTACAGATAGATATACTGTTTTATGTATTTGTCAACCCCTTTCTAACCCAGAGATGTTTCCTACGCAAATTGTCTCTCCAGAGACGAGGAGGAGTTAAAATCTAGCACTTCATATTGGAAGCAGCAATCATAAAAAGTTAACATCGACCCTTCAACGAGCCTTGCCATATGATTTAAGATAAAAGCCAAACGAGTGCAGACACTGTATTTCAGGGTGTTGCCCCTCATCGGTGCAAAGTGTGAGATATAATTTGGCTAGGTGAGAGGCTCCAGACTGGCGTTTAACCCCTTCACTACCAAGGATGGTTTGCACGTTAACTCCCGGGCCAATTTTTACAATTCTGACCACTGTCCCTTTATGAGGTAATAACTCTGGAACGCTTCCATGGATCCCGGTGATTCTGGCATTGTTTTCTCGTGACATATTGTACTTCATGTTAGTGGTAAAATTTAAATCTTATAACTTGCGTTTATTTGTGAAAAAAATGGAAATTTGGCGAAAATTTCGCAATTTTCCAACTTTTATGCTCTTAAATCACAGAGATATGGCACTCAAAAAACTTAATAGATAACATTTCCCACCTGTTTACTTTACATCAGCACAATTTGGGAGCCAAAATTTTTTTGTTAGGAAGTTATAAGGGTTAAAAGTTGACCAGCGATTTCTCATTTTTACAACACCATTTTATTTTTAGGGACCACATCACATATGAAGCCACTTTGAGGGGTCTATATGATAGAAAATACCCAAAAGTGACACCATTCTAAAAACTGCACCCCTCAAGGTGCTCAAAACCACATTCAAGAAGTTTATTAACCCTTCAGGTGCTTCACAGGAATTTTTTGAATGTTTAAAAAAAATGAACATTTAACTTTTTTTCACAAAAAAAATTACTTCAGGTTCAATTTTTTTTATTTTACCAAGGGTAACAGGAGAAATTGGACTGCAAAAGTTATTGTTCAATTTGCCCTGAGTACGCTGACACCTGATATGTGGGGGGAACCACTGTTTGGGCGCATGGCAGAGCTCGGAAGGGAAGGAGCGCCGTTTGACTTTTTCACTGCAAAATTGGCTGGAATTCAGATTGGACGCCATGCCATGTTTGGAGAGTCCCTGATGTACCTAAACAGTGGAAACCCCCCACAAGTGACCCCATTTTGGAAACTAGACCCCCCCAAGGAACTTATCTAGATATGTGGTGGGCACTTTGAACCCCCAAGGGCTTCACAGAAGTTTATAACGTACAGCCGTACAATTAAAAAAATCATATTTTTTCCACAAAAATGATCTTTTTACCCCCAATTTTTATTTTCCCAAGAGTAACAGGCCCCCAAAAGTTATTGTGCAATTTGTCCTGAGTACGCTGATACCCCATATATGGGGGTAAACCACTATTTGGGCACATGGCAGAGCTCGGAAGGGAAGCAGCGCCATTTAACTTTTTTGGCTGGAATTGAGATAGGACGCCATGTCGTGTTTGGAAAGCCCCTGATGTGCCAAAACAGTGGAAATCCCCCAATTCTAACTCCAAACCTAACCCTAGCCCTAATGGGAAAATAGAAATAAATAAAAAAAAAATTATTTTATTATTTTTCCCTAACTAAGGGGGTGATAACGGGGGGTTTGATTTACTATTTATGGCGGTTTTTATTTTTGGCAGCTGTCGCACGCTAAAAGACGCTTTTTATTGTAAAAATAGTTTATGCATCACCACATTTTGAGAGCTATAATTTTTCCATATTTTGACCCACCGAGTCATGTGAGGTCTTATTTTTTGCGGGACGAGTTGACGTTTTTCTTGGTACCATTTTCGGGCACGTGACATTTTTTGATCGCTTTTTATTCCGATTTTTGGGACACAGAATGAACAAAAACCAGCGTTTCATGAATTTCTTATGGGGGGTGCGTTCACACCGTTCCGCATGCGGTAAAATTGATAAAGCAGTTTTATTCTTCGGATCAGTACGGTTATAGCGATACCTCATTTATGTCATTCTTTTATGTTGTGGCGGTTTTATGCAGTGAAAACATTTTCTATATAAAAAATAATTATTTTTGCATCGCTTTATTCTGTGAGCTATAACTTTTTTATTTTTTTGCTGATGACGCTGTGTTGTGGCTCGTTTTTTGCGGGACAAGATGACGTTTTCAGCGGTACCATGGATATCTATATGTGTCTTTTTGATCTTGCGTTATTGCACTTTTTGTTCGGTATGATAAATTATTATTTTTTGCTTCGTTTTTTATTTTTATTTTTTAAGGGGTTCCCTAAAGGGGTTAACTAGTGTTCTTGGGCGCAGCACCGCTGCTAAGCCCCGCCCCCGGCCGCACCCCCTCCGGTCAGTCCTCCTCTGATCACATGAGGCTGCATGCGATCAGCGTATCCTATATTTAGCGTTGGATACGTTGATCGTGCGCTGGTCTGATTTTGCTGGCGCTGCGCCCAGCACACAAAAACGCGCTGTGTTGCATTTTTGTGCTCTGGGTGCAGTGCCAAAAGAGCGCAGCGCCAGCAAAATCAGACCAGTGAACGATCAGCATATCCAATGCTAAATATAGGATACACTGATCGCATGCAGCCTCATGCGATCAGAGGAGGAACTGACCGGAGGGGGCGGGGCTTAGCAGCGGCGCTGCGCCCAAGAACACTAGTCTGAAACTAGCCTAAGACACCTTAAGCAACGATACAGCCAAATACAAATAGAAGAAAAATGTTTAAAGCCCTGTCAGTCCATATAAAGCCGGTTTCAAACGCCAGTGTCTCCGGTATGTGTGCTGACAGTTTTCTCACATAGCGGAGACACTGACACACGTAGACCCATTCAAATGAATGGGCCTATGCACATGTCAGCATGTTTTTACGGACCGTATGGCTGTGTGCAAAACACACTGACATGTCCGTTTTTGAGCAACAGCACGGATCACACGGACCCATACAAGTCAATGGGTTCGGGTAAACGTACTGCACACGGATGGCGTCCGTGTGCGTTTTAAAAGTCATAGGATTAACACTGAAACAAATTGTTTCAATACATGGACACGGACAGCACATGGATAGCACAAGGATGACACACGAATGTGACAAATTGACACATGGACACGGATATTTCCTGTACAGTCGCTGGTATAGTTCAATGTGGCGGCAGCGGGGGGAATTGGCACTGGGGGCAGGCGGGCCCCCCTGCCTCACAGGGGCCCCATAGCGGCTGTGTGATGTGCCGCTAGCTGGGGGCCTCTGGGGAGCGTGGGCCCTAGGCAGCTGCCTGGTCTGCCTGCCCCTAACGCCGGCCCTGTTGGGCGGAAATGGGTCTTCCAAATGGACAATGACCCAAAGCATGCTGCCAAAATTGTAAGAAAGTGGCTTAAGGATAACAAAGTCAATGTTTTGGAGTGGCCATCACAAAGCCCTGATCTCAATCCTATTGAAAATTTATGGGCAAGGCTGAAGAGGCCTGTGCGAGCAAGGCGACCTACAAACCTGGGTCAGTTATACCAGTTTTGTCAAGCGGAATGGACTCAAATTCCGACCAACTATTGTGAGAAGCTTGTGGAAGGATATCCCAAACATTTGACCCAAGTCATTCAGCTTAAGGACAATGGTGCCAAATACTAATGAAATGTATGTAAACTTTTGACATTGCAATATGTATAAATACGCCTATAGTATCGAAAAAATCAATATATATCACCAAGAAAAAATCCAATAAAGCCACCAATAGAATGCCACATTTACTTTATTAGACAATATAATCAATAAAATAAACCAATGCAATAAGTAAATAAAAACATGAAAAGTATGCATTGCATGCTAAAAAATTAACCAGTGAGCACCACAAAAAAAAGAACCAAAAGTGGGTGACCTGGACACAGTATAAACACAGTGTAAAAGTATATATATATATATATATATATATATATATATATATATATATATCTCAAAATATATATTAACTACCACAACATAGTGATCTCTTGTTAGGGCTAAGTCACATACAAGAAATAGTAATTTGACATTAAGATAGTGTTTGGTACTGATAGCAATCTTTTATATAGAGTTACAAGTATGTACATAAAAATATCAATAAACTAGCTTGGCCCGTGCAAAATTTTTGCACATTGGTCGTCGGGGGCGCAGGCAATTTCAGAAAAAGCAAGCTGGTCAAATGTAAATGCATTTCATGAGATGATGAATGCAGACATTTATTTATATATGTAGATTGGTAATACAATAAATTGGTTTGATAAGTAGAGGGCAAAAAATGTCTTCCGATTGAGGTGCCACCTGCAGGTCATTGTTTCTTTCTGCAGGTTTATGAAGATGAATGCTTAAACTGTATTTAGTGATAAAATCGCAGATATGTGGTTTGTTTGGCTGTTTTCTTGCTGAAGGGGGCAGGTTAACCTTTCAAATGGTGTATCATTTGTGTGGGTGGGGCGAAGTAATCAGCAAAAAAGTAGTGCATGTTTACAAATGTGTTTGCATATGTGACTCACCTGCAGTGAAGTGTGCAATCCTCCAATGTGCCTGAAATAGGCTGGGCAAGCATTTGAACAAGCTGGAAAGCCCCCAAGGCAAATGTTTGGATTTGTTTGTGATGTCTATAAGCAGCTTTGTGGTAGTGTGCTTTGGGGTAGTGTGCTGCCACCTGCAGATAATTTGACCTTTCAAATGGTGTATCATTTGTTTGTGTGGGTGGAGTATGAACAGAGCAAGTGTGCAATTCAATAGGCAGTGCATGTTTACAAATGTGTTTGCATATGTGCCTCACCTGCAGTGAAGTGTGCAATCCTCCAATTTTTCTGAAATAAGCTAGACAAGAAGTTCAGCAAGCTGGAAAGCCCCCAATGCAAATGTTTGGATTTGTTTGTGATGTCTGTGTTACACCCGGTCCCCGTCCTGGCGCTGCGTCCAGGTCTGCCGCTGTTACACCTGGTCCCCGTCCTGGCACTGCATTCAAGCCTGCCGCTGCTCTCCGTTCTGGGCACTCACCTCGAGCCTCACATAGGCAGCAGCCGGCCACCTCTAGATCTCATGCTGCTGCTCAGCGTTCTGTCCTCCCTCCTGCCTCCTCCTCCTGGCGCCCTGTGAGGAGATCTGTAGCTAAGACTATTAGGGCACGCCCGCCGACTCTCTTGCCTTCTTAAAGGGGTGGCACGCATTATTCAAAAAATACAATTAACCAATGGCAGCGCACTGGCTGCTATTTCTGGCCTCTCCTCCATAGGGAGATCACCGGAGCAACGAGTATCTATCATTGTTACATCTGGTTCTCATGCTAACCTGTCTGCGCTGCATTTGCAGTCTCTGTGCATTGTCTAATGCTCTCTGTTTCCACAACATATCAGTATCCTGTGTTACCTGGTTATATCAGCAACCATCTGGGCCTAAGCCATCCTGTTCCGCCTACAGCCATCCGAGTCCAAGGACTGTGTGAAGGTCACTGGAACCGACTCCTTACCAACTAACCGGATACAGGACCCAGCGCATTATGGACTCTGCTGTAACTTTTGTTATCCCTTTTGGTCCCGCTGGGACAGCTGCCACGTGTTCGGGGTCTAACTGCAGGTAGCACCTGTGTCCTCCGGGTATTCCATTCTGGCCCTGCCTGAGGGGCTTTACTACGGGTGCCTGGGGCTCACTAGTCACGCCCCCCTTCGGAGCCCCCAGGACTGTGGTCCCGAGGTTCCACTTAAAAAATAAAAACGAATGTGAACTTCACCATCTCTGCCTCCGCTTCCATTCGTTACAGTCTGTAAGCAGCTTTGTGGTAACGTGCTTTGGGGTACTGTGGTGCCACCTGAAGGTCATTTTTCCTTACTGCAGGTTTATGAAAATTAATGTTTAAACTGTCTTTTGTGATCAAATCGTGGATGTGTGGTTTGTTTGGCTATTTTCTTGCTGAAGGGGCAAGTTTATCTCTCAAATTGTGTATCATTTGTGTGTGTGGGTGCAGTATGAACGGGGATACAAAGTAATCACCGAAAAACAGTGTTTAGAAATAATAGAATAGATGTCTAGAGCATAAAAAAAACACAACATAGCCCCATACTCTACGACAAAGGAGTCATACACATTACCTGAAATAGGCAGGATAGTCCAGGCACCCACCACACCCAACGCACACTTCGCATTGAAATGCATGAAATCCCACAGAGATGTCATAACAATTTTTGTAACAGTTTCTGAGATGACACTTCATTGCAGCTTCCAGAGTAAAATGTGTCATTTAGCACCCAATCAGGACCTACATTAAGCACAGACTCCAATAGAACTGAATCCCAGTACTGTACACTCATGCATTAAGTGTCACTCCAGGCATAATCTGAACTTGATGGCGTGGGGACAGGACTGCTCGCTGAGCAGTAAAGGTGTCCTACTACTGTACAAAGCCCAGTGGGAATTGTGTATGGGTCCTCCTATTAATTGAGATTGCTTAGAAAAGCACACATGAGGCAATACAACATTTTCAATTGTCGCTATACAACCTAAGATCACAACAACAAAAGATGTTAAAGCACTCATAAATATTACTTACCCATAAACTCTGTGAACCCTTTTAACAGGACAGACAGAGAAGAGAGCTATGTAAAAATAAAACTTCAAATGTTTATTGAAAAATTCCTATAAAATAAATACATAAAGTCGTAGAACAAGGAAGACCTCAAGGGTCCATAGGAAGACGACAGAAATGTGGCAAAACGCGCGTTGAGGTTTGCGGGACACACCATACCTGATCTTCCATCTGCTCCATGGAGATATTCACCTTTACACATGTAAGGTAATACTTTTTATCACACAGACACTATTTTCATTCAATGATTTACATCTGACTGTCGATTATATTTTACAATAGGAGTATTATATAGGAGTTTAACCTTTATGCACAAGCCTAGCACTGAACTACGGTACTTTACAAATATATATGGCTGAAAATTTATAGTTCTGTACATCTCACATCTGTCTTTTCAATATGATGGCTAATCACAATACCACTTTATAAGGCATCTATTATTGTAGTGAAATGGGTATACACATACAGTGGATACAGAAAGTATTCAGACCCCTTTAAATTTTTCACTCTGTTTTATTGCAGCCATTTCAAGTAAAAAAAAGTTAATCTTTTCTCATTAATGTTCACTCTGCACCCCATCTTGACTGGAAAAAAAACAGAAATGTAGACATTTCTGCAAATTTATTATAAACGCAAATATCACATGGTCATAAGTATTCAGACCCTTTGATCAGGCACTCATATTTAAGTCACATGCTGTCCATTTCCTTGTGATCCTCCTTGAAATGGTTCTACGCCTTCATTGGAGTCCAGCTGTGAATAATTAAACTCATAGGACTTGACTAGTAAAAGCACACACCTGTCTATATTAGACCTCACAGTGCATGTCAGACCAAATGAGAATCATGAGGCCCAAGGAACTGGTCAAGGAGATCAGAGACAGAATTGTGGCAAGGCACAGATCTGGCCAAGGTTACAAAAGAATATCTGCAGTACTCAAGGATCCTAAGAGCACAGTGGCCTCCAAAATCCTTAAATGGAATAAGTTTGGAACCACCAGAAGTCTTCCTAGACCTGGCCATCCAGCCAAACTAAGCAATCGTGGGAAAAGCGCCTTGGTGGCTGAGCTCCACAGATGCAGTAGGGAAATGGGAGAAAGTTCCACAAAGTCAACCAAGAAGACTCATGCTAGACAGGCTGAATACATGTGGGGGTTGCCTGTTTGTTAGGAATGCCACACATGTATTCAGGTTGTCTAGCAGCCGGAAATCGAGCAGCTGCGCCAAACATTAAATCTCCGAGCATACCAAAATACTCAGAGATCACCCGAGCATGCTCGGGAAAACCCGAGCAACGAGTATACTCGCTCATCACTACATAGATCTCTTCTTTGTCTGCCCCGGTAAAAGAGTTCACAGACTTTATGTGTCTGTACATGTAATTTGAAGTGCTATGAATTTTCAGATTGGACAAGCATTTATTACACCCATAAATATTAGTCCAATGTCGGCCAAGCCTGACAGTCAGTCTACGGGGAAGTCTCTCAGCTCTACCAAGGCAGATGATACCCAATTTTTTTGTTCTCGGTGAGATAAGTCACCACTAGATGAGTCTGGCTGCAACTCTTATAGAGAATGCAGGAGCGCTCAGTTTTATGATGTAAATAGGACTTTGGGATATTTAGGATAGGTTTTTCATTTTTAGATCTTGTACAATTATTATTGTAACTGTTAATATGTTATTCATGTTTGCTTTTGTTCAGCCCAGGAGTGCTGACTTGCACTAGGGGGGAATGTGGCGCCCCCAGGAGTATGGCCGCCACAGTGGCTTTGCCTTCCTCCAGGGGAGGGTAATGCCAGGCTTGGAGGCAATGATGGGTCTCTCTCGCAGTCAATCCATACATGCAACACAGTTCCACTCCAGGCCCCCAGGGGGAACTCTGAACCAGGGTTAAGGGGAGGGGTGCTCCCTGAGGGCCAAGAGGAAGGAGTGGTCAGTTAGTCTGCGGAGGGTGAAGTGTGCAGATGTGTGGAAAGAAGCTGGAGGTTGAGCTAGGAAGGAGACCTCCCTCAGCTGAGAGCGCACGAACTGGAGCCTGGTCTCCACGGCTGTACGGATACTAAAGGTCCTACAGCAGATACCAGAGGAGTAGAAGGCTGTAAATGCCCTACTCCCATCTAAGACTTGAGGCACAACAGCAGCTTGGATAGAGAGCCAGGACTAGAGAGGAGTCCCCGAGAGAGGCTACAGCTGTCTGCCATGCAAGTGAGGTTCTTGGGAACATCTGACAGGAGGAACTCTAGAGTAACTAAGTACTGGAGTGCTTCACACCACAAGGCGTTAGGAAGGAGACTGCACAGCCCGTCTGTGAGAGAGAATCCCTGAGTTGCTTCCAGGCTAGCCTGCTCCGTTACCATCTGTAATCAGGACCCTGGACTGCAGTTATCAAGTAAAGGTACAGAAATTGCACCCCGCTGTGTCTTGTCTGCTTCCTACTTTTCCGGCACTGCTACATCACCGTGCCAACCATCTCTACACTGCCCTGGGACATTAGCCCTGCCTGTGGAGGGCTATACCATCACTGCTGCACCATACCATCTGTCCCAGCGGAGCTGTCTGCAGCATCGGCTTAACAACTCCCTTGCCAAACACCACAGGTGGCGTCATGGACTATTCCATTACACCATTACATTTCCCCATTACTTGGGTGCCCAGGGCCACGGACCGGGTCACTGCTGCTGTGACGCATCCCACTGACACCGGCCCGGTACCGAGTACCCCACAGCCCTGGGAGGGCGACCCATTATTGATGCTTGGTTAGGGGAAAGGTTAAACCCACTATTTGGCACAATAAAGAGACTGCAGGAATCACCTTCCATATGCTGATCCCCCAGGGTCCTAGAGGTTGAATCCATACCAATCAAACATTGATCACTGATGCTAAATTGTAGGAAACCCTTTTAAAGGGAATCTGTCAGCGGATTTTTTGCTCTGTAATCTGAGAGTAGCATGAGGCAGAAGCTGAGACACTGAATTCAGAGATGTGTCACTTTTTAGGCTGTGTGCTGTTGTTTCAATACAATGAGTGTTTGATCAGCAGGAGGTTATCACTGCTGGACTATAGCTCACATCCCTCCTGGTCCATCACGCCCCACAGCACTAATTAGCAGCTCACTGTCAATATGCAGTGTCACAAAAGTTGTAGTGTGGGCGAGGTTAACTTTCTCAGCTCTGCTATATTTAAAATCTCTGATTATATCACAATTGCTGCACCCAGTAAATTAAGTTACACATCATTGGAATCAGGGTCTCTTTTTACATTATGCTGCTCTCAGATGATGTAGCAAAAACCTGGTGACAGATTCCCTTTAACCCCTTAACCCCCAAGGGTGGTTTGCACGTTCATGACCGGACCAATTTTTACAAATCTGACCACTGTCCCTTTTTGAGGTAATAACTCTGAAATGCTTCCATTCATCCCAATAATTCTGACATTGTTTTCTCGATATATATTGTACTTCATGTTAGTGGTAAAATTTCATTCAAATAACGTGCGTTTATTTGTGAAAAAAAAATGGAAATTTGGTGAAAATTTTGAAAATTTCGCAATTTTCCAAATTTGAATTTTTATGCCCTTAAATCACAGAGATATGGCACACAAAAAACTTAGAAAATAACATTTCACATATGTTTACTTTACATCAGCACAATTTTGGAACCAAAATTCTTTTTTGTTAGGAAGTTATAAGGGTTAAAATTTGACCAGCGATTTCTCATTTTTGCAACACCATTTTATTTTTACGGATCACATCACATTTGAAGTCACTTTGAGGGGTTTATATGATAGAAAATACCCAAAAGTGACACTATTCTAAAAACTGCACCCCTCAAGGTGCTCAAAACCATATTCAAGAAGTTTATTAACCCTTCAGGTGCTTCACAGGAATTTTTTGAATGTTTAAAAAAAAAATTAACATTTAACTTTTTTTCACAAAAAAATTACTTCAGATACAATTTTTTTTTATTTTACCAATGGTAACAGGACGGCAAAAGTTATTGTGCAATTTCTCCTGAGTACGCTGATACCTGATATGTGGGGGGGAACCACTGTTTCGGTGCATGGCAGAGCTCAGAAGGAGCACCGTTTGACATTTTCAATGCAAAATTGGCTGGAATTCAGATCGGACGCCATGTCCCGTTTGGAGAGCCCCCTGATGTACCTAAACAGTGGAAACCCCCCACAAGTGACCCCATTTTGGAAACTAGACCCCCCAAGGAACATGATAATCACTCAAAACTGAAGATTATAACACGGAGGACCGTGAAACCAAATACCAAACAACAAAGAGAGAGGTCCTCCAAAAAGAGTAAAATTGTATTTTTATTCAGACATTTAATACAGAATAAAACAGAAACGGCGAACCATACTTGAAATGAAATAGCAAAAAACACACATCCACTGGATGAGAGACAATCGTTCATACATGATTATAGAAATTAAGATGTAATTTCCTATATGAATACAAATATAAAACTGGTATAACATGATTATATATATCAAATCAAAGAGCACATAGAAACAATAATTTCATAGTATATAAAGTGCAAATGCAAAAAAGTTTTTCCATATCAAAGAGAAATATTTTTAATAGCATTCACAGATTTTAACTCAGACATTGCTGGTTTCTCACATTTGACCCCTCTCTATAAATGAACCCACATAAGTACAAAATGTTGTAAATTTATAATAACTTTAGAAGGAGAAAGACAAATGTAGAGAAATACACCTCATGGCTCTAATGACAATACATTTGCATAGAATGTTTACCAGGAAAAGTCACCCAGGGTCCCCCTGACGCACGTTTCGATATAGATATCTTCCTCAGAAGGGGTGCTGAACCTCCCATTTCAATTAGCCACCTTTTTATAGCAATATGTAAAATAATCATACAAATCACCTGTGGAGTAACCGGCTCCCGAGCGTCATCATGAATCCACGTGTACCGGAAGTGTGCCCCCGTGAAGAATCACTGTACACACATAGCGCTATCATATCCGTGCAATTTCCGGGGGTGCACCTTCAAAATAAGTCAGGTATCAGCTCTCCTATATCAAAAAAGACCGGAAATGTCAGCGCCATCTTGGTTTCCTGGGAGAAGGAAGTATACTCCGTTACCTTAGAGATTCAGCGCCACCCACCGCGCCAGTCTCTCTGCCCTAATAGCAGGGAGAAAACCGGAAGTGCCAACGCCATCTTGGTTTCCAGGGAGCAGAAAGTCTACTCCGTTACCCTGGAAACTCAGCATAACCGTCGCGTCAGTCTCTCCGCCCTAATGGCAGGGAATGTTCACCATTGTCTCGGAGAAAACCACATAGCACATTACGTCAGTGTCCTGCCACATGTTGCAGGTCCAGCAAAGCAGACACAGATTGAAACGCATATCACGTCAATGCCCCGCTCAAATGCACTGCATAGGCATTGCAAAAACAGATGTAAATTGGAGCACTGTCTGAACAGGAGATTTTGTTCAAAGGAACATGGAATGCAAACTCAACGGATTTCAATACACATAAAGCACCCAAATAATCAACCATTCATCAACTAACACACATGCATAGATTTACTAAATTTGTTATAAAATCCTATGACCAAGTGGGTGATGCACGCAGGCCCTCAAGCATCACCCTAGTCACTTACAAAATGCACCTTTACCAGAAAGCACATGCATAAATGCATATATATATGTGCAAGAAATATATGAAAAAATATATAAAAAAATCTAAAAAAAAGGAACTTATCTAGTTATGTGGTGAGAACTTTGAACCCACAAGGGCTTCACAGAAGTTTATAACGTACAGCAGTACAATTAAAAAATCATATTTTTTCCACAAAAATGATCTTTTCACCCTCAATTTTTATTTTCCCAAGGGTAACAGGACCCTAAAAGTTATTGTGCAATTTGTCCTGAGTACGCTGATACCCCATATGTGGGTGTAAACGACTATTTGGGAGCATGGCAGAACTCGGAAGGGAAGCAGCACCATTTGACCTTTTTGACTGGAATTGAAATCGGACACCATGTCGCGTTTGGAAAGCGCCTGATGTACCAAAACAGTGGAAACCCTCCACAAATGACACCATTTTGGAAACTAGACCCCCCAAGGAACTTATATAGATGTGTGGTGAGCACTTTGAACCCCCAAGGGCTTCACAGAAATTTATAATGCCCGGGCGTGAAAATAAAAAAATATTTTTTTCCAAAAACATGCTCTTTTAGTCAACAAAAGTTGTTGTCCAATTTGTCCTGAGCACGCAGACACCCCATATGTGGGAGAAAACTACTGTATGGGCACACGTCAGGGCTCAGAAGGGAAGTAGTGACGTTTTGGAATGCAGACTTTGATGGAATGGACTGCAGGTGTCATGTTGCCTTTGGAGAGCCCCTGATGTACCTAAACAGTGGAAACCCCCCCACAAGTGACCCCATTTTGGAAACTAGACCCCCTAAGGAACTTATCTAGATGTGTGGTGAGCACCTTGAACCCCCCAGTGCTTCACAGAAGTTTATAACGCTCGGGCATGAAAATAAAAAAATCATATTTTTTCCACAAACATGATCTTTTAGTCCCCAATTTTTTTATTTTCTCAAGGGTGTCAGGAGAAATTGGACCTCAAAAGTTGTTGTCCAATTTGTCCTGAGTATGCTGATACCCCATATGTGGGAGAAAACTACTGTATGGGCACATGTTGGGGCTTGGAAGGGAAGTAGTGACGTTTTGGAATGCAGACTTTGATGGAATGGTCTGCAGGTGTCATGTAGCGTTTGTAGAGCCTCTGATGTGCCTAATCTGTTGAAACCCCCACAAGTGACCACATTTTGGAAAATAGACACCCCAAGGAACTTATCTAGATGTGTGGTGAGCACTTTGAACCCCCAAGTACTTCACAGAAGTTTATAACGTAGAGCCATAAAAATAAAATTATTTTTTTCCACAAAAATTATATTTTTGCCCCCAATTTTTTATTTTCCTAAGGGTAACAGGAGACATTGGACCCCAAAAGTTGTTTAGCAATTTATCCTGAGCAGGCTGATACTCCATATGTGGGGGTAAAACACTGTTTGGGCGCATGGCAGAGCTTTGAATGGAAGGAGCACCATTTGACTTTTTCAACGCAGAATTGGCTGGAATTGAGGTCAGACGCCATGTTGCGTTTGGAGAGCACCTGATGTGCCCAAACAGTGGAAACCCCCCAATTCTAACTCTAACCCTAACCCCAACACACCCCTAACCCTAATCTCAGCCCTAACCCTAACCATAGCCCTAACCCTAACCCTAGCCCTAACCCTAATCCTAGCCCTAACCCTAATGGGAAAATGGAAATAAATACATTTTTTAATTGTATTATTTTTCCCTAACTAAGGGGGTGATAACGGGGGGTTTGATTTACTATATATGGCTGTTTTTATGTTTGGCAGCTGTCATACGCTAAAAGGCTCTTTTTATTGTAAAAATAGTTTTTGCATCACCACATTTTGAGAGCTATAATTTTTCCGTATTTTCACCCACTGAGTCATGTGAGGTTTTATTTTTTGCGGGACGAGTTGACGTTTTTATTGGTACCATTTTCGGGCACGTGACTTTTTTTATCGCATTTTATTCCGATTTTATTGGACGCAGAAGGAACAAAAAACAGCATTTCAAGAATTTCTTTTGGGGGGTGCGTTTACACCGTTCCGCGTGCGGTAAAATTGATAAGGCAGTTTTATTCTTCGGGTCAGTATGATTACAGTGATACCTAATTTATGTCGTTTTTATTTGTCTTGGCGCTTTTATGCAATGAAAACAATTTTATATAAAAAATAATTACTTTTGCATCACTTTATTCTGCGAGCGATAACTTTACTTTTTTGCTGATGACGGTGTATGGTGGCTCGTTTTTTGCGGGACAAGATGACGTTTTCAGCGGTAGCATGGTTATTTATATCCATCTTTTTAATCGCGCGTTATTGCACTTTTTGTTCGGCGGTATGATGATAAAGCTTTATTTTTTGCTACGTTTTTTATTTTTATTTTTTAAGGGGTTTAATAAACGGGTTAACTAATGAGACATTTTTATAGGGCGGGTCGTTACGGACACGGCGATACTAAATATGTGTACTTTTATTGTTTTTTTGTTTTTTTTCATTTCCAAAAAATGAATTTATTAGGGAATATTTTTTTTTTAATTTATTTAGCGATTTTTTATAAATTATTTTTACACTTTTTTTTTAAACTTTATTACAATGTCCCAGTGGGGACATAACTGTCATGTGACAGATCGCTGATCTGTCACATTTCAGATCACTGTGACAGATCAGCGATCTGTCACAGGCAGTGCAGAAGGCTTCCTCGTGCCTGCGCTTTGCAGGCACTGAGGAAGTTGGCTCCCTGCAGGCCCCCGAAGGTTCCCGCCGCCATTTTGGATCCGGGGACCTGCAGGGAAGGAGACCCCTGCAGCAGCCCTGCACATTGCGCTGCTGCGGGGGTCTCAGGGAAGCATGGAGGGAGCCCCCTCCCTGCCGATGCTTCCCTAAACCCCTGGTACACTGCGATCGTGTTTGATCGCAGTGTGCCAGGGGTAAATGTGTCGGGGGCGGTCCGTGACCGCCCCTGACACATAGTGCCGGGTGTCAGCTGTGATAATCAGCTGATCGCTATGACGTACTATCCCGTCCATGGGCATAGGGGCCCGGGTCCCATGGACGGGATAGTACGTCAGGTGGCAGAAAGGGGTTAAGCGACCTTTTTCACATGGGTGCTATGGTTATAGAAAGAACTTGCCTCTTTTCTGCAATATTACTGCATGGCTCGCATCTAAACTAAATCTGCTATAAGTAAAATTGTCTCATTACTAATTATTGGCATCCACTGGTGGAATTATATTTTTCGTCTTCTCATTACTCATCAGTCCTTTATGTGGGGCTTTCCAACAAAGACTTATTTGTATCACAATGTTTGGCTTTCTTGTAAGTCCTCGTAAGACTTCTTTGTATGGAATATAATTAGATCTTTCTTGTAATCGGCTTCTGTTCTTTTATATTGTACAATGGACTATGATTCTCCTTTCTTGGCCATAGTGAAAGCCAAAATTATACAGTCAAAAGTTCACAATGATTCCGGCATGTCGAGGCTTCCAATAGTAATTAGTGAATGCACCTTTGTTGTCCTGCACAGAATGTTCTCCATTGTCAGTACAGAAGGTAAATGGGACATGGACCGATGGTAGCCTTCATTTTTCCCTCCATAATTGTAGTTGTGACCTGCAGTGTGCTCCAAATCACTGGGGGTGGATCACACTGATAGACAACACTTTGCATTTTATGTGTGTGTGGTTGTGCACTTTTGTGTACTACTATGGCAGGTGCAGCCGATTGGGCTCCTCTGTGCTTTTGATTTTTCCTCGTCAGTGTCATCTCGTTTCAAGAGTTATGATACCTTTATTTTGTTTCTTTCTTCCAGTCGATAGAGACTGTTTTTTTGCTATAAGAACTGTAGTTGTTCTCAATATTCTAATACTTTTTAGTCTGGACAGGTATGCATGTGGTGATTTTTCAAAATATTTTATTTACAATCCATGAAATGGTGGATGATATAAAATTCTGTTTTTATATATGCAGCTCTGGCAAAAATTAAGAGTCCACTGCAAAGTTTTATAAAAATCACCATCTCTACATGTCTGACAGCCATTCCATTCCAGTGTCAGTTGAATTCCAACTAGCGGACACCTCATTCTACTTAATGTGCTTCTGATTAGGTGATCACCTGAACCAAATCTTATTTAACGAAGGAAAGCATAAAAAACCCTGCTGTGGTGTTCACAATCCTCTTGCAATAGGAGAAACTGGATGGCAAAACAAGTGCTAGTAATATCCCAAAAGTAATAGGAATGAAAAAATAACTTTTAACCATGCCAAAGGACTTGAAAAGTAAAGTCTTGAGTGAGGAAAAGAAGGAAGCAATTCTGGCTTTACTAGCAGAGGGATACAGTGAGCGTCATGTTGCCTCCATCCTTAAAATTTCTAAGACGGCAATCCATTACAACAAGGTCAAGCAGCAGACATTGGGACATTGGGGACAACAAAGCTACAGACCGGCAGAGGGCGAAAGCGACTCTCCACTGACCGGTATGACCGTCATCTTATTATTACTATTATTTATTTATATAGCGCCATTAATTCCATGATGCTGTACATGAGAAGGGCGGTTACATACAAAGTTATAGATATCGTTAACAGTAAACAAATTTACAATGACAGACTGGTGCAGAGGGGAGAGGACCATGTCCTTGCGGACTTACATTCTACGGGATAGTGGGGAAGGGACAGAAGGTCGGGGGTGCAGCAGCTCTGGTGGTGATGAGGCAGCAGC
Organism: Dendrobates tinctorius; assembly: GCF_039654945.1. Taxonomy (NCBI): domain Eukaryota; kingdom Metazoa; phylum Chordata; class Amphibia; order Anura; family Dendrobatidae; genus Dendrobates; species Dendrobates tinctorius. The sequence goes on along the minus strand of NW_027361751.1, from coordinate 15,893,482 downwards.
TCAGGTGGTGAGGCGGCAGAATGGTTATTGCAGGCTGTAAGCTTTCCTGAAAAGATGGGTTTTCAGGTTCCGTTTGAAGGATCCGGGGGTGGTGGATAAGTGTTGAGGCATGGAATTTCAGAGGATAGGGGATATTCGGGAGAAATCTTGGAGGCAGTTGTGTGAGGAATGAATAAGTGTGGAGGAGAGTAGGAGGTCTTGGGAGGATCAAAGATTACGTGAGGGAAGATATTGGGAGATTAGTTCAGATATATAGGGAGGGGAAAGGTTGTGGATGGCTTTGTAGGTCAGTGTTAGTAGTTTGAACTGGATTCGTTGGGGAATTGGGAGCCAATGGAGGGATTTGCAGAGGGGAGAGACAGGGGAGTAGTAAGGAGAGAGGTGGATTAGTCGGGCAGCAGAATTGAGGACAGACTGGAGTGGTACAAGAGAGTTAGCAGGGAGGCCACAGAGGAGAGTGTTGAAGTAGTCAAGGTGGGAGATGATGAGGGCATGTACAAGAGTTTTAGTAGATTGAGGGCTGAGGATGGGACATATTCAAATGTCACTTAGCAACCACAGGATGACATCAAGTGATCTACAAAAGGAATGGCAAATGGCAGCTGGGGTGAAGTGCATGGCAAGAACAGTTCATAACAGGCTCCTAGAGGCAGGGCTCAAGTCATATAAAGCTAGAAAAAAGCCTTTAATCAATGAGAAGCAAAGGACAGCCAGGCTGAAGTTTGCCAAAGACCATAAGGTTTGGACCACAGAGGACTGAAGTAAGGTAATCTTCTCTGATGAGTCTAATTTTCAGCTTTGCCCAACACCTGGTCATCTAATGGTTAGACAGAGACCTGGAGAGGCGTACAAGGCACAGTGTCTTGCACCCACTGTGAAATTTGGTGGAGGATCGGTGATGATCTGGGGATACTTCATCAAGGCTGGAATTGGGCAGGTTAATCTTTGCAAAGGACGTATGAATCAAGCCGCATACAAGGTTATCTTGGAAAAACAGTCGATTCCTTCTGCTCAGGAAATGTTCCCCAACTCTGAGGACTGTTTTTTTCCATCAGGACAATGCGCCATGCCACATAACTAGGTCAATCAATGTGTGGATGAAGGACCACCACATCAAATCCCTGTCATGGCCAGCCGAATCTCCAGACCTGAACTCCATTGAAAACCTCTGGAATGGAATCAAGAGGAAGATGGATAGTCACAAGCCATCAAACAAAGAAGAACTGCTTAAATTTTTGTACCAGGAGTGGCATAAAGTCACCCAAAAGCAGTGTGAAAGACAGGTGGCAAGCAGCCAAGACACATGAAAGCTGTGATTAAAAATCATGGTTATTCCACAAAATATTGATTTCTGAACTCTTCCTGAGTTAAAATATTAGTATTGTTGTTTCTAAATGATTATGAACTTGTTTTCTTAGCATTATTTGAGGTCGGCAAGCACTGCATTTTTTTGTTATTTTGACCATTTTTCATTTTCAGAAAATAAATACAAAATTTAGTGCTTGGAACTTCAGAGACATGTCAGTAGTTTATAGAATAAAAGAGCAATTTACATTTTACTCAAAAATATACCTATAAAAGGAAAAATCTGACAAACTAAAAAATTTGCAGTGGTCTCTTAATATTTGCCAGAGCTGTATATGAGGTATATATATCAAATATATATATATATATATATATATATATATATATATATATTTTACTTTTTTTTTCTTATTGGTCTCCTTTGAGGATTCAGGAATCACTTGCACAATACACTGCAGTACTATAATATTGTAGTGTATTGTAAGATTACCAAACAAGGCTTACACGGGAACATGTAGTAGCCCCCCGACTGCCATGACATTGTCCACAATCATGTTGGAGGCCTGCTAGCTGTAGTTTTAATAAAATCACTGTTTATCACCAGATTATCATTAAAGGACTAGTAACCCTCCTGTCATGTAGTCCTCCATATTTATGATCTCTGTACAACCCCGCCAGTGATTGGCATCTTTCTGCCTATGCACAGTGTACACAGAAAGCTGCCAATCAGTGGTGTGGGCGGGGTTATACAGAGCTCAGCATTCAAAGATAAAACAGGGATTTTTATAAAAACTGCAGCAAACAGCCCAGTAAGTGACACATCGCTGGAATCATGGGAGTCTCTGTCCTCAAATGCGGTATTAAAATCTTGATTACAGATTTCCTTTAAAGGCCATTGTCATGATTGACAGGGTTACTTAAGAGCTAAAACAAACCCTGTAAGAAACTTTACCTACCACCCCCCAAACCATTAATGTGCCTGTGTTACCCTTTAAAGGGAATCTGTCACCCTTTTTAGCCCCTATTAGCTGCCGGCATAGACATCGGGGGCTTATCTACAGCATTCTGTAATGCTGTAGATAAGCCCCTGATGTAACCTGAAAGAGAAGAAAAACACGTTACATTATACTCACCGGGGTGGGCGGTCCGGTCCGATGGGTGTCGTCGTCCCGTCCGGTGCCTCCCTTCTTCATACGATGACGTCCTCTTCTCCCGTCCTGTAATGGCTCCGGCGCAGGCGCATTGCTCTGCCCTGTTGAGGGCAGAGCAGAATTCTGCAGTGCGCAGGCGCCAGACCTCTCCCGACCAGTGGGGGTTCTGGCACTGGTCCTAACTGTGTCTCTCCTAACCATCTCTCATGTAAGGTAAAAAGACACAAAAACGTGATTGCGATATTTCATTTACTATTAGCAATGCTCGGTCTGTGATGTACGCGCACATCTACGACTACCACCTGAAGGAGTACCATCGGTTCCTGGCACCCCAGTCATTGATATTTGCAGGCTTTTGGAGGATTCATCATCAGGCAAGATTACAAATGAGTAGCCAATAAATAATAATAATAATCTTTATTTTTATATAGCGCTAACATATTCCGCAGCGCTTTACAGTTTGCACACCTTATCATCACTGTCCCTGATGGGGCTCACAGTCTAAATTAGGCATAATGGCATCAACTCCTGAGTACTTTTGTCTTTTTGGGCAAAAAAAAGTATTTATGGTACATAAAAATGGCTTAACTCTGATAATCTGGAGCATGAGGATGAGGTTATGCACTGAGACAGTTTCACTAGCAGTTGCTGGCTAAGCACAATTGGGCATCAAGAAGCATAAGGAATCACACTAATGCAGGGCACGACACTGCCACCTACAGGCCATTTAAGGGTATAAGATACTCTCATAAGTTGGAACTTTTTGCAATTCATAGCAGCTCCAGCTGATAAAGCATTAATATTAACAAGTTGTTCGAAATGCGTCAGGCGTTTAGGGGCTGCGTCCTCGCATGATTTTTATTCTTGACATGAAAATAAAATATTGAAGATTTTAATGAAGAGACGACTGGTGCTGGAACTTTTTTCCATTCTTTACTATTGCTATTGCTAATGAGTGGTATCCAGCCACTTGTTCCAGGCACCTGTGTTCATCCGGATTCCGGTGAAGCACCGCTGATCCCTTCCCTGCTCCTAGTATGATGTTGGTTACCAAATAAGCTGCAGAGGAAACCCGGCTACTGGATCGCACCTGCTGATCTCTCTCTCGGGACAAAGTTTACCACAAGCTACAGGTGCTCCGACGGATCCGTCAAAAAAACTGATCTGTCGCATCAGTTTTTTACAATCTGGACAGGATTCGTTTTTTTCAAACTTTAACGGATTGCGACGGATTGTAAAAAACTGATGTGTGAAAGAGGCCTAAAGGACTTTTTCTGTGTGTTTTGCTGTGTGTTTTTATGACTATGGGGTTAGTAACGGGGCATCTTATTGACGCCTCTCCATTACTAATCTCTGGGATTAATGTCACCTGACAATACAAAGGTGACATCAAGCCCCCAAAGCTATCACCCCACTTGCCACCATTACAGGGCAAGTGGGAAGAGCAAGACTAAGTGCCAAAATGGGCACATCTTAGAGATGAGCCTTTTCTGGGGTGGCTGTGAGCTGATGTTTTTAGTCTGGGATGGAGCCAATATCCATGGCCCCTTCCCAGGCTATTAATATCAGCCTGCAGCTGTCGGCCATGCATCATTTTTTTAGGGTTCCCCATTTTAATAGCCAGTAAAGACTAAGTATACAGCTGTGAGCTGATAGTAATAGCCTGGGAAGATCCATGGGTATTAACCCTTCACACGCTATAAACATCTGCCCCCAGCCATTGGCTTTCCCTCTGCTGGTTAAGAAAATTACGTGGGAGATCAAGCCATGTTTTCAGAAATATTATCTTTTATTAATTAAATACATGTACAGTAAGCTGCACACACACTGTACTAATTGTATTTGTCACTGACATCTGTATATCTACCTATTCTATATGTATTTACTATATGTAATCCATCTATTCTATCTTGTCGGCTCCAGCTGCAATTTTAGACTACGTGGCTGCTAAATTGCCGGCTTTTCATCTATCTGTATATACATTTATAAGACTAAGTGCCAAAATGGGCACATCTTAGAGATGAGCCTTTTCTGGGGTGGCTGTGAGCTGATGTTTTTAGTCTGGGATGACTTTGAGTTGCTGCAACGTTTCAGAGAAAAACAGACTTTAAAAGCCACAGAGGACTGAGACGCACGGGAGGCTAGTCAGAGAGCTGGGTCCCTGGCAGCTTCTCCCCGCCTGCTGAAGCCATTGACTGACAGGTCTTTGCCTATAGGTGTACGTAGACAGAGACCTGTAAATCCAGGTTAGCAGGCGGGGAGAATCCATCGGGAACCCGCTTCTCCGACTTTTAAAGTCTGTTTTTCCATAAAATTCCACATACCTGGCTGAGATCATACAGCCAGTGTATGATACATGATGCCCATAGATTAGCAGCATGCATTACCCATCAGGTTCACTTTAAGGGCAAACTTGCAGTTTTTCTATCTTTTGTATGGCCACAATGTGTACCTGGGTCACACATGGTTTTACCCCGGACTGTACCTAGTTTTGCTTTAATCCATATTTATATAATACTAGCGGAAGAGCCCGGTATTGCCCAGGCATAGAATCCCCTGTATATAGTATATACCTGTGTCATCTCCTTTTGTATATACTGAAGTATATACACCTGTATGTCATCTCCTCCTGTATATAGTATATAGGTTTTTGCTCTTTACACTCTACTAAAATCTCTAATGATTTACTAACAGCTAAATCTGATGGTTACTACTCCATGCTAATTCTCTTGGATCTCTCTGCAGCATTCGACACTGTGGATCATCAGCTCCTCCTCACTATGCTCCATTCTATTGGCCTCAAGGACACCGTTCTCTCCTGGTTCACCTCCTATCTCTCTGACCGCTCCTTTACTGTATCTTTTGCTGTTTCCTCCTCCTCTCATCTTCCACTTACTGTTGGGGTTCCTCAAGGATCAGTCCTAGGCCCCCTCCTCTTCTCTTTGTAGACTGCCCCTATTGGTCAAACAATCAGTAGATTTGGTTTCCAGTACCATCTCTATGCTGATGACACTCAATTATACGCTTCTTCTCCTGACATCACATCAAGACCCCCCCCGAGGAAGCTATCGCGAAACGCGCGTAGGGGTACGCGCTTGCCAATGGACACTGGCACGGGTAATGGTTGAAACTCCCCTCCCTTGATTTTCCACCTCCCTCTCCTCTCCCCTTTACTTTGTCGGTACTTGACATGTTTGCATTTTTGCAGGATTTAGTTAGGGCTACACCTAGCTGCATGTATGGGGATATTTAATGGGTGAGAGGGTTTGGACCCCACGAGATTCCTCGCATTTGTTTGGGTTACTAAGTGACTGTCGTTTTGGAGACAAGATACAATTTTGGAAATATATGCGGGGCCCTTAGGGTAATTTCAGCCTTATTCCGATGCTGGGTGCTCATTTTTGGCAGCACATTGTATTCCAACTTTGGTGCATTCTGACCTGTGTCTTATGTCTCTGTCCTAGTTTGTAATATTATGTGAAGATGTTTTTCTTACACTTTTTGTACTAATAAAAGCAAGATTTATACTTAGTTTTTGCTATTTTTATGGATTATTTGCTCCATTTCTTCTCGTGTGTTCTCCTGACATCACGCCTGCCTTTCTAGAAAACACCGGCGATTGTCTAAACGCTGTGTCTAACATCATGTCCTCACTATATCTGAAACTGAACCTGTCAAAGACAGAACTCCTTGTGTTTCCTCCCGCTACTAATGTACCTATACCCGACATTGCCATTTCTGTGTGTGGTTCCACTATTACTCCCCAGCAACATGCCCGCTGTCTTGGGGTCATACTTGACTCCGAGCTTTCCTTTGCCCCCCACATACGATCACTTGCTCGCTCTTGTTATCTGCACCTCAAAAACATTTCTAGAATTCGACCTTTTCTTACTTTTACTCCACAAAAACTCTTACTGTTTCTCTTATTCATTCTCGTCTCGACTATTGTAACTCTCTTCTAATCGGTCTCCCTCTTACCAAACTCTCCCCCCTCCAATCTGTCTTGAATGCTGCAGCCAGGATCATATTCCTCACCAATCGTTACACCGATGCCTCTAACTTGTGCCAGTCATTACACTGGCTACCCATCCACTCCAGAATCCAGTACAAACTTATTACCCTCACCCACAAAGCTCTCCATGGCTCAGCACCACCCTACATTTCCTCCCTTGTTTCAGTATACCACCCTACCCGCGCCCTCCATTCTGCTGATGACCTGAGGTTAGCATCTTCAATAATCAGAACCTCCCACTCCCGTCTCCAAGACTATACACGTGCTGCGCCAATTCTTTGGAATGCACTTCCCAGGTCAATACGATTAGTCCCCAATCCCCACAATTTTAAGCGTGCCCTGAAAACGCATTTATTCAGACTGACCTACCGCCTCAGCACATTAACCTAATCTTTCCCTGTGTGGCACAGCCAAAAGTTTTACCATAACCAGGTTCCCCGCATCATGTTCCCACATGCTTTATGCATCCATTAGCCCTCTGTGTCTCTACTGTTACACACTTAAGGTACTGTCACACTTAGCGATGTACCAGCGATCCCGACTAGCGATATGACGCGGTCAGGATCGCTGGTACATCGCTAAGTGGTCGCTAGTGAGCTGCCACACAGGCAGATCTCACTAGCGACATCGCTGGGGACGGGGGTCGCTACTTATGTCACACCAGGCGATCCTGCATCCTCCCGCCCGGCTCCACGCGTCGCTCGTCGTCAGCTTCCTGCGGCACTTCCTGCTGTGACGACGAGCGACGCGTGGAGCCGGGCGGGAGGATGCAGGATCGCCTGGTGTGACATAAGTAGCGACCCCCGTCCCCAGCGGTGTCGCTAGTGAGATCTGCCTGTGTGGCAGCTCACTAGCGACCACTTAGCGATGTACCAGCGGTCCAGCCTGTTCTCGCGCGATCAGCGATAAGCAGCGGGGGAGCAGGTTGTAGGTAAGTATCACACACAGCGATATCACTAGCAATATCGCTATAACGTCACAAGTTATAGCGATATTGATAGCGATATCGCTTAGTGTGACAGTACCTTTAACATTGTGGCTGGTCCATACAATCAGGGCAATTGTTACCACCCACCTTTCGTGTCTACCTTTTTCCTTATAGATTGTAAGCTTGTGAGCGGGGCCCTCATTCCTCTTGGTATCTGTTATGATCTATGTGATTATTGTTATGCTGTAATGTCTACCGTCTGTACAAGTCCTCTCTGAAATGTAAAGTGCTGCGGAATATGTCGGCGCTATAGAAATAAAATTTATTATTATTATTACCTGTATGTCATCTCCTCCTGTAAATAGTATATACCTATATGTCATCTATCCCTGTATATAGTATATAACTGTGTGTCATCTCCCCCTGTTTATAGTATATACCTGTATGTTATCTCTCCTGTATATAATATACACCTGAATGTCATCTCCCCCTGTATATAGTATATACCTGCATGTCATCTCCTCCTGTATATAGTATATACCTATTTCATCTCCCCCTGTATATAGTATATACCTGTATGTCATCTCCCCCTGTATACAGGATATACCTGTATATCATCTCCTCCTGTATATAGTATATACCTGTGTCATCTCCCCCTGTATATAGTATATACCTGATGTCATCTCCTCCTGTATATAGTATATACCTGCATGTCATCTCCAGCTGTATATAGTATATACCTGTATGTCATCTCTCCTGTATATAGTATATACATGTATGTTATCTCTCCTGTATATAGTATACACCTGTATGTCATCTCCGCCAGTATATAGTATATACCTGCATGTTCTCCTGTATGTCCTCATGTATATACCTGCATGTCCTCCTGTATATAGTATATACCTATATGTCATCTCCTCCTGTATATAGTATATAGCTGTATGTCATCTCCATATAGTATACACCTGAATGTCATCTCCCCCTGTATATAGTATATACCTGCATGTCATCTTCTCCTGTATATTGTATATACCTATATGTCATCTCCCCCTGTATATAGTATATACCTGTATGTCATCTCCCCTGCATACAGTATATACCTGTATATCATCTCCTCCTGTATATAGTATATATCTGTGTCATCTCCCCGTTTATAGTATATACTTGATGTCATCTCCTCCTGTATATAGTATATACCTGCATGTCATCTCCAGCTGTATATAGTATATACCTGTATGTCATCTCTCCTATATATAGTATATACGTGTTCTCTCTCCTGTATATAGTATACACCTGTATGTCATCTCCCTCTGTATATAGTATATACCTGCATGTTCACCTGTATGTCCTCATGTATATACCTGCATGTCCTCCTGTATATAGTATATACCTATATTTCATCTCCTTCTGTATATAGTATATAGCTGTATGTTATCTCCCCTGTATATGGTATATACCTGTATGTCATCTCCATATAGTATATACAGTTGTGGCCAAAAGTATTGACACCCCTGCAATTTTGTCAGATAATACTCAGTTTCTTCCTGAAAATTATTGCAAACACAAATTCTTTGTTATTATTATCTTCATTTAATTTGTCTTAAATGAAAAAACACAAAAAGAATTGTCCTAAAGCCAAATTGGATATAATGCCACACCAAACATAAAAAAGAGGGTGGACAAAAGTATTGGCACTGTTCGAAAAATCATGTGATGCTTCTCTAATTTGTGTAATTAACAGCACCTGTAACTTACCTGTGGCACCTAACAGGTGTTGGCAATAACAAGCAGCCAGTTGACATGGATTAAAGTTGACTCAACCTACTGTGTCCCCCCATTTCCTTGTAGATTGTAAGCTTGCGAGCAGGGACCTCACTCCTAATGTCACTGTTTGAATTGTCTTAACTGGTATTGAATTTATTGTCTGTACATGTCCCTGCTTAATTGTAAAGTGCTGCGGAATATGTTGGCGCTATATAAATAAAAATTATTATTATTATTATATTAACCTCTGTCCTGTGTCCTTGTGTGTGCCACATTGAGCATGGAGAAAAGAAAGAAGACCAAAGAACTGTCTGAGGACTTGAGAAACCAAATAGTGAGGAAGCATGAGCAATCTCAAGGCTACAAGTCCATTTCCAAAGACCAGAATATTCCTGTGTCTACCGTGCGCAGTGTCATCAAGAAGTTTAAAGCCCATGGCACTGTGGCTAACCTCCCTAGATGTGGACGGAAAAGAAAAATTGACAAGAGATTTCAACGCAAAATTGTGTGGATGTTGGCTAAAGAACCTCGACTAACATCCAAACAAGTTCAAGCTGCCCTGCAGTCCGAGGGTACAACAGTGTCAACCCGTACTATCCATCGGCGTCTGAATGAAAAGGGACTGTATGGTAGGAGACCCAGGAAGACCCCACTTCTTACCCCGAGACATAAAAAAGCCAGGCTGGAGTTTGCCAAAACTTACCTGAAAAAGCCTAAAACGTTTTGGAAGAATGTTCTCTGGTCAGATGAGACAAAAGTAGTGCTTTTTGGGCAAAGGCATCAACATAGAGTTTACAGGAGAAAAAAAGAGGCATTCAAAGAAAAGAACACGGTCCCTACAGTCAAACATGGCGGAGGTTCTCTGATATTTTGGGGTTGCTTTGCTGCCTCTGGCACTGGACTGCTTGACCATGTGCATAGCATTATGAAGTCAGAAGACTACCAACAAATTTTGCAGCATAATGTAGGGCCCAGTGTGAGAAAACTGGGTCTCCCTCAGAGGTCATGGGTCTTCCAGCAAGACAATGACCCAAAACACACTTCAAAAAGCACTAGAAAATGGTTTGAAATGGTTTGAGAGAAAGCACTGGAGACTTCTAAGGTGGCCAGCAATGAGTCCAGACCTGAATCCCATAGAACACCTGTGGAGAGATCTAAAAATGGCAGTTTGGAGAAGGCACCCTTGAAATATCAGGGACCTGGAGCAGTTTGTCAAAGAAGAATGGTCTAAAATTCCAGCAGAGCATTGTAAGAAACTCATTGATGGTTTTTGTGTGAAATTATCAATGTTTTGCTTTTTGCTTCATTCTCTTTTGTGTTTTTTCATTTAAGACAAATTAAATGAAGATAATAATAATCGCCAAACAGACCTACTTCACCACCCTGATCTCCTCACTAGCCAACAACCCCAAGAAACTTTTTGACACTTTTCACTCCCTCCTCAGGCCAAAAGCACAAGCCCCTATCACAGACATTTGTGCTGATGACCTGGCCTCCCACTTTACAGAAAAAATAGATAATATCCGTCAAGAAATCTGCTCCCAACCACCAAGTGCTGTGACTCCCATCCCTTCCTGCATCTCCCCTGGCTCACTTTCCACATTTGATCCCAACACAGAAGAAGAAGTCTCCAGACTCCTCTCTTCTTCTCGTCCGACTACATGCACTACCGACCCCATGCCCTCACATCTCCTCCAGTCTCACTCTCCAGTCGTCACAACCCACCTAACTACAATCTTTAATCTCTCCCTCTCCTCGGGCATTTTCCCATCCTCCTTCAAACACGCCATCGTTACTCCATTACTAAAGAAACCTGCTCTCGACCCATCCTGCACAAACAACTACAGACCAGTCTCCAATCTCCCTTTCATCTCTAAACTTTTGGAACGCCTAGTTTACTCCCGCCTTACCCGTTACCTCTCCACTCACTCCCTTCTAGACCCTTCACAGTCTGGCTTCCGCCCCTTACATTCCACTGAAACTGCACTCATCAAAGTGACCAATGACCTTCTGACAGCAAAACGTAACGGTGACCACTCTCTGCTCATTCCTCTTGACCTATCTGCAGCTTTCGATACTGTTGACCACCATCTCCTACTCTCTAGGCTCCAGTCACTAGGCATTAAGGACACTGCTCTCTCCTGGTTCTCTTTCGATCTCTCTGACCGCTCCTTCAGTGTTTTGTTCTCTGGCTCCACGTTATCTCCTCTTCCTCTTGCTGTTGGGGTACCTCAGGGCTCAGTCCTTGGTCCCCTTCTTTTCTCTCTCTACACGGCCCCAATTGGACAGACCATCAGCAGATTTGGCTTTCAGTACCATCTTTATGCTGATGACACACAACTATACACATCTTCCCCCGACCTCACCCCCGCTGTACTACAGAACGCCAGTGACTGTCTGTCCGCAGTCTCCAATATCATGTCCACTCTCTATCTGAAACTCAACCTCTCTAAAACTGAACTTCTTCTGCTCCCGCCGTCTACTAACCTCCCTAAATCTGACATTTCCCTCTCCGTGGATGGTACCACAATAACACCCCGGCAGCAGGCACGCTGTCTGGGTGTTTTGTTTGACACCAATCTCTCCTTCACATCCCATATACAATCTCTTGCCCGCTCTTGCCGCTTACACCTAAAGAACATCTCTAGAATCCGCCCTTTTCTCACTATGGAAACAACAAAAACCCTCACTGTTGCATTGATCCACTCCCGCCTGGATTACTGCAATGCTCTATTAATTGGCCTCCCCGTCACTCGACTATCCCCCCTCCAGTCCATACTTAATGCAGCGGCCAGGATCGTCCATCTGGCTAATCGGTACTCCGACGCGTCTGCTCTTCGCCAGTCCTTACATTGGCTGCCCATTCATTATAGGATCCAATTCAAAGTACTTGTTCTCACCCTCAAAGCCCTCCACAGTGCAGCACCCCCTTACATTTCTTCCCTCATTTCTGTCTATCGGCCTAGCCGATCGCTGCGCTCTGCAAATGACTTTCGACTAACCTCTGCACTAATCCGTACCTCCCACTCCCGACTCCAAGACTTCTCCCGTGCTGCTCCTATCCTCTGGAATGCTCTACCCCAAGAAATCAGGACTATCCACAATTTGCACAGTTTTAGGCGCTCCCTCAAAACACACTTGTTCAGAGCGGCCTATCACGTTCACTGATCAAAGTAATTCTCTGTGTAAGTGTGCTTGTGTAGCCCATTCACTATCTCCATCCATCCTTCACTCCCTCAAGATGGCTGGACCTTCATTGTAAATTCACCATTGTAAATTCACCCCTGTACTCTGTATCTCCCCCACCTCATTGTAGATTGTAAGCTCCCACGAGCAGGGTCGTCTCATTTCGTCTTATTTTGCTTCAATTATTGTATTGTTAACGTTGTTACTTATGACTTGTGTTTTGAAACTGTTAAACTGTAAAGCGCTGCGGAATATGTTGGCGCTATATAAATAAAGATTATTATTATTATTATTATTATTATTAATACCAAAGAATTTGTGTTTGCAATCATTTTCAGGAAGAAGCTGAGTATTATCTGACAGAGTTGCAGGGGTGTCAATACTTTTGGCCACAACTGTACCTGTATGTCATCTCCTCCTGTATATAGTATATACCTGTATGTAATCTCCCCTGTATATAGTTTATACCTGTATGTCTCGCAGGTTCCCTCCCTTCTGTACACGTGGAAGCGACGTTTCAGTGGCCCTTGAGGAAGCAGCTCATGCCTCCTTTTCTTCCATTTCTGTACTCCTTTCTGTGAGTCTTAGCTCCCTTTCTTCTTTCTGTAAGTGTTGCTCATTGAGGCGTAGCTTTTCTCTTAGAGAAAGCAGATTTCAACCTTGTGGGAGTGTAATACCATTTAGTTATAAATTGTAAAGAAGGACTAATTTTGAGTGGCATTAGTTGTAGCTGTATAAATAACTTTAGGCTATGTGCACACGTAGCATTTTAAAACGCTCACTAAAAACCGGACTCCTTCCCAGAAATCGCGCGTTTTTTTCCACGCGATTTCACCGCGATTATGATCGCGATTTTGCCGCGATTTTCGCGTGCGATATTCAAGCACTTTCCAAGCGATTTGAAGCATCGCTTGGAAAGTGATTGACAGGTTGGTCACACTCGTCAAACATAGTGTTTGACAAGTGTGACCAGGTTTTTACTATTGAGGCCGCCTATGCGGCATCAATAGTAAAAGATGGAATGTTAAAATGCTAAAAAAAATTAAAAAAAATCGATGTATATTTACCTTCCGGTGTCCTGCGCTGCATTCCCGGGCCTCAGCGTTCCCAGTAATGCCTTGCGAGACCTGTGATGACGTAGTCTCGCGTTGCTATAGCGATCTCGCGAGACCGCTAGAGTCACGCGAGACTACGTCGTTACAGGGCCTTGCCGCAAGGCATTACTGGGAACGCTAGGCTGGGATGGCAGCGCGGGACATCGGAAGGTAAATATACCCCGATTTTTTATTTTTTATTCTTTTTTTTTTACAGGAGTATGGTACCCAGGGCCTGGAGGACAGTCTCCTCTCCTCCACACCGTGGCTACCAACCGCACATGAGACGCTTAACTTCCCGCATGGTGGGCATAGCCACATGCGGGAAGTAAGCGATTCTCATGCATTCCTATGGGTGCGGAATCGCGGCAATTCTTTGCGATTCCGCACAAAAGAATGAGCATGCTGCGATTTTTTCCGCGATGCGATTCCGCCGCGGAAAAAAGCGCAGCATTAGCACAGCATGTGCGGAATGCCATAGGAATGCATGGGGGGCGTTCTGTACACGATTTTTAAACGTTTTTGCGCCGAAAATCGCGGCAAAAATGCTTAAAAATCGCTACGTGGGCACACAGCCTTAAAGCGAACCAGGCATTGTCAGGTTGGTGCTGTTACACCGATTATAATGATACCTGGGTTGGAGAAATCCATCTTGTGTTTCTTTTTTTAATCTGTGTTTGAATTTTTAAATTAATGAGATGCTTCATGACAAAAAGAAGTTCCTGATTCTGGGCTCCCCCTGCAGTCTGTGTCAGAGGGTGATCTGTATTGGTACGGTAATAAATTGTGTTATTTCCAGCTTTACGAAAGGACGATAACATCATAGAAATGATAAGAATAATAGGCCTCAGTTACCACAACTGTCTACAAGGAAAACTGTTGCTCATAGCAGCCAATCACAGCTCAGCTTTCATCTTTTAAACAGCTCTGGTGAAATGAAAGATGCTTAGTAATTGGTTGCTATATATACATACACACACATATAAAATTTTTAGTTTGTCTGATTTTTCCCTTTATAGGTATATTTTTCAGTAAAATGTAAATTGCTCTTTTATTATATAAAGTACTGACATGTCTTCGAATTTCCAAGCAATAAAGTTTGCATTTTTTTACAAAGAAAAATGGTCAAAATAAAAAAAAAAAAAACATTCGTTCTTTCAGACCTCAAATAATGCAAAGAAAACAAGTTCATAATTATTTAGAAACAACAATACTAATGTTTCAACTCAGGAAGAGTTCAGAAATCAATATTTTGTGGAATAACCATGATTTTTAATCACAGCTTTCATGCGTCTTGGCATGCTTTCCACCTGTCTTTCACACTGCTTTTGGGTGACCTTATGCCACAAAAATGTAGGCATTTCTTCTTTGTTTGATGGCTTGTGACTATCAATCTTCCTCTTGATTACATTCCAGAGGTTTTCAATGGGGTTCAGGTCTGGAGATTGGGCTGCCCATGACAAGGATTTGATGTGGTGGTCCTTCATCCACACATTAACCTAGTTATGTTGCATAGCACATTGTCCTGCTGGAAAAAACAGTCCTCAGAGTTGGGGAACATTGCCTGAGCAGAAGGAATCATCTGTTTTTCCAGGATAACCTTGTATGCGGCTTGATTCTTAAGGGCATGTCACACTAAGAGATATCGCTAGCAATATCGTTACAACTAGTGACGTTATAGCGATATCGCTGTGTCTGATACTTACCTACGACCGGCTCCCCCGCTGGTTATCGCTGATCGCGAGAGAACAGGCTGGACTGTTTCTCATCATCAGCTTCCTGCTGTGACGACGAGCGACGTGTGGAGCCGGGCGTGAGGACGCAGGATCGCCTGGTGTGACAGGTAAGTAGCGACCCCCGTCCCCAGCGATATCGCTAGTGAGATCTGCCTGTGTGGCAGCTCAGTAGCGACCACTTAGCGATGTACCAGCGATCCTGACCTCGTCATATCGCTGGTCGGGATCGCTGGTACATCGCTAAGTGTGACAGTACCCTTACTTCCTTCGCAAATATTAACCTGTCCAATTCCAGCCTTGCTTAAACATCCCCAGATCATCACCGATCCTCCACCAAATTTCACAGTGGGTGTAAGACATTGTAGCTTGTATGCCTCTCCAGGTCTCCGTCTAACCATTAGATGACCAGGTGATGGGCAAAGCTGAAAATTAGACTCATCAGAGAAGATTACCTTGCTCCAGTCCTCTATGGTCCAATCCTTATGGTCTTTGGCAAACTTTAGCCTGGCTCTCCTTTGCTTCTCATTGATGAAAGGCTTTTTTCTAGCTTTACATGACTTGAGCCCTGCCTCTAGGAGCCTGTTACGAACTGTTCTTGACGTGCACTTCATCCCAGCTGTCATTTGCCATTCCTTTTGTAGGTATCTTGATGTCATACTGCGGTTGCTGAGTAACATTTGAATAAGATAAAGGTCATCCCGGTCAATGGAGAGTCATTTTTGCCCTCTACCGGTCTGTAGCTTTTTTGTCCCCAATGTCTGCTGCTTGACCTTGTTGTAATGGATTGCCGTCTTAGAAATTTTAAGGATGGAAGCAACATGACGCTCATTGTATCCCTCTGCTAGTAAAGCCACGATTGAGCCCTTCTTTTCCTCACTCAAGACTTTTCTTTTCAACTCCTTTGGCATGGTTACAAGTTATTTTTTTAATTCCTATTACTTTTGGGATATTACTAGCACTTGTTTTGCCATCCATACTTTCCTTCGTTAAATAAGACTTGGTTCAGGTGATCACCTAATCAGAAGTAGAATGAGGTGTACTCTGGTTGGAATTCAACTGACACTGGAATGGAATGGCTGTCAGACATGTAGAGAAGCTGATTTTTATAAAACTGTGCAGTGGTCTCTTAATTTCTGCCAGAGCTGTATGTATATATTTGATATTTATTATATGGGCTTTGCGTGTGGAGTGAGTGTGGCTTGATCCACACACATACACTCATTTATATATAGATTAATACAATAATGAAACCTTTCGCAGAATCATTGCCTAATTGCTGATTTAGGCCTCTTTTACAAGTCATACAGCGCTTTTCTTGGCTTATACATGTACCCATAGTCTATGTTGGGACTGTTCATATGACTTGTCAGTGTTCATCCCTGTCACGGATATGATGCAAGTCTTTTGCTTGGTGAATATATCAGACAGCACAGTGTGCTCTCCATTTCTCACAGATAGGTTGGTACAAGGCTTTTGAGAAACCACCATCAATTTCTTTTGCATACAAGAAAAAGTGATAAAATTCTAACGGTAAACACAGACAGATGGACCAAACACTGATAGAAATATGATCCAGAAAACTGATGAAAGTTGTTTTCACATACACAACCCTCCTCCCCCCCCCCCCCCCAAAAAAAAAAAAAAAAATGTGCGATCCTGGCTTTATTGAGAGAGTCCTGAACTTATATGAAGTATGAGGACAGCAATGTTATCTTTGTAAGGTAGGAGGAAAAGGAATAGATTCAGGCTCGGCTTGGCCCATAGGGTAACAGGAGAATCCCCGGGTGGGCCCGTGCAGATCTGGGCCCCCAACCCCACTGTATGGGCAGTACTTGGCATAGTTCACTTATTTCGCTCTGTACAGAAAAAAGCAGCATCTCATACATTAACCAAACTATCCAGTTTATTATTATATAGTGCATCTTGAAACAGCCTCACTGCTAGTTTTCAGAGAGTCCAGCTGATGTTATTTGTGGATTATTCTTTGCATCCCGATCAATCCCGATCAATCTTCCTGAGTTGTGGATGACGTTTTTGTTGGTCTACCTGACCGTGGTTGTTTTTTCACAAAGCCCCTGATTTTCCATTTGTTAATCACAGATTGAAAGCTGCTGACTGGCATTATCAATTCCTTGCATATCTTTTTGTATCCCTTTCCTGTTTTATACATTTCAACTACCTTTTCCCGCAGATCCATTGACAATTCTTTTGCTTTAACCATGACTCAAAATCAAGAAACATCAGTGGCTGGATGAAAGGTGCAAGAGTCTGTCTGGATCCCAGAATCTCACTCTGCTTTTATGCACACACACTGATTACAAGCAAACAGGTCACGGGTGATGCTGTTACCTTTAGTAGCCATTCAAACCCATTTGTGCATGTTATCAAGCCAAAATCACCAGGGTATGTGAACTTTTGATCAGGGTCATTTGGATTTTTTGAGTTGTCATTATGATTTAAAAAGTACACAGTAGTTTGACAATAAATGGCTTCACCTAACCATTTTGATAGTCATAGAATAATGCAAAATCTGAAGAATCACATATTTATACACAACACAGCAGAGAAATAATGCAATAGATAAGACAAGTGACATGAAGAGCCACCATTATGATGCCTGAACTTGGCCTGATGAAGAGACCTGAGTAGTCTCGAAAGCTTGCAATTTGTTACCATCTTTTCAGTTAGCCATTAAAAAGTATTGTTATGGAAATATATATGTATATGTATTTCATATAGATCTCACTTGCCTGCTATAGGCTATATACTCCATATACTGCTATATACTCATGTACTCATATATTCTTATACGCACACAGATACATATTCACAGTTTGAACCTTATAACTAGTTGGTGGAAATAACCTGCTACCCAGTCATCTCATTGTCTTGTGATTTGAGAAATATCTAGCAGACATAGGGAATGAGGAACTTAGGCCAGGTGGTCCGGCCGATATTGGAGACTTGCTGACAAGTGCAAGACTCCGGACAGTAAATCACGTGGTGTCTAAATAACCCCAGGTCGGACACCCATATATGTTCATGCATTTAAACTGACCAATTAGCTAAGAAGTAAAGCCTTTATGTTAATGAGTAACCACTCCTTTATACGAACTGATAAAAGACCATATATGAATAAAGTTTCCAGAGTTCTGCTGGAATGAGTTGTTGCTAACTACGTGTAGCTTCCTCTTTTCCTTTGAGCGCTCAATAAGACTGTCTAATCAAGACAGGCCACAGTATGCACAGGGGTAAATCTACCCAAATCAAAAATAAATCCACAACAAGTGGCGCCCAACGTGGGGCCGTGGACGAAAACGCACGGGGATCCTGCTGACCGGAGAGGACAGAGGTGCCGGCCAAGGTCTTGGCTCAAGGGAACGGAGATTTGCGCAACTCCATAAGTAAGGTAAGAAAATCTAGTTATCTTACCTGAATGTTCCCTGTGCCCAGTCCGGGTCAGCAACTCTAGCCGGTCAGTGTGGTCACCAAACCCAGGTAGTGTTGAAAAGTTCACGAGAAAATCCAAACCCTGGGATAAGCTAAGTGTCTACTGTGATCCTGTGTGTCTGAGATTCGGGAGAGAGAGTTGGTGGAGACTGTGACTTGCTTTGTAGCTGCTGAGACACCGATAACAAGACTGAGTCTCTCTGACTAAGTCAGATCACGTCCCCGCACCATGCGGAGGTCTTGAGTTAGATGGGATATCACAGGTGGTTTCCTCTGAAAAAGCTGTCACGGTCCCCGCACACACACACACGGAGGTGTCAGCTTCAGGGAGGCATCACAGGTGAATCTCTCGGCTGCCACAGTCCCCGCACACACGCGGATGCGGCAGACTGGGGGGATATCACAGACTGATCACTGGAGAGATTATCATGGTTCTCGGGTGCACACGGAGGGGTGATAATCTAATGGGATATCACAGCTCCCGTCTCCCAGCAGATGGAGGGTGATACATCCCGGTGCTAACCAAAGCGCCATGGGTGATTGGCAGTTACCGGTTGTCAGCAGCTGTCTGACGTGTCGCAGAAGGGCTTTCGATCTCTCTCCCCGGACGTCTATATGTGAATTTATTGCAGGTTTCTGCAAAGATCTGAAGCAGAAAGAGTTTTGCCTTTTTTTATTGTAAACTTCCTCTTTTGCCTGCAGGGTGTGGTCCCTGATATATATATATATATTTCATATTGTTATATTTTGGACTCTGTTTTTCCCTATTTTATCTTTTATTTTGCATTTTTGGTAGAGGCTTTTGTTACTGCAGTGGGAGAATTTTCGGGAAAGCTGGGTCTTTTTGAGCATATCAATGTTTGTTTTTTTCCTCTTCATGTCACTGAAAGACACAGGCAGAAAAAAGAGGAAGTTGGGTGCCTACATTCTACATTAACCGTTTTATTGTTGGTTTAAAGTTTTATATACTATATACTTTTTGATTTTATCAATTTTTTTTGAGGGGGTTTCATCCTTTAAAAAAATCTTAAGGAAAAAAAAAAAAAAAAGAAACATTTTTTTCCTTTTTTTTTATCTCTTAATTTTTCTTCCGAGTTTTTCTTCCACGTTTTTGTGACATATTTTATCAGTTTTTTTTAAAGGTCAGCTGGTCCTTGGTAGTGCTTTTTAGCACAGGTACCTTCTGCTTAGTAACCGTGGTCCAGCACCGTCAGTTGGTCCTCGGTAGTGCCATTGGCTCTTGTTCCTTCTGCTACCCATCCGGGTTCCAGCACTGTTAGCTGGTTCTCGCCAGAGCCTTTGGCCTAGGTGCCTCTATCTCGGTATCCGAGGTCCAGCAAGGTCAGCTGGTCCTTGGTAGTGGTTTCTAGCACAGGTACCTCCTGCATAGTAACTGGGGTCCAGCACCGTCAGCTGTACCTCAGTAGTGCCATTGGCTATTGTTCCTTCTGCTGCCACTAGGGGTTCCAGTACTGTCAGCTGGTTCTCGCCAGTTTCTCAGCCTTCTTGTACCTTCTGCTTCATTTCCAAGATCAAGCTTTTTGAAATTGTCTTTGGTAATCCTTATTGATCTCCATGACGACGACCCTGATGACGACGACCCTGAAGACCACACCAAAGAAGACCAGAACTATGACCCTAAATAATATGACCAAGAGGACAAAGAACATGAAGACAACCACCAAGATACAAAACAAAAGACAGAAGAACAAGAAGCAGAAGAAGCAAAAGCAGAACAGAAAGCAGAAGAACATTAAGCATAAGACTAAAAATCATCTCTACCTCTCCCTCCTCTATCTTCTTCACCTCCGCCTATCTCTCCTCCTATCTCTCATCCCCCTCCTCTTTGTCTTCGCCATCCCCTGCTCTTCTGTGTCCTCCCCACTCTCCTTCACTATCTCTCATTTCTCCTCCTATTCCAAAACCTCTCCTCCACCCTTCCCCCTCTTCCTTTTTCTCACCCATCTCTCAGTTCATCGTCACCTGCTGGCCTAGTGTCAGATCCAGACAATGGAGTGTCCCTAGTTCCACAGGGGACTCTCTCTAAAGAGACAGTTATGTCACCGGAAGAAAGTGAAACCACTCCCCACACATGACAACACAGGTGCCCTCCCGATACAACAGATAGCAGAAGGGAGGTGTGGGCCATCAGACACTGCACCTGCTAACTCTGAGGATCCTATGTGCCAAACGGAGCTGCAGTCTCAGGGGGGGGGGAAGTACACACACACAGAAAGACAATCACACAGTGGCACAGTTCCTCCTCTGATGAACATGAAGAGGAGATTATGCTGCATAGTAGGCAGGGGCAGATAGAGCCAGAACTCTTACACTATGTGCCCTTCACCCCTAGTCAGGTGTTCAGTATTCTAAAATCATGAAGGAACACCTCAAGCTTCCATCAGAATTAGATGTGCATTCCTGGAAATCAGGATCAAAGCTAATTGAATAGCTTAGAGAGTGGGCCAACGCCAGACAAGCACTCAGCCTGCATAACATGAGCCAAGCCGAGACAGAGTCTGTAGACGAGTTTCATGGCAGAGTGAGGCAAGTATTCCAAATTTTAGGCTTCACTATTCATGATCAGATACACGGACAGATGTTGGCACAGGCCTTTGTGCATGGACTAAGAGAACCAATCAAGAAACTGCTGATAGTGGCCAGGCCTAAGTACAGGACAATAGCAGTAGATGTCCTGCTTACACTAGCCGGAAGAATTGAGTCCCTCCCAGGAGTACGGAGGACAGGCCCTCCCGTGATGGCCACTGACGTGGAGGAGCAACCACCCTGCAGAGACAGAAGACCTTGTCAGGTGTTTCAACTGTGGCAACTTTGGCCATTTCCGGAACCAGTGCACAGCACCCCGGCAACCCAGGTCATCACGCAGAGGAGTAGGCCAAGAAAGAAACACAAAAGACAATGAAGAACCCTGTCCATAGGACAGAGGCAAACCAGGTCCGCCAGACGTCACGCCCCTGACATGTGAAACCCCATCAGCGAACCCAATACCTCAAATCACTGGGGGCTGTCATATCTTTCCTTGTGGACACTGGTGCAGTCAGAAGTGAAAATCCCCGACCCCACCAGTCTATCAGAACACTCCGTGTCTTGTATGGGGATTAAAGGTCAAGACAGACGTTCCCCAGCTTGCAAGCCCCTAAGCATGAGGACACTGCCAGGACACTCCATCCTGTTCCAGTTTACGGTGGAGACCTGCCCACCCCACCTGATGAGCGCAGACCTACTGCAGGAACTGAAGGTGACCAAAGTGTCCCATGAAGATGTGACCTTGACCACTTCCCCACCTCAGACCCAAGAAGAATCAATCATGCTGGTGGCCCTACAAGAGCCTCGCTCGAACAACCGGTGCAAGCCTACCCAAGGAGGTGCTGGACATAGCACCCAGAAGCCTATGGCCCAAGGGAGACTTCAAGTTGCGCCAGTGCGGGTGTCACTCAAGTCTACAACCCCGGACGCTCCGAAGGCCCAGCATCCGTAGCTCATCAACCAGAGCTAAACTGCCTCTGACCAACTGGAGGTCTAAGTGGAACTGCTGTTCAAGAAACGGCCTAAGAACTTTGGCATGGGCCAGGAAAACTCTCAACCACACCCGCTTCGTGAAATGGCTGCACCGCTTCCGGCTCCAGCACCAGAGGATCAAACCAGGGGAAGAGTCTTGAGGAGATCATTTGCATATTCCCAGTGCCTTCTGGGATAAGTGAAGAGTCTCCGCGAGCTCAACAATCACTGGGTTTTGGCCGTTGCAGCTGAAAAGAGGAAATCGGAAAACCAGGGGAAGAGTCTTGAGGAGATCATTTGCATATTCCCAGTGCCTTCTGGGATAAGTGAAGAGTCTCCGCGAGCTCAACGATCACTGGGTTTTGGCCGTTGCAGCTGAAAAGAGGAAATCGGAAAACCAGGGGAAGAGTCTTGAGGAGATCATTTGCATATTCCCAGTGCCTTCTGGGATAAGTGAAGAGTCTCCGCGAGCTCAACGATCACTGGGTTTTGGCCGTTGCAGCTGAAAAGAGGAAATCGGAAAACCAGGGGAAGAGTCTTGAGGAGATCATTTGCATATTCCCAGTGCCTTCTGGGATAAGTGAAGAGTCTACGCGAGCTCAACGATCACTGGGTTTTGGCCGTTGCAGCTGAAAAGAGGAAATCGGAAAACCAGGGGAAGAGTCTTGAGGAGATCATTTGCATATTCCCAGTGCCTTCTGGGATAAGTGAAGAGTCTCCGCGAGCTCAACGATCACTGGGTTTTGGCCGTTGCAGCTGAAAAGAGGAAATCGGAAAAACCGCGCTTGGCTCATCTTTCATCGTTTTTAAGAAATCTCAAGATGGAAGAGGCCAGGAGCCATTTGGTGAGCTGCATTTCTTGCTACATGTTCACAGACTTACCAGTGGAAAAGCCAAACTTCACATGCCACAAATGCAAGCTTGTGTCCCTGTTGGAGGAAAAGTTGCAAAATCTCGAAGAGAGGTTAGCTACGTTGAAGATCATTAAGGAAGATGAAGAGTTCTTGGACAGAGCAGAATTATCTCTTCATGTTACAGAAAGAGAAGAAATTCGAAGTGCACCTGAAGAAACAGAGGAATGGAGACATGTGACCCAGAGAAGCAGGAGGATCAGGAGGCAGTCAGCACCCATACTGCTCAGAAACCAGTACCAGGCTCTCACGCAGGAAAACAATGAAGAAATACATCAGGATAAGACTTTGCCAACAAGCAGCAACCTTGTACGCCTTCAGAGTCCTCCTGGATGGAGAAAGAAAAATGTTGTGAAGAAGAAACGGAGAGTGGTGGTCATGGGGGATTCCCTGCTGAGAGGAACTGAGGCCGCTATCTGCAGACCGGATATAACTTCAAGAGAAATGTGCTGTCTTCCAGGTGCAAAAATTAAAGATGTGTCTGACAGGATATCAGGACTCTTCAGACCTACAGATGACTACCCATTCCTGCTACTACATGTGGGGACAAATGACACTGCAAGAAACGACCTGGAAACCATCTGCAGAGACTTTGAAGACTTAGGCAAGAAAGTGAAAGAACTGGGAGCGCAGGTGGTCTTCCCTTCCATCCTCCCAGTGGATGGCCATGGAACAAGGAGGTGGAATAAGATTTTGCAGGTGAACAACTGGCTACGTCGATGGTGCCGTCAGCAACGATTTGGATTTCTGGATCACGGAGTGAACTACTTATACGATGGACTACTTGCTAGAGATGGGGTGCACCTTACGAAGACTGGTAAGCATGTATTTGGAAGTCGCCTTGCTACACTTGTAAGGAGAGCTTTAAACTAGAACAACATGGGAAGGGAAGCAAAAGACCAGAAAAAGCCATACACCTGACAAATGCTATTGAGAACTCTGCTATTAGAAGTGGAAAGGAAGAACAAAGACGAAAGAATCTAATTAATAAAAATATTGGAGAAAGAGAAACCAATCACAAACTAAAATGTTTCTATACTAATGCACAAAGCATGGGCAACAAACAAGGAGAATTGGAACTACTAACACAGGAACAGAAATATGATGTCATTGGAATCACTGAAACTTGGTGGGACAATACACATGATTGGAATACAAGACTAGAAGGATACAACTTATTTGCAAGAAACAGACTTGATAAACGAGGAGGGGGTGTTGCATTGTATGTTAGAAACGCGTATATCTGCACAGAGATTGAAGCTTCAGAGACTGGGAGTTCTGTGGAAACTGTTTGGGTAAGAATACAAGGACAGAACAATGGAAAGGACACCATTGTAGGCATTTACTACAGGCCGCCTGTGCAAGCTGAAGCTATGGATGAACTCTTTATGCATCAAATGGCCAAGTTCTCCAAAAAATATGACATAGTTGTCATGGGAGATTTCAACTATCCAGACATTTGTTGGGAATCTCTCTCAGGCAAAACTAACAGGTCAAGGAAATTCTTATCCTCTCTTGCTGACAACTTTATCTTCCAAAAGGTAAGGGAGAAAACAAGGGGAACTGCTACCTTGGATCTAATCCTTATAAACAGGGAGGAAATGGTTGAGGAGGTAAAAGTGGCTGGGACCCTAGGAGGTAGCGACCATGCTATTTTAGAATTTTGGATAACTAGAGGCGGAAGACCTGTGAAGACTCAGACGTCAAGGTTAGATTTCAGAAAGGCAGATTTTAAGGGATTCAGAAAGAGAATTGGAGGGATCCAATGGCTGGATATCCTTAAAGACAAAATTGTCCAGGAAGGATGGGAAATCTTGAAAAATGAAATTCTCAAAGCACAGTTGTTAACAATTCCGAAAAGAGGGAAGAATAGGAAGCAGTTAAGGAAACCAGGATGGATGAACACAGAACTTAAGCACATGCTAAAAAGGAAGAAAAAAATGTTTATAAAATGGAAAGAGGGAGGCATATCTAAAGAAAAATATAATGCTGTCTGCAGAACCTGCAGGGCACAAATCAGATTATCTAAAGCTGAAAATGAATTGAGGCTTGCAAGAGATGTCAAAAGCAATAATAAAGGATTTTGGGGATATGTCAAAAGTAAAAGAAAAGTCAAAGATGCTATAGGATTTTTACAGGATGAAAATGATGAAATGGTAAGACAGGATGTTGAGAAGGCTGAACTTTTAAATTCCTATTTTGCATCTGTTTTCTCTCAGAAAGGAAATGTAACATCAACTGTTATTCACTGTCCTATTAAGGGAATAGAAGAATCCAGGATATCTATAAACAGAAAGATAGTGAGGAAACACTTAGCTAGCCTAAATGAATTCAAGTCTCCAGGTCCAGATGAATTACACCCCAGAGTACTGAAGGAGATAGCAGAAGAAATTTTTGAACCCCTCTCTATAATCTTTGAAAATTCTTGGAGAACAGGAGAAGTGCCAGAAGACTGGAGAAGAGCAAATGTTGTTCCTATCTTCAAAAAGGGGAAGAAGGTGGACCCAGGTAACTATAGGCCGGTGAGTCTGACTTCTATACCAGGAAAGATCTTTGAACAAATTATTAAACAACATGTATGTCAATACCTGGATAAGAATGAAGTGATTAAACAGAGTCAGCATGGGTTTGTAACTAATAAGTCATGTCAGACTAACTTAATTTCCTTCTATGACGGTATCACTGATTGGTTGGATCAAGGAAATGCTGTAGATATAGTATATCTTGACTTCAGCAAAGCATTTGACAAAGTCTCTCATACAATCCTTATTGAAAAAATGATTAAGTATGGAATGGACAAGGCAACTGTTAGGTGGATTCATAACTGGCTTAGTGATCGGACCCAAAGAGTGGTCGTAAATGGCTGCACATCCAGTTGGAAGAATGTCTCAAGTGGGGTACCACAGGGCTCTGTCCTGGGCCCTGTATTGTTCAACATCTTTATCAACGATTTAGATGAAGGAATTGAGGGTAAACTGATTAAATTTGCTGATGACACAAAGCTAGGAGGGATAGCTAATACTAGAGAAGAGAGAGAGAGGATTCAAAAAGATTTAAATAAACTGGAGAAGTGGGCAGCAACTAACAGAATGGTTTTTAACAGGGAGAAATGCAAAGTACTACATCTGGGCAATAAAAATGGAAAAAGCATATATAGAATGGGAGGAATAGGGCTAAGTGACAGCACATGTGAAAAAGACTTGGGTATACTAATAGATCACAGACTGAATATGAGTCAACAGTGTGATGCAGCAGCAAAAAAGGCAAATGCAATTCTAGGATGTATTAACAGAAGCATACAGTCTAGATCACGTGAAGTCATTATTTCCCTCTACTCCTCTTTGGTCAGACCTCATCTGGAATATTGTGTCCAGTTTTGGGCACCACATTTTAAAAAAGACATCAACAAACTGGAGCAAGTTCAGAAAAGAGCGACCAGAATGGTAACCGGTCTGCAAACCCTGTCTTATGAGGAAAGGTTGCAGGATTTGGGAATGTTTAGTTTGCAAAAGAGAAGACTGAGAGGAGACTTAATAGCTGTCTACAAATATCTAAAGGGCTGTCACATTGTAGAAGGATCAACTTTATTCTCATTTGCACAAGGAAAGACTAGAAGCAATGGGATGAAACTGAATGGGAGGAGACACAGATTAGATATTAGAAAAAACTTTTTGACAGTTAGAGTGATCAATGAGTGGAACAGGCTGCCACGAGAAGTGGTGAGTTCTCCTTCAATGGAAGTCTTCAAACAGAGGCTGGACAGACATCTGACTGGGATGATTTAGCGAATCCTGCTTTGAGCAGGGGGTTGGACCAGATGGCCCAGGAGGTCCCTTCCAACTCTACGATTCTATGATTCTATGATTCTTGGACAAGATTCTGAAGGTGCTCCCCGAAGTTAATCCAGGCCCTGGACCAGAAGACAGCCACTCAGCTCCTCAAATTGATTAACAAGACGCTGACCTGGAATCAAGCTGGGTGAAAGGAACTGCTGCTGGCTGGTAAAGAAGATACCCCAGCAAGAAGACACCCTGTGAGAGCAAGACAGCTCAGCTGGACGTCATCTCTGACAAAGAGGACGCCAGCAAACGGTTTGGTTTCCTGCCAGCCCTGTGCCAGAAGATGGGAGTCGCTCACGGCACTGTGAAGAGCAAGGCCAGAATGAGCCGCCTCACCCACGGGAATCATCATGCGGTCCCAGCTTCTCTTGATCAAGAGGAAGACTGTGAAAGGAGAACCAGATCAGATTGAATGGTGTATAACCTGAGGACTGTGAGCGAAGCAACCGTGTTTGAAACCCCAGTTGTGCCAGATCTGCACACTCTGCTGACAAATGTGCCAGCCACAGCAACGGTGCTCACGGCAATGGATCTGCCCGAAGCTTCCCTCAATGTTCCCCCTCACCTGGACGACCAGTTCCTGAAAACGCACAAGGGGGGTGCTGAACAAATGGACAGTGAGACCCAAGAGGGCCCAGAACAGCTTTTCACAGCTCGCCAGAGCATTGCCCTCCGTCCCCACCAACTGGATTGCGGAGCATGCAGAAGTCATCGACACCGCTACCTGCACAGCACTTTCCATGTCTCCTCTACTCTGCCTGGCAGAGCAGCAACGTAAGTTCTGCAAAACAGAGTCCAGTGGTGTCAAAAGCAAGTTCCTGAAGACACTGTATCGCCCACTAGACGAAACACTTGACAGATGACCGGAGGGCCGCGGAGAAGGTGGCTCCCTCAACAACTCCGAAGATGCAGTCCTTCCTTAGTCTAGTCTCGTACTGCAGAACTTGGATCCCTGGTGCTCCAGGCTTAATGCAGCCTCTGTACAATTGCATCAATGCATTGCAACCTTCATCTCGTACAGGAAACTGAAAGACTTCATAGTCTCTGCGCCAACTCTAGGCCTCCCTGACTACGAGAAGCCATCCCATCCTGACCAAAACGGAAAAAGAAGGACCAAGATGGAGAAGGTCATGCTACTGGCCAGGCTTAAAACAGACCCACGGAGGAAAACCAGAGGCCTCTAGACTACCTCTCAGCTGGCCTGGATCCAGTTGCAAGGGGGGGACCCTCCTGCATGAAAGCAATACCCGCAGCACACGCCCTCCTGACAAGGCTGCTCTCCACCACTCTTCAGTGCTCTCAGCCGTTACCTGTCTCTACTCCCAAGGGGGATGCGGATACGGACCCTCAGATGAAAAATCTGCAAGATACCGTACATGGCTCCAGCCTTGCAAATGATGAAGGAAAGTTCCACACGGGATGTGCAGCGACCAGCAATAAAGACATTCTATGGTCCAGAAGGTTGTCAGCCCAAGAGCCCAAGAAACGGAGCTGATAGAGCTGACGAAAGACCTGCCAGATTGCGAAAAACGAAAACTTCCAGGTACTCGCATGACATGGCACCTGATTTCGGACCCATCTTGGCTGCAAGAAACTTCATCACAGCAAGCGGATCGACCGTGAAGCACCATGGAGCCATCAGAGACCTGCTGGACGCTCTTCAACTACTAAAAGTGGTGGCAGTGCTGAAGGCCAAGGCACACGGAAAACTGAACACAGTAGAGACACGGGGTATCAGCATGGCAGACGTGGCAGCCAAAAAAGCAGCCAGAGGAAGACAATATGGAAAATGGGAGAGGTCGTAGAGCCGGACGGCTACTACATGACGACTGAAGACGAGAAAACCTGGCAAACAGAAGTCAATGGGAAAACCGTTGAAGATGCCATCTCTGAATTGGACAGAAGTGCTGCCTCCTCCTCCACCAGTCAACAAGCTGAATCACTTCCAGGATGAAGACTCTGACGTGGATATGAATTCTGAGGCAGAAGAATGGTGCCTACCTTTCCAGAAAGGACGTATTTGATGGAGAACATTCCAGAAGATTGTCCTCCACCACCCTCTCGTGGGGAAGCTACTTCTCCAGCACGGTCCTACGGTCAGCAGTCCACGGCAACACTTACCCCGTCTCCCCGAGACGAGCTGCATGAGTCCGAAGGCATCCCAAGGCTACAACAGTTTGACCTTCCCCCTCACCCCTGGAGAATACCGGCTGAACCTGTACCAATGCAAAGAGTCCCAAGTCCTCCTCTGACAGTCTAACCCGAGTCTTCATACAGAGGGAGGCGCGGACATAGACGGAACCTCAGCTAAAATCCCACCATCAGCTCAGAGAATGTCAATTACCACAACCCAGTCACTAAACCTGACAAGATGACTTCCTGAAATCTGTACAAGAAGTAACAGGATCAGACTCGGAAGGAGGAGGAGAGCTGGATGCTGAAGACCAAAAGCACTGGGCTCCAAGAAACAGTCTACATCAAAACGTCTACCTCAAGACAGGCCTAGTCTACCTCAAACAGTCTACCTCAAACCGTCTACCTCAAGACAGACCCAGTCTATCTCAAAGTGTGTACCCTACGGTGGTTCAATGGGCACATGGCCCCCACACAGAATTGAAGACACAGATGAATGACCTGATTGGACTCAACTCACACCTAAACAGCGAAGATTCCCAGCAGCTGTTCGGCCATCGACAAATTTAACATCGAACAAGCAAGAAAAGTTCCCCCACATCGTCTGGCCTGAAGACTTCCCAGTAAGGAACCAGTCGGCAAAGACTACTGCAAAGAAGCTACTCTCAAAAATAGTGTGCAGATATGGGGTTTCCAGAAGCAATAGCAAGTGATCAGGGACCCCCATACACAGCAAACCTTACACAAGGGATCTGATCAGCAGTAGGGTCAGACGTAGACCTACACACTACTCACCATCCCACACCATAGACTAGGTGGGACACTTAAGAGCAGCATGCTAAAAAATTTGCCCAAGAGACAGACAAACCCTGGCATTAGACACTCCCGTAGGCTCAGAGAAAGCTGTCACCAATATGAGACTTTATTTGGTTAAAAAACCCAGTTTAGGGGTATTCTTTACTTAGCAGTTGGCTATGCAATATGATACTTTGTCTGCATGTGTAATTGAATTTATCAAGAATTTTGCTAATGTCCATTCTCGAGTTTTTCTCCCTCATTGCCAGGTCCAGATTCGGTGCCTGGTATGCACGTCCTGAAGTCACGAGACTGCTGAGTGTTGGTGAAAAAACGTCTTTAAAGTGAAGCACTCGATCCCAGATCCGATGGCCCTTCTCCAAGTGCTGACGCCACCGACCTGGAGAGAAAAACCTTGCCTGGATCCACGCATCGCATTGCAGGAAAAGGCCTTCATACCAGAAGATACACCTGAGCTGGAATGATGCTGTGGATGACCTCCCTGACTGAATAAATTACCTACCTGACGGAGAATACACATGCACTGACTGCATAGACTGCTAACTAAGAGACTTTGATTACATTGCACCACACCCCCTTTAGGGACAGATCTCCTGACCACCCATTTGCGATAGTCTGTACAGAGGAGGATGTATGCACTAGGCATATGTCGGTCCACTGGCAGCATAAAAGAGTTGCAGCGCTTTGGGCCAGGAGCAGGGTTTTAGGGCAAGTGATATCTAAGGGGGGATTGTTATGGAAATATATATGTATTTCATAAAGATCTCACTTGCCTGCTATAGGCTATATACTCCATATACTCATGTACTCTTATATATTCTTATACGCACACAGATACATATTCACAGTTTGAACCTTATAACTAGTTGGTGGAAATAACCTGCTACCCAGTCATCTCATTGTCTTATGATTTGAGAAATATCTAGCAGACATAGGGAATGAGGAACTTAGGCCAGGTGGTCCGGCCGATATTGGAGACTTGCTGACAAGTGCAAGACTCCGGACAGTAAATCACGTGGTGTCTAAATAACCCCAGGTCGGACACCCATATATGTTCATGCATTTAAACTGACCAATTAGCTAAGAAGTAAAGCCTTTATGTTAATGAGTAACCACTCCTTTATACGAACTGATAAAAGACCATATATGAATAAAGTTTCCAGAGTTCTGCTGGAATGAGTTGTTGCTAACTACGTGTAGCTTCCTCTTTTCCTTTGAGCGCTCAATAAGACTCTGTCTAATCAGGACAGGCCACAGTATGCACAGGGGTTAATCTACCCAAATCAAAAATAAATCCACAACAGTATCAACCACTGAGGACTCTCAATTCTAAATATTTTTTGCCCAACCACTAACCAGGAGTGGAAAAAAAGTTGTGATGTTATTCATAGTCTCTGGAAAAAGGCCAAGAAAGCAAAAATTCTACTGGGGTATGTAAACTTTTGAGCACAACTGTATTTGTAAAATTAGTTAATGAAGGGGAAAAAGCCCATTTTTTTACTTTGCGCAAAATCCATGAACCACATGCACTATTTTGATGAATTTGGTGGACACGTTATCCCCCTTCCTCCCCCCAACATGCTCACACAAATGATGAATCTGGACTTCAATGTACTAGAAAATGGAAAAAAAAAATCATATGAAATGAAATTACGAAAAAAAAAATCAATTCAGCCATAGTTTTTGGGGTTTATTTTTAAGGCATTCATTCTGTGACAAAAATGACTTTGAATCGTGACTCTCCAGATCAGTACAATTACAGCAATACCAAACTGGTACATATTTTTTTCCATTTAATTGGAGAAAAAAAAAATTCATGAGTTTGTTAAAAAAAAAAAAAAAAAAAAAAAATATATATAAATTTGATTTGTGCCATTTTACAAGACGTATTACATTGAGATGTGTGAGGGTTTGTATTTTTGTGTGGCGTGTCAACGATTTTACATACACCAATTTGGGGTGCATACAGTATGTTGGTTTAATTTTTTTGTTTTTTTTAGGGAGCAGTGGTGACTGAAAACCGCATTTCTGATGTTTTTTTTCCTGATAGGGTTAATTCATTTTGTATTTTCATAGACTGGACTTTTATGGATGTGGCGATACAAGATATGTTTTTGTTTTTATTATTTCTGCATTTTTAATGGTGGGGAAAAAGGTGGCGATTCAAATTTTTTTTTTTTTTACCGTACTTTATTTTTTAGTTCCTTTATTTGAACCTGCAAATGTCTGTTGGCTTATACTATACATTACCGGAGCACATTATTGCTGTATATAGTGTAAAACTAGGCCTCCCATGAAGCTCAGCCTGTGAATGAGCTTCATAAGTGTACCAAGATGGGTATGGCAGGGAGGGAATCAGCAGGTCCATGACTGCCATGGTTCCCCTCTGTGTCCTGCAATCACGCTGTCAAGCCAAAAATGCATCTATTGCATGTGGAGAGATCTCAGCTCACGCCATACTCTTACAACCCCGAAATCACGT
The DNA here is from genome assembly GCF_039654945.1 of Dendrobates tinctorius. Taxonomy (NCBI): domain Eukaryota; kingdom Metazoa; phylum Chordata; class Amphibia; order Anura; family Dendrobatidae; genus Dendrobates; species Dendrobates tinctorius. Next base: position 15,861,156 of record NW_027361751.1, on the reverse strand, counting down.
ACATGTATGAGGTTGTGTGTTAAGGGGTTAATAACACAGTGCTCTTACACACTTTTTTAAAATACGGTAAGTGGTTTACATGGCTGCTGTAAATTAAAAGCAGCTCTGGTAAGATGATCATACCTATACTAGCTATTCCCGGCTCGCTTGGGCTGCCCTCACTTTTTGGGAGCAGCTAGAAACAATTAATATAAAGAAGACTGGAACATGTGCTCTGTAGCGGTCCCTAATGGAGGTAAACGGTAATACACAAGACATTCATATCAAAGATAATCGCCTCTAACACTGATTATCGATCCATACCCAACAGCACTGGCGGTAATCAGGGGGGTCTCTCGTGTGAACAGTCGTCCTCCTGCAGAGGAGTGGATAGAGAACACATCACTGCACCTGAACATCCTTTATAATTCTATGTAGAGATGTCAGATACCTGTTCAAGTGGCAATTTCATAAGACATTCTGCATCAGGTGCAATTAAGTGACTATGAAATGGGGTGTATGAATTTCTATAATATTGTACTGACAGCTGCTGCAGCACATCTTCCGACAGAGGAAGATTCCTGTGGATTGGAAGTGATGAATTTATTTGTAGTAAGGGAGGAAGAGCATTGACAGAAGGGAAGAGATGGTGATAAAACTCTGGGTGAAAGTGTGAGAATGGTGAAAGATTTGAAGGATTAGTGGGAAGCCATAGATACCGTGAAGGAAATAATTATTTGATTAGGAGCGTCTAACTGGTGTGTAGGAGCCAGAACTCTGAATGATTGGTAGGGGATCAAATACTTATTTCTCACTGCAAAATACAAATAAATTTATATAATTAATACAATGTGATTTTCTGGATTTTATTTTTGATATTCTATCTCTCAATGTTAAAATTATCCTACTCTTAACCCCTTTCTGACATACTATCCCATCCATGGTACCAGGGCCCCCTATGACCGGGGACGGGATAGTACGTCATCGGGAACCCCGCTGATCGCGGCCGGGTGTCAGCTGATTATCACAGCTGATACCCGGCACTATGGTTAGAGTTAGGGCTAGGCTTAGGGCTGAGATTAGGGTTAGGGGTGTGTTGGGGTTAGGGTTGGAGTTAGAATTGTGGGGTTTCCACTGTTTGGGCACATCAGGTGCTCTCCAAACGCAACATGGAGTATGATCTCAATTCCAGCCAATTCTGCATTGAAAAAGTCAAACGGTGCTCCTTCCCTTTCAAGCTCTGCCATGCGTCCAAACAGTGGTATACCCCCACATATGGGGTATCAGCCTACTCAGGACAAATTGTACAACAACTTTTGGGGTCCAATTTCTCCTGTTACCCTTGGGAAAATAAAAAATTGGGGGCAAAAATATCATTTTTGTAGAAAATTTTTTTTTTATTTTTATGGCTCTACGTTATAAACTTCTGTGAAGCACTTGGGGGTTCAAAGTGCTCACCACATATCTAGATAAGTTCCGTGGGGTGTCTATTTTCCAAAATGGGGTCATTTGTTGGGGTTTCAACAGATTAGGCACATCAGAGGCTCTCCAAACGCGACAGACCATTCCATCAAAGTCTGCATTCCAAAACGTCATTACTTCCCTTCTGAGCCCCGACGTGTGCCCATACAGTAGTTTTCTCCCACATATGGGTTATCAGCGTACCCAGGACAAATTGGACAACAACTTTTGGGGTCCAATTTCTCCTCTTACCCTCGGGAAAATGAAAAAAATTGGGGACTAAAAGATGTTTGTGGAAAAAATATTTTTATTTTTACGCCCGGGCGTTATAAACTTCTGTGAAGCACTTAGGGGTTCAAAGTGCTCACCACACATCTAGATAAGTTCCTTGGGGGGTCTAGTTTCCAAAATGGTTTCATTTGTGGGGGGTTTCCACTGTTTTGGCACATCAGGGGCTTTCCAAACGCGACATGGCGTCCGATCTCAATTCCAGCCAAAGTCAAACGGCGCTCCTTCCCTTCCGAGCTCTGCCATGCACCCAAATAGTGGTTTACCTCCCACATGTGGGGTATCAGCGTACTCAGGCCAAATTGCACAATAACTTTTGCAGTCCAATTTCTCCTGTTACTAGAGTTGAGCGACTTTGGTCGGATCGGGTTTCGTGAAACCTGAATGAAACAAAATAAGTTTCAGATGAAACTCGTCCGACTAGAGCAAAACAAAGTCGGAGTTTCGTCCGAAACCCGACCCCAATGCAAGTCAATGGGAAATAAAAGTCGGACGAAACTCCGACTTTTTTTGCTCTAGTCGGACGAGTTTCATCTGAAACTTATTTTGTTTCATTCGGGTTTCACGAAACCCGATCCGACCAAAGTCGCTCAACTCTACCTGTTACCATTGGTAAAATAAAAAAAATTGGACCTGAAGTAATTTAAAAAAAAAAAAAAAGTTAAATGTTCATTTTTTTTTAAACATTCAAAAAATTCCTGTGAAGCACCTGAAGGGTTAATAAACTTCTTGAATCTGGTTTTGAGCACCTTGAGGGGTGCAGTTTTTAGAATGGTGTCACTTTTGGGTATTTTCTATCATATAGACCCCTCAAAGTGACTTCAAGTGTGATGTGGTCCGTAAAAATAAAATGGTGTTGTAAAAATGAGAAATCGCTGGTCAACTTTTAACCCTTATAACTTCCTAACAAAAATAAATTTCGGTTCCCAAATTGTGCTGATGTAAAGTAAACAGGTGGGAAATGTTACTTATTAAGTTTTTTTGTGTGCCGTATCTGTCATTTAAGGGCATAAAAACTCAAAGTTGGAAAATTGTGAAATTTTCAAAATTTTCGCCAAATTTTTGTTTTTTTCAAAAATAAACGCAAATTATAATCAATATGCAAAAAAAACCCTGTTTGGGAGAGAAGAACAGAAATCGCGGCACCCTACGTGCACAGTTAATAAAGGAGCTCAATAATAACACCTGGGGAATTACCTTTACATCACAAATTAATAAAGAAAAATGGTGTTTCTTGATCTAGAGATCAGCCATAGTGGGAAAAAAATTACAAAAACCCACTTCAAAAAGGTGGAATCAAATGGCTTTTTAGATTTCAATAGTGCACATTACAAGAAGTGGAAGGTTAATATACCCCACAGCCAATTTTTTCGTATAAGAAAGAATTGTACGAGAGAATCTGATTATGTGGCTCAGTCTAAAATAAAAATTTAAGGAAAAAAGATACCCAAAAAATTTGATAAATAGTGCATATAGGGATAACAAAGTAAAAACACAGGAGGAATGTTTAAAAGGAAAAAATAGGAAGGGGGATAATTTGACCATTGGTAAAGTGATGATCGCTGGAAATTAAATTTTGTGACAACATTCAATAGGGGAAATAAAGTCATAAGAACTGTGCTTTCAAAACATTGGTATATCTTGAAGCGTGTCCCTGTATTGGGAAAACATCTCCCTGATAAACCAGGGATTACATATAGAAGGGGGAAAACTTTGAAAAATTTGGTGGCCCCCAGTAAATAAAAAAAACAAAAAAAAAAACAGTTGGATTCAAAAGGAAAAAAACATTAAAAAAAAAAGTCCTGATCAAATTTTCTGTGGTGTTTCTCAAGGAATCGGAGTTTTTAAATGCACCTCTAAAAAATGTTGTACCTGTGGGATCCTAGATCACGGGGCTAAAACTATCAAATGTAATAGTACTGGTGAGGTCTTTGAGATTTCACAAAGACTCACCTGTAGCTGTGATTTTGTTGTATATGTCATCTCATGTAGTTGCGGTTTGCAATATGTGGGACGCACTGTGCAGACACTGCTGTCCCGCATCAATGGTCACAGAAATAGAGCAAAAAACGGCTTTTTAAAACATAGTCTCTCAAGGCATCTGCTAATTAACCATAACAAAATTTTTAACATAAAAGTAACTCCGGTGGAGCAGATACCCTCTGGTGTTGCAAATAGGAATGCTCTTTTAAACCGGAAACATTTTGGATAGCCCCCTGAGGAAGCCCACGCGAAACGCGCGTTGGGGGCTGCACGTTTCTGACCTTTCACTGGGACCAATTTGGGTGAGATTTCATTGTGTGCTGGGTGATTCTTTTGGCAACTTCTAGGATGTTTATGGGACCATATTCATGGTGATATAAATTGAGCTGATAATACCCATACTGATTTTTGTGAATGCTCAGCACCATGATAGTGTCATTACAGGTTTATATATAGATTATATTGTTATGTGTGCTTTATAGTCTCTGAAGCCCTGGTCCATATAATTTTGTGAATGTGTCAGATTAATGGTCATGTGTTCTTCACTTTTGAATTTTTATGTTATTTTTAATATTTTTTTTATCTTTGGATTGAATATCTATTGTTATGAAATAAAATTTACATTTTTTATGGGTAATTGTACTCCTTTTTCTTTGGTTTACATGGTTCTATTTGGAGTATACCCTTTTAGTGGTGTATTTTATTGCTTTAACCACTCTTTTCTGGATTTTTATTCATTTTGGATATATCGTCTGGGAACATTATATCCAAATAGATTGAATGATATCATAGAGTTTGAACGCTGCCCTTTTTTTTTTCTGGGTTTTTATTCCTCTGGGTTTTTTTTTTTTCTTCCTGCATCTATGTTGTCAAGGTTGGATCAATCAGTGGGTGTGATCCTGAACTTGGTCCACACCCTAAATCAAGTTTCTGAGACTGGGATAAAAGGTTGCTGCTATATATAACTGTAACTGAATTTTATACTATTAGGATTTGTACTGTGTTTTTATGATACCTGATGAAGGATATACTGTTCACTGTATCCGAAACGCATTGTCTCGCCTCTTTTTTAACCCATCAAATAAAAAAAATATGAAATATCATCTTTGGATGTGAGTCCTGGGAAGCGCTGCCATTCATGGGCTGCATGTGCCTTTCTTAAATTATAATCAATGAAATTTTACCACTAACATGAAGTACAATATGTCACGAAAAAAATGTCAATCACCGGGATCTATGAAAGCGTTCCTCAGTTATTACCTCATAAAGGGACAGTGGTCAGAATTGTAAAAATTGGCCCGATCATGAACATGCAAACCACCCGTGGGGTAAAGGGGTTAAAATTATAGACTGTTCATGTCTTTGTCAGTGAGCAAACTTACAAAATCAACAAGGAACCAAATAATTATTTCCTTCACTGTATACCCCGTATACGGCCGGTCAATCATACTCGTCCGCCACATCTAGAATTGGATCAAAGGATATCTGGCACTGATTGTATTATCACATCACACTGGGAGTAAAGGCCCCGTCACACACAGCGAGATCGCTGATTTTGTAACGCCACAGCGATCTCGCCAGCGAAATCGCTGTGTGTGACATGGATCAGCGACCGGCCCCCCCTGCCGGGTATCGCTGATCGTGCAGGATCGTCCTGGGCCGTTTTGTGATCATTGGTCTCCCACTGGCCAGTGCGCATCGCTGCGTGTGACAGCGAGAGACCAACGATCAGCGACGCTGGTTTCCAATGTAAACAGCGGGTATCTAAGAGCCGCGCAGCTCTTAGATACCCTATGCTTACATTGGAAACCAGCTTGCTCGCTGGTCCTGATCGCTGGAGGGGCTGTCTATGCGACAGCTCACCAGCGATCAGCCTAACGATGTCCCAGCGATCCCATCCATGTCGGATCGTTGGTGGGATCACTGGGACATAGTTATGTGTAACGGGGCCTTAAGTAGAGAACAAAGACCAATTAAAGTTCACAGAAAAGCAAGTGTGCTCTAAAGAGACCCGACAACCTGGCACTAAGAAGTGTCCATACATTCATGTATAGTCACCCCACCTGGTGCCATTCTTGCCTCCTGCATGGGGGGCACTAGGAAGTCTGAGCTGAGCCTCCCCGGACTTTCCTGCTTCGTGTTGGATCTTGGTTCAGACTTAGATGCAGGAGGTCAGGAACACTGGCCTCGATGGTGGAGGCACATGGGGGACATCAGGTGGTGACTACTACAGGTGCTATTGTCAGTGCCAGGGTGGAGGGTCACTTTAAAATAAAAAAAATAAAATCAGAATTAAACTGCTTAATACTTTACACTCTTACTGATCCATACTTCTTATGTTCTGATGTTCCTGGGGAATTGTTAATATTTACTAAGCCATGTTAGTCCAGTTGATGTGTGAGCATTAATATCATCAAAAGGTTGTAAAGTGTAATGGTCAGCTCAGCATGCGGTCCTGTGTAAGGACACGTCTGTACTCCTAGTAGGAGGTATATTAGAAGCACTGACAGCATACACTGGACACTTAGTTTAGGAGTCTGGCATATTCATAAATAGAGCTGTCCCTCTGACCTTCTCACAGTGACTGATGGCCCATTATGCATGCAGATCCACAGCAGCCATTCAGTGCCAAGGGGCTGGGGGCGCCTCTCCTAATACATACACCGGACATCTATACGGTGTGTTCAGTGTATTCCTTTAGGGTTCCTGGTACTCACAAGGCGAGTACTCCATTCCTAAGATGTACAGTGACTTGAAAAAGTAGTCATACCTCATGAACTTTTCCACATTTTTCACGTTACACCGACAAACAAGTATTTCACTGGGATTTTATGCGATATAACGCCACAACATAGCAAGTATTTACGAAGTGTAAAGAAAAAGATACATGTTTTAATCATTTTAAAAGTATAAATTTGAAAATTGTGATGTGCATTCATATTCAGCCCCTGGAGTCTGATACCCCTAAATAAAATCCTGAGAGATCAATTGCCTCCAGTAGTCACAGAGTCCATTTATTCTCAGCATACCTACTGCTGTTCTGTGAAGGCCTCAGAGGTTTCTTTGAGAACATTAAGGATCACACAGCATCATGAAAACCAAGGAACACACCAGACATGTCAGGGATAAAGTTGTGGAGAAGAATAAAGCAGGGTTAGGTTATAAAAATATAGTCCAAGCTTTGAACATCTCTGAGCAAAGTTCAGTCCATCATCCGAAAATAGGAGTATGCTGCAACTGCAAACCTACAGAGACCTGGCCGTCCATCTAAACTAACATCCCAACATGGAGAGCACCAATTAGAGAAGCATCCAAAAGGCCCATGGTCAGTCTGGAGGAGCTGCAGAGATTCATGGCTCAGTTGTGAATCTGTCCACAGGACATTATTAGGTCATGTTCAAACGTTCAATATTTGGGCCCCATTTTAAGTCAGTATTAGTAAGCCAAAAATCTGAAGTGAAACACTCAGAGGAAAAGTATAATAGAAACATGACCACTTCAGTAAATTTTCTTCCACTCCTGGTTTTGGCTTACAAATAATGAGGTAGGAAAATGACCAAATACAGACTACATGAACGTTGCTTTAGGCCGGGATCACACATGCGAGAAACTCGGACGAATCTCGCATGTTAATACCCTGCACTCGGATCGCAGCATGCGGCTGCATGTATTGCTATGAGGCCGCATGCTCCAATCCGAGTGCCGACGGCAGTGCTGGCTATTAATATACGAAACTCATCCGAGTCTCTCGCATGTGTGATCCCCACCTTAGTCATATACTCCACAACCACAAATCTGGCCTTTATGGAAGAATGGTAAGAAGAAAGCAATTTCAGAAATAAGGTTATTAGAAGTCCTGTTCTACATGGCTTTTTGCAAACTGTAGAGACATAGCATATAGAAAAATGTGTTCTGTCAGATGAGGTCAAAGTAGAACTTTTTGGGCTAATTGCAAAACACTTGAGTGGCGGAAAACTAACACTGCACATTACCCTGAAAACACCATCCGCAACGTCAATCGTGGTGGCAGCATCATTCTGTGGGGATGCTAGTCTTCAGCAGGGACAAGGAAGCTAGTCAGAGGTGATGGGAAGTTGGATGAAGCTAAATACAGGGCAATCCTGGAGGAAAACCTGTAAAAGGCTGCAAAAGACTTGAAACTGGGGTGTAGGGTCACCTTCCAGCAGAACAACGACCCTAAACCTACTGCCAGAGCTACAATGGGATGGTTTAGACAGAAGCATTTTCATGTGTGTGAATAGCAGAGTCAAAATCCAGATCTAAATCTCATTGAGAATCTGTGGCAAGACTTGAAAATTGCTGTTCACAGATGCTTCCATCCAATGTCACTGAGCTAGAGCGCAAAGAATGGGCAAAAAATTCAGCCTCTAGATGTGCAAAGCTGGTAGACAAACAGATGCTTCTCACAAAATTAGAATATCATCAAAAAGTTAATTTCAGTTCTTCAATACAAAAAGAGAAACTCTTACATAGAGTCATTACACACAGAGTGATCTATTTCAAGTGTTTATTTCTGTTAATGTTGATTATGGCTTACAGCCAATGAAAACCCAAAAGTCATTATCTCAGTAAATTAGAATAATTAAAAACACCTGCAAAAGCTTCCTATGCATTTAAAAAGGTCCCTTTGTCTGTTTCATTAGGCTCCACAATCATGGGGAAGACTGCTGACTTGACAGATGTCCAGAAGGCAGTCATTGACACTCTCCACAAGGAGGGTAAGCCACAAAAGGTCATTGCTAAAGAAGCTGGCTGTTCACAGAGTGCTGTATCCAAGCAAATTAATGGAAAGTTGTGCAGAATGAAGAAGTGTTGTGATGGTTTGGGGAGCCATGTCATCTGCTGGTGTAGGTCCACAGTGTATTATCAAGACCAAAGTCAGTGCAGCCGTCTACCAGGAAATTTTAGAGCACTTCATGCTTCCCTCTGCTAACAAGCTTTTTGGAGACGGAAATTTCATTCTCCAGCAGGACTTGGCATCTGTCCACAATGCCAAAAGTACCAATACCTGGTTTAAAAACAACAGTATCATCGTGCTTGATTGGCAGCAAACTCACCTGACCTTAACCCCATAGAGAATCTACGTGGTATTGTCAAGAGGAAGATGAGAGACACCAGACCCAAGAATGCAGATGAGCTGAAGGCTGCTATCAAAGCAACCTAAGCTTCCATAACACCTCAGCAGTGCCAAAGGCTGACCGCCTCCATGCCACGCCGCATTGTTGCAGTAATTGATGCAAAAGGAGCCCCGACCAAGTATTGAGTGCATTTACTGAACATACATTTCAGTAGGCCAACATTTCGATTTTAAAATCATTTTTTAAGCAGGTGTTTATAAAATATTCTAATTAACTGAGATAATGACTTTTGGGTTATCATTGGCTGTAAGCCATAATCATCAACATTAACGGAAATAAACACTTGAAATAGATCACCCTGTAATTACTCTATAGAATGAGATTCACTTTTTGTATTGAAGAACTGAAATAAATTCACTTTTTGATGATATTCTAATTTTGTGAAAAGCACTTGTACCCCAAAGGGTACAATAGTAAAAGATAGAATGTAAAAAAAAGAAATAAAAAATATGGTTATTCTCACCTTCTGACGGCCCCCGATGTCCTTAGCGGCGCTTCCGGTACGTTACGTTTCCAGGGATGCTTTGCGCGAAGGATCTTTGTGACGTCACGCTTGCGAGACCGCGACGTCATCTCAGGTGATTCGCGCAATGCATCCCTGGGAACGGAAAATGCTGGCAGCGTGGCTCAGAGGCGGGAGGACTCCGGGGGCCATCAGAAGTTGAGTATATCACTTTTTTCTATTTTAATTCTATTTTTTAAAGGATTATGGTACCCAGGGCATGGACGAGAGTCACATGCGTAAAGTGAGCGCTTCAATGCAATCCTATGTCGGCGGAATCGCCGCAATTCAGCAGAAATAATGGAATGCTGTGGATTTTACCGCTATGCGATTCCGCAGCAGTAAAATCCGCAGCATGGGCACAGCAACTACGGAATCCCATAGGATTCCATGGGGGTGCGTTTTAATAGCGTTTAAGCGTTGCCGCTGCAGCAAAACCACAGCGAAAATGCAACGTGGGCACACAGCCTAAAATACATTTAAGTTTGTGTTGTAACATGAAAAATTTGGAAAAGTTCATGGAGTATAAATTTTTCAAGTCTGTGCTTTAGTAGACTAATGCTACATGATTTTTGCGTGCAGCTTTGTCTACTAGGAGTACAGACGTGTCCTTACACAGGACTGCATACGGAGCTGACCATTACACTCTACAACCCCTTTTGAAGTGAACGCTCACATATCAGCACGTCTTAGTAAATACTAACAATTTCCCAGAAATTTTTGTCATACGTTTCCCAGCGGAGTAAAAGAGGAACACCATAACATAAAAGTGCTAATAAGGCATTCCCCGTGCATAGGCATGTCCTAGATATAAACAGACATGTCAGGAGGGAGGTCAGCTCCTCCTTAAAGGGATGAATTTTCCATTTTCCACACCCTACAATACCCCGAGGAGAATGGTGGTGCGGTTCTCCTGTAGACATGCCAGGACACAGGTTGGTAAATATTACTTTTATTCTAGGACACTCTGTGTTAATACAATAAATATACAAAACATCTGAACTACTCAGACATGCAACACAGAGTGGGAGCGCGGAGGTTTGTACAGGGCAATGGTTTATTTAACTGTGATGGGAACGAAATATTAGTCATTTACAAAATATACAAACATCCTTCAGATAAATAAAATCCAAGCATTACAATACAGAAATATTGGAGGGCGCCGACATTCCAGTGTTTAGATTGGATTGCATCGATTCCAGGCGACCCGCCATTTGCACCACAGCAGCCGTCTCCTACTTAACCAATGTGTCAGGGTCACTGGTTCCCAGGGTAGTGATTGTTATCGGCTCAGAAACACGGCCTTTATTTCCTACACGGAGACCGCCGCTGTGTGCAACAAGGGGGGCCGCTGTAATACATACGGAGAATGAAAACATTCAGTGCAGAGAACAAAATCCTCCAATGCAAGTGATGAGTCTTTGATTTAACCAGTCAGTTGTGGATCGCAGAAGGTAGGGTTGGGTGGAAAGGGCTAAGATGTCATCTCAAGAAGGGAACCTCAGATATAGGCGTAGCTAGATGATCATGCGCTAATGGAAGGAGCACAGCAGATGACATAATATAGAACAATCAGTCATAATCCATTTAGGCACAAAGTCAAAGTATAACATCATAAATCACATTCAATCTAGACATGAGCAAAAATAAAGATTCCAGTTACCCTGGTCCGACATCCAGTTTGGTTCCCCAGTCGGATGAAGGCAGTGCAGACTTTTACTCCAGCAACCCTCTACCTGGCATCATGGGCATGAAGTTGTGACATGGTGGCGGCCTAGTAAGTGGCAGAGGCACCCAGGATGCCAGGCAGAGCATTGTGGGCACAGAAGTTAACACTGCTCTAATCTAGGTGCTACCAGGGACCAAACTGGACCCCGGATCAGGTACTTCAAGTCTATTCTTCATCTCTAATCTGTTCTCATATCAAACCATGAGATTGTGCATTGGCCGCATTACAGGGGGCGTCTCATAATTCACTTTTATGACACAACATAGCTGCAGCATTACATTCAATACATGGGCTCTTTGCCTCCTGTTACCATGTAGAACTACTCAAGATCAATTAAAGTAGGGAAATTTTAGGACATGTCTAATGTGTCGTAAAAGTCAAATATGGGATAATCCCACACAAGAGGTCATTAATGGGAAATTGTACATTTTTTAATCCTTTTTGAATCATTTGTCTGTCTGTAGTGAGCCATTATAATGACTGGGATTTCCAATGCAATACACACACAGGAGAATAAAATACAGAGAAACAAACCTAATCTTTGTACTTGTGAGGGTGTTTGGCTGCAGAGTGGACTAGCGCCCTATGGTGGGACAATACAGCCGGTCACAGAAAGAAATATAAGGCTAAAGCCGGCCACACGCCTCAAGGGAGCCGCCGGCCACACGCCTCAAGGGAGCCGCCGGCCACACGCCTCAAGGGAGCCGCCGGCCACACGCCTCAAGGGAGCCGCCGGCCACACGCCTCAAGGGAGCCGCCGGCCACACGCCTCAAGGGAGCCGCCGGCCACACGCCTCAAGGGAGCCGCCGGCCACACGCCTCAAGGGAGCCGCCGGCCACACGCCTCAAGGGAGCCGCCGGCCACACGCCTCACGGGAGCCGCCGGCCACACTCCTCAAGGGAGCCGCCGGCCACACGCCTCAAGGGAGCCGCCGGCCACACGCCTCAAGGGAGCCGCCGGCCACACGCCTCAAGGGAGCCGCCGGCCACACGCCTCAAGGGAGCCGCCGGCCACACGCCTCAAGGGAGCCGCCGGCCACACGCCTCAAGGGAGCCGCCGGTCAGGCAGCTGTCCACCTGGCAGCCATCTCACCTGACTTCCCCCCCATACAGCTGCATGATTAGATCGGGCAAGCACTTGTTTGAGAGGAGTGAGGCAATAAGCTATTACCAGACACCTCCATAGCAGGCTCTCTCTGCTGAGAACAAAATTATAGTTATATCTGCCTTCACAGGAGAGTAAAAAAATGCAAAAGACACTAGATAATTATAGATTAAGACAGACAACTTAAAAGGGGTTGTCCAATTTCATATACATTTGCTTGGCAATTTTTGGGATTCTCACACAAATTAAGAGACCTGCATGCACAGCCACTTCTACAGTCTCGGAGGGAAACGGCAGGGACCTGACCTCAACAAAGATGCGAGTACCAACATGGGGACCAGAGTCTACCAGACATTATACCATGGGCGACATGGGACAACCCCTGAAACCAGAAGAACAAGAAAGAAGGGAAAGCTAGGAACCATTTACACTGAAAGAGTGAGAACGAGAATTCCTAGGAAAGCTCAGTTCACGATAAGCTTTCAGTGTAACAGGCTGCCAATCGCTTGACGTGTGAAATGATCTTTTGTGCTACACAACAAGTAACAGTTTTCAGCAGCACAAAGTTCTGTGTAAACAGGACCTACCCTGCCAGGAACAATGGCAGCCTATGCACACTGGGCATTCTATTACAGATCGCTGAGTGCGCATCATTAAAGGGGTTGTCCGGTCCAAATCATTAAGTTTGCAGTAACACAGAAAGAATTCAGACATAGATTTGAACTGGACAACCCCTTTAAGCGCGGCCTGCCTGTGTGACATTGGAGAATTGCTCTTCTCCCTTGAGAACAAAACATTGGGCACACGGAAATGTAACAGTCCCGATTACTTTTTGCTCCTGACGGGAAGTGGGAACGTCAGCCAAACATCTCATACATAACTGGTCAGCTGGTCCGGACAGAATTGGCAGGTTAGATTAACCCAAGTATATGGGACAATCATCTATCTATGGTCGGCTGAAGCCAAGCTGAAGACTCATTCAGCACACAATATAAAGTAAGTCACCCAGCACAGCCAGAGCAGTTTTGGGGCTTTTGTAGTGACTGACCCATGGATCGATACTACTCACATTCACAAGCTGAATGCAGCTAAAACTACTCAGTAACATGAAATCCAAAGTCACGTGTATTTTCCCTGGAGATTTGGGATAGCGCTCCTCAGATCTACGAACAATTGGGTAAGTTAAAGTGGAATTTAAAGGGGTACTCCCATCTCCAAGATCCTATCTCAATAAACAGTAGTAGGTGTTACAATAATATTAAGAAATATCTCCAATTAGAAACATAGTATAGTTCTTCTGATTTGCTATATTGCTTACCATATACAGGGGCATTGAAGAACCTTAGGTATCCATAGTTACGACCACTAAGAACTGTGTAACTGTCACTATATCAGTGGTCGTAACCATGGATACCTAAGTTACTGCAATGCCTGCACATGAGGAAGCGACATTGTGAATCTGAAGAACTATACATTTTTAATTAGAAATATTTGCTACTATTATTACACCTACTACATATTGGGATAGGAACTTGGAGATGGGAATACCCCTTAATGAGGTGAATTTGCAGCTTTTGCCCCGACTGTCCCTTTACTGAGGTTCACATTTCCCTTAACGACTCTAATGATGATTACGACGCATAACAGCACAATGCCCATTAAATGCTCCCCATATCACTCCTGCAGGGAATAATTTGATTTTGGGGATAAATCTAATGAAATTCAAGCTGATAACAAAGAGCATGCGACTGCACAGGCGTCATCGCAGAGTGCACAGTTTATCCTACGCGGTTGCACATACTTTGCATAGTTGGTTAATGGGTTTGCAATGACCTGGAAAAATCTTATGACTATGTCTGTGGGTGGTTACAAAACAGGAAATAAAAAATAGTAACTTCATAAGAGTTCATGCATTTGTCATCACAGGGTCTACCCTGAATACACAGTGTGTGAGCCCTACCTCTGCAACACGACGGATTTATACTGATGACATGGGATGGTATAATGCATTCCTCCTGCAGTATACAGCCCAAGTAATGTACATAAGAGAGGGCAGCCCGACAGTAACATTGCCTAGTGTAAATGGCTAGAACTGTATTCGATTCAGGGATCCCGAGCCCATCAGGCATCAGCCCCTAAATGTGGCAGCTATACACACACAATGTATACTGTATACACCAAGGTGCAGCCCTCATCGCCAACAATACACTCCACACATGTAGTGGCCAGCACCATCAACATCTAGTACTACCGTAGATCTGCATTGTTCCTCCATGTTTCTTCCTGGAACTGCTCATATATAATACAAAAGGCAGGAGCCAAGACTTAACAGGACCTAATTCCAAACTAAATGATACCTATATATCATCACATACTGGGAATGCAGTTATCGCTGTAGCGTCTACACATATCACTGTAAATAATACAATTAATACAATTTAGGGTTGAGGATAACCCTATCCCTAGCTTGTACCCATCTGCTTCTATAAAGGAAGGAACTGTGCGAATCTAAGGCTCAACTTTACATTTTATGGGTCCCATCAATAATGCAGCGTCTCTCCCCCCGAGGGCTGCTATGGACATTTATATTGAGGACAACCTAGACACACGGTAAGGTTTTTTAATATTAGACAGTGTAGGACCGTCCCAGTCAGAGTCACCTTGTCGATGGTGGGATGGCTTCTATGCTATTTTTGATCAAAAACAGCATTACTAAGAACTCTTATTTAAATGCACTTTTGCTTTTTACTTATTTAGTTATAGCAGGGTTTTTGCTCATTTTGGCTCTTGTAGGTTTTGGACATTTATATTCCTGCCTGATGACTTTGCTTTCCCTGTACACATAGGTTGTCAGGCACCACTGGCACTGGGCATTGCTCACCTCCCTTGTGCCATTACTCAGCCTCATGTATTGTAGCTAACCTGCATGGTAGCAGGGAAATCCAGACAGTACAAACCCTCATCTATACTTTCTCCTCATTCTATGACCAGCTTTAGGCACAGACATTCAGCTCAGAAAGGAGTTTCCTGACAGACGTAACATTGGGGAGGACAGCTGTACCTTGTACCATGTGCTCCCGTTTGTCTTGCCTGGAAATATCTGCATGTGTAAGGTGTCCTACCATAGCTGCTCTTTCAGCTGAAGACTGGGCCTGCACAGGGATATGTCAGAGAAAACATTCATTGGAAGCCCCTTTATCCAGGATACAAGTCTAAAACTGGGCATTCACATGTGACAACTATCCCACTCAACTTCCCCGATACAAAATGATTGTTTGGCTTGGAAGAGCATTAATGTGTTTTCAATGGGGAGAGCAGACACAGTCGCTGATAGACCCCTCTGGCGGAGGCTTGTCTCCTAGAGGACAACAGCATCAGGGTGTTTAAATGTTGACTGCCTGATCCCCACCTTGCCCAACATCATCTGTAGGGGAAAAGTCAAGAGACCCCCCCTCATTGATGATGTAATGGTGGATCCACTGGTAAAATTCAAGGAGGTCTGGATGCCTTCCCCGAAAAATACAAAATTACAGGTTATAGGTACTAGATTCTGAGGGACCTAGTCTGATTGCCGTTTGTTGAGTCAGGAAGGAATTTTTACCCTGTATGAAGCTATTAGTGTCCGCCCCATGGGGTTTTTGCCTTCCTCTGGATCAACATGTTAGGTTATAGGTTGAATTAGATGGACTTACGTCTACCTTCAACCTTAAGATCTATGCAACTATACACATCGGATAGTCTGCCAATCCCGCTCTTATTAATAGGTAGAGCGACCTTTAAAGTTAAGGATAATCTGTGCATTATTACACAATGACTGAAAAAGGAGAAAAAAGCCTAATGCAATTATAACCGGCTTAACGTGCACAGCCTGCTGACACGGGAATCCAGAAAGTCTGACAACAACATCAGGCTTCCCGGTGGGGCCAAGACTGCTAATACAGTAATTCTACAATCAGAAACAGTCTTGGCTGCCAGTAAAGAAGGTTTCAATATGTAATACGGGGAAAAAATGGACTTCTACTAGAAGTTACTTAAAAAAAACCCAAGCAATAGAACAATGCACTGCATTAAATAACAAAACAGCAAAATAGAGATGAGATGTCACAAACACACAAAAACACCAAGGCTATGAAGAAAGCCAGCACAAACACTGATACAGCCCTAATGGCTAGCCTCAACCACAGACCATGCAAAGTACACACCAATCCAGCGGAGGTACACTCGGATTGAATACCGACCAAGGAACACAGGGTTAAAACACCCTTTCAGCTTCATATCTATGGACTATATCAGATGACGGTATCATTTGTGCTTTGTCTGTAAAAATTCACTTAAAAAAAAAAAAAAATACCAGGACACTAACTACTTACTATGTGCAGGTATGAATGGTCGTCCCCGACTCGACTAGTACCCGAGCGAGCACTTCTACAAATTCAGATTAATCCTGTGTTTTATACTTGAGACTAAGTACCAACAAAAAGTGTATCGGAAAGTACCTAAATATGTGCATTAATAATTAGCAAATACCTTCCGCAGTTAGGACCTGAAGACAACTGCAATCTAGTTATGCCATACTCACACTACAGATGCCCACCACTTATCTAGACGGGGTTTGGGTCAGAGCGTTCTGACCTCAGGGACGGGAGTGTACAAGAGATCCAGTAACAGCATCATTATTTTCACCATGCACAACCAATAGACCCATAACGTGCCCGGAGAACCATTTTTTGTTTTTTTCATTCCTGGCACAGCATGGGCTAAAATGTAACAGATACACATGGCAAGTGCAATTTAAAGTCTTTAGTGGGTATTGAAAAACACGGCTGGAGGAAAAGAGCGTGACTGAAGAGAGATGACGGTGGTAATGGTTGCCATCAGAGGGCGCCTTTACATCTGGTTACCCTTGAAAGCATTCTGGGCAGCGCTGCTGGCAGCTGTTGAGGCTGCATTGGCTGCAGCTGTCTGCACGGTTTTGTTAGACATTACGCCTGTAGCAAACTCTTGCTGGGCCTTCTCAAAGCTGGCACCCGTAGTCCGGTACAGTCCATGCACCTGGAAGACATGACCAAGACACAAGGGACAAAATAAGGACGTTACTCTGTATACAGTGAAGGAAATAAGTATTTGAGCCCTTGCTGATTTTGTAAGTTTGCCCACTGACAAAGATATGAACAGTCTATAATTTTAAGGGTAGGCTAATTTTAACATTGAGAAATAGAATATCAAAAATAAAATCCAGAAAATCACATTGTATAAATTATATAAATTTATTTGCATTTTGCAGTGAGAAATAAGTATTTGATCCTCTACCAACCATTAAGAGCTCTGGCTCCTACACACCAGTTAGACACTCCTAATCAACTCGTTACCTGCATTAAAGACAGCTGTCTTACATAGTCTCCTTTTATAAAAGACTCCTGCCCACAGACTCAATTAATCAGTCAGACTCTAACCTCTACAACATGGGCAATTCTAAGGATGTCAGGGACGAGATCAAAGACCTGCACAAAACTGGAATGGGCTGCAAAACCATAAGACGCTGGGTAAGAAGGAGGCAACTGTTGCAATAGTAAAAAAATTAAAGAAATACAAAATGACTGTCAATCGACATCGATCTGGGGCACCATGCAAAATCTCACCTCGTGGAGTATCCTTGATCATGAGGAAGGTGAGAGATCAGCCTAAAACTACAAAGGGGGAACTTGTTAATGATCTCAAGGCAGCTAGGACCACAGTCACCAAGAAAACCATTGGTAACACATTACAATGTAAAGGTTTAAAATCCTGCAGTGCCTGCAAGGTCCCCCTGCTCAAGAAGGCACATGTGCAGGCCCGTCTGAAGTTTGCCAATGAACACCTGGATGATTCTGTGAGTAATTGGGAGAAGGTGCTGTGGTCAGAGGAGACAAAAATTGAGGTCTTTGGCATTAACTCAGCTTGCCGTGTTTGGAGGAAGAGAAATGCTGCCTATGACCCACAGAACACAGTCCCCACTGTCAAGCATGGAGGTGGAAATATTAGGTTTTAGGGGTGTTTCTCTGCTAAGGGCACAGGACTACTTCACCGCATCAATGAGAGAATGGATGAAGCCATGTATCGTAAATCCTGAGCGACAACGTCCTTCCCTATGCCAGGACATTAAAAATAGGTCATGGCTGAGTCTTCCAGCAAGACAATGACCCAAAACATATAGCCAAGGCAACAAAGGAGTGGTTCAGAAAGAAGCACATTAAGGTCATGGAGTGGCCAAGCCAGTCTCCAGACCTTAATCCCATTGAAAACTTATGGAGGGAGTTGAAGCTCCGAGTTGCCAAGTGACAGCCTCAAAATCTTAATGATTTAGAGATGATCGGCAAAGAGGAGTGGACCAAAATTCCTCCTGACATGTGCGCAAACCTCATCATCAACTACAAAAAACGTCTGACTGCTGTGCTTGCCAACAAGGTTTTTGTCACTAAGTAATAAGTTTTGTTTGCCAGAGAGATCAAATACTTATTTCTCACTGGAAAAATGCAAATACATTTATATAATTTATTCAATGCGATTTTCTGGATTTTATTTTTGATATTCTCTCAGTGTTAAAATTAACCTACTCTTAAAATTATAGACTGTTCTTGTCTTTGTCAGAGGGCAAACTTACAAAATCAGCAAGGGATTAAATACTTATTTCCTTCATGGAGTAGATTCAGAAAATCAGCAAATATGCAAATAAACAGAATGTGCAGGGCAAGTGTGTCCTTCGGCCTTTGCTACGCAATGGTCAAAGAGAAACTATGCCCAATATATTACTATTCATACAGAAGAAATGAGCAAACCTACTGACAGGGAAAAGAGCAGAAAAAGCAGATCTTGGCTGGCTCTAGAAGTAATGGAGTTGTAATAAGACATGATCTGTCTTGCTACATGATAATATATTACAATATTACTATTTCCATGTCTTACCTTTTTAAACATCGCTAGTGATACTACTGCAGAACCTGTGAAAAGGGCGGCAATCAGAATCATCATGATCCCCACGGGAATATTATCATTGAGAGCAGTTAGTGCAGAAATCCAACCGCTGCAAAACACAAAGTTGATGATTAGGCCGCTAGTCGTCACATTGCGCCCACCAGAAAGGACACTGTTGTATTGATCTGCTCGCTAACCATGGCATATCAGATGAATAGAAAAGTAAATAAGCACATTAGGAATACAACATACTACAATTCTCCCCAAGTACATTCATATTACACAGGTCAATACTAGATATCTGTCCGCTTTGCACCACATATCGAAGGAAAAGCTCTTAACGTTATCCTGCATTTGAGGTTTTTCCATTACTAAATTGTCTGTTCATTATGTGTTTGACAACATTACACCGAATAAGTCATCAGTGTTGGACTGGTGGTGGTCCGGCACTGGGCACCCTCACAATCAGCTGCTTTCAGCACTGGCAGCAGCTGGATGTAAACAGAGCCGGGACGTGGTGTAGTGTCCGCTGTCGAGAGTTGTAGTTCTCAACACTACACAGTCCATACATGGTGCTCTTTTGTCTGCACCGACTTTTCACATTTGGTGGCTGCTGGAGTGGATACCAACTGATCAATGAGAGGTCTTGAGTGTCAGACCCACTCCAATCTGATCCTGATGATCTGTGTGAATTACAAATAAATAGCGAGTTACTTACCAGTTTCCCCATCCTTTAAACCCTGCTGCCTGTAGAACGTGCACGGCAAACTGACAGATGTATACAAAGAAGAATACAAAGAACCTGAAGGAACTGTCGCTCCTGTAAAGACGAGCACCAATGTGAGAATCAAAGCAACAGGACATCGAGTGAAAAACAACTCCAAATAAATCGTACATAGAAGAGAAAGTGGTAGTCCTGAGAAATGTCCCCTCCTGTCTGCACGATCAGCCACAATACAGGAGTACAGCCACAAACTCTGGTCCTATGGAGCTAAGGGTATGTGCACACGTAGTTTTTAGGTTGTGCGGATTTTGTCGAAAAAAACGCAGGACAAAAGTCCTGCGGTTTATCTGCGGTTTCACACCTCATAATGGATAAGGTGTGAAACCGCAGCGGAATCTGCACAAAGAATTGAAATGCAGCGTATTGTAACCCGCGGAAAAATCCGCAGCATGTGCAGAGCGTTTTTCAGTTTACCATTGAAAACAATGGTTCTGTACAACACATCTAAATCTGCTGCGGACCCGCAGAGCCTGAAACGCTGCGGATCTGCAGCAGAATCCGCAACATGTGCACACAGCCTAAACATCCAAGCACGGTAAGAAACAGACTGCCCTCATACCCCAGGTGCCTTCACATGTACACCGCAAACAGTGAATGTCAAATATATCATTTTATTTTAGACAGGGGAACAAAAGTGCGTGCATAAACCCTTTAAAAACCAGTATTGACCTGGTTACACAAATTTTCTATCCAGTATTAATCTGGCCTTATTCACCAACTTGTCTGTGTATACATATATTGCTTTAATCCAGCACTGATCTGACAATACAGATATTCCCAATCTGATTGACAGACCTGTTGGTACTGATGACAGTATTTTTTTGTATACACTATCTACAACTCTTTATCAGATCAAATTAGTGGTCTGACATATTGAAAATCTGTTTCTTGACGTTTAGTTCTCTTGCACTGTAGGGATTTGGGTGTCTTATCAATTATTAATAAATTATAGCTTTTTAAACAGTGAAGGTGAAATACATCTATAAACTCCCGTAAACCCGACAGAGGTGGTAAAAATGATGCTGACTTTGCTTTATAAAACGAAACAAAAAAAAAAAAAAAAAAAAAAAAAAAAACAGTAGAAAAACTGTATACCACTTGGAATATGCCTTTAAAGTTGTAGTATACTACTCAGACAACCTCTTCTCAATTACAACCCCACCCCCCACGCAGAATACAAATACCTTTTACTTGCCTATGGTGCTGGGACCGTTCCGGCGTCAGGTTTCGCGTGACGTTATTATTCCATGTGATCGCTGCAGCTAATCAGCAGATCTCACTTCCTTCGGACAGACAGACATCTGGAAGAAGCGAGAGCTGCGGCTGGATTGTTTCCAAATGTCAGCAACATCTGAAGGAAGTGAGAGTGGAGTGGTCACCGACTGGCGCCCGGGATAGTATGGCACAATAACGTCACGCGAGACTAAGCGCCGCCATCGCTGGAACTGGAGCACAGTATAAGGCGTTAGTACCCTATGTGGGGGAATATAAAAATTGAGAAAGGGATATCAGAGTAGCGGCAACCCCTGTCCTATTGCGACCTATTGGGTGACATAGAATGAGGCAGAATTTCAGCACACAGGACACAACTTGCCTATTCTTCTCCAATAAGCTGCATTTAATAAACAGGACAAGCGCGTGACGCTTAGCAGAATTTACAGCCCATATTAACAAGCCAGAAATTGCTCAGTTATGGAACATATTCTGCTATATATGCAGAATCTTACGCTTTATATACATGGATTTGTGCCATGTGATAAAGGAACAAAATGTATACAGTTCCCAAGCCAAGAAAAAATGTGTTTTCGCTTTAAAGGAAGTGTGCCGACTGTCTGCGGTATGGGCAGAACTGGAAATCATCTACTGATGCTGAGACATACAAAATGGAAGCAACCGATTTATGGAAAGGAGTTCACAGGAGACTACAGGCCTGTCTACAATAAAAGTTTAGACGAAAATTGTAGATTTTTTTCCCCCTCCAGACTTTCCCAATATAAATACCATCCATACAGAATTACCTTGGGAAAAAAGTATTGACAAACGTGACTATGTAACTAACATTGAAATACATAAGTGAATAAATGGAAAGTAGGATAAGAGGCTTAAAAAAAAGCTGCACCCAGGCAATACATGAAGAATAAGTAAGTACATTGGCTTGTGAAAGTATTCAACCCCTTGGCTTTATACCTTTTGTTACATTACAACCTTTGGTTAAATAATATCTGATTTGTGTGTGATACATCAGCACAAAATAGTCTAAGCTGGTCCCCTAAAAAGTTTTGGTGCAAGCAATTGTTTTCATAAGTCACATGCTTAGTGAAAGGAAGTCCACCTGTGTGCAACCTAAGCTTTTCTGAAAGGAAACAGAGGCTGCAACACCATTAAGCAAGAGGCACCAAACACCACCACCAAGGAGATCTCCAAAAAAGTCAAGGACAAAGTTGTTCAGAAGTACAAGCCAGGGTTGTGTTATAAAAAAATATGTCTAATGATCCCCCAAGAGCACCATCAAATCCATTATCATAAAATGTAAAGAACATGCTACCGCAACAAACCTGCCAAGAGAGCCGCCACCAAAACTCTCAGAGCGGGCAAGGAGGGCAATAATCAGAGAGGCAGCACAGAGACCAAAGGTTACTTTAAAGTTGCAGAGTTCCCAAGCAGAGACTGGAGTATCTGTCCATACATATTATGCTGTACAGTTAGACCTGTGGCCTTTACGGAAGAGTGAGCAGAAAGAAGCCTTTAGTTACACATAAAAATTGTAAGGCTTGTTTTGAGTTTGCCAAAAGACATGTGGGAGACTGTCTAAATGTATGGAGGACGGTGCTGTGGTCAGATAAGACCAAAATTGAACCTTTTGGCCACCAAGGTAAATGTTATGCCAAACCAACACAGCTAATCGGTAGGCGTAAGTGGGATAAAAAAATAACTTTTATTCCATAGTTATTAAAAGAATTGAAAAAACATTATGTCGGGCACTATATACCGCTGGATCATTTCATTTTTTCTTTTGAACCATAAGACTGCCCTACCAGATCCATGCGAGGCATTGGCTGGCATCAGGGAGTCAGAACACAGGCTATGGTAAGCTGACTATACCCTTTTTCTATTAATACAGTTCATCGCCCCAAGAACACCATCCCCACAGTGAAACATTGTGGCGGCAGCATCATACTGTGGGTATATTTTTCGACAGCAGGGACAGGCAAAATGGTCACAGTCAAGGGGAAGATGGATGGTGCGAAATACAGGGATATTCTTGAGCTAAGCCTGTTTCAGTCTGTCAGTGATTTGAGACTGGGACGGAGGTTCACCTTCCAACAAGACAATGAGCCAAAGCATACTGCTAAAGCAACACACGAATGGTTTAAAGGGAAAGGAATAAATGTTTTGGAGTGGCCTAGACAGAGCCCAGACCTTAATCCACTTGAGAAACAATGGTTAGCGTTTAAGATTGCTGTTCACCAGAAGAAAATATCTAACTTAAATGAGCTGGAGAAGTTTTGCCTTGAGGAATAGGTAAAAATTCCAGTGGCAAGATGTGGAAAGCTCATAGCGACTTATCCAAAGCGAATTGCAGCAAAAGGAGTCTCTACAAAGTACTTACTTCAGGGGGGTGAATAGTTATGCATACTGAATTTTTCAGCTATTTTGTCCTACGTTGTTATTTGCTTCCCAAAAAAACCCAAATCAAATGTTCACAATTGTACGCATGTTCTTTACAAACCCTTAAAAAAAAAAACCAAAAAAAACCTGTAAACTGAAATTTCAGGTTGTGAGGTAGTAAAATACAAAAAAAATGCCAAGGGTGTGAGGAGGGGGTGAATATTTTTGCAAGCCACTGTATATATTCAACATTTTACTTTGTACATCAGTATCTCTTCAAAGCCTGTTTAACCCACGGGATCACTGAAGCCAATCATTGGCCAGTGATTGGGACGTGAGGTCTGCAACCAAGGTAAATAAAAGACTAGCAGACAACATGGAGGACACAGATCATAGAAAGGAAGCAAAAGGGTGAGCATTAAAAGAATTGTCTGATCTTCTAATAAAGGCCTACAGTCACAATGTACATAGTGCATATCCCCATGCTGTCTAGATTCACAAGTATTGATCGGGAAAGAGCAGGCAGTCATGTGGCTGCAAGTATACGATTTGCATACTATGATCACATTCCAACTAGTAATACTTGGCTTGTCTTGAGATAAGTGAATTGAGAGAGGCAGAGTATGTCTAGTTGGCATGTGACTGCATGTTTGCAAATCTCATACTTGCGGTCACATGATTGCCCGCTGTCTCACTGGCAATACTGGTGAAGCCAACTGTCACAGAGAGTTACTGAAGACTTACCAAAAGACCGGACAACTCCTTTAATTGTTGCCTGTATGCAGCATTTTTGTTATCTTGGATAACCCCTTTAATAAGCAGCTGAAAATATGACCTTACCTGAAGGCTCCATACAGTGGTCTGTACCAGCAAACAAAGGAGCATGGTGTGAATAGCAAAAACCACAGGATGGCCAATCCAAAGTCAACACCTCGACCTGTATCGACGCAGAACCACGCCAGACAACCAAAGATATTTACAAAGAGGGTGACTGTATGGACTGCGGGAAATAAGAATGAGTCAACATACAGGAAAGTAAAAGCAGAAAAAGACTACAGCTATGGACGCTGTCATGCAATTTTGCTCTAAAGTGTAAGGTAGTATAAACACAAAAAGAAAAAAAATAGTTACAGCTCCACTTGGGCAAGACATTTATTAAATGTACATACATATTGTGCATCTTTGACAAAAGTTCAAGATGTGCAAAGTCCATGTATGTCAATGATGCCTTTTTCTTATATAGTCATCTACTAAATCACAACGAAATGGTCCAAAAATTGAATTCTATACAGTCAAGGCAGTGAGGTTAGAATGAGCAAAAGGTCTTATGCCAAATTACATCATCTGGCCTCTACTTTCATGACTCCAATTAAGGAATTGTAATGTTTTGTTTGACCTAACAGAGAAATGACAGTGATACGCAAATTCTCATACACAGCTGCTGCTAGACTCTCCTCGGTGTATGGCAGGGGTTCACAAGATCATGCAAAAGTTAAGAAAAAACAGACTATTTTTCATCCGTATGGTCATTGTTTGATACATCTGCGTGATATTCGTTTTTATGCAATCAATATATATATATATATATATATATATATATATATATATATATATATATAAAACATTTCCTATGTTAATAATGGCAGGGTATCCCTAATAATCAGATGCAATACAGATGGTCCGCACGGGATCCAATTTTGTGTGCGCACCTAGAGTTAAATGGGTGAGTCTCATTCAAAGTACAGAAGAGAATAATGCGTGCTGCGATTCCTCAGAAATGTTCACGACTTTAAGCTTACACAAAAAATGTGTTAAGGGTTCAGAGAACATCAGAGGGTTTTCATCAATTTTTCACCCAAAAAAGTATCAAAAAGTTAAAAGATTATCTAGTGCTTATCATTAAGAACCTATAACTCTGCCCTTCACCTCGCCAAACAGACCTACTTCACCACCCTGATCTCCTCACTAGCCACAACCCCAAGAAACTTTGACACTTTTCACTCCCTCCTCAGGCCAAAAGCACAAGCCCTTATCACAGACATTTGTGCTGATGACCTGGCCTCCCACTTTATAGAAAAAATAGATAATATCCGTCAGGAAATCTGCTCCCAACCACCAAGTGCTGTGACTCCCATCCCTTCCTGCATGTCCCCTGGCTCACGTTCCACATTTGATCCCATCACAGCAGAAGTCTCCAGACTCCTCTCTTCCTCTCGTCTAACTACATGCACTACCGACCGCATTCTCTCACATCTCCTCCAGTCGTCACTACTCGCCTAACTGCAATCTTTAATCTCTTCCTCTCATCGGGTATTTTCCCATCCTCCTTCAAACACGCCATCGTTACTCCATTACTAAAGAAACCCGCTCTCGACCCATCCTGCACAAACAACTACAGACCAGTCTCCAATCTCCCCTTCATCTCTAAACTTTTGGAGAGCGTAGTCTACTCTCGCCTTACCCGTTACCTCTTCACTCACTCCCTCCTAGACCCTTCACAGTCCGGCTTCCACCCCCTACATTAGACTGAAACTGCACTCAAAGTGACCAATGACCTTTTGATAGCAAAACGTAACGGTGACCACTCTCTGCTCATTCTTCGACCTACCTGCAGCTTTTGGCACTGTTGACCACCGTCTCCTACTCTCTACACTCCAGTCACTAGGCCTTAAGGACACTGCTCTCTCCTGGTTCTCTTCCTATCTTTCTGACCACTCCTTCAGTGTTTTGTTCTCTGGCTTCACATCATCTCCTCTTCCTCTCTCTGTCGGGGTACCTCAGGGCTCAGTCCTTGGCCCCCTTCTCTTCTCTCTACACAGCCCCAACTGGACAGACCATCAGCAGATTTGGCTTTCAGTACCATCTTTATGCTCATGACACACAACTATATACGTCATTCCCCAACCTCACCCCCGCTGTACTACAGAACGCCAATGACTGTCTGTCCACAGTCTCCAACATCATGTCCGCTCTCTATCTGAAACTCAACCTCTCCAAAACTGAACTTCTTCTGCTCCCGCTGTCTACTAACCTCCCTAGATCGGACATTTCCCTCTATGTGGGTGGCACCACAATAACACCCCAGCAGCAGGCGCGCTGTCTGGGTGTTATGTTTGACACCAATCTCTACTTCACATCCCATATACAATCTCTTGCCTGCTCTTGCCGCTTACACCTAAAGAACATCTCTAGAATCTGCCCTTTTCTCACCATGGAAACAACAAAAACCCTCACTGTAGCACTGATCCACTCCCGCCTGGACTACTGCAACGCTCTATTAATTGGCCTCCCCGTTACTCGACTATCCCCTCTCCAGTCCATACTTAATGCAGCAGCCAGGGTCATCCATCTGGCTAATCGGTACTCAGACACGTCCACTCTTTGCCAGTCCTTACATTGGCTGCCCATTCATTATAGGATCCTATTCAAAGTAATTGTTCTCACCCACAAAGCTCTCCACAGTGCAGCACCCCCCTACATCTCCTCCCTCATTTCTATCGGCCTAACCGACCGCTGCGCTCTGCAAACGGCTTTCAACTAACCTCTGCACTAGTCCGTACCTCCCACTCCCGACTCCAAGACTTCTCCCGCACTGCGCCAATCCTCTGGAATGCTCTACCCCCAAGAAATTAGGACTATCCACAATTTGCATAGTTTCAGGCGCTCCATCAAAACACATTTGTTCAGAGCAGCCTACCACGTTCACTAATCAAAGTCATTCGAAGTGTAAGTGTGCATGTGTAGCCCATTCACTATCTCCATCTATCCCTCACTCCCTCAAGATGGCTGGACCATCATTGTAAATACACCATTGTAAATACACACCTGTACTTTGTATCTCCCTCACCTCATTGTACATTGTAAGCTCTAACGAGCAGGGTCGTCTTATTTCATCTTATTTTGCTTTAAGTATTGTATTGTTAACGTTGTTACTTATGACTTGTGTTTTGAAACTGTTAAACTGTAAAGTGCTGCGGAATATGTTGGCGCTATATAAAGATTATTATTATGAAATAAGGGTTTCTTGGAGGACGGGAACAAAAGCAATTCTCATAACCTGTCTTGGTCTCAGTGGTTGGACCTCTTCCAATAATATTACGGTAAAAATAATAAATATGCCATAACATCATGAGACAAAACTGGGTCTTTATGCTTTGGGTTGAAATCCTCTATGTCCACTGTGTCCTGAATCAGATTCTAAACTCTTTTGCCCTCAGAGTGACATGATTTACAATATCCTCGTGGGCAAAAGAAGGAGAGAAAGCTCAGACACTAATATTCCAGAGAATCCATAGCAGAAATCTGAGGCATAATCTAGAGGCCTAAAGTCAGCCAAAAGCATCAATATCAGCAGCAATGGCCAACAGTCTAATGTGTGTGGTGGCCTCTTGACTCCCCAGATGTTCTTGGGAGGAGAAGGATCAGTCTTAATGAATTGCCAACAGCCGATAAGCCTGATGCTGCAGTGGCTCTCTCGGAGAGGCAGAGACGTGCTAAGTCGAGCGTTCCTATGAATAAAAAAGTCGAGGAAGGTAGCGGTCGGCAAAATGACAGCCGTCTAATGTGTATAGGGGCCTTGAGACTTCCACCATGGATGTGCATTTTGAGACCTCATGGCTCTGTATGTAGAAAAACCCAATCCCACAGGCCAAATTCACAATGAACATTGTAATGTGAGAAAGTTCTGTTTGTTACTATATCTTAGAACTTACAAATGAAAAGGAACAGCGGGAAATGCCTAACAAAGTGTTTTCTACCTAATCTGGAAGTCGATAGCATCCGATATTCCCCTCGGTGCGCTGCTCTATTTTCAGATCTGCTGCCACTAACAGGAATGATTCCGCTTATAACAATATATCAGGGAGCTCTCAGCCGGAGTCCCACTTTAGAAAGACATATTGTCTATTGTTTGCAGGAGACATGCTAGCGGGCGGCCGTATCTTGTGAACACAGCACTTACACATCCATAGATAGTACATAATCTTTACAGTTTTCTGAAATTCCACAGGAATATCCACCGAGAAATCTTGGTAAAAACATGGACCAACAGGAAAATTTGCCGGTAGGGGAGGCCAATTGTTTCTTCTTCCTGAAATATAAAAAGATACGGGAACAAACAAGATGTTATTTGATGACCAATAAAGCTGCAATGTGACTAACGCGAGCATGAAAATGGCCAATATCCGAACCATCAACTAAAGTAGACGCTTTGTTTATTTCCTAGGTTCACCTTGTAATTGCAGATATATATTTGGGGACCTGGGAGGAAATAGCGCCATTTTCGCTTGCTGGCAGAGTGTGGTAGTGCAGAGTCATTGGATATTCCAGCCCCGCTCTCGTTCACATTGGGAGAAGAGTGTGTTAAACCTCATTTACACACACCTTTCAAGATGAATGACAGGTATTTAGTACATCTAGTATTATAATAGAAATGAAGGTGAAAGATACCAACTGGGACTGTGCCATACAGGAATGGATGAGAATGGTGAGAAGACAAGGTATCTCTGCAATGATCAGCCACTACATTAAAAACACCTGCCTCATATCAGGAAAGTCCGCATCATGATGCCAAACCGCTATAACCTATCGAGGCTTGGAGTCATAACATCTATGAAGATGTCTGGTGGTATCTGTCACCAAAACATTAGCAGATCCTTTATGTGTGAGATGCAGCCCTCCTGGATAGGACTTCATACTCCAGCCAATCCCACAGGTTCTCAAGAGGACTGAGAATTCTGGAATTTGAACACTTTATAGTGAGGGAAGGTATTTGGCTCTGCAACAATGTTTATGTAGGTGTCACATGTCAAGTCAACATCTACATGAATGCCAAGACCCAATGTGTTTTCCAGCAGCACATTGCCGATGTGATCACATTGCCTTCTTCCCATAATACAGCCTGTAGCCATCTCTTCCCCAGGTAAGAAAGTACACGGACCAGACCATCCATAGGATTTACAAGGAAACATAATTCAACAGATCAGGGAGCCTTATTCTATTGCACCATGATTCAGTTCAGATGTTCATGTGTCCATTAGTAGATGCTTTAGATGGCACTCCGGGTCCAGCATGGGCCCTCAGACCACTCTACAGGTAAATGCAAAAATAGACCTGCAGGACCTTGGTCGGATATCTACATCAGTACCGTGTGACAGCCATCCGGATCAGCACAGTGCGAGCATCCTCAGATGGCATTCGAATGCTGGCATCTTGGGCTTCTCTTGTGTTTACTAGGTTCTTGCAATGTCCTGAAATCATGTGAGGTCTAATGACTAGGTCTCACGCAACGTCATGACATGCAGTGTGCCATAATGTCACTGAGGCCTAGGAATCACAAGAGGCGCCCAGGATGTTGGTGTTTGAGCGATGGTTGAGGAACTCTGCATTTCCTGGTGCAGCTGCTACCTAGGTGACAGCAGACAAAGGGTCGGCGAATGTTTTTGTCCATCTGACAGCTTTCTATCATAACTAACAAATTGTTGAAAAAGTCTTGATCTGGCGTCGCTATTCTGCGGGATTAGACGAGATGAGTAATCCTTCGATGCCCACACACATCAGTAAGCCTTGGGCACCCATGACCATGTCCTTGTGATCACTTTCGGTAGGTACTAACCACTGTACCACAAATCTGATGTTTTGGAGGTTTTCTGACCCAGTTTTTTAGAGAATCACAATGTTAATGTTGCTCAGATCATTCCACTTGCCCATTTTTACTCCTTCCAAGATAAACTAAGGACTATGGCCCCGATTCATCAAAATGAAGGACAGAATAATCTTGTAAATTACATTGTGCAAAATTTTGCTTCTTTTCAAAGCCGCAGTTCGCAAAAATTAAGCAACTCTTGGTGTTCTCACGTGAGTGTCGCTCAACTCCGACAAAGAGACTCGAGCTGGTGAGTGACACCATATCTTGTCCAATTAGTATTGAGCAGTGGCGTGAGTTATGCCAGAAATCTTACTCCAGTCCCTGACTTGTATAAGATTGGTGGCTATTTGCACGACACTTGAGAGATGCTTCCGATTCATTAATTGATGTGGGCCTGTTAATGAATCAGGCGCCTCTGACTAAAACATGCCAGTCTTGATGAATTGGGGCATACAAGTTCACTTTATGGTTAATGTCCACCCTCCCATGATTGGCACCACTGTCACAAAATAATGTTATTCACTTATTCTGTCAGTGGTTTTAATACTCTAGTCTATAATATTTCTGAATTCACTGCACCTTTCTAGCTAAATTCACATAACTCTCCTGGTAAAGTGAAATCATCACTTTTTCTTCAATGACTGGTTGTGCTTTTGTACAATCAGCAGTTAGGAAAGATGTAAAAGGGTTGTACGGGATTGGGGAAGCATGGCTGATCTCCGAGAGACTGTGCCTCACTAGTCCAGGGGCTGGGTCCCGTAATGCAGTTTTCCTTCAAGAATAGAAAGGAGGTTACAAGCAACACCAGACACAACTCACAGATAAGTGTGGCACCATTTTTGCAAGAAAGGAGCTACATTTTTTTGATCCTGAACAAGCCCTTTAACTAGTGATGGGCATAGACAGCTAAACGTTGTACTCGCCTCCTGGTTGGTTCAGGCTCTGAATCTCCCGCTCCCTGCGGTCTAGCTCTGCTGCTTTCCTTTCCAGCTCTTCCTGGCGCTTCAGTAGCTCGGCTTGAGTTATAGCATGTTCCTTAAGAGAATTTAACACATAAAATGTTAAGTGGCTCTTAAAAGGATTTTCATAATCATTTACCAAAAAGCCCCTGAAAAGACCCTGTGCTAATGAAACTGACAACCAGAGATTTTAATGAAACCATTATGGCATCTACAGACTTCAGTGTATGAGCCATAATGGGGGGGGGGGGGGTCATATGGCAGTAGATTTTGCAAATGTTACTTAGGCGTAGAGACCCAAAAGAGGCAACAGGAATTATGGAATAACGTAGAATTTTACGTACAGCCATTATTTCAGGCACACCTGACAGAAACTGGATTTTCTGTTACCTGTGGAGAATGTGTCTGTACACAGAGCGCAGGACAAGCTCACAGACTACGAACCCCGTACAGCAGTCTGTGCACACACGGAGGACAAGCTCACAGACTACGAACCCCGCACAGCAGTCTGTGCACACAAGAAGGACAAGCTCACAGACTACGAACCCCATATAGCAGTCTGTGCACACAGGAAGGACAAGCTCACAGACTACCAACCCCGTACAGCAGTCTGTGCACACAGGAAGGACAAGCTCACAGACTATGAACCCCATACAGAAGTCTGTGCACACAGGAAGGACAAGCTCACAGACTACCAACCCCGTACAGCAGTCTGTGCACACAGGAAGGACAAGCTCACAGACTATGAACCCCATACAGCAGTCTGAGCACACAGGGAGGACAAGCTCACAGACTACCAACCCCGTACAGCAGTCTGTGCACACAGGGAGGACAAGCTCACAGACTACGAACCCCGTACAGCAGTCTGTGCACACAGGAAGGACAAGCTCACAGACTATGAACCCCGTACAGCAGTCTGTGCACACAGGAAGGACAAGCTCACAGACTATGAACCCCATATAGCAGTCTGTGCACACAGGGAGGACAAGCTCACAGACTACCAACCCCGTACAGCAGTCTGTGCACACAGGGAGGACAAGCTCACAGACTATGAACCCCGTACAGCAGTCTGTGCACACAGGAAGGACAAGCTCACAGACTATGAACCCCATACAGAAGTCTGTGCACACAGGGAGGACAAGCTCACAGACTACGAACCCCATACAGCAGTCTGTGCACACAGGAAGGACAAGCTCACAGACTATGAACCCTATACAGCAGTCTGTGCACACAGGGAGGACAAGCTCACAGACTACCAACCCTGTACAGCAGTCTGTGCACACAGGGAGGACAAGCTCGCAGATTATGAACCCCATACAGTCTGTGCACACAGGGAGGACAAGCTCACAGACTATGAACCCCATACAGCAGTCTGAGCACACAGGGAGGACAAGCTCACAGACTATGAACCCTATACAGCAGTCTGTGCACACAGGGAGGACAAGCTCACAGACTACCAACCCTGTACAGCAGTCTGTGCACACAGGGAGGACAAGCTCGCAGATTATGAACCCCATACAGTCTGTGCACACAGGGAGGACAAGCTCACAGACTATGAACCCCATACAGCAGTCTGAGCACACAGGGAGGACAAGCTCACAGACTACCAACCCCGTACAGCAGTCTGTGCACACAGGGAGGACAAGCTCGCAGACTATGAACCCCATACAGTCTGTGCACACAGGGAGGACAAGCTCACAGATTATGAACCCCATACAGTCTGTGCACACAGGGAGGACAAGCTCACAGACTATGAACCCCATACAGCAGTCTGTGCACACAGGGAGGACAAGCTCACAGACTACCAACCCCGTACAGCAGTCTGTGCACACAGGAAGGACAAGCTCACAGATTATGGACCCCATACAGCAGTCTGTGCACACAGGAAGGACAAGCTCACAGACTACCAACCCTGTACAGCAGTCTGTGCACACAGGAAGGACAAGCTCACCGATTATGGACCCCATAAAGCAGTCTGTGCACAGAGCGCAGGACAAACTCACAAACTACGGACCCTGTATAGCAGTCTGTTGGAACTGCTGCATAACCATAACTGATACCAGCAAAAGCATTGGGGCCCCAGTGATAGTTGCTGGGTCCGCTTGGGTTTTGTTTTGGGAATGGAAGAGAAAGTTCTGTATCATGCCCTCTTTCTCTGTTCTAAAAGCAGAGCCATAAAGCATAGAAGGCCCCCCCCACAATAATCAATAGGGTCTTTCTGCAGCAGTTATGTAATGGATCTGTTTATTACATTATCTCGTTTGCCCCTCAAAAAAAAAAAAAAAAAAAAAGACTTACAGGATTCATTGACACCTGCTGTTTCAGCATTATTTACTAAGCAGGACCAGAATCTGCAGATAACACTCCTACGCTGACATTCCCTCCATCATTAGACCACATACTACCTTTGCAATCTGTGTGTAAGCAGGAGGCTCCTCTGTTGGCTTCATTATAGCCGGCTGTGTGCTTGGAGCTGTAGTCGGCATTTTCACTTTTGCCGGTTGCGGCTGAAGAAAAAAAGCAGAAATTAGTAGAGTTAAAAAAAAAAATAAATATATATATATATATATAAATAAAAAACACCCCCCCTCCCCCAAAAAACCAAAAATCTATATTATGTCATAAGAGGACTGATTTCCAGTCTTCTCTCCTAACCACCTGGGTAACCCCACTGTGCAGACTCTGGCATCAAGGCTTTCATTTCCCTGCGGCGCCACCACGGTGCCTATTCACATCAATGGGGTGTCTGTGTAATGCTGGACAGGAGCTCTCCTCCAGAGCCGGAAACATTTCTCAACAATCTCCATTATGATTAGTATTATTCTGAAGTTCCCTCTCTATTGCCATAAAATTCACATACAGGACAGCTACGAAAACGGATTTGCTAATCTGGACTGCCAGTTTAAGAATTTTTTTTCTTTTTATGCCCAAATATAATATATTCTACAAATATTATATAGCGAGGGAAATACTTACAGTTTTGGAGTCTGAGAAGGGATTATATTCTTCTAACCCGGGGGGCGCATTTCTGGTTACCTGTGTGACTGATGGATCCTGTAGGAAATAAAAATTTTGATACTTGATTTACTCTGCGTTAAACTTGGCAAAACAAAACAAGGCATCTATTGGCACATCACAAGAAGAAGCCATAAACGTATTCTCCAGAAGCTGCTCCGGCTACAGAGGCGGGGATCAGACCCAGCCAAATCATCAGGAAAATGCAGATTCAGGGATGTTAAGGCTGTGTGCACACGCTGCGGATTAGGTGCGGATTCATCCGCGCGGATTTTGTAAAATCCGCAGGTCAAAATACCTGCGCTTTTACCTGCGGATTGCTCTGCGGTTTTGCCCTGCGGTTTTTCATCTCCTCAATGGAGGAGATGGCAAACCGCAGGGGAATCCGCAGAAAGAATTGACATGTCAATTCTTTCTGCGGATTGAAAACCGCAGTGCAGATGGTGCGGAATTTTCCGCGTGGATTATCTGCGGTTTTCAATTCCCATAGGGAATCATTGTACTGTACACCGCAGCAGAAACTGCTGCGGGTCCGCAGCGCCGGAACCGCAGCAAAATCCGTAGCGTGTGCACACAGCCTTATTCTACTGAATAGCAGCTGATGTAAAAGGGCTCAACTCCCAGTGTAAGTAAAAAGTAAAAGTGATTTGCCATGTTCTCGTCCGGAGCACACTGCTCCCCAGGCTCCTGATTTCCTCCCTGCTAGAGAAGCGGTGTGCTACTGATGGAGTGACAGTTCAGGCCCTGATGATCGCTGCTGTGCACTCAGATTCAGGTATACATGAGGCAGTGTCTTCCCTGCAGTGTCGGAAGCGCAGTGACACGGATTAGGAGCCAACGCTGCGCTCCGTCTATCCGGCCAGCCTCAGCGCAGTGCCTACAAGCTCATCACCAAAGAGCTTGTAAACAATGCGCATGCTAGACTACCACTCCAAGAACTTGGCAGTGGCCGGTCTGTCATGCAAAGAGCAATAAAGAATGAAATAAAAAAGAGAAGAGGTTTGGGGAAAACAGGGCAAACTAAAGAAACTGCAGAGTTGCTTGTTTCAGAATTTACTCTAGTGTAAAAGGTTCAATATGGGCATTGTCACAGGAGAACGCTGGGCAAACAATCACTTCCATGAAAGATCAGTCTACTGAGATAAAACAGCAAAATAAATAATCCAAAATGTACCTCCTGAAAGAGCACATAGCCCTACATAAGTAATCCAACTGGAGACCGATACTACCCACAGTCACATATGGGCTGCATGTGTTTCCACCAGTGAAGTCCTATGGCGGGCGATGCACCTACACGGCGGAGCGCTCACTCAGGCGTCTGCCATCTCTCCTCACTCCCCCAGATGGGGATGTTTTCAGAAGGGAGACTGGAGAAAGTCACTGCCTGACGCCTCTCACAGCAGCTTATCTCCTGAAGAATAAAAAATACGGGGCAGAAAATGTGATCAGCCCGACTCTGATCTTCCCCTATATTATCTGCTAGGAGAGAGACGGAAGACCCCATATATATTACACTGGTGAAAGCTCTTTAAAGGGAACCTGTCAGCAGGTTTTTAGATTTGGCGACTGTCACGCTATAAAAAGGATACTTTTTTTTGTAGAAAGTCATGAGAAATCTACAGTACAAGCCATATACAAATCGGAGTGTAAGTGCACGGAGGTGTGTCAATGCAATCAGATTACTTTTTTTCAAGTAGATGGACACGCCCCCACTGCACTTCCACGCAAATTTGCATATGACTTCTACACAACCAGTATTAATGTATGTAAAGGGGTCCTTTAAAAAGGAAACTATTGCCAGACTGAATCCAGAATCCCCTTGGCCTTCGTCCCAACTGTTATGTGTCTGCATACTATTAGGGTATGTGCACACTTTGCGGCTTCTGCTGCGTTTCCGCAGCGTTTTTGGCTCTGCAGAAACGCAGCAGATTCTGCTGCGCTGTACAGTACCTTTATTTCCTATGGAAATAAAAAAAAGCTGTGCACATGCTGCGTTTTTTTCCGCGGTTTTCAAAATGCAGCATGTCAATTGTTTGGTACAGAAACGCTGCAGTTTTACACCTCATCCATTATGAGGTATAAAACCGCAGGGCAAAACCGCAGAAAAAACGCAGATAAACCGCAGAAAAACTGCAGCACTTTGTCCTGCGGATTTCCTGCGGTTTTCTCTACAAAATCCGCAGAGACAAAAAACTATGTGCGCAAATACCCTTAGGCCATGTGCACACGGTGCGGAGTCTGCTGCGGATCTGCAGGTGATGTAAAGTACCATTATAGCCTATGTAAAAAAAAAACCACTGTGCACACGCTGCGGATTTCGTGCGGAATAAAAGCAGCAGCATGTCACTTTTGTGCGGTTTTGCTGCAGTTTTCCACCTGCTCCATTCTACAAATCCGCAGGTGGAAAACTGCACAAAAACGGCAGTAAAACCACAAAAAAAAAGCACTAAATCAGCAGGAAAACTGCAGGTCATTTGACCTGCAAATTTAGCAAAATCCGCACCATGTGCACATAGCCTTAGGCTATGCTTACATGATGCGCTTTTTGCTGCTTTTTTATGCAAATTTGAAGCTGCGTTTTACAGAACCAGCAAAGGCTATAAGATCTCAGAAATCCCATGCACACACACGCTTTTTTTCCTGATTTGGAAAACTGCAGCATGCCACTTCTTTCAGCGTTTTTTCACCTATAGAAAGCAAAGAGTAAGTGCAAAAACTAAGGGAAAAAAAAACACATGTATCAGTTTATGCTGAGTTTTTGGTGCAAAAACCTTAAGGAAGTTGCAGCATGATTTTTTTTCTTTTTTTTTTTTTTTTTTGGGCGGGGGGGTGCACTAAACTTTATCAGGGTGCCAAAGAGAAAAATGTAGCAGAAAAAGAAATGCAGTAAAACCTGTTTTTTTGTAGCATATTCTTTGAGCAGATGTTGCCTGCTAAACTGTAACGTGTGAACATAGCCCTAAAGGGGATCGGTCAGCAGATTTTGCTATGCAATATAAAAGTTGCATGATGAAGGGGGTGAGACCATGATTCCATCAATGTATCACTCACTGGGCTGCTTGATGCAGTTTGAATAAAATCCCTGTTTTCTCTGCTGTAGATGTACCAGTGCTCAGACTGCTGAGTTCTGTATAATCCCACCCACTCATCTGATTGGCTGCTTCCTGTGTACAATATGCATCAGCAGGTTGCCAATCAGTGGTGGGAGCCGGATATACAGATGTGCATTAGACCTGCATGGAACACCTACCGTAGTTCTGCAGTGAAGCACCTGCCTATAAAACACTGATTGTACTAAAACTACAGCACACAGCCTAATAAGTGACACAGCACTGGAATCAGTGTCTCTGCCCCTACATTATGCTGCTCTCTTACAGAAACTAAAAACTTTCCCCAAAGTATACTTTCCTGGAATATCTAAGTAATGAATACATTTTAAAAGTGTTCTCCAGTCATATAATATCAAGGACTTGTAGGTCATCAATATCACATCTGTGGGGTCTGACACCCCCACTAATCAGCTGCTCTCAGTGCCAGCAGTGACCGGATGTAAACATTAAACTGAGATTGAGTCAATAAGAACTGGGGAGGAGGCAATAACACCAAGATTAGTAATGAAGGGAGGGAGATGGCCACCTGATATTGGCTTGTTATAACAAGACTGGATTTCAGGTTTACAAAGCCCGGGCTTATTCTGTAGCACTACAGCAGGACCAGCACGTCGCGCACTAAGGCTCCCTGGCCAGCTGCCATTTTCCACATACGTTCACTGGCCGCCTCAAGTCTCACAAGCTCACATTTCCATGCAGGCTTCTATGAAGTGCTGTGCCTGGCATCTATAGGGGTAGCGGGACCCCCTTACACCGAGCACATACAGACTAATACTAGAAGAGTCTCAGGTGATGGAGTAACACTACCTGCTGTCATAAGGGAAAACAGACGAAGTAAGCGGCCATCTGCTGGAACGGAAAAGCTAAAGTAATCCCGATACCTGAAAGTTGTAGGACCAATGTGATACACGATTGGTGTTGTACACGCAAAATAAAAAACAAAAGCCAGATTATAGCAGAGTCGTATAGTTACACCCAGCATCACTGGGCTTTCAGGCGCTCCAAGACCCCAGTATTCTCGAGTTTCCAGAGCGCCCAAAACTCTAACTTACCCAGGATTCCTGCACCAGAGCTCCAGGGGTCTCATCACCTTCCAAGACATCTCCTCCTGATGGCGGCTGAGACATTCGCACTCCCATGGTCCTGTATAGAGGCCGTCCGCAGGAGCCATGAGACAGTCACTGCTCTCTGGCTGCTCTGCCCTGACAGCACAGGGAGATGACTGGCACCCTGCGGCCGGGCACAGAGCATCAGGTGACATCAGGACCTAAACTATCAGGTGCAATGACACCCTTTTTTTTTTTTATTTTTTTTTTTTTGCTGCATTTTTCAGAGGTTTGTTTTTTTTTTTGCAGCAGAAAAACTATGGCAAGACACCAGCATCAAGTCAGCAGAGCATAGAGAAATTAAGGAACAAAACTTTTTTGTGGCTTTTTGGTTTCTTTTTTTCCCAAAATTTTGCTCTAAATATGGTGTTTTTACCCAGGCATTTTTTCCATAGGTAAACTCTTGCACAGGAAATATTAAAAAGGAGGGAAAAAAAAAACAAGAAAAAAAATACAACAAAAAAAAAAAAAAAAAAGTGCAACAAAACAAAGAGGAATGCTACAAAAAAATTACAGGAAATTCCAGTCAGATAACAAATAAATTAAAATAAAATATGACTAAAGGGGTAGCCATGAAAAAAATATTGACATCCAATTGTATCACAAGGAAAAAAAGGCAAGGGATGGCTATCAGTTTTTTACCTCAGTATGTGGTCAGTTTTTTTTTTTTACCTCAGTATGTGGTCAGTTTTTTTTTTTTTACCTCAGTATGTGGTCAGTTTTTTTTTTACCTCAGTATGTGGTTAGTTTTTTTTCTACCTCAGTATGTGGTCAGTTTTTTTTTTACCTCAGTATGTGGTCAGTTTTTTTTCTACGTCAGTATGTGGTCAGTTTTTTTTTTACCTCAGTATGTGGTCAGTTTTTTTTTACCTCAGTATGTGGTCAGTTTTTTTTCTACCTCAGTATGTGGTCAGTTTTTTTTTTACCTCAGTATGTGGTCAGTTTTTTTTCTACCTCAGTATGTGGTCAGTTTTTTTTTTACCTCAGTATGTGGTCAGTTTTTTTTTTACCTCAGTATGTGGTCAGTTTTTTTTTTACCTCAGTATGTGGTCAGTTTTTTTTTTACCTCAGTATGTGGTCAGTTTTTTTTTTACCTCAGTATGTGGTCAGTTTTTTTTCTACCTCAGTATGTGGTCAGTTTTTTTTTTACCTCAGTATGTGGTCAGTTTTTTTACCTCAGTATGTGGTCAGTTTTTTTTTTTACCTCAGTATGTGGTCAGTTTTTTTTTTTACCTCAGTATGTGGTCAGTTTTTTTTTTTACCTCAGTATGTGGTCAGTTTTTTTACCTCAGTATGTGGTCAGTTTTTTTTTTTACCTCAGTATGTGGTCAGTTTTTTTTTTTACCTCAGTATGTGGTCAGTTTTTTTTTTTCCTCAGTATGTGGTCAGTTTTTTTTTTTTACCTCAGTATGTGGTCAGTTTTTTTTTTTACCTCAGCATCTGTAAGCCAAAACCAGGAGAGGAACAAAATCAGAAATAAAGTAAAATAGAAACAAGTCACCACTTCTGTATTTATCACTCAGTCCTGGTTTTGGCTTACAAATACTGAGGTAAAAAACTCAAATACTGAATGTGTGAACATGGTCTTGTAGAAGATGGTATACCCGCACCATTTTTGAAGCAGCAGACACATTAAGAATGCACTAGTGGTATTTTTTCATTAACCACCTTCTTGACATCTTTTTTGTGGTTTTTGCAGTGATTTTGCTAACGGAGTATTTTTATTTTTTAATCTTAAATATAAAATAGTTGCTAATTCCAAGAGAAAGCCACGAGAAGAACACATCTGTCACTTTTTTTTTTACCCTCCTGACGGATATGAAAGCCTGAGGTGGATAAAAGTTGAAAATGACGGAACCTGGAGTCAGCGCTTTTTCAGGAGGAATCCGCCTGATACAGAGGCCGTGTGCACACACCTTGACACCGCTATGAAACACCCACTGCAGCAAGCAGAAGTACACAGCTGGGTGGAGAGTCTATGGTCCCTACACCCCCTATCGGGCCGCTCGAGCAGGAGAGCAGAATTTCTCTTTGTTGAAGTAAGCGCTTCCAAGCATCATTTTGAGCAATCGGTGGGTGTCTCAATGCAATTCGGGCCCCCAACAACTTTAAATTGGGGTCTGGTGGGTGTTCCAGTCTGCTAAGGCCTGTTTCACACTTCCGTTTTTGACCATCAGTCAAAATCCGCCATTTTTTTTGGTGGATCCGTTTTTCCCCCATTGAGATGCATTAGCGGCGGATCTTGACAGATGGCCATCTGTTGGATCCGTTTTTTTGCGGATCCGCCAAATTTTTTGCGTCCTCCGACATGCCCGGACGGACCATGCAACTTTTTTTTGCTGCAGGGTCCGCATTTTAGAGTGCGCATGCCCGGAGGAAGGAAATCAGCCGGCAATTTAACCCTGAAATCATTTCTGGCGGACGGTAAAAATTCTCTCTCTCTGGGCTACGGTTCCTTTAAAATTCTTCATTCATCGGATCCGTCAAAAAAGCGGTCCGGTGGCATCCGTTTACATCACTTTAGCAACGGATCCGCTTTCCGCCATTTTGGCGGGTTTTGACTGAAACAAAAAACTGAAGTGTGAAACAGGTGTAAGAAATAAAAAATGCATGCAGCGCTATTTGTGTTGGACAGAACAGAGCATCTCTCAGACGGACACGTACAAAGTGGAAATAAATATATAAAATATATAATATTAAGCAGATTTTGCCACAAATATGCTACCAATTAAATGTTTTTTTATTTGCACCTGAATGTTTGCATGAAAATGCACCACAGCGATAAATATTTCAGGCCATATTGTAGCCATACTGTCTCGCCCGCATTGTGGAAGCATGTTCTGGACTGGATGACGCTCACAACAAGCTGGATGACGCTCCAAGAGACCTCCGGTTGTCATGCCGTATTTCCCGCCCGATGGCCAGAAGCACATGTTAAATGCTGCTGTTAGCGATTGACAGTGGCATTTAACTGGTTAATAGCTGTAGGTGGATCACGATTCCACCCGCGGCTATTGCAGGCACATGTCAGCTGTTCACATGCAGGAGCCCACATCAAAGGGAGGGAGTCGAACATCGGTGTAAATATACGCCCAATGTCGTAAAGGGGTTAATATCCTCCTCTGCTGCAAAGCACCATATAGCAGAAGAAAGGCACCCAGAACACGGACTCCACGAAACCAGCTGATACGCCACAGCAGCAAGAGTGCTCCTTACTCCAGAATTGGTCAATATAGATTTCTTTATCACCGACAGTCAGCTGATGCATCAGGTGACCATTTAAAGGATGGTGGGCGTGGTCACCACCCATCTCAACTGACCTAGCAACTCTGCAGTTTCAGCAAGCTGCCAGCAAGGGAAACTGACATTAACCCCCGCTGGTCTGAAAGGAAAAAACTACACTAAAATCATAGTGGAACCAGAGCTGCCACAAATCCAAAAATGGATTGTGACAGTAATTTTCTAATATAGTCATTTTAAATGCACTGCCCTGCATATACCACAGGCACTGAAAACCAGAGAAGCTGCTGTGCCTTTAAGAAGACATTTAGAGCAGTTCGGTGTAACGAGCATCTTAGTATTGAATTACTAACAACCGGTTACTGACAGTCCACACATAACAAGCCCACAATTCTCCATATTACTAGGTTGTCAGCTCAGGGTTTTTTAAGGTTTGAAATATATTTTAATAGAAAAAAAAATCCCCAAACACTATGATGGACTAATAACTAGTTTCTGCTTGGTCGGTCGTGTAGTCAGTAATTATGATTACGGGATAAGGAGTTAGTCACAGTCCCATTGCATTTCTGTTTCTTTCTCAATCACAGCAGATCCACCCCTGCATATCTCACTTTACCTCATATATAGTGCTTTGAAAAAGTATTCATACCCTGTGAACCTTTCCATATTTTTCACGCTACATCCACAAACTTAAAGGGAACCTGTCACCACTTTTTTGGCCTGCCAGCTAAAAATATTTAATTGAGTGTCAGCTATGCGTTCCACAACTAGTTCTGAAACCCCTGACTCCCCATGGATCACCCATAAAAACCTTTTTTGTTTGTCCCGCGCTGTATGGTAATCTGTTCGGTCCAGTCCGATGGGCGGTGCTTCGGTTCCCTCACTCCACCCCTCCTCGGCTTGCTGTACGCATTCTTCGCTGTGAATATCGCAGATCGTGTACAGATTTCGCGCGTGCGCATTGAAATGTGACCTCGCGCGCAGTATGCTTGAGTTCAGTATACGACATCAGTGCAGATTACAGTCACAAGCATTTATAATTGAAATCAGAAACTGATTTTTTTATACTGAAGTTATCAGACACAGAAAATATTGGCATGTTCGAAAAGGGCATTTCCATTACAGTCATTAAAGGGGTTGTCTGGGCTTAAGAGGATTCTGACCTGAACACCACAGCTCTGCGTAATGTTTATGTCCGGCCTCCACAAGAGCCATAGCTGATGGGTGGTGGGTGAAGGACATCCATTGATCTTATATTCTATGCCTGGACAATCCCTTTAACATAGAATATACCATAAACATGTGAAAGATGTTGGTACAAACTCTACCTAATCTGGTTTTGAGAAAGGGATATCTGACCCAAGTTTGCTCAGCTGCTATATGCCATGAATTTGTGATGGGCATAGCCCTTTAAAGAGGGTCTGTTACCTCTCCTGACCATTCTATTTTATTAAATATTAGTATTCTTCGTGAAGTGATGATGGATCTGCCATAAGGGCTCATTAAGACGTCTGTTTTTCCCATACGACTGCTATCCATGTGTTTCACAGATATCACTTGTACCGGTGATAGTCTATGGGGCTGTTCGTCTAA
Organism: Dendrobates tinctorius; assembly: GCF_039654945.1. Lineage (NCBI taxonomy): Eukaryota > Metazoa > Chordata > Amphibia > Anura > Dendrobatidae > Dendrobates > Dendrobates tinctorius. The sequence goes on along the minus strand of NW_027361751.1, from coordinate 15,817,937 downwards.
CTTTTCCTTGGACCAAATGTCCATGCAAAATCACAAAGACATGTCCAATACTGATCCGAAAGAAAGGTCAAAATCGCCAATGGTCCATGAAAAAAAAACAAACAGGCAGCACTCGGATGCAAGGCGCAGCGCTCCGTACAGGCCCTTGTGATAAGTGCACAGTGCGGAGAAGCACTTAGGGGCTAGGGCTCCAGAGACTTTTGGGTTACCGGAAATATCATGCGACTTCAAATGCATCCAGGCGACGCTTACAATTTAAAGGGATTTTCCATGATTATTTTTGTCCAACGGCTTTGTCCAGTATAAGATAAAATAAGTTATACCCATCCCCCTCAGCTCCAGCGCTGCACCACTGCCTCTGTTTTTTTGTTCACGTGGCTGAAGGGGTGGCATCACAACAACACTGCACAAGCCCACTGCTGCCCATCTCTGAGCACAGCGGCGATCCCGAGGTAGTCAGCATGAGGCTGCAGAGCCCAAAGATTGGCTGCAGTGGTCATGTGCGCTGTAGTTGTGATGTCACTGCAGCCTGTAAACAATGACTGGAGCAACGGCAGAGAGGCAGTTCTGGACCTGCGGAGGGAGAGTAGTGCCAAGTCCGGGAACAAAAATAATCATGGGGGAAAAAAAAAAAACATTTAAGGACAAATTCCACTTTGTGAAACTTTCACCAGATAATACGTAACTCTGTAAACACATTACGTTACTTATTTCTGACTGATCCGAGGGACGACCCGCAACAAATCAGAAATCACAATACTAAGGGTGTGTGCACACGCTGCGGATTCTGCTGCGGATCCGCAGCAGTTTTTGCTGCTGTGTACAGTACCTTTAAAACATATGTAAAACAAAAAACGCAGTGCCCACGGTGCAACACCATTTTTTTTAGGGACCACCTCACATTTGAAGTGAGTTTGGGGGGTCAATATGACAGAAAATACCCAAAATTGACACCATTCTAAAAACTGCACCTCTCAATGTACTCAAAACCACATTCAAGAAGTTTATTAACCCTTCAGGTGCTTCACATGAATGAATGGAATATGGAAGAAAAAAATAAACATTTAACTTTTTTTCACAAACATTTTACTTCAAAACCATTTTTTTTTTTATTTTCACAAGTGTAAAAAGAGAAAATGAACCACTAAATTTTTTGTGCAATTTCTCCCGAATACGCCAATACCCCGTATGTGGGGCTAAACCACTGTTTGAGCACACGGCAGAGCTCAGAACGGAAGGAGCGCCGTTTGACTTTTTCAATGCAGAATTGGCTGGAATTGAGATCGGATGCCATGTCGCATTTGGAGAGCCCCTGATGTACCTAAACAGTGGAAACCCCCCACAAGTGACCCCATTTTGGAAATTAGACCCCCCCAAGGGACTTATCTAGATGTGTGGTGAGCACTTTGAACCCCCAAGTGTTTCACTAAAGTTTATAATGTAGAGCCGTGAAAATAAAAAAAAATCATTTTTTTTCCACAAAAATGATCTTTTAGCCCCCAATTTTTATTTTCACAAGGGTAACAGGAGAAATTGGACCCTAAGAGTTGTTGTCCAATTTGTCCTGAGTACGCTGGTACGCCATATGTTGGAGAAAACTACTGTTTGGGCACACGGTGGGGCTCGGAAGGGAAGTAGTGACGTTCTGAAATGCAGACTTTGATGGAATGGTCTGCGGGCGTCATATTGCATTTACAGAGCCCCTGATGTACCTAAACAGTGGAAACCCCCAATTCTAATTCCAATCCTAACCCCAACACACCCCTAACCCTAATCTCAGCCCTAACCATAACCGTAACCACAAACCTAACACCAACACACCCATAACCTTAATCCCAGCCCTAGCCCTAGCCCTAACCCTAGCATTTTTTTTTTTTTACTTTTTTTTTTAATTTTTGTCACAAGATCGCTGCCCTGCAATCTGAGTCATAGTAACGCCACTTCACCTCTGATCATCTGTCAGTGTGAGATCAGAGGAGAAGCAGCGTTACTATGTGACAAGATCGCTGCCTGGCACACTGTAACGTGACTTCTCCTCTGATCTCACAATGACAGATGATCAGAGGTGAAGCAGCGTTACTGTGTGACAAGATCGCTGCCTGGCACAGCTGTGCCAGGCAGCGATCAGCTGTGCCAGGCAGCGATCTAGTCACACAATAACGCTGCTTCACCTCTGATCAGCTGTCAGTGTTAGATCAGAGGGAGAAGCCGCGTTACAATGAGGGAGATCGCGGGGAAACAAGCAGCTTTCCCAGCGATCGCTCCCATTGGCTGCTGTGACACTGACGTCATCGGGACCTGAACCAATCAGGTCTCGATGACGTTGGGGGTCCCAGCATGCATTGCGCACCGGGATCCCCGCATTGTAAGGTATGTGGGGGTCCCGGGGGGGGGGCACAAAACCGCCGACAGTAGATAAACGTCGGCGCTGCACAAAGCCCAGCAAGCGCCAACGTTTATCTACTGTGGGCGGTCGTGAAGAGGTTAAATGCGAAGAATTTAAATTATCCCTTTTGCTGATGATATCCTCCTAACACTTACGAAGCCTCACAAATCGCTCCCTAGCCTCCATTCATTGCTTTTAAAATTTGGCCAATTATCAGGGAATAAAACAAGTACAAGTAAACCTGAAGCCCTTCCACTTAACAATTTAGATCACCTCCAGAGTAACTTATATACCACTGGCGCACCACTTCTCTCAAATACCTAGGAATTAATCTCACAACCTCATATTCTATTTTATACGAGAACAATTTCCCTCCATTATATACAGAAATGCAATCCTTACTGATGAAATGGTAATCACTCCCGCTCTCACTATTTGGATGCATTTAGGCAATAAAAATGACTATCCTGCCAAAAATGTTCTCTCTTTTTGAGACTTTACCCAAATTGCTCCCACTCAGAGATTTAGGCTATGTGCCACGTATGCAGAAAATTTCTGCTTCAAAACCGGACTTCTTCCCAGAAAACTCGCATTTTATTTCCGCTCGTTTTCCACGCGTTTTCTGACTCACAGAATATAACAAAAACGCGGACGTTTCCGCAAAATTAATGAGCATGCTGCGTTTTTTACCGCAAAGCGTTTTTTTTCGCAGAAAAAAGGGCGGAATTCATTTAAAATGAATGGGATGCTTCTTTTATGCATTTTTGAAGCGTTTTGACCGGGACAAACGCTTCAAAAACGTGCAAAAAAAAAAACCGCTTACGTGGGCACAGCTTTGCCGTATTTTTCACTTTGTAAGACGCACTTTTTCTCCCCTCAAACTTTGGAGGAAAATGGGGGGCGTTTTAGAAAGTGTACATACCTAACTGATACCGTGGCTGGGATGAGGGGAAGCCCAGCAGTTTCTGGCCGGTGCTGCGGGTGTCTCCGGTGCCCAGTGGTGCTGCGTGGCTGTCCGGCGCTGCCTGGGGCTCTGCCGACATTTTGCGACAGGCCAGAGCCCTGGCACTTCCACGGTTCCATGTGCGGTGGTCTCCGGGAATATGGCCGCCGCCAGGGGCGGTGCATGCGCAGATGGTGATCTTGGGATCAAGATCTCGAGAAATGAGGTTTCAGCGCTGAAATCTTATCTCTCGAGATCTTGATCCTGAGATCACCATCTGCGCATGCGCCGCCCCCGGCCATCATATTTCCGGAGACCACCGCACATGGAACCGTGGAAGTGCCAGGGCTCTGGCCTGTCACAAAATGTTGGCAGAGCCCCGGGCAGCACTGGACACCCACGCAGCACCGGCCAGCAACCGCCGGGCACCCGAAGGCACCCAGCAGCAGCACAAGACCTCCACAGCAGCCCACCGCAGATCGGCGCCCCCCCCATCCCTGCCTGCGGCCTACAGCATCACCTCACTCTTGCCTCCTCCAGCAGCGACCCTGGGACCCCGTTTCACCGCAGCCACCACTCTGCAAGGATTATAAGAAGCACCACCATTTTATTAAAAAATATTTTTTCCTTATTTTACCGCCTCAAAATTTGGGGGGCGTCATATAATCTGGAGCGTCTTATAATCTGAAAAATACGGTATGTGCTTTTCTGCTTTTCAAGCACTTTACATTTCATATGGGCAAGAAGACGTCATAAAATTCCAAAGTTGGCTGATAAAGAGATGGGAAGTCGAGCAGCACATAACTTTGTTCATTATTATTGGGCATCGCAGCTCCGCACGATCCCATGGTGGTCTTCTAAACCTGCCTATACCAAATGCATGGAGATTGTAAAATGATGGTTAACCCCAGCTCACCCCAACTGCCTGATCTGGAACGGGGCTTACAATCCCCCTTCTATAGACCCATTAGGTCAAATGATGCACACCAGAAATATATGGAGGGTCAGCGCTAACAAATTCAATCTGACATCAACGAATTCTGCCCTTATTTACTTCCTTTTCTATCCGAATTTCCCTGAAAGTCTAAGCCACTCAATTAGAGGGGTATAGACTCAATCGAGCTTGTTTAACTTCGCTGACATAATCTATATGCGGTGTATAAAACTGAATGTATGTGTGTGTGTATCACCAACCAATCACAAAGCATCGTTCATTTCACCAGAGCTGTTTAAAAGAAGCTGAGCTGTGATTGGTTGCTATCAGCAACAGTTTTCCCACTCCACGACAACACCTCAGCAGACAGTGACCAGGTGGGAGAATCTAGCATCCCCGGGAACATAAGCTCCCAGCTATTGTCTGCCCCCCAGAAAGGAGCAGAGAGCACATGACAAATGAATCCCCCCTCCCGTGCCCATATACCCATCACACATCCTCCATCCCATAGTCCAGTTCCCATTTACCCATCACACATCCTCCATCCCATTAGATTGCTTTTACATATGATAACAACAGCACTAAAAGCAAACCTCTCCTCCACCTTCCCAACTAGAGCTATACTCTCGCATCAAGGATATCCGGAACTCTAAGTACCGGGCAACCCTTAATGACAATACTGTATAGAGATGTAACCTTGTTTGGTCTCCTCCTTGGGATGCCTTTTGGTCCATGTTAAATATATGACCTCTACGAGATGGATATAACTAGGTCGTAACATTCCACATCATTTCCCCTCCTTTCCTTTTGTCTGAGTCTGTTTGTAAAATTTTACTCTTTATCCACTTGTAAATGTTTAACTATTACTATAGTATAAGACTGGCTGTTAACCTATAAATGAAAGTGAAAATCTAAAATGCATAATTATTTTTTCTTTTCTTGTAAAATTTGAAAAAATTTCAATAAAAATTACAATTTATATAAAGGGAACCTGTCACCAGGGCAGCATGAATCAGACACCCGGCGCACGATTACAGCCTTTCAGGGAAGATAAAGCTCGAAGAGCTGGCCAGGGACTAAAGCGAAAGACCTGGTAGCACAATGCGATCACTGGCGGCTGCTGCCGGCCCCACTCCAGCTGACTAACAGAGAAAGCTGTCAGTCAAAGGGATTGGGGCGGAGACAAGCTGCCAGTGACCACACTGGACTAATCAGAGGACACACAAAGGGCCCAATTCATCAAATCAATTTAGACAGTAAATTGCTTGGAAAAGTCACTAAATTTTGACACAACTGGGAGTTGGGAACTTGTCAACTTCACGCCAGTTTCTCCCAGCTCCGCGGTGAAGGCTCGCTTAATTCATGATGACCTCTGGTGTCCCTTAACCTTAGCCAGAACTCGTCAGACGCTCCCGATTCATGAAGAGGTGTGCACTTTTTCAGGAATCACGAGCCTCTCACTTCACAATGCCCGCTCATCAAAACCAACAAGGAAATCAGCGGTGTCGATGAATCGCGGCCATAGTCCCCAGCACATGTTTTCTCTGAAAAGCTGCAGCGTTAGGCCGGGATCACACATGCGAGAAACTCTACCGAGTCTCACATCTTAATTCCCGGCACTCGGGAGCGGAGCGTGGGGCCGCATAGCAATACATGGAGCCGCACGCTCCGCTCCCGAGTGCCGGGTGTTAAGATGCGAGATTCATCTGAGTTTCTTGCATGTGTGATCCCGGCCTTACACAGTACAACATACCTGACTGTAGTCGCACACCCAGACTCTCATTCATGCTGCCTGTGGTTTAGACAGCATGAATCTGATGTTTCCCTTTAATTTGTATGTCCAGTCAATGCAGTAAAATATATCAACAGGATAATTGACACCCATGGACCCAGACTTTTCTGTATCTCTCAGCAATGGAAGAGCATGATAAATCCTTTATACAAAAAGACAGCACTGTGTCCGGCACCAAACCATGTTTTCTTTATCACATCAATGGCATGTATGTGAGGGGTGCCAAGCCAGAAGGAATACTATATAAAAAGGTGATGTCTCTGCGTACTAGCCCCCGGCCACAAGCATGTCCCATTACTGACGGACTGGTGAGTGCTGCCATATGTCCTAATTGTACGTAGGATCCCTTTAATCTGAAATATCAGACAATGGACGCTCGAACAGCCAGGATGTGCACTGCAAACCGCAGGAAATGCAAATCTGCACGTGATCAGTAATGCAAGGTACCAAACATTAAAGGGAAAACAGAAATAATCCTACAAAGAGTGAGCAGCCGAGCATCACACACGGTAGACGGGGCGCGTCAGGGATTGCAGGAGGCCCAGAATGCCAGACGACTAGAAGAGCAGCAGTCAGCGGATTACACCGACCAAACCCAGAGCAAGCACAAGAAATGTATCCAGAGACCATGATGGATGAATGAAAGCCGAACACAACCTGCAGCGCCTCATTAATAATGTGACACCAGACCGGCACGTAACTCAATACTAGAAGCTCCGCACTAATGAAATGACCCAACCATCGCACAACGGCCGGCCACATATCAATATACAAACGTAGTGATGGCGAGACGGATTATTACACAGCTGAATCTCTGGCTCTATCCTTTATTACAAGTAATATCCCAACTAATGGCTCATAAAGCACGGCCGACCACGGCTGCGATGTGTATGGAGTAGTGGGGGTGTGCGGGGCCTTACTGCGCCTCCGATCTCATACAGAGACCATCGTATGTGTTATCGCACTCAGAATCTGTAACGGCATGGAGCATTGTTCTAGGGGAGCTTCCCCCGAACACAAAAGCGGAGCAGCCCTGCTCTATATAGCGCTGTACGATAGGTTTTATCCCAGGTTATAACTGCTGGGTCACGTGTTACCACCAGGACCCCCTCCGATCTCCATAGCAGGGGTCCCACGCTCCCTCAGGCACAAGACGGTGATGGAAGCATTGCATGTAGCGTCAGTGGATAGGCACTGGTGACTATATATCTACCAGCAGACGGCAGATTACCCATTATATCTAACAAGGTCTAGAGCTGGCCATTCATGTGATCACAGCTCTGGACAGTTCGCTCCTCTGACTCCACCATAAACTTGAGCGCTGGCTCTGTTAAATGTTTATGTATTTCCATTGGGGAAAAAAAAAAAAAAAAAAAAAAGAAAAAAAAAACCTTCCAGACTGCTCTGACCGTGGCTCATCTCGCCTGACAACAAAAAGATCGATCATTGACGTTATAAACCCGATCCTTCTGCTCCGCAACGTCATCGTCCGGGAGAGTTGGGAGGCTACATCAGATGCTCGGCTGACTTTAGGGTGTGCACACATCACATTAACAAAAGTTCCCGGACTATAGACCGAAACTATGTGCAGGTCTCCAATATCCCAACAGAGTCCAGAAAAGTGGCCTCCATCCAGCCGATCAGACAGCACCATTCCATACAAAGGCACACCAGGTGAGATCTGTAGTCCGTGGCTGGACGGCAGCCCTGAGAACCACCCCCTACCTGCTGCAATCAGGGCTGTGGAGTCGGTAAGCCAAACCTGCGACTCCGACTCCTCAATTTCCCTTACACCGACTCCGACTCCACGACTCCGACTCCGACTCCCACACATATTGCTTATATTTAAGTGAAAAATTTATTGTAGTACAATGTGAACCTCAGACATTTAATCATTTTTATGATCCAATAATCAAGATATTTAGATAGAACAGAATATATATTGGTGTACTACCCGGTTTTCATTCTTTTTGGTACAGATACGATATGGATAGACAGATATGGATAAATGGATAGATAGAGCAGATTTCTAATCTGCTTTTGCTATTGAAAACATTATCTATGAGCTCAAAAACCTTTCAGGTGATGCAGTTTTTTTAAAAAGATGATCAGCTTTTGCAGCTGAAAAACGTATCCTCAAAAAACACAGGAAAAATGCTGTGTGTGAATGTAGCCTTAGATCAGGAATATAACAGCCATTTATAGGACATTTCATAACTTTCCCAAACTCCTATGAAAAAATATTCAGCACATCCTGCATTTAACTACTGTACCCAATTTATTATATATTTTAGGAGTCGGAGTCGGTCCATTTTATACCGACTCCAACTCCGACTCCGACTCCACCAAAATGAGCACCGACTCCGACTCCACGACTCCGACTCCACAGCCCTGGCTGCAATCTCCACATTTGTAGGCAGGACGCACGCATGACATACCATCAGTGATCAGAAGAGGCCCAGGGGATTCCCACACGTAGGAGGTGGTCTGCAGGGTTCAGGGGCTACTGGAGTGGTCCAGGGTCCATGTGAATTGATTTCTCTCTATTACTGGTCAATAGTGTTGAGCATTCCGATACCGCAAGTATCGGGTATCGGCCGATACTTGCTGCATCGGAATTCCGATACCGACTTCCGATATTTTTTCAATATCGGAAGTCGGAATCGGAAGTTCAAAGTTGATTGACAGCCGAAATGACGTCATCATGATGCGCGGTGTGTGCGCATCATGATGCGCCGTCATTTCGGGCCTTCCGGGGGTCTCTGCCGGCCTGCCGGGGGGCTGTGTGGACTGCCCGGGGTCTATACCGGCCTGCCGGGGGGCTGTGCCGGCCTGCCGGGGGGCTGTGCACCCTGTGGGGGTCTGTACCGATGTCCGGGGGTCTGTGCAATCATCGTCCGATGGGACTACAAGTCCCATCGGGCGATGCCTGCTACCATGACAGTGATTGACACATTAGCCAATGATGGGACAGTAGTAGTCCCATCATCCGGCTAATGTGCTAAATGTTTAAAAAAAAAAATAAAAAAATATATATATATATATATATATATATATATATATATATATATACTACATACATACTACATGCATGCTACATACATACTACATACATACCACATATATACTACATGCATGCTACATACATACTGCATGCTACATACATACTGCATGCTACATACATACTACATACATACTACATGCTACATACATACCACATATATACTACATGCATGCTACATACATACTACATGCTACATACATACCACATATATACTACATGCATGCTACATACATACTGCATGCTACATACATACCACATATATACTACATGCATGCTACATACATACTGCATGCTACATACATACTACATGCTACATACATACCACATATATACTACATACATACTACATGCATGCTACATGCTACATACATACCACATACATACTACATACATACTACATACATACTACATGCATGCTACATACATACTACATGCTACATATATACTACATATATACTACATGCATGCTACATACATACTACATACATACCACATATATACTACATACATACTACATGCATGCTACATACATACTACATGCTACATACATTCCACATATATACTACATACATACTACATGCATGCTACATACAATACATACATAGAGTAACATACTTACCAATACTTGTCACATTGTTCCCCGAAGCCATTGTCTTTTACAGAATAAATATTAACATAACAAACCACAAAAATACTCACCCATGATCCGAAGCAGTCCACGAGTGTGTCCCACGACGATCTTGGGTAGAGAACTGCAGCATCAGCTGATGCTGCCGCTCTCTACGGGCTGCAGGAATCCAATGACGGAAGGTAGGTATCCTTCCGCACTGTATTCCTCCGCCACTTAAAAAAAAAAAAAAGTCCCTAGTCTCACTTTATGCCATTGCTGCGTGGGAAATTCCCACACAGCTTTTACCATAAAGTGAGACTAGGGACTTTTTTTTTTTTTTTTTTTTTAAGTGGCAGAGGAATACAGTGCGGAAGGATACCTACCTTCCGTCATTGGATTCCTGCAGCCCGTAGAGAGCGGCAGCATCAGCTGATGCTGCAGTTCTCTACCCAAGATCGTCGTGGGACACACTCGTGGACTGCTTCGGATCATGGGTGAGTATTTTTGTGGTTTGTTATGTTAATATTTATTCCGTAAAAGACAATGGCTTCGGGGAACAATGTGACAAGTATTGGTAAGTATGTTACTCTATGTTATATGTACTGTATGTCTATGTATGTATTGTAAGTAGCATGCATGTAGTATGTATGTAGTATATATGTGGTATGTATGTACCATGTATGTATGTAGCATGCATGTAGTATGCATGTAGTATGTATGTAGCATGCCTGTAGTATATATGTAGTATATATGTAGCATGTAGTATGTATGTAGCATGCATGTAGTATATATGTGGTATGTATGTAGCATGTAGTATGTATGTAGCATGCATGTAGTATGTATGTAGTATATATGTGGTATGTACGTAGCATGTAGTATGTATGTAGTATGTATGTAGTATGTATGTAGCATGCAGTATGTATGTAGCATGCATGTAGTATATATGTAGCATGTAGTATGTATGTAGTATGTATGTAGCATGTATGTAGCATGTATGTAGCATGCATGTAGCATGCATGTAGCATGCATGTAGCATGCATGTATCATGCATGTAGCATGCATGTAGCATGCATGTAGCATGCATGTAGCATGCATGTAGTATGTATGTTACATGTAGTATATATGTAGTATGCATGTTGCATGCATGTAGTATATATGTAGTATGTATGTTGCATGCATGTAGTATATATGTAGTATGTATGTTGCATGCATGTAGTATATATGTAGTATGTATGTTGCATGCATGTAGTATATATGTAGTATGTATGTTGCATGCATGTAGTATATATGTAGTATGTATGTTGCATGCATGTAGTATATATGTAGTATGAATGTAGCATGTATGTAGCATGTATGTAGTATGCATGTTGCATGTAGTATATATGTAGTATGTATGTTACATGTAGTATATATGTAGTATGCATGTTGTATGTATGTAGCACGTAATTTATTTTTTTTTTTACATTCAACACATTAGCCGGATGATGGGACTACTACTGTCCCATCATTGGCTAATGTGTCAATCACTGTCATGGTAGCAGGCATTGCCCGATGGGACTTGTAGTCCCATCGGACGATGCCTGCACAGACCCCCGAAGCCTGCACAGCCCCCCGGCAGGCCGGCACAGCCCACCGGAGCCTGCACAGACCACCGGCAGGCCGGCACAGCCCCCCGGCAGGCCGGCACAGCCCACCGGAGCCTGCACAGACCACCGGCAGGCCGTCACAGACCACCGGAGCCTGCACAGCCCCCTGAAAGGCCCGTACAGACCCCAGAGAGGCTGTACAAGGCAAAAATAGGGGTTTTCTTATTCCGATACCGGAAGTCCCATAGACTTGAATGGGACTTCCGGTATCGGAATCGGCGATACCGATACTTTTTTTAAAGATCGGCCGATCCATTCCGATCCGATACTTTGAAGTATCAGACGGTATCGCTCAACTCTACTGGTCAATAAATGAATAGTTTTATGTATACGGATCTCCACCACTGCCCTTAGTGGCTGCACCAGTTCTCTCCCATAATATAGGAATTTAAGAACAGCCCAAGTCCTGGTATAAAAACCGGCACAAGATATCGCCTGCCAGAACAATTAGGACTACAACTCTCATTGTTTCACGAGCATGACTATATACAGAACAGCCTGTGTGTCCACAGGTCCAGAGAGTGGATTACAGGTCTCTGCAGGAACCTGGAGGAGGAGCTGACATGATTCTTAGCACTATGGATCAGGCACCGAGCAAAAATAATTTTTATATATATATATATATATATATATATATATATATATATATATATATATTTATTATGGCCAGCTCTGACCAGTGCCATGGTTGGATATCTGGACCAGTCTGAACGCTCTCTGATGCTGCGGCAGGGACGGCTTTGCCCCCGTAGCATCGGAGGAGAGTGGGGCACTGAGGATGGGCAGATCCAACAATCTGGACTTGTAGGCTCCATAGTAAAGAGCTTGTAAGCGCTGCGCTCCTTGTCTAGGAGACAAGACCATCCCTGAATGATGGCAGATGGTCGATAACCTAGGCAACAAGCGGTAAACTATAAAATAATCCCTGTTCTTGAGAACACGGGGGAATTTTTAAAAACAAGTTTTTTTTTCCAGCATTTTGCAAATTCACCCAATCATACAGCTGAGGGAACCCGTCAGGGAGATTTTGGCCCCCAAAACGCCACTTCCCTGTAATAAGTTGACAATCATGTCTTTCTGTATTCTGTAGGAGTCATTTATACACAGTGTATTATAGTCCAATGAACTTTAAGGAGTCATGGGGGTGGAGCCTCTGAAGAGTCACACTGGCCGGTCTTCCTCCTGGCTTGCGGATGTCCCATGGAGCACAGCACACCGCTACACTCCAGTGCAGGTTACTTCTGCTGTGTCACGGTGTACCATGAATTGTGGGATGCCCACCAGGAGAGGAGGCTAGCGTGACTCTTTAGGAGGGTAGCTCCGCCCCCGTGACTCTTTAGTCATTAGAATATGACAATTGCCATTTCTAAATTACGCTGCATCTAGCAGAAAACAGAAGGGAACCATTGTCAGCGCCTTCCATCCAGGAGGAGGGTCAGCGGGCAGTTTGGGGGATACACATCTCCTCCGCTGTGTCAGGATCTAATGGGGCCAATTTGACAACAGTCCGAAATCTCCCCTTTATGGCAGCCCGTACTCTGCACAGGTAGTCAGCAGAGACGGGGGACACAGCCCAGGCTCCTATAGGGGGCCACACAGCAGCCCGTAATCCCCTCACCATGTCCGCGCTGGAGCGTCCCTCTAGGAGCTGCTGTCACACGGGGCCGTCCATGGAGTCTGCTCCCACACAGCCCCGCACATCTGCTGCAGCACCGGGACATACCACCACACACGGGGTAAGGGGGGTGGGTGCAGATGACGTCACACACAGACAAACTGCCTGTCAACAGAGAGCTGTCAATGAACAGCAGGGCTCCATCACCGCCCCGATCACACACTGCTCACCTTAAAAGGATTGTTCAGGTCCGGATCCGCAAACGGGTTGCTGTCGAAGTCGGACATGGCTGCGGTGGGGGCTCACGGGCAGCTCCCGGAGCTCGGACCCGCACGTACCGTTATCCTAAGAGCAGAAATGGCCGCTCCGGAAATGACGTCACCGCATCTTAACGTAACCCTTGGTCGTCCGCCTCAGTGAGGAGTTCTCCGGTCCGCCCCTTAGCGTCACATGGTGCAGTCAGATGAAGGGGCCCGATTACATGGGGGTAACAAGAGGACATATCGTTATGGGCGCCGGCCACGTAATCCCGGGAGGAAGCCCACCTAGAGGGAGCGAGGAGGATGGGAGATGTGGGGACATTAGGGGAACACATGCAGACTCCAGCATGGTCATTATAGCTTACAGGTTATTAATACACTGGATAATCCTATACCAGTGATGGCAAACCTTTCTGAGACTGAGTGCCCAAACTGCCACCTAAAACCTTATTATTTATGACGAAGTGCCAACACCTGCCAAATGCCCCATCGTGATCCCCTTCATGTAGAAATATGTCCCATCGTGATCCCCTTCATGTAGAAATATGTCCCATCGTGATCCCCTTCATGTAGAAATATGCCCCATCATGATCCCCTTCATGTAGAAATATGCCCCATCATGATCCCCTTCATGTAGAAATATGCCCCATCGTGATCCCCTTCATGCAGAAATATGTCCCATCATGATCCCCTTCATGTAGAAATATGCCCCATCATGATCCCCTTCATGCAGAAATATGTCCCATCATGATCCCCTTCATGTAGAAATATGCCCCATCATGATCCCCTTCATGTAGAAATATGTCCCATCATGATCCCCTTCATGTAGAAATATGCCCCATCATGATCCCCTTCATGTAGAAATATGTCCCATCATGATCCCCTTCATGTAGAAATATGCCCCATCATGATCCCCTTCATGTAGAAATATGTCCCATCATGATCCCCTTCATGTAGAAATATGCCCCATCATGAGTTGCCCCGGGCCCAGTGGGGTTAAGGGGCCCACAGCCCAGGCCAGTAAATTGCCCCATTATAATCCGCCACCGCGCAGGGCAGGATTATAGGCAGGGCAGGCGGGGCTTCAGCCCCGGGGCCCCCACCACAAGAGCTTCTAAGGGGGCCCCCACCACATTCCTGCTGGCTGCTGCAATGGCACTCCATCTTCTCCCCACCTAAAAGTGAGTGACCGTGGGGGCGGCATTATGTGCTCTGCTACCAGCAGCATCTACAAGTAGCGTGAACGCTGATGCTGCTGGTAGCGTGCAAAGGCTTGTGATGAGATCACAGGAGGTAAGGTGTCAGGGCCCCCGATCATGTGACCCCTGTCTCCTCCCCTCCTGTGACCTCATCACAGGTCCTGTGCGCACAGCACAGAGCACTGAGAGCAGCCATGTATGTGGAGTGCGGCTCTGCGGGTGGAGGTCGGTGCTGGAGGCCCCATTATTCTCTATGTGGAGTGCGGCTCTGCGGGTGGAGGTCGGTGCTGGAGGCCCCATTATTCTCTATGTGGAGTGCGGCTCTGCGGGTGGAGGTCGGTGCTGGAGGCTCCATTATTCTCTATGTGGAGTGGGGCTCTGCGGGTGGAGGTCGGATCTGGAGGCTCCATTATTCTCTATGTGGAGTGTGGCTCTGTGGGTGGAGGTCAGTGCTGGAGGCTCCATTATTCTATATATGGAGTGCGGCTCTGCGGGTGGAGGTCAGTGCTGGAGGCTCCATTATTCTCTATGTGGAGTGTGGCTCTGCGGGTGGAGGTCGGTGCTGGAGGCTCCATTATTCTCTATGTGGAGTGCGGCTCTGCGGGTGGAGGTCAGTGCTGGAGGCTCCATTATTCTCTATGTGGAGTGCGGCTCTGCGGGTGGAGGTCGGTGCTGGTGGCTCCATTATTCTCTATGTGGAGTGCGGCTCTGCGGGTGGAGGTCAGTGCTGGAGGCTCCATTATTCTCTATGTGGAGTGCGGCTCTGCGGGTGGAGGTCGGTGCTGGAGGCTCCATTATTCTCTATGTGGAGTGTGGCTCTGTGGGTGGAGGTCGGTGCCGGAGGCTCCATTATTCTCTATGTGGAGTGCGGCTCTGCGGGTGGAGGTCGGTGCCGGTGGCTCCATTATTCTCTATGTGGAGTGCGGCTCTGCGGGTGGAGGTCGGTGCTGGAGGCTCCATTATTCTCTATGTGGAGTGCGGCGCTGCGGGTGGAGGTCGGTGCTGGAGGCCCCATTATTCTCTATGTGGAGGTCGGTGCTGGAGGCTCCATTATTCTCTATGTGGAGGTCGGTGCTGGAGGCTCCATTATTCTCTATGTAGAGTGTGGCTCTACGATTCGTGACCCCCGTCACGTGACGAGGGGGGCCCACAGAGTCTGAACTGCCCCGGGCCCTGGCTACCCTTAATCCACCCCTGCCCATCATGATCCCCTTCATGCAGAAATATGTCCCATCATGATCCCCTTCATGTAGAAATATGCCCCATCATGATCCCCTTCATGTAGAAATATGCCCTATCATGATCCCCTTCATGTAGAAATATGCCCCATCATGATCCCCTTCATGTAGAAATATGTCCCATCATGATCCCCTTCATGTAGAAATATGCCCCATCATGATCCCCTTCATGTAGAAATATGTCCCATCATGATCCCCTTCATGTAGAAATATGCCCCATCATGATCCCCTTCATGTAGAAATATGTCCCTCATGATCCCCTTCATGTAGAAATATGCCCCATCATGAGTTGCCCCGGGCCCAGTGGGGTTAAGGGGCCCACAGCCCAGGCCAGTAAATTGCCCCATTATAATCCGCCACCGCGCAGGGCAGGATTATAGGCAGAGCAGGCGGGGCTTCAGCCCCGGGGCCCCCACCACAAGAGCTTCTAAGGGGGCCCCCACCACATTCCTGCTGGCTGCTGCAATGGCACTCCATCTTCTCCCCACCTAAAAGTGAGTGACCGTGGGGGCGGCATTATGTGCTCTGCTACCAGCAGCATCTACAAGTAGCGTGAACGCTGATGCTGCTGGTAGCGTGCAAAGGCTTGTGATGAGATCACAGGAGGTAAGGTGTCAGGGCCCCCGATCATGTGACCCCTGTCTCCTCCCCTCCTGTGACCTCATCACAGGTCCTGTGCGCACAGCACAGAGCACTGAGAGCAGCCATGTATGTGGAGTGCGGCTCTGCGGGTGGAGGTCGGTGCTGGAGGCCCCATTATTCTCTATGTGGAGTGCGGCTCTGCGGGTGGAGGTCGGTGCTGGAGGCTCCATTATTCTCTATGTGGAGTGGGGCTCTGCGGGTGGAGGTCGGATCTGGAGGCTCCATTATTCTCTATGTGGAGTGTGGCTCTGTGGGTGGAGGTCAGTGCTGGAGGCTCCATTATTCTATATATGGAGTGCGGCTCTGCGGGTGGAGGTCAGTGCTGGAGGCTCCATTATTCTCTATGTGGAGTGTGGCTCTGCGGGTGGAGGTCGGTGCTGGAGGCTCCATTATTCTCTATGTGGAGTGCGGCTCTGCGGGTGGAGGTCAGTGCTGGAGGCTCCATTATTCTATATATGGAGTGCGGCTCTGCGGGTGGAGGTCAGTGCTGGAGGCTCCATTATTCTATATATGGAGTGCGGCTCTGCGGGTGGAGGTCGGTGCTGGAGGCTCCATTATTCTATATATGGAGTGCGGCTCTGCGGGTGGAGGTCAGTGCTGGAGGCTCCATTATTCTCTATGTGGAGTGTGGCTCTGCGGGTGGAGGTCGGTGCTGGAGGCTCCATTATTCTCTATGTGGAGTGCGGCTCTGCGGGTGGAGGTCAGTGCTGGAGGCTCCATTATTCTCTATGTGGAGTGCGGCTCTGCGGGTGGAGGTCGGTGCTGGTGGCTCCATTATTCTCTATGTGGAGTGCGGCTCTGCGGGTGGAGGTCAGTGCTGGAGGCTCCATTATTCTCTATGTGGAGTGCGGCTCTGCGGGTGGAGGTCGGTGCTGGAGGCTCCATTATTCTCTATGTGGAGTGCGGCTCTGCGGGTGGAGGTCGGTGCTGGAGGCTCCATTATTCTCTATGTGGAGTGCGGCTCTGCGGGTGGAGGTCAGTGCTGGAGGCTCCATTATTCTCTATGTGGAGTGCGGCTCTGCGGGTGGAGGTCGGTGCTGGTGGCTCCATTATTCTCTATGTGGAGTGCGGCTCTGCGGGTGGAGGTCGGTGCCGGAGGCTCCATTATTCTCTATGTGGAGTGCGGCTCTGCGGGTGGAGGTCGGTGCCGGAGGCTCCATTATTCTCTATGTGGAGTGCGGCTCTGCGGGTGGAGGTCGGTGCCGGAGGCTCCATTATTCTCTATGTGGAGTGCGGCTCTGCGGGTGGAGGTCGGTGCTGGAGGCTCCATTATTCTCTATGTGGAGTGCGGCGCTGCGGGTGGAGGTCGGTGCTGGAGGCCCCATTATTCTCTATGTGGAGGTCGGTGCTGGAGGCTCCATTATTCTCTATGTGGAGGTCGGTGCTGGAGGCTCCATTATTCTCTATGTAGAGTGTGGCTCTACGATTCGTGACCCCCGTCACGTGACGAGGGGGGCCCACAGAGTCTGAACTGCCCCGGGCCCTGGCTACCCTTAATCCACCCCTGCCCATCATGATCCCCTTCATGCAGAAATATGCCCCATCATGATCCCCTTCATGTAGAAATATGCCCCATCATGATCCCCTTCATGCAGAAATATGCCCCATCGTGATCCCCTTCATGTAGAAATATGTCCCATCGTGATCCCCTTCATGTAGAAATATGTCCCATCGTGATCCCCTTCATGTAGAAATATGTCCCATCGTGATCCCCTTCATGTAGAAATATGTCCTATCGTGATCCCCTTCATGTAGAAATATGCCCCATCATGATCCCCTTCATGCAGAAATATGCCCCATCATGATCCCCTTCATGCAGAAATATGCCCCATCATGATCCCCTTCATGTAGAAATATGCCCCATCATGATCCCCTTCATGTAGAAATATGCCCCATCATGATCCCCTTCATGTAGAAATATGCCCCATCATGATCCCCTTCATGTAGAAATATGCCCCATCATGATCCCCTTCATGTAGTAATATGCCCCATCATGATCCCCTTCATGTAGAAATATGCCCCATCATGATCCCCTTCATGTAGAAATATACCCCATCATGATCCCCTTCATGTAGAAATATGCCCCATCATGATCCCCTTCATGTAGAAATATGCCCCATCATGATCCCCTTCATGTAGAAATATGTCCCATCGTGATCCCCTTCATGCAGAAATATGCCCCATCATGATCCCCTTCATGTAGAAATATGCCCCATCATGATCCCCTTCATGTAGAAATATGTCCCATCATGATCCCCTTCATCAATCAATCAATCAAATTTATTATCGCCAAGTACATATTACATATATACATGGAATTCTTTGTGGCAAAGAGGCAACATAATATATAACAACAGATACAACAAGTAGCATCACTCCCTTCCCATCATCATTGACACACACACACCCCCATACACCACAGCAGCTTCACTGGCATAGCTGCCGCACTCACCTCTCTCTGGTACAGAGGCCACGCCGCTCAATGTGTAAGGCAGGGAGCTGCAGCCCTAGAACAAGGATGAGGCGATGCACGAGTGCCATAGGTTCGCCATCAGTATCCTATACAGTGCTGTGCAAACGATGTGGGCGGGGTGAAAAATCACTTTCTGAAATAGACGTGTTAGGCCTGTTTCAGACATCAGTTTTTTCTGTCAGTCTAAATCCGCCAAAATAGCGGAAAACGGATCCGCAGGCGGACTGACAGAAACGGGGGACAGCGGATTGGCCGATGTACGGATCCGCCGATGGTAAAAATTTAAAGGAATCGCGCCTGGGGAAAAAGAAAAAAAGAATCAAAAATTAATACCTGCGGATGTAGTTGTATCCGGAAGAGAGCGGGTATCTGCGGTGAGCTCATATCGCGGGATGCGGGTTTGAGGGAGGAGATCGCGCGATGCGTGACGTGGAAGATTGCGCGGTGTGAGAAATGGTGTTGGAGATCGGGAGAGAAATGGAGGAGGCAGGGAGAGAGAGAGATTTCATCCAGCAGCGAGACTTGATTCAGGGTTAAAAGGGGAAAATGCAGATCCGGACAGCAAAAAAACGTTGCACGCCAACATTTTGGCGGATCCGCACAAATACGGAGGCAACGGACGATCATCAGTCAAAATCTGCCGATAATGAAAGTCAATGGGGAAAAAAACGGATCCTCCAATAAAAATGGCGGATCCGTTTTTTTGGCAAATCGGCGGATCTTGACTGATTGTGAAAAACTGAAGTGTGAAACAGGCCTTATAGGGAACCTGTTATGTCCCCAAGTGCCATTGACCTGCAGGCATAGGGTTAATTTGCTGGCAAATAGCAGTACTGTGTGGCCGAACAAAACTTCCTTCCATGACCCGCCGGCTTTCAGTCCTGAGAACCTCCGGCTTTCTGTCCCAGGATATGCCAGCTTTCAGTCCCGGGACCCTCCAGCTTTCAGTCCCAGCAGCCTTTGACTTTTAGTCCCAAGAATCTCTGGCTTTCTGTATCGGGAGACGCTAGCTTTCAGTCTTGTGAGCGGTCAACTTTTACTCCCAGGAACCACCGGCTTTCAGTTCTGGGACTCGCCAGCTTTCGGTCACGGGACCCACCAACTTTCAGTCCCAAGAGCTACTGGGTTGTTGTCATAGGCGTGTTCATGGATCTGCGTCAGTTACTTCTCACGAAAAAGTGAGTGTTGGATGTCATCCTGTCCCACCACTGACTGACAGCTGGCGGTGCAGCATATCTGTGCAGAGCTAGCAGACAATAAGTGTGCCGGGGCGTGCTTACATCTGACACTCACTGTGAAATGAGCAGTGACTGACACTGCACCACATGCTGTTGTGGAAATCCCTTTCTTGGGAGGGCTAATTTGGGGGAGACACAAAGGTTCTCCATATCTTCCAGTGTTAATTTAGGAGCGATGTATAAGGCCGGAGTCACACTGGCGAGGAATACGGCCGAGTGAGAGGCGCTAAAAGCACGCATTAGACACTGACAAATGATTCTCTATGGGGTCACTTGCACCAGGCGTATATTTCTCATCCGTATCCTACGCTCCGTGCCAATCGCAGCATGCAGCGATTGTCAGCGTACTACGCCAGTAGTACGCCAATGCAAGTCTATGGGCGCGCAAAAAATACGGATTACACACGGACCAGACGTGTGACCTGCGAGCAATAAGCAGGTCTTTTGGCTGGTGACAGGAAATGGGCCAATCCATCATCAGGAAGCCTAGACATGCAAATGAGCTCAAAAAGCACTCCAGACATCCAGGAAGTACGCCTCCACGGAGTACAGCAGCAGCATGGCGTCCACGTACATAAATGTGGAGATGCTCATTGTCCTGGTGCAGGAGCGTCCCGAAATCTGGGACCAACGCGATGCAAATTATGCAAACCGTTCAAGAAAGGAGGCGTCATGGAGGCGCATCTGTCGCCAGATGTACCATGACTTTTGTGACCGACCACGTGAGGAGCAGCATAAAACATGAGTAACCTTAGCGTGCAACAAAAAAGGAATATAGAATCAGCACCCCCCCTTCTGTGTATGTACTTTTTGCCTCATGAGGCCGTTAGATTTGGATGTGACACGTGGCTTCACACAGCCATAATTTGGGGTTAGTGTTGTGAGTTCATTTTCCCCTCCGTCACTGAGGCCTGGTGAACTCCCTGTTCTAGTGAAGGAAGGTAGTGAGCCTGATTATCAGGCACCTGGGACTGATGAAGACGATTGGCTGAGTGGAGTCACTGACTGGATTTAAGGCAGCCTATGCCCTTTCTGCCCTGCGGGTGATTTCTCTGTGGACTCTTGGACACCAGTCTGATTCCTGCTCTCCTAAAGCTAAGTTTTCTGTTTTTGCCTTTTTGCATTTAAGATTTGTTTTTGTTTTTCTTGCTTTTTGGATTCTGCCACTCCCTGCTGGAGTGTGCAGTGTTCCGTTAGCTCTGTCTTCTGAAAGTACCTGAGTGCTGATTTAGTTTTTGAAGCTTAGTTGCTTCAGGGCCATTTTTATATCAGCTTGTTGGCTTTTGTCTCTGATAGGGTTTTGGCAGATTGCAGACAGCAGCCTTCCTATCCGTTCCTATCTAGGTAGTTTTTGGGCCCCGTCTTTGCTCAGCCTGTCTTTCTGTCTGTGTAAGTGTTTTCATCTTGCTTCACCGTCATTATATGTGGGGGGCTGCCTATTGCTTTGGGGTCTGCTCTGGGGCAGTTAGATTTCCCCTTTCCTTCTTTAGGCCTATGTATCGCTCCGGCTGTGATCGAGGGGTCTAGGTCATCGTAGGAACCCCCCACGGCTACTGCTAGTTGTGTTGATAGGTTCAGGGGTCTGCAATCTGATAGTTGCCAACTTCTCTGGTTTTCAGGACTTAGCTAGCATTTATGTTTTTGCCTCCTACGGTGACTCAATCATAACAGAATCACCCGCCAAACCGCAGATCCTGGGGTACTCAATAGCAGGAAAGAATTGTGTTTAAAAAAAAAAAAAAAGCGTTTGTATATTTTTTCGTCTATATCTCTGAGGCCTTAGGGGGAATTTTTTTTTCTCTCAATGGAGATAAAGCAAGGGTCTGATCGTGTGGAGCAGCTCGCTGCTGAAGTGCGAGGAATTTCCGCCTATCTTGCTCGTTCACATGCTGTTGAACCAAAGATCCCCACACCTGATGTATTTTTTGGGGATCGATCTAAATTTTTGAGTTTCAAGAATAATTGTAAATTATTTTTTGCTTTGAAGCCTAACTCGTCAGGGAGCCCCGCGCAGCAGGTTAAAATTGACATCTCTTTGCTGCTCGGCGATCCCCAGGATTGGGCGTTTTCTTTGAAACCAGATGACCCTATTCTGACTAATGTGAACGCATTTTTTCAAGCCTTGGGGTTGCTGTACGACGAACCTAATGCTATTGATCAGGCTGAAAAGACCCTGTTAGCATTGAACCAGGGTCGAGAATCTGCAGAGTTGTACTGTCAAAAGTTCCGAAAGTGGGCGGTCCTTACTACCTGGAATGATAGTGCCTTGGCTGCTCTCTTTCGGAAGGGTTTGTCAGAAGCCGTAAAAGATACTATGGTGGGATTTCCTGTTCCCTCTGGTCTGGACGATTCTATGTCTTTAGCCATTCAGGTTGATCGGCGCTTACGTGAACGCAGGATTACACGAGAGGTGTTGCCACCGGTTGAACAGACGTCTGAACCTATGCAATGTGATAGAGTTTTGTCTAAGGCGCAACGTCAGGAATTCAGAAGGCGCAATAAGCTGTGTTTTTTCTGTGGAGATGCCTCACATATTATTTCTGTTTGTCCTAAACGTGAGAAACGCTTTGCACACACGTTTTCTGTTGGTGGGGTTCAGCCTAAGTTTCTTTTGGCGATTACTCTGATCTGTTCCCTGTCCACATTTTCCGCCAAGGCTTTTGTGGATTCGGGAGCAGCGCTAAACCTAATGGACTTGGATTTTGCTAAATGTTGTGGATTTCCGTTGACACCTCTGCAGACGCCTATCCCTTTGAGGGGGATTGATGCTACCCCTCTGGCTAAAAATAAACCTCAGTTTTGGACCCAGTTGGTCATGCGGGTCGCCCCAGACCACCAAGAAAATTGCAGATTTTTGGTGTTGCATGGTCTGCATGATGTTGTTGTTCTGGGGTTTCCCTGGTTGCAGATTCATAATCCAGTTTTGGATTGGAAGTCTGTGTCTGTGGTGAGTTGGGGTTGCCGGTGTACCTTTAGTGAGGCTCCGGTTTTTTCCACCTCTCCTCAGTCGCATGAGGTTCCTGACTATTTGGCGGACTTCTATGATGTATTTAGTGAGAATGAGTCTGCGTCCTTGCCTCCTCATAGGAGTTATGACTGTGCAATTGAACTAAGCCCGGGGTGTAAATTTCCTAAGGGTCGGCTCTTCAATTTATCTGTACCCGAGCACGAGGCTATGCGGTCCTATATTAAGGAGGCGTTGGAGAAGGGTCATATTAGACCATCCTCTTCACCCTTAGGTGCCGGTTTTTTTTTGTGGCCAAGAAGGATGGTTCTTTAAGGCCTTGTATTGATTATCGTGCCCTCAATAAAATTACTATTAAATATCAGTATGCGTTAGCCCTGATTTCGGATCTATTCTCTAGAGTCAGAGGTGCTTGCTGGTTTACCAAGCTTGACCTCAGGGGGGCGTATAATCTTCTCCGCATTAAGCAGGGGGATGAATGGAAGACGGCGTTTAATACTCCGGAGGGACATTTTGAGTACCTGGTGATGCCTTTTGGGCTCACTAATGCCCCTTCTGTCTTCCAGTGCTTCATGAACGATATTTTCCGAGACTTTGTCGATAAATTTTTGATTATCTATCTGGACGATATTTTAATCTTCTCCAAGGATTGGGATGCTCATGTGGAACATATTCGGACTGTGTTCCGGATCTTGAGAGAGAATTCTCTGTATGTCAAAGGATCAAAATGCCTTTTTGGAGTACAGAGGATTTCTTTTTTGGGATTTATTTTGTCTCCGTCAACTATTGAAATGGACCCGGCCAAGGTACAGGCCATTTATGATTGGGTTCAGCCCACTTCTTTGAAGGCCCTCCAAAAGTTTTTGGGTTTTGCTAATTTTTATCGGAAATTTATAGCAAAATTTTCTAGTATTGCCAAACCATTGACTGACCTGACCAGGAAGGGTGCGGATGTGTTGAATTGGTCTCCGGAGGCGGTTGCTTCCTTTCAGGAGCTGAAGCGTAGATTTACCTCCGCCCCGGTTCTGCGGCAACCTGATGTCTCACTCCCGTTTCAGGTAGAGGTGGATGCTTCTGAGATTGGTGCAGGAGCAGTGTTGTCCCAAAAGGATCCGGTAACATCTAAAATGAATCCCTGTGCTTTCTTTTCCCGAAAGTTCTCTTCATTGGAACGTAACTATGATGTGGGGAATCGGGAACTGTTGGCCATGAAATGGGCATTTGAGGAGTGGAGACATTGGTTGGAGGGAGCCAAACATCAAGTTGTGGTCCTCACTGACCACAAAAATTTGATTTACCTAGAGTCGGCTAAACGCTTGAACCCCAGACAGACTAGGTGGGCCTTGTTTTTTACACGTTTTGATTTTGTGGTCTCTTTCCTTCCTGGAACTAAGAATGTCAAGGCAGACGCCCTCTCTAGGAGTTTCTTTGCTGATTCTCCTGTGGTGACCAAGACTGCTACCATCTTAGGTGAAGGGGTAGTTCTTTCTGCCATCTCGCCCGATTTGAGACTTGCTCTGCAAGAGTTCCAGGAGGACAAACCTGAGCGTTGTCCCAGTGGAAAGTTGTATGTTCCTGACCAGTGGAAGAAGAGAGTGATGTCTGAAGTTCATTGCTCTGCATTGGCTGGTCATCCGGGTATTTTTGGTACTAGAGATCTGGTGAGTCGTTCTTTTTGGTGGCCCACCTTGTCTCATGATGTCAGGAATTTTGTGCAGTCCTGTGGGACTTGCTCCCGGCCTAAATCTTGTTCTCGCTCTAGTGGGTTGTTGATGCCTTTGCCGGTCCCCAGGAGGTCATGGACCCATATTTCAATGGATTTCATCTCTGATATGCCGGTCTCTCAAAGAATGACTGTTATTTGGGTGATTTGTGATAGGTTCTCTAAGATGGTTCATCTTGTACCACTCCCTAAGTTGCCATCTTCCTCTGAGTTGGTGCCCCTGTTTTTGCAACAGGTGGTTCGCTTGCACGGGATTCCTGAGAACATTGTATATGACAGAGGAGTTCAATTTGTGTCTAAATTTTGGAGGACGTTCTGTTCCAAGTTGGGAATTCAGTTGTCCTTCTCCTCTGCTTTTCACCCTCAGACCAATGGGCAGACAGAGAGAACAAACCAGACCTTGGAGTCGTATTTGAGATGTTTTATTTCCGCTGATCAGGATGATTGGGTTTCATTTTTGCCCTTGGCCGAATTTGCTTTAAATAATAGAGCTAGTTCTGCCACTTTGATGTCATCTTTTTTTTGTAACTTTGGCTTTCATCCTCGATTTTCTTCAGGGCAGGTGGAGCCCTCTGCCTGCCCAGGTGTTGACACTGTGGTGGAGAGAATGCACCAGATCTGGGACCAAGTGGTGGATAAGTTATCTCTCTCCCAGGAAAAGGCCCAGCGGTTTTCCAATCGACATAGGACCATTGGTCCCCAGTTTAAGATTGGTGATATGGTGTGGTTTTCATCAAGAAATATTGCTATGAAGGTGGCTTCTCCTAAGTTTAAGCCTAGATTTATTGGACCTTACAAGATTTTCGTTTGGCTCTTCCTGTCACATTTAAGATCCATAATGTGTTCCATAAGTCCTTGTTGAAGAGGTTTGTTGAGCCAGTTGTGCCTGAGGTGGCACCTCCGGACCCTGTATTGGTTGAAGGTAACTTGGAATATGAGGTAGAGAAAATTCTGGATTCCCGTCTGGCTAGACGGAGACTCCAGTATTTGGTTAAGTGGAAGGGTTATGGTCAGGAGGATAATTCCTGGGTCTCTGCCTCTGATATTCATGCCAAAAGATTGGTGCGTGCCTTTCATCGGGCTCACCCTGATCGCCCTGGTAGCGTTGTTGAGGGTTCGGTGACCCCTCCTCAAGGGGGGGGTACTGTTGTGAGTTCATTTTCCCCTCCGTCACTGAGGCCTGGTGAACTCCCTGTTCTAGTGAAGGAAGGTAGTGAGCCTGATTATCAGGCACCTGGGACTGATGAAGACGATTGGCTGAGTGGAGTCACTGACTGGATTTAAGGCAGCCTACGCCCTTTCTGCCCTGCGGGTGATTTCTCTGTGGACTCTTGGACACCAGTCTGATTCCTGCTCTCCTAAAGCTAAGTTTTCTGTTTTTGCCTTTTTGCATTTAAGATTTGTTTTTGTTTTTCTTGCTTTTTGGATTCTGCCACTCCCTGCTGGAGTGTGCAGTGTTCCGTTAGCTCTGTCTTCTGAAAGTACCTGAGTGCTGATTTAGTTTTTGAAGCTTAGTTGCTTCAGGGCCATTTTTATATCAGCTTGTTGGCTTTTGTCTCTGATAGGGTTTTGGCAGATTGCAGACAGCAGCCTTCCTATCCGTTCCTATCTAGGTAGTTTTTGGGCCCCGTCTTTGCTCAGCCTGTCTTTCTGTCTGTGTAAGTGTTTTCATCTTGCTTCACCGTCATTATATGTGGGGGGCTGCCTATTGCTTTGGGGTCTGCTCTGGGGCAGTTAGATTTCCCCTTTCCTTCTTTAGGCCTATGTATCGCTCCGGCTGTGCTCGAGGGGTCTAGGTCATCGTAGGAACCCCCCACGGCTACTGCTAGTTGTGTTGATAGGTTCAGGGGTCTGCAATCTGATAGTTGCCAACTTCTCTGGTTTTCTGGACTTAGCTAGCATTTATGTTTTTGCCTCCTACGGTGACTCAATCATAACAGGTTAGGCCACAAGCTCCTCATCCTCCTAGACAAAACAATTATTAAGTGTAGCTGTGTATCTGCCCAATTACATATGCCACCATGGGTAGAAAGCATACCCCAGAAGGCCCCATGCCTAGACTACTGGTAGAAAATGTGACCTCTCAAATATGTGAATTTCACAATATTTCCTGTCACATTGCAGTGGAAGATGTGATGAAACGCTGGCGAAGCATCCGGGACCAGTACCGCCGGGAACGCCAGCAGCGGTCCAGGAGTGGGGATGCTGGATATGTTAAAAGGAAGTACAATTCTGGATCTGAGACCGTAAGTAGATACCTCACACCACATTACACAAATACTTTACAGGGCCAAAAATATTGATGTATTTTTGCCTCTGTTCTATTTCATAACAGAACTCAATCCAACCTTACGGATCGAGGAACGGCCTCAGAGGCAGAGCCCATAATAGATCCTGTAGGGGATGAGGTGGCTGGCCCATCTTCTCCCCCTACAAGAAGGATGGAAGAAGATGAGGCATCACAGGACAACCCAATGGCTGCCCAACACACAACACCACCAGGACGGTCTGCTGCTGCCCCATCACCCATCCTGGAAGAGCCGGGAAACTTGAGCAGCAGCCCAACTGGCCAGATCAGGGCCTCCCCACAGGCTGCTCTTACATCACGGCGAACACGAAGAAGGCGCCAGGTCACTATTCAAGAGAGCAGGACCAATGTGGACACAGGGGTGCTCAATTATTTATCAAGAGTAACTACACATGATGGGGAGGAGGCCTACGCACGTAGCCTCACCCTTTATCTCCGTGCCCTTACCCGTGAGGTCAGGCTCCGTATTAGGGGATGTTTTCAGATCCTGCTTGATGCAAGCACCCCCCCAATACCCCATATGAGCTATTCGAATATCTGGAGAGGTGGCAGCTCTCCCCCCGAAATCTAATGCGCATGAGACCATCCACACAGATGCTTGCTCAAGCAGGGTCACATCCCCTAATACGTGGGCCAACACCTCAACCCCTTCCTCCCACTACCCAACCTTCTATTCAGCAGCCACAAATGTCAGCCTCTAGCCAACCCCACCAATATGGCCACTTGTACCCACCCAGTGTTGGAGGCTGGTCCCAACCTGGTTGGGGACGATCTGGCTATCTTGGTGGGTATGAGCCACGTGCCTACCACAGCCAACAAGATGCCCCTCACCATCATCATTACTCTGGCCAGTATCCCCAACAGTCCCAGGAGGCAGGACAATTCCAGCATCATGGGCAACAGTATGGCCCCACACAGGGCGATGTTGGCCACAGTGTCCAGCAGCACCCACAGGCTGCTCTTCCACGTTCCCCTTCCCCAACCTATGAGGATTTATAAGTCTGATGGCCGTAGATGTCCAGTGCGGTTTAACTGGTGCTCCAAATACGAAGGAAAAAACAGGTGTTCTCCATCACCAAACTTTGTTACCTAATTTAACATTCTAATTTTTTCACAATGTTTTCCAATCATATGAAAGAATCCATCATGACAGGCAAGGCTACCTCACGCCTTTCAGACAGATATTACATGTGTGTACAAAAGAGAATATTTCAACGCGCTATACTGTAAAGTCAAAGGATGAAAATACACTACTCACTTGCTAATGCCTAGGAAAGGCGTGCTGGCCTTAGTGAGGTAGTCACCTTTTCTGCTAGCAATCTATAGTAAAACAAATCAAGGCGACCAGCCTTCAGAATATCACGCTCTCTCTATGTCTTAACAAGTGAGTTTTGTATTTTCATCCTTTCCAGTATAGCATGGTTAAATATTCTCTGTTCTACAGACAGGTAATATCTGTCTGAAAGCCGTGAGGTAGCCTTGCCTGTCATGGTGGAATATTTCTATGATTGGAAAACATTCTGAAGAAATGTGAGTGTCATCTTTTAACATTAATTTTGGTGATGGAGCTCACCTATTTTTTTCCTTTCTAGTTTAATATTCTCATGCAGCAATGTTGGTATTGCCTAATGTTTTTTTGGGTTATGTTATGTAATGTTACTTTTCAAAAAAGTTGAAGAAGGCACAAAGGGTCATTTTGCCCATTGCCAAAATGTTCTTATGGCAATATTATGTTTGCCTTTAAGCTACCAAAAAAAAAAAAAGGCAAAACTAAAAATTTGTCTACTATAGTTAACGTCTCTGTGTGATTTTTCAAAAACCCTGTCAACATACTAACATACACTAACCAATGCAATGAAACAGTCATAGAATCATAAGGGGTTGAGTAATATATGTTTAGACACACTTAAAGAAACAAATTATAACATAGACACAGCATGCTCTTGCCAAGAAGTTGCCCCCTCAGGTGAGTTAAAGTAATTAGTGAAAATATCACGCACTTTGAGGCCAGAGAGCGGTCTATGTTGAGGGTTCATAGGTGGTCTCACCCTGCGCACATTGTCCGGCCTATGCACAACACCATCAGAGGAGGAACAATCACGTATCCTGGTAAAGTTATGCAGAACAACACAGGCTTTCACAACTTCATTCACATTTTGTTCACTCAACTGAATGGCAGACTGGAGTACCCGCCATCTGGCACAAAGAATCCCAAAGGAACACTCCACCAGTCGCCTAGCACGTGATAGGCGCAAGTTAAAAATTCTGCGCCTGTGGTCAAGGTTGCGACTGGGATATGGCCTCATGACATTGCGCGATAACTGAAAGGCCTCATCTGCCACAAGGACATAAGGGACTGATTCTTCAGGGGAGCCTGGTAGCTGGCGTGGTGGTGGTAGATCCAACTGGTTGGTGCGTAGCCACCGAGCCATTATGGAAGTATTGAAGACTCTAGAGTCTCCCGTCCTTCCATAGGCCCCAATGTCAACAATTATAAACTTGTATTGTGGGTCTACTAGAGCCAACAATACAACAGAAAAGTATTGTTTATAATTGAAGAATTGGGAGCCAGAGTTTGGCGGCTTACGCACCCCGATATGTTTGCCATCCAGGGCCCCAATACAATTTGGAAACTGGCAGTCTTCCTCAAAGTCCCTTGATATCCTCAACCAGTCTTCCATCCTGGGCTCGGGCATGACCACTTGATGGAGTCTTGTCCAGATTTCTGTACATGTAGACCTCACTATGCCTGAAATGGTTGATCTTCCAATGAGAAACTCATGGTGGAGGGCGGCATAAGACAGGCCAGTGGACAGGAAGCTGTAGAACAACATAAATTGATAAGTTTAGAATGCATAAAGTCCAAAAACATCAGTTACATGCCGACCAAACTTGGGAGGAATTGAGATAGAATAACACACACATATTTGGTTTAACAATGACTAAGTGATATGCAGGACATATTAGAGCTAACATTCTGGTGTGTAAGTTGAAACATATTTTGAGTAAGATGAGGGCTTTAAACTTAGTCCAAGAAGGCAAAAAAACATACTTTAGCACACACATTATGAACATAGAGAATGTGGTTGTGTAGTACATACCGTATTGTGAGTAGAAGTCGCTCCTCTGCAGATAACGCTTTGCGCATCCTTGTGTCCTGAAAGGTTATCCCAGGGCGCACTGTCTCCAAGAGTCGATCAAATGTGGAAATGCTCATGCGACAGTACTGGTAAAATTTCTCAGGATGCTCCCGCAGAGAAGAATAGAGGCGGTGAAAATGACCTCTTGTGAGTCGTTGCCTCAAAAGTGGATGGACCCACATGCGTCTCCTCCTCCGCAGATCCACTATCACTGGGTATGGTTGCCCAAAGCGCCGTGACAAAAGCCAGTTAAAGAGAACCTGCTCAGTTGTATTGAATCTCAGACCCTCTGCCGTGTTGCACAAAGAACACCAACACACCTCGTGAAAGCAAGCTCACAAATGGACAGAATGGAGGCAGCCACCTGTTTCTGAGTGTATAAATAGGGTGCAGGCTAATGATTTAAATTGTTAGCAGGCCTCAAAACCGTTAAATGTCCATTTTGCAAGGCTGCGAGAAAATCTCGCCATACGGATTGCATACGGATGCCATACGGATTACATACGGATGCAGACATGCGCAAAATACGCGACCGCACCTGGCTTACGGATGACCTACGGAGCACTATTTAGGGGTCATTCATCCGTATTACGCATGTAAACTACGGAGCGTATTTTGCGCTGGTGGTTAGTGTGACTCCAGCCTTAGAGACAAGAACACACACAGCTACCCCGTTTCCCCAAAAATAATCCGTACCCCAAAAATAAGACTTAGCAGGATCATTTGGCCTTTTTGGAGTAGGCTTCAAATATAAGCCCTACTTCAAAAATAATCCCTAGTTGTGTCACGATCCAGGACAGGGTTTCGCTTTGGCCCGTCCTGGTCTGATTGGGGGTTAATTGTTCTGCCTCTCCCTGGCAGAGGGCGGCTATTTAATGATCACTGGACCTAGGTCCGGTGTCAGTTATACTCCTGCCCTCGGCTGAGTTAGTTGACCTTGTGCGTACGTGTGCTTGTGCCTGATATCTTGCTTGCTTGTTTGGTTTTGATCCGGTTCTGTCCCTGTTACGAGTTCTGCCTGTCCCTCTTGTACTGCGCTACCTCTCATGTATGACTCTCTGCTTGTGACCCGACTTCTCTCTGCTCGTCCCCTTGGTACCGCGTCGCCCTCTTGTGTATGACCTTTGGCTTTGTCTGACCTCCCGTCTGTTTAACCCTCCTGTACCTCGCTGTCCGTACTGTGAATGACCTCCGTTTTGCCCGACTCTGA
Source organism: Dendrobates tinctorius (assembly GCF_039654945.1). Classification (NCBI taxonomy): domain Eukaryota; kingdom Metazoa; phylum Chordata; class Amphibia; order Anura; family Dendrobatidae; genus Dendrobates; species Dendrobates tinctorius. The sequence continues at coordinate 15,786,551 of NW_027361751.1, read as the reverse complement.
GTTTTCTGTCTTCTCTGAAAGGACGCTAAGCCCCGCCCCCTTGCAGTCACATGACCGTAGGTCCCGTGCCGGCTTGCTAAACTTCATCACTAAGGTCCTTTGCACCTATACTTTCTGGCTAACCTGGTCCCCAGGGGTCCCTACAGTGCGGGTGAGTCCCTGCTCAGCGGAGGCTGTACGCCAGCGCTGTCAGGATCCTGATAAGTTGCAGTTCAATGAGGAAATGTCCAGGCAGCTAAAAAAGTTAAAGAATTCAGTGGGACCTTCAATTAAAGAAAGCAGACACTCCCAAACCAATGAAGACACCCCCCAAAAATGGCACACACCAGACTCTATACAATTAAAGCTGGCAAGAGCCGATAAGGATGGGCTCTAGCAAAGAGATCTGCGTCGCTATCAGGTCACTCGCCGTTCCAACTGCATTGCGCTGAGCTGGCACACACACATTGGGTCCCAGTAGGGCCGCCATCAGGATATTACTGCCCTTACTGACGTATGTGGCCTGGTGAGTGGATTGGGTCCCATGGGCAGGAGAATCCTGACGGTGCAGTAACTGCACCTGCATTCTGTTACTGCTCGGCAAGGCAAGCCTCCTGGCGTGGACCCTCTGGATCATGGAACCGAGGGCCCCCGGGTGAGCAACCAGGTGGAGCCGACCCCTATACAGGGATCGTTAGGAGCAGGCCCAGGGGTTCTAGAACCATGATAGCCGATACCAAGAGGGGCGGCTCTTAGGGAAGCAGGAAAGCTCCTCCACGAGACAAAAAGGACAAAAGATACCAGGATGGAGCGGGACACCGGAGACAGGACTGGAATAGGACCGCAGGAGAGGACCACGGAACAGCAAGATGGAGCAGGACACGGGACTGGAGTAGGACTGCAGGAGTGAACCACGGAACAGCAGTGCGGAGCTGGACACAGAGACAAAACTGGATTAAGACTGCCGGAGAGGACCATGGAACAGCATGACGGAGGCAGGACACGGGAGACAGGACTGGAGTAGGACTGCAGGAGAGGTCCACGGAGGCAGGACACGGGAGACAGGACTGGGACACTGGAGGCAAGGCTGACACTACACAAGCAAAGTATGACTGGCCTAATGCGCTGTGAAAACACCAAGATCAGGCGCCTCCACTAAAGGAGGGTGGCCTGATATACCTTGCTACTGTTCCCCATAGGTCCAGCGGTGCGTCCTGGTCGGGGCACCGTCGGAGCTCAAGGAGGGGGAGGAAGATGCGGCCGCGGCCTATGTCGCATGCACAGAGGTTGCAGTGACGTCGGCCGCGGACTAGCCAGCACAGGAGCTAGATGCCGCGAGCCTCCGGCGGAAGGACGCTGTGGCGCTGGAGGTAAGTATGTGGAAGCGGGAGTGGGGCGGCCGTGACAAATTCAAGATGCAAGTTCAGATAAAATCTATTGCCGTGCGGGCCCGCACGGCAATAGTTAAAAGTCGCCAGCCAATCACAGGCTGGTGCTGGCAGCTGACGTCAGCGGGCACGTAGCCGGCGTATGATGTCATTGGCTGGCGAGTCCACACTTGAAATGGATGGAGGGGACGTCACCGCTGGACCACGGCCAGGTAAGAAGAAAGTGTTTTGTTTTTTATTGAAAGCAGCAAGCTGCAATATATTTGGGCGGCAGGATGGAGACACAGACCATGTGCTATCTCGTGCTTTGACCCCGGATTGATCTGGTTTACGTTCCTGTCTATGCCCCTTGGTAACTTTGTCCCATAGTTACCCTTCTAGGAGTCTTCCTTCAGCTCCTAGCTCTCCAGAGCTTAGGCCACGCCCCCAGCAGTCAGGTGCTTCAGGTCCTATCTGGCCTGAAGCAATCTCTCTCTGCTCCTTCTTCCTCTGGGAGACCTTGGCAGTCACGTGCTTCAGGTCCTGTTTGTCTGAAGCACGCATCTTCACTGCTGCTGCCCCACTCCACAGGTATCTTTGAGCACAGTTTGTCTTACTCAAGACACGCGCACTGGCTCAGTGAGCAAGTGCAGTACGGTGCTCCTGACAAATGTGCTCTGCAAGTGGTGCTCTAGAGAACTGTGCTATTTCCTGCAGAGACGAGTCCTAGCTGGAAGTAGTGATGGAGGTCTGTGCTGAATGAAGATGAAAAGTGAAGATGAAGGACTTCAACTAGAGGCATCACAGGTGAGTCAGTGTATTACATGAACACTTATACTATACACTTTATATTATATACTGTGATAAAACACTCCGGGATCGCCTTTGTTGGGGTCAAAGGTCACGTGCGTTCAGCATGAAATTCAGGCACACAGCCGGGGTCCGGGTGTAAATGACACTGGGTCAGGTTTATTAAAGGTGCAAGCAATGCATAAAGAAAAAAACATAAAAAAAATCCTTGCCTGTCCGGCACTAAATAAACAAAGTACAACCTAACTACCTACTGGCGGGCTTCTCCCGTCCAGCCAAACCACAGTTGCAGTGGTGTCATGCCCCCTACCGGCCATACTTACCAGTGCGGCCCCGCTGCTCTCCTGCACGCCTCCCGGCGCGCTCCTGCTCCACGTTGCGTCCCCGCTCCAGACATCCGGACTCCACTTCGTCGTTCCTGCGCGCCTGCGCCGGTCTATTCCCTTGGCGCTCGGACCTCTGGGAGCAGTGACGCAGTGGCTCCGCCCACAACATGGCGGCGCCCACTGGCTATTTCAGCAAGGCATCTTGTCAGGTAAGATGCCTGATTATCTTCTGTGGTGACGCTGTTCCCGCCCTAGCGTTTCCGCTCCTCTCAGGTCCCTGTATCCTCTGCGCTATCCTTCTGTCCTGCTTGCGCTGCCCCGGTAGCTTCTCTGCTCTGTGGCCCCACCTGCCTTGTCCAGTGTCTCTGTCTTGTCCTTAGTGCATCTCTGGTCCGTTACCCTCTGCTATCCGTCCGGCCTCTCTGTGTGTTGTCCGTACCTGCCTCTCCTTCCTCTCTCGCCCACAGTCGCCAGCCTCCGTCTGCCTCTAATGCTCCCGGTCCTGCTTGTCTCTATTCTCCCTAGTTCCTGCAGTCCCTCCGTGCTCCTGGACTCTGTCCCTCCTCGCCACAGACTCATATTTCTAGCCCTGGTCATCCCTTTGGCTCCGGCTGTTACGGTTCCATCCCTCGGGGGCCTGCTCCTAACGCTCCCTGTATAGGGGGTGGGTTTCACCTGGTCAGCTCGCCCTTGGGGGCTCTGGAGCCGTGACCCAGAGGGTCCACCTCCAGGTCCCTCCTTTATTTTCCACACCGTAACAAGTGGGCACTGCTTCCACTCACGTGTGTCTCTCACACAGACAGGCTCTCTGTGTCCCCAGGCTGAGACACTCACACAACCACCTGGCATCCTTTTATATACGCCTCCCATTATTCATTAGTAACCAGGTGCGATACTGACCAGACTAGGCCACATAGGAAAGGTATCTGGGCGAGATATACCTGCCCTCATCCACTATTCCCACATGATTCTCACATATCCCCCCCCTCTGCTCAGACCACTCCGGTGGAGCAATGACACCCGCCAAACAGTGCACTCGGGACAGGGCATCTGCATTCCCCATCTGTACCCCTGGGCGGTGCTCCACCGTAAAAGTGTAGGGCTGCAGGGCAAGGAACCACCGGGTCACCCGGCTATTCCGTTCCTTGTTCAAGTGCATCCACTTGAGAGGGGCATGGTCAGTGATCAGCCTGAACTTTCGGCCCACCAGGTAATATTTGAGGGCCTCTAGAGCCCACTTAATGGCTTGGCACTCTTTTTCTATGACTGCATACTTTTGCTCATGTTTGTTCAGCTTCCTGCTGAGATAGAGGACTGGGTGTTCCACTCCGTCCCTCACTTGTGACAGTACGGCCCCGATACCGGTATCAGAGGCATCCGTTTGTACCACAAACTCGCTGCAGAAGTCCGGAGTCACCAGTACTGGTTGAGAGCAAAGTGCCTGTTTTAGGCTATGGAAGGCTTCTTCAGCCGCTAAACTCCATTTAATCATGACGGAGTCTTTCCCTTTTGTAAGATCCGTCAGGGGGGTACCGATGGCTGCAAAATTGGGTATGAACCGGCGATAATAGCCGGCGATCCCCAGGAAGGCTTGCACCTGCTTCTTGTTGACAGGTTGTGGCCAGTCCTGAACCGCCTGAATCTTATCGAGCTGGGGTTTAACAATACCCCTCCCAATTACATACCCCAAATACCGGGCTTCTAGCCCGATGTGACATTTCTTGGGGTTCGCGGTTAGACCTGCATCCCACAGGTCGTCAATCACAGCTTGTACCATCTGGAGATGAGTCTCCCAGTCCAAGCTGTAAATGACAATGTCATCCAAATAGGCCGAAGCGTACTGCCTATGTGGCCTCAGGACTCGATCCATCAGTCTCTGGAAGGTCGCTGGTGCTCCGTGCAGTCCAAACGGCATATACACATACTGAAATAGACCTTCCGGCGTAGCAAACGCTGTCTTTTCTCTGGCAGCCTCCGCCAGAGGGATCTGCCAATACCCCTTTGTTAGGTCTAGGGTCGTAATATACCGGGCTTTTCCTAACCGATCTATTAACTCGTCGACCCAGGGCATAGGGTAGGCATCAAATTTTGAGACCGCATTCAGTTTCCTGAAGTCATTGCAGAACCGGATTGTGCCGTCCGGTTTAGGAATTAACACAATTGGGCTGGACCAAGCACTGTGCGATTCCTCAATGACACCTAACTCTAACATTGCCTTCACTTCTCGGGAAACGGCTTCACGGCGCACTTCCGGGATTCGGTAGGGTTTTACTTGAACTGTGACACCAGGTTCCGTTACGATGTCATGTTTCATTAGCGCAGTCTGCCCGGGTTTTTCTGAGAAAAACTTTTGGTTGTGAAGTAGAAACTGCCTGACCTCAGTCTTTTGCCGCTCCGATAGAGTCTCTGCAACCCGTACCTCCGGTACGGAATGCGAGCAGACGGGACGGGCCAGCTCCGCTGACAAGGCAGACCGATCTTTCCAGGGTTTTATCAGATTTACATGATAAATCTGTTCAGGTTTCCGTTTACCTGCCTGGTATACTTTGTAGTTTACTTCACCAACTCTTTCCTTAATCTCAAAGGGGCCCTGCCACTTTGCTAGGAACTTACTGTCCACCGTGGGAACCAGGATCAACACCCTATCTCCGGGTGCAAACGTACAGATCTTGGCGCCCCTATCATAGATTCTTTTTTGGGCTCCTTGAGCCTGCATCATGTGTTCTTTGACGATAGGCATAACAGCCGCAATACGGTCCTGCATTTGGGATACGTGATCTATCACCGTTTTAAACGGAGTGACCTGACCCTCCCGGGTTTCTTTGGCGACGTCTAACAGTCCGCGAGGACGTCGGGCGTACAATAACTCGAAAGGCGAGAATCCCATGGAAGACTGGGGCACTTCCCTGATGGCAAAAAGCAAATACGGAAGTAAATAGTCCCAGTTCTTCCCATCCTTGTCTATCGCCTTTCTCAGCATCTGCTTCAGAGTTTTATTGAACCGTTCGACCAACCCGTCTGTTTGAGGGTGATACACGGATGTGCGTAACGGTTCGATTTGTAACAACCAGCAGAGCTCCTTCATTACACTGGACATAAAGGGAGTCCCCTGGTCGGTGAGTATCTGTTTTGGTATACCGACCCGACTAAACACCTGCACCAGTTCCTTGGCAATCGTCTTGGTGGCCGTGTTACGCAAAGGGATGGCCTCCGGGTAACGAGTGGCATAATCCAAGATGACCAGTATATGTTGGTGGCCACGTGCAGACCGTGGGAGGGGCCAAACTAAATCCATCCCAATCCTCTCAAACAGGACCTCAATAATAGGTAGGGGTACCAAAGGGCTACAGAATCGGGGCTTAGGCGCAGAGGCTTGGCAGTCAGGACAAGACTCACAATATACACGAATATCGTGATGCATGCCTGGCCAAACAAAACAATGTAATATCCTCTTGGTGGTTTTCTGGACTCCCAGGTGACCTCCCATCACATGTCCGTGGGCCAGGTCCAGCACCTGCCACCGGTAGGGTTTTGGCACGACTAACAGTTGCACCGTGTCTTCCCCCTTTTTCTCTATTTGATAGAGTAAATCATTCTCCAGGACCATGTAAGGATATGCCAGCCTAGAGCCAGGTTCTACGGGTACCCCATTTATCACTTTTACATTTGTCCTAGCCTGAGAAAGGGTAGGATCCTTTATTTGCTCGCTTTGGAAGTCATCTTTCTGAACTTCTAAATCCAGCAAACGGGGAGGTGGACGGCTGTCAGCCTCCTCCTCTTCCCCGGTCGCCTCCGTATCACCTGCCATGACTGAAAACGGGAACTGCAGGTCATTTCCAGCAGACTCTTCCCCCGAGTCTTCCAAGGAGACCTCTTCCAGGGGTTCGGGACCCACACGCGCCCTGGGAGAAGCATCATGTACACTATTACCCTGGGGTATCAACTGATTCTCCCACAATTGCCAGAAGTGGGGAAAATCCCAGCCCAAGATAACATCATGCAATAACGCAGGGACGAGTCCCACTTTATGTTGCACAGACCCATAGGAAGTAGTAATGCAGATGACCGTGGTGAGGTACGAACAGGTGTCTCCATGCACACACGTTACAGAAAATTTGTCTGATGGTCCAGTCGGGGCTGACACCAGACTGGCCTTCACCAGAGTCACCACACTTCCCGAGTCTAACAATGCCACCACATTTTTTCCATCAACAGTTAAATCACACAAGTGTTTCTCCACATCCTTTTGACCGGCATTCACACTCACTACCCGTGCAACCATAGCCATGACCGCGGAGGTTTATGCGGCTGATAAGTCCATTGATGCACTCTCTGTGCACGGACAGCGGTCGTCACTCCCAGCCGGGCCAAGATCTCGGCTTTCAGTTTGTCAAAGTCCTGCGCGGCTTCAGGTTCTAAGTCATAATATGTCTTTTGGGCCTCACCGGAAAGAAACGGGGCAATCAGGCCGGCCCATCGTGCATTCGGCCATTTTTCTTGCACCGCCGTCCGTTCAAACGTGGTCAGGTATGCCTCGACGTCATCTTCGGTCGTCATCTTCTGCCAGTACCGACTCACGTGAATCACTCTCGACTCGGCTTCCAGGTTAACCTCAGGTAAGCTTGCCAGACGCTGCGCCACCTGCCGGAGAAGCGAACGATCGGTAGCTGTCATGTCCACCAACTCCTTCAGCTGGGTCATCATCACCCGATTAGCTTCTTGCTGGACGGCGGTGGACTGTACCAGCGCTTTCACCACGTCCTCCATGCTCATGCTTCCTACGTGATACCCGCGTTCTCCACCACATTGTGATAAAACACTCCGGGATCGCCTTTGCTGGGGTCAAAGGTCACGTGCGTTCAGCATGAAACTCAGGCACACAGCCGGGGTCCGGGTGTAACTGACACTGGGTCAGGTTTATTAAAGGTGCAAGCAATGCATAAAGAAAAAAACATAAAACAAATCCTTGCCTGTCTGGCACTAACTAAACAAAGTACAACCTAACTACCAACTGGCGGGCTTCTCCCGTCCAGCCAAACCACAGTTGCAGTGGGCACTGCTTCCACTCACGTGTGTCTCTCACACAGACAGGCTCTCTGTGTCCCCAGGCTGAGACACTCACACAACCACCTGGCACCCTTTTATATACGCCTCCCATTATTCATTAGTAACCAGGTGCGATACTGACCAGACTAGGCCACATAGGAAAGGTATCTGGGCGAGATATACCTGCCCTCATCCACTATTCCCACATGATTCTCACAATACCAAAGCCCCCTGTTATGAATGGGTCACCGAGGAGAAAAAAAAACAAAACAAGTTAAGTCACAGAAAACCAGAGAGGTTGGTAACTATGCAGATTGCAGAACCCTGATCCTAACCACACAACTAGCAGCAGCCGTGGAGCGTACCTACGATGTTCCTAGACGCTTCGTCACCGAACCCTCATCCACGCCACCAGGCCGATCAGGATGGGCCCGGTGAAAAGCACGAATCAATCTATTGGCATGAATATCAGAGGCAGAGACCCAAGAATTATCCTCCTGGCCATAACCCTTCCATTTGACCAAATACTGGAGTCTCCGTCTAACCAAACGAGAATCCAATATTTTCTCTACCTCATATTCCACATTGCCTTAAACCAACACAGGGTCAGGAGGTGCTGCCATAGGAATCACTGGCTCAACAAACCAGAGATTTGTGAAATACGTTATGGATCTTGAACGTAACTGGAAGAGCCAATCGAAACGAAACAGGATTAAGAATCTCCAAAATCTTATAAGGTCCAATAAATCTTGGCTTAAATTTTGGAGATGCAACCTTCATAGGAATATTCTTAGACGACAACCAAACCATATCACCCACTTTAAACCGGGGACCAATGGTCCTATGCCGGTTGGAAAACCGCTGGGCCTTTTCCTGGGAGAGAGACAACTTATCCACCACTTGGTCCCATATCTGCTGCATTCTCTCAACCACAGTGTCCACACCTGGGCAGGACGAAGATTCCACTTGCCCTGAAGAGAATCGAAGGATGAAACCCAAAACTAAAGAAAAAGGGTGACATCAAAGTGGCAGAACTAGCTCTATTGTTCAGTGCGAATTCGGCCAAGGGCAAAAATGAGACCCAATCATCCTGATCAGCAGATCTAAAACATCTCAAATAAGACTCCAAGGTCTGGTTGGTTCTCTCAGTCTGTCCATTGGTCTGGGGATGAAACGCGGAGGAGAAGGATTCCCAGATTGGAACAAAAGGCTTTCCAGAATCTGGAAAAAAACTGGACTGCTCTGTCGGACACAATGTTCTCAGGAATCCCATGTAACCAAACCACCTGTTGTAAAAACAAGGGCACCAACTCAGCGGAAGATGGCAACTTTGGGAGTGGTACAAGATGGACCATCTTCGAAAATCTATCACAAATCACCCAGATAACAGTCATTCTCTGAGAGACAGGAAGATCAGAAATAAAATCCATTGAGATATGGGTCCATGGCCTCTTGGGAACCAACAGGGGCATCAGCAACCCCCTAGAACGAGAACAGGATTTAGACCGAGAACAAGTCCCACAGGACTGTACAAAATTCCTGACGTCACGAGATAAGGCAGGCCACCAAAAAGAACGACTCACCAAATCTCTGGTACCAAAAATACCTGGATGACCAGTCAATGCGGAGCAATGAATTTCAGACATCACTCTCTTTCTCCACTGGTCAGGAACATACAATTTTCCCATAGGGCAACGCTCAGGTTTATCCTCCTGAAATTCCTCCAGGGCGCTTCTCAAATCGGGCGAAATGGCAGAAAGAACTACCCCCTCATCTAGGATGGTAGATTGCTCGATCACATTAAGAGAATCGGCAAAGAAACTCCTAGAAAGGGCGTCTGCCTTAACATTCTTAGTGCCCGGAAGAAAGGAGACCACAAAATTAAAACGCGTGAAAAACAAGGCCCATCTAGCCTGTCTAGGATTCAAGCGTTTGGCCGACTCCAGATAAATCAAATTCTTGTGATCGGTGAGGACCACAACTTGATGTCTAGCTCCCTCCAACCAATGTCTCCACTCCTCAAATGCCCATTTCATGGCCAACAATTCCCGATTCCCCACGTCATAGTTACGTTCAGATGGGGAGAACTTTCGAGAAAAGAAGGCACAGGGATTCATCTTTGAAGTCACAGGGTCTTTTTGGGACAAAACAGCTCCTGCACCAATCTCAGATGCATCTACCTCCACCTGAAATGGAAGTGAGACATCAGGTTGCCTTAAAACTGGAGCTAAAGTAAATCTCTGCTTAAGCTCCTGAAATGCTGAGACAGCCTCAGGAGACCAATTCAGCACATCAGCGCCCTTCTTGGTCAGATCAGTCAGTGGTTTGGCAATGCCAGAAAAATTACCTAAAAATTTACCATAGAAATTAGCAAAACCCAAAAATTTCTGGAGGGCCTTCAAAGAAGTAGGCTGAACCCAATCATAAATGGCCTGTACCTTGGCCGGGTCCATTTCAATAGTCGATGGAGACAAGATAAATCCCAAAAATGAAATCCTCTGTACACCAAAGAGGCATTTCGATCCCTTAACAAACAGGGAATTCTCCCGCAAAATCCGGAACACAGTCCGGACGTGTTCCACATGAGAATCTCAATCACTAGAAAAGATCAAAATATCATCCAGATAGATGATCAAAAACTTAAACACAAAGTCACGGAAAATATCATTCATAAAGGACTGGAAGACAGAAGGGGCATTAGTGAGCCCAAAAGGCATCACCAGGTACTCAAAATGTCCCTCCGGAGTATTAAACGCCATCTTCCATTCATCCCCGTGCTTGATGCGAATAAGATTATACGCCCCCTGAGGTCAAGCTTAGTAAACCAGCAGGCACTCTTAACTCTGGAGAATAAATCAGACATCAGAGGTAACAGGTACTGATATTTAACCGTCATCTTGTTAAGGGAACGATAATCAATACACGGTCTTAATGAACCATCTTTCTTGGCCACAAAAAAACCCCCAGCACCTAAAGGTGACGAGGATGGTCTAATATGACCCTTCTCCAATGACTCCTTAATATAGGATCGCATAGCATCATGTTTGGGTACTGATAAGTTGAAAAGCCGACCCTTGGGAAATTTACACCCAGGCATCAACTCAATTGCACAGTCATAACTCCTATGAGGAGGCAAAGACGCAGACTTGCTCTCACTAAATACATCAGAAAAATCGGCTAGATAATCAGGAATATCATGAGACTGAGGAGAGGTGGAGAAAACAAGAGCATCCCTAAGAACACACTGACAACCTCAACTCACCACAGACCCAGATTTCCAATCCAAAACTGGATTATGAGTTTGCAACCAAGGAAAACCCAGAACAATAGTATCATGCAAATTATGCAGCACCAAAAATTTACAATTTTCTTGGTGGTCTGGGGCAACTCGCATTGTCACCTGGGTCCAAAACTGAGGTTTATTCTCCGCCAAAGGAGTAGCATCAATACCCCTCAAAGGAATAGGCGTCCGCAGAGGCGTCATGGAAAAACCACAACGTTTAGCAAAGTCCAAATCCATCAAATTCAACACTGCTCCTGAACCCACAAAAGCCTTCGTGGAAAACGTGGATAAGGAGCAGATCAGAGTAATTTCCAAAAGAAACTTAGGTTGTACACTGCCCACAGCAAATGTGTGTGCAAAACGTTTCTCTCGTTTAGGGCAGACAGAAATAGTATGAGAGACGTCTCCACAGAAAAAACACAGCTTATTATGCCTTCTAAACTCCTGACGTTGCGCCCTAGACCAAACCCCATCACATTGCATAGGTTCAGACCTTTGTTCAAAAGGTGGCAGCGCCTCCCATGTAGTTTTACGTTCACGTAAACGCCGATCAACTTGAATGGCTAATGACATAGAATCATCCAGACCAGAGGGAACAGGAAATCCCACCATAACATCTTTTACGGTCTCTGATAAACCCTTCCGAAAGAGAGCTGCCAATGCACTATCATTCCATGTAGTAAGGACAGCCCACTTTTGGAATTTTTGACAGTATAACTCTGCAGAATCCTGACCCTGGTTTAATGCCAACAGGGTTCTCTCAGCTTGATCAACGGCATTAGGTTCATCATACAACAACCCCAAGGCTTGAAAAAATGCATCCACATTAGTCAAAACAGGATCTTCAGGTGTCAGAGAAAAAGCCCAATCCTGGGGATCGCCGCGCAGCAAGGAGATTACAATTTTAACCTGCTGCACAGAGCTCCCCGATGAGTTAGGCTTCAAGGCCAGAAATAATTTACAATTATTCTTATAATTCAGAAATTTAGACCGATCCCCAGAAAACACATTAGGAGTAGGGATCTTAGGTTCAGCAGCAAGTGACTGAATGAGGTAGGTGGAAATTCCCTGCACTTCAGCAGCAAGTTGCTCCACACGATCAGACAATTGCTTAATCTCCATTAGGAAAAAAAAAAAAATCCTCCTAAGGCCCCAGAGAAAAAGAGGAAAAAATATTAGAAAAAAAAATTCTGACACTTTTCTTTTTTTTTTTAACAACTCTCTCCTGCTTTTGAGTACCCTAGAATCTGCGGTATGGCTGGTGATTCTGTTATGAATGGGTCACCGAGGAGAAAAAAAACAAAACAAGCTAAGTCACAGAAAACCAGAGAGGTTGGTAACTATGCAGATTGCAGAACCCTGATCCTAACCACACAACTAGCAGCAGCCGTGGAGCGTACCTACGATGGTCCTAGACGCTTCGTCACAGCCGGAGGACTAAATAAGCCTAAAGCAAGAAAAGGGGAAAACTAACTGCCCCAGAGCAGACCCCAAAGGAAAGCCAGCCCCCACACATGTATTGACGGTGAAACAAGATGAAAGCACAAACACAGGCAGGAAAATAGGCTGAGCAAACGATGTGGCCCAAACTAACTAGAAAGAATAGGAAAGGAAAGACACTGTCTGCAATCTGCAAAAAACCCTACAAAAATAAAGTCCAACACTTCTGATAGCAAAATTAACCCTGAAGTCACTAGACTTCTCCCACTATATCAGCACTCTGAAATATTCTGAGACAGAGCAAAAAGAGGCCAATCTAATAAGGGACAAAAAGCAAATTGGCAAATACAGATAAATAAGAGTGGAAATTTAGCGCAGCCCCAGCCGGGGCTGGCTGACCACACAAAAAACTGAATAGACCAACAAATTCAAGTGTGAACATTAGCAGAAAAACTTAGCTTTAGATGACTGGAACAGAGCTGAAAACCAAGACCTGACAAGCCAGAAGGATTCACCAGCACCAGAATAGGGCGTCGGCTGTCTTAAATTCAGTCTGAGATTCCTGAGGTCCAATCATCATCCTCATTATCAGGTGGCAGATCTCTACTGATTAAATCAGCCTCACTACCTCCTGTTACCACCAGAGGGAGCCTGGAAGGAGAACTCACAACTGGTGGACCAGAAAATGAACTCACAACAGCCCCCGCCAATGACCCCAAGCCACCCCACCCGGCGACACCCCGTCCCGCGTCGCCGGTGCGGAGCGGACCCACGGCCACCCCTGCCGCGCTGCACATCCTGGCGACGGCCTATCCATGGAGGCCTGCCACCACTTCGGCCCCGCTCCAGACCGCCGTGGCCTACTCACCGACACCCGCGGCCGCCGCTGCTCCATCCTCGGCTGCGGCCTGCTCGCCGATGCCCGCGGCCACCTTGGTCTCGGCTGCGGCCTACTCCGTGGCCACTTCTACTCCACTCTCGGTGCCGGCCTACTCGCCAGGATCCGTGGCCTGCACACCGACACCTTTTGATATATTTAAAGGTATATATATTTCTTGCTGATTGTCTGCGTTTCCACCATTTTTAGGATACATTGTTCACATGCTGCAGTTTTTGAGGTGCAGTTTCCATGTCATTAGTGCATTATTATTATTTTTTTCTTCTTTATTTTAAGTATTTGCATTGATTTTTGTATTATATGTGATTCTGAGCATGGACACTGCTGCAAGGTACTGGCGCTCTATTATCACTTTATTTTTCCAGGTTGATAGCATAAGTTTATGTTATGGAGCACTGATGTCATTCTTGGGTGCTGGGCTATGTGAGGAGATAGAGTTAAAAGCCGCCCTCCCCCTCCCCCTCCCTCTCCCTGCCTGGCTTACAGAGCAGCAGTCTTGTTACATGTGGGGCACCTCCTGGTTCCTGGTCTCTGGCTTCTGAACTGATAGGTCTTGTTCACAATCTCTCAGGAATACAATGCTATCTACTGCGCTGGCGTCATGACTCATTCTGGACTCAGGTTATCTTCATCACACAGCTGACGCTGCACTCAGGTGTCAGCGTGCACTGTAGTGATTAGAATTGCAATTGTACTATAAAGGGGACTTGATATCATTCCTGGCTACTTCCCCTGACGAAGCTGCAGGTTAGCAGCGACATGCGTTGGGTTCTGTGGGCAGTGTGATTATGCTTAAGTAATTTTTATGTGATCCAGCAGTTGCCTTCCCTCATCTATGGACTTGCATGGTAATCATTTGGATTGTTTACATACGTACAAGTGACTATTAGACTGATCAGACTTTACTGCTGCAAATTGCCCATATGTTTATACTAAACATTTTATGCATATTATATGGTGATAGAGGGCATTGTTGTGAATGCATATTTTGAAACATTTATATAAACATTTCTTCCTTTGTATACTGAATGTGTTCTCCACCTGCCCACTTTTGTTTCATTTGTGGTTTTTAATTGTTTTTATTGTACACTTGGATCTCTCTAGCTATTGTATGTCAATAAAAGCCTTTTTTCACATGGACATTCTGCTGTTGTGTGCATGTTATCCTGTGTCTCTTTTCTCCCTTTTTTTCATTTAATCTACTTGGCACAGTGTTGCACCCAGTTATCATATTCATGTCATATTTTCCGTGGTGCCCACCTATATACATATATATTGTCTGCTCACCGACACCCGCGGGCGCCTCGACTCCACTCGAGGCGCCCGGCTGCAGCCAATGCGGTGGCACCCGCGGCCGCCTCTGCCCCGTCCTCGGCCCCAGCTGTGGCCTACTCACCGGGACCCCCGTCTACCTCTGCCCCACACTCTGCCCCGGCTGCGGCTTGCTCGCCGGTTCCTGCGGCCGCCTCGGCCCCAGCCCACTTGTCAGACTCTGCGGCCTACATCGGGCCTTCTGACTGGGTCACAGACGTTATCATGCAGAAGAAGGCCAAAGAGCGGGAGGACTGGGCATTGCTGTATGAAAAGGGGGAGGCAGTCATGGCTGTCCCTCGGTCTACCGGGCAGCTCGTATACACCAACGCAGCAAAGGGCTACGGGTTTATTCGGGATGCAGAAACCGGCCACAAGGTGAATTTAAACGTGGCCTCCATCAAGCACGGGCGGGCCCTGCGGATGGGAGACCGGGTCTCCTACTACAAAGAATATTGCCCCCGTGGCTACTATGCCGTGGCGGTCATCGCATACTCCAAAGGATATGACCCCCCGTAAAGGAAAGGAGGACTCCTGGGTCCCAGGGTCAGTTAAAGCATCCCAGGGATTTCACGGCTGTGGAATTCCCTGCTGTTGGCGGAACATCGTCCGTCAGGAGATGGCCCGGAGCACTACTAAAAACAGACTACCGGGACTGCTGTGCGCCGTTGCACATCCTGGGGACAGTTCTACGTCCTCTCGGGGGAAAATATCCCCACTCCTGACATGGCAGGGATGCATGGAGGGTGCTTTCCTCAAAGGAAGGGAGAGCGCTAATGTTTATGCTTTGCTGTGACGAACAGCCCACCGCTGTTCGCCACTAACGGGTGACTGACGGGGGTCCCGCTGCCACCAAAACGCGACGGACAGCGGACCCTGTGTCACCACTATGTCACAATCCCACCACTGACACGGGTGTATCAGCGGACGGAGGGACGGGACACACTGCCGGCACACGGCTATCACAGGCGCAGTGGGGGCTTATCTTAGTTATCCCACCACTGGCACCATGTGACAAAAATATCCAGCAAGCTAATCTCGCTCTACAATTCGCCGCAGGGGGGGTATTTTGGGTGCCCCACCACTGCTATCAATCTTCTAAGTACTGCGGGGATTTATGTACATCCCACTTTCTCAGTTCCACTTTGGAACTCGCAGCTCTCCGGCGCCCCCTTACCCTCAGGTCAGTCAGGGAACTGCACCTAGGATAATTAGTCGCCGGACGGGCTGCCTGTTGTGAACTGGCAATTAGACTTTTGCAGTAAGGGAATTATCAATGCTGTGGCCGCAGCCCCTCATTCAGCAATATAAGACCCTTCTGTACTGCCAGCAAGCCGCAATCACCGTGCACAACGCGCTGCCACCAGCACCTGGTTTCTCCGCTTAAGTTATAGACTCAAGGGAGGGGTTCAAAGCCAACCCGACAGATTAGTAGCGATTATCTAACAAAGGCGTATAGTTTGATTCTTAGAGCATGGAGGCAGACTAAATATTAAATCATTTATTCCCTGAAAAGTAGGGCAGTGATTACAGATAAAAGTTGCTATAAAATTGAGACAATAGATATGTACATTAGACAAATATAAAATAAAAGTGGATGAAACAAGAAAGTACACTCACATGTGGTCAGTTGGTGTTAGGCATCCCATGTGGCTTTAAGGCGGGTGGAGGCGGAGCTGCGCGTCTCCGCTCATCTGGGTTCTGCTCAGCACAAGGACTGGAGCTCTTCTCAGCTGGTTTTGCCAAGGGAATGCCTTATAGACTCTGCTTTGTGACATCATGGAGAGATGCATTCTGGGTTAATCTCAGCTCTCTCTTTCCAATGTAGGAATCTTGCTAAAACTTATAATCTTCATAGCTCTATAGGGCTAGTATGGACTCATCAGTGGTATCATGTTTCCCAGCGTAATGAGCCCATCAAGAAAACATCAAGCATGTATGAGATATGTCCGTCCATTTGGGAGCAAACCATATCTCAGGTTCTGGACATGTTAGAACTTCGGAAGTGACACTATAGCAGAGCTGGGACCGCTCAGATTACAAAAATATGATTTTTATATTTCTGCTGTGTATGATTTTCGTGGGACAATCCCTTATAGTTTTATTCAAAACTCCGGGTTTCAGACAAAGAGTTTTGCCAGCACTTTTTTTTTCTTTCAGCTGAGGCAGAGGGGCCAAATGGTGTAGCTCTCAACACTGGAGAGCTGCACAGGGCTGCTTTCAAAGCTTGGAAAGCCGCCTCACAGTCATCTGTCCAGTTGACTGTTTGGGGTAGCCTCTGCTTGGTGAGGTCAGTCAAGGGTTTTGCAAGGGCACTATAGTCCTGTACGAACCGCCTATAGTACCCTGCAGTGCCCAAGAAGGACTTCACCTGTTTCTTGGTCCTGGGGGTGGGCCAGGACACGATTGCATCCACCTTTTCTGGCTCCGGACTCATGTCCCCAGGTAGTGGACCTCGTGCATGCCTATCTGGCACTTCCCCGGCTTGATGGTCAGGCCTGCCTGGTGAAGACGCTTGAGCTCCTCCTGGAGGTGCTGAAGGTGTTCCTCCCAGGTGGAACTTAAGATGGCAATATCGTCTAAGTACGCCACCGCGTACTCCTCCAGTCCCCGAAGCAGGTGGTTGACCATCCGCTGGAAAGTGGCAGGGGCATTCTTCATGCCGAAGGGCATGACTGTGGACTCGTACAGTCCAAAGGGTGATAAAGGCGGATTTCTCCTGCGCCTCGGGGCTCAGGGGAATCTGCCAGTATCCCCGACTCAAATCCATGATGGATATGTACTTGGCGTTTGCCAACCGCTCGAGCAGATCCTCGATGCGTGGCATCGGGTGGGCATCTGTGACGACTCCTGTAGTGGACCCTCTGGGTCGTGACACCAACCCTCCCGAGCTGACCTAGTGAAGACCACCCCCTATACAGGGAGTGTCAGGGGCAAGCCCCAGGGGGTGAGGCACCACGACTGCTGGCACCAGGCGGCCGGCTCACAGGAGACACGAGTGGGTGAGAGTGTCTGCAGGAACGTGTAAAGTGTGGACACGGGAACACGTGGTATACAGAGACTTCGTTCGTCCGGGTGTGAGTGAAGCAGGAAACGTGCAAGGAGCACGTCAGAGCATTGAGTCAGGCAGCAGGTGTGCCAGGAGGTGTAACAGAGTAAGAGACTGAGTACAGGATCAGAGTGTGTGCCCGGAGGCACAACTGAGTATAAGACAGAGCACGGAATCAGAGTGTGTGCCAGGAGGCACGACCGAGTATGAGACAGAGTACAGTGTCAGAGCATGTGCCAGGAGGCACAACCGAGTATGAGACAGAACACAGGGTCAGAGCGTGTGCCAGGAGGCACAACCAAGTACAAAGCAGAGTGCAGATTCAGAGCGTGTGCCAAGAGGCACAACAGAGTGCAAGGCAGAGGACCTGAGTACAGCGCACAGCCAGGCAGGGACACGGCAGACCAAGCCAGGAAGCACAACAATAATCAGGCACCTCCCCTAGGGGGAGGTCGTCTGATATAGCACATGACTACTACTGGTTCCGGGTCAGGACCTAGCCAGAAAGCACATGACCACTACAGGTTCTGGGTCAGGTCCTCCATTACCATAGAGAGGACCGAGCCCTATACAGCACTGACAGGAGCGCGCAAGCGCAAACGTGACATGTAGGAGGAGGCCCGGGAACGAGAGCTGCTCGTGCGCACCCTACGGGACCCCCGAAGTGACCGCAGCTCCGGAAGAGATGACGTCGGGACTGAGGTCCCGCCCCCAGGTGAGCACGGCGTGACAGTACCCCCCCCCTTTACGCCCCCTCTTTCTAAAACTGGAGAGGAACTTAGACAAAATCTGGGGTGCGTGGATATTCTCCCTGGGTTCTCATGACCTCTCCTCGGGGCCAAAACCCTTCCAATCGACCAGGAACATGGTTCTCCCTCTTACCTTCTTCATGGCCAAAATGTCATTCACCTCAAACTCATCCCCCAAGCCAACAGGCTGGGGTGTGTGGCCTGGAGAAGGATGAAATCGGTTAAGAACCACAGGTTTTAGGAGAGACACATGGAAGGAATTGGGAATACGGAGTGAAGGAGGCAGCTTCAATTTGTAAGCAACATCATTAATCCGCCTGAGGACCTCAAAAGGACCAATGTAACGGGGACCCAGTTTGTAAGATGGTGCCTTAAGGCGGACGTATTTGGTGGAGAGCCACACCTTGTCACCAGGGAGAAATGGAGGAACGTCCAGGCGCCTCTTGTCAGCGTGTAATTTCATTCTGTCCCGTGCTTTCTCGAGAGCGGTTTTGGTCTCCTGCCATACCCTGGAGAACTCCACAGACTGAGAATCGGCAGCAGGTACCCCCGAGACAGGAAGTACCGGTAGAGGCACATTGAGATGCTGTCCAAAGACGATGAAGAAAGGAGACTTGGTAGACGATTCACTGGAGTGATTATTGTAGGCGAACTCAGCCCAAGGAAGTAGACCGACCCAGTCATTCTGATGAGCATTCGAAAAATGCCGGAGATAGGATGTAAGGATCTGGTTGGTACGTTCCACCTGCCCATTGGTTTGGGGGTGATAGGCGGAAGAGAAATCCAATGACACTTTCATGAGTCCGCATAGAGCTCTCCAGAACCGGGAGGTGAATTGGACCCCTCTATCCGACACGATGTGCTGGGGGAAGCCGTGAATCCTGAAGATATGGGAAATGAAGATCTTCGCCAAGTCAGGAGCAGAGGGTAGTCCGGGAAGAGGAATGAAGTGAGCCATCTTTGAAAATCGGTCTACAACCACCAAGACCACAGTACAACCGGAAGAACAAGGCAGATCAGTAATGAAATCCATGGCTATGTGCTGCCATGGAGCCGACGGAATGGGAAGCGGGAACAGAAGACCGGAGGGTGGTTGTCTGGGTATCTTGTTCTGGGCACAGGACGGGCAAGATGCTACAAAGTCCTTAACATCCTGGGAGAGTGAAGGCCACCAATAATGGCGAGAGATTAAGTCCAAAGTCTTTTTGACACCAACGTGGCCGGCAATCTTGGACGAATGTCCCCAATTTAGCACTCGTTTTCGGTTATTCTCAGCCACAAAGGTTCTTCCCGGAGGTAACGTGGTTAACTTGACAGGAGCCACAGTAATTACTTTGGATAAATCAATGATATGAGAGGGTTCTTCCTCTGCATCAGACAACAGGAATGATCTTGACAACGCATCCGCTCTAACGTTCTTATCGCCGGGCCGAAAATGTAGCTCAAAGTCAAAGCGGGCGAAGAATAGGGACCACCTGGCTTGCCGAGGATTGAGCCTCTGTGCGGACTGGATGTACGCCAGGTTCTTATGGTCTGTGAAGATCTTGAATGGATGTATGGCACCCTCCAGTAAGTACCTCCACTCCTCCAAGGCCAACTTAACGGCCAATAGCTCTTTGTCGCCAATGGAGTAGTTCTGCTCAGTGGAGGAAAATACTTTAGAAAAGAAGCCACAGGTGACAAAACGTCCAGAAGAGGATTTCTGCAGAAGGACTGCGCCAGCCCCAGTAGAGGATGCGTCTACCTCGAGAGTGAAAGGTCTACTAACCTCAGGTCGGTGAAGCGCCGGAGCAGCGGCGAAGGCTTGTTTCAACGACTGGAAGGCCTCTTCAGCCTCAGAGGGCCAAGCCTTTGGGTTAGCTCCCTTGCAGATAAGGGACGAGATGGGGCGAATCAACGAGGAAAAATGAGGAACGAACTGTCGGTAGTAGTTCGCAAAACCAAGGAAGCGTTGGATTGCCTTCACCCCATGGGGCTGTGGCCAATCGAGGGCGGCGGACACTTTTGCCGGATCCATGCATAGACCTGATTCTGAGATAATGTACCCCAAGAATGGCAGGGACGTTTGCTCGAAGGCACATTTCTCGAGCTTGGCATAAAGGCGGTTCTCCCTCAGGCGCTGGAGGACTTGACGCACGTTCTTTCTGTGGGCGGAGAGGTCTGGAGAAAAAACGAGGATGTCATCCAGATAGACTACCACGCAGGAGTACAGCATATCACGGAAGATGTCATTCACGAACTCCTGGAAAACCGCTGGGGCATTGCAGAGGCCGAAGGGCATGACCAAGTACTCGTAGTGACCGTCTCTGGTGTTAAAGGCGGTCTTCCACTCATCCCCGGAATGAATGCGGATCAAGTTGTAGGCCCCACGAAGATCCAGTTTGGTGAAAATTTGAGCTCCTCTAAGTCGTTCAAAGAGCTCCGGGATCAATGGCAATGGGTACTTGTTCTTGACCGTGATATTGTTCAGGCCTCGGTAGTCTATGCAAGGACGGAGGGAGCCGTCCTTCTTTTTTACAAAGAAAAATCCCGCTCCCGCGGGCGAGGAGGACTTACGGATGAAACCTCTAGCAAGGTTCTCCTGGATATAGTCAGACATAGCTTGGGTCTCAGCAGGGGATAGCGGGTATATCCTACCCCTGGGTGGCATAGAACCAGGAATGAGGTCAATCGGACAGTCATATGGCCGATGGGGGGGCAGAGTCTCGGCCTCCTTCTTGTCGAAAACATCTGCAAAGGACCAGTAAGCCGACGGCAGACCTGTAGGTGCCGGGGATGGACCGGCAGAGTTCATCAGACGGACGGGCAACAGGCACTTCTCCTGACAGAACGGTCCCCACCGGAGTATCTCGCCCGACCGCCAATCCAGGGTTGGCTCATGAGTCCGTAGCCAAGGGAGGCCTAGAAGAAGTGCGTGAGACATGGTGGACAAGACGAGGAAGGAGATCTTCTCCAGGTGCAGGGCTCCGATCTGCAGCTCGATCTCTTCGGTGGCCTGGGTAACGGACTCCAGCACGGACGTACCATTGACCGAAACAATCGACCGAGGAGTCTCCAGGGATCTGACAGGAATCCGGTATTTTTTAACCGCCTCGAGTGTGATAAAATTCCCCTCCGCGCCAGAATCCAGGAAAGCCTCCTCAGAATAACGCTTGGCACCGAGATTCAATAATACGGACACGAGCAGGGGAGGAGAGGAATCACATACACCTAGGGAGGCCTCTCCTATCAACCCTAGGCGGAGAAGTTTCCCGGCTTCTTGGAGCAGGAACGGAGGAGGTGAGAGGAGCTCCTCTCTCTGGCTAATTCACGGGCACGTTCCTGAAACCGCAGGTCGATGCGTGTCGCCAGTGAGATCAGATCCTCTAAAGAGGTGGGAGTATCCCGACCTGCCAGTACGTCTTTGATCCGACTGGACAGGCCACGCCAAAAGATCCCTACGAGAGCCTCGTTGTTCCAACCGAGTTCGGAGGCCAAGGTACGAAAACGTCCTACTGTCCTACCGGTAGCGTACCCTGATGGAGGTTAAAGAGGGACTCGGTGATAGAGGCCAGCCAACCCGGCTCGTCGAACACCTTGCGGAAGGTGTCCAAAAAGGTGGAAAGCCGAGAGACGAGTGGGTCATTGCGCTCCCAGAGGGGGTTCACCCATGCTAATGCCTCCCCCTCTAAGTGTGAAACAATAAAGGCAATTTGGGCGCGCTCAGTGGGATAGTGCTGCGGCAAAAGCTCAAAATGTAACCGGCATTGGTTCAGAAATCCTCGACAAAACTTAGGGTCCCCGCTATATCGGGGTGGCTTGCCGAGGCGCGGCATCGGGTGCGGGGCCGAGGACTGGGCAGAAACGGATTGTATGGCCGACAAACGAGACTCCATGGATTTCAAAAAGACCATAATCCTGGTCTGACTCTCCCGTAGGAACACCAGTTCCTTTTGGATGGAGGTGGTGGCACCAGAGGGGTCCATGGCCTGATTATACTGTGACGACTCCTGGAGTGGACCCTCTGGGTCGTGACACCAACCCTCCCAGGGCGAGCTGACCTAGTGAAGACCACCCCCTATACAGGGAGTGTCAGGGGCAAGCCCCAGGGGGTGAGGCACCACGACTGCTGGCACCAGGCGGCCGGCTCACAGGAGACACGAGTGGGTGAGAGTGTCTGCAGGAACGTGTAAAGTGTGGACACGGGAACACGTGGTATACAGAGACTTCGTTCGTCCGGGTGTGAGTGAAGCAGGAAACGTGCAAGGAGCACGTCAGAGCACTGAGTCAGGCAGCAGGTGTGCCAGGAGGTGTAACAGAGTAAGAGACTGAGTACAGGATCAGAGTGTGTGCCCGGAGGCACAACTGAGTATAAGACAGAGCACGGAATCAGAGTGTGTGCCAGGAGGCACGACCGAGTATGAGACAGAGTACAGTGTCAGAGCATGTGCCAGGAGGCACAACCGAGTATGAGACAGAACACAGGGTCAGAGCGTGTGCCAGGAGGCACAACCAAGTACAAAGCAGAGTGCAGATTCAGAGCGTGTGCCAAGAGGCACAACAGAGTGCAAGGCAGAGGACCTGAGTACAGCGCACAGCCAGGCAGGGACACGGCAGACCAAGCCAGGAAGCACAACAATAATCAGGCACCTCCCCTAGGGGGAGGTCGTCTGATATAGCACATGACTACTACTGGTTCCGGGTCAGGACCTAGCCAGAAAGCACATGACCACTACAGGTTCCGGGTCAGGTCCTCCATTACCATAGAGAGGACCGAGCCCTATACAGCACTGACTGGAGCGCGCAAGCGCAAACGTGACATGTAGGAGGAGGCCCGGGAACGAGAGCTGCTCGTGCGCACCCTACGGGACCCCCGGAGTGACCGCAGCTCCGGAAGAGATGACGTCGGGACTGAGGTCCCGCCCCCAGGTGAGCACGGCGTGACAGTACCCCCCCCCTTTACGCCCCCTCTTTCTAAAACTGGAGAGGAACTTAGACAAAATCTGGGGTGCGTGGATATTCTCCCTGGGTTCTCATGACCTCTCCTCGGGGCCAAAACCCTTCCAATCGACCAGGAACATGGTTCTCCCTCTAACCTTCTTCATGGCCAAAATGTCATTCACCTCAAACTCATCCCCCAAGCCAACAGGCTGGGGTGTGTGGCCTGGAGAAGGATGAAATCGGTTAAGAACCACAGGTTTTAGGAGAGACACATGGAAGGAATTGGGAATACGGAGTGAAGGAGGCAGCTTCAATTTGTAAGCAACATCATTAATCCGCCTGAGGACCTCAAAAGGACCAATGTAACGGGGACCCAGTTTGTAAGATGGTACCTTAAGGCGGACGTATTTGGTGGAGAGCCACACCTTGTCACCAGGGAGAAATGGAGGAACGTCCAGGCGCCTCTTGTCAGCGTGTAATTTCATTCTGTCCCGTGCTTTCTCGAGAGCGGTTTTGGTCTCCTGCCATACCCTGGAGAACTCCACAGACTGAGAATCGGCAGCAGGTACCCCCGAGACAGGAAGTACCGGTAGAGGCACATTGAGATGCTGTCCAAAGACGATGAAGAAAGGAGACTTGGTAGACGATTCACTGGAGTGATTATTGTAGGCGAACTCAGCCCAAGGAAGTAGACCGACCCAGTCATTCTGATGAGCATTCGAAAAATGCCGGAGATAGGATGTAAGGATCTGGTTGGTACGTTCCACCTGCCCATTGGTTTGGGGGTGATAGGCGGAAGAGAAATCCAATGACACTTTCATGAGTCCGCATAGAGCTCTCCAGAACCGGGAGGTGAATTGGACCCCTCTATCCGACACGATGTGCTGGGGGAAGCCGTGAATCCTGAAGATATGGGAAATGAAGATCTTCGCCAAGTCAGGAGCAGAGGGTAGTCCGGGAAGAGGAATGAAGTGAGCCATCTTTGAAAATCGGTCTACAACCACCAAGACCACAGTACAACCGGAAGAACAAGGCAGATCAGTAATGAAATCCATGGCTATGTGCTGCCATGGAGCCGACGGAATGGGAAGCGGGAACAGAAGACCGGAGGGTGGTTGTCTGGGTATCTTGTTCTGGGCACAGGACGGGCAAGATGCTACAAAGTCTTTAACATCCTGGGAGAGTGAAGGCCACCAATAATGGCGAGAGATTAAGTCCAAAGTCTTTTTGACACCAACGTGGCCGGCAATCTTGGACGAATGTCCCCAATTTAGCACTCGTTTTCGGTTATTCTCAGCCACAAAGGTTCTTCCCGGAGGTAACGTGGTTAACTTGACAGGAGCCACAGTAATTACTTTGGATAAATCAATGATATGAGAGGGTTCTTCCTCTGCATCAGACGACAGGAATGATCTTGACAACGCATCCGCTCTAACGTTCTTATCGCCGGGCCGAAAATGTAGCTCAAAGTCAAAGCGGGCGAAGAATAGGGACCACCTGGCTTGCCGAGGATTGAGCCTCTGTGCGGACTGGATGTACGCCAGGTTCTTATGGTCTGTGAAGATCTTGAATGGATGTATGGCACCCTCCAGTAAGTACCTCCACTCCTCCAAGGCCAACTTAACGGCCAATAGCTCTTTGTCGCCAATGGAGTAGTTCTGCTCAGTGGAGGAAAATACTTTAGAAAAGAAGCCACAGGTGACAAAACGTCCAGAAGAGGATTTCTGCAGAAAGACTGCGCCAGCCCCAGTAGAGGATGCGTCTACCTCGAGAGTGAAAGGTCTACTAACCTCAGGTCGGTGAAGCGCCGGAGCAGCGGCGAAGGCTTGTTTCAATGACTGGAAGGCCTCTTCAGCCTCAGAGGGCCAAGCCTTTGGGTTAGCTCCCTTGCAGATAAGGGACGAGATGGGGCGAATCAACGAGGAAAAATGAGGAACGAACTGTCGGTAGTAGTTCGCAAAACCAAGGAAGCGTTGGATTGCCTTCACCCCATGGGGCTGTGGCCAATCGAGGACGGCGGACACTTTTGCCGGATCCATGCATAGACCTGATTCTGAGATAATGTACCCCAAGAATGGCAGGGACGTTTGCTCGAAGGCACATTTCTCGAGCTTGGCATAAAGGCGGTTCTCCCTCAGGCGCTGGAGGACTTGACGCACGTTCTTTCTGTGGGCGGAGAGGTCTGGAGAAAAAACGAGGATGTCATCCAGATAGACTACCACGCAGGAGTACAGCATATCCCGGAAGACGTCATTCACGAACTCCTGGAAAACCGCTGGGGCATTGCAGAGGCCGAAGGGCATGACCAAGTACTCGTAGTGACCGTCTCTGGTGTTAAAGGCGGTCTTCCACTCATCCCCGGAACGAATGAGGATCAAGTTGTAGACCCCACGAAGATCCAGTTTGGTGAAAATTCGAGCTCCTCTAAGTCGGTCAAAGAGCTCCGGGATCAATGGCAATGGGTACTTGTTCTTGACCGTGATATTGTTCAGGCCTCGGTAGTCTATGCAAGGACGGAGGGAGCCGTCCTTTTTTACAAAGAAAAATCCCGCTCCCGCGGGCGAGGAGGACTTACGGATGAAACCTCTAGCAAGGTTCTCCTGGATATAGTCAGACATAGCTTGGGTCTCAGCAGGGGATAGCGGGTATATCCTACCCCTGGGTGGCGTAGAACCAGGAATGAGGTCAATCGGACAGTCATATGGCCGATGGGGGGGCAGAGTCTCGGCCTCCTTCTTGTCGAAAACATCTGCAAAGGACCAGTAAGCCGACGGCAGACCTGTAGGTGCCGGGGATGGACCGGCAGAGTTCATCAGACGGACGGGCAACAGGCACTTCTCCTGACAGAACGGTCCCCACTGGAGTATCTCGCCCGACCGCCAATCCAGGGTTGGCTCATGAGTCCGTAGCCAAGGGAGGCCTAGAAGAAGTGCGTGAGACATGGTGGACAAGACGAGGAAGGAGATCTTCTCCAGGTGCAGGGCTCCGATCTGCAGCTCGATCTCTTCGGTGGCCTGGGTAACGGACTCCAGCACGGACGTACCATTGACCGAAACAATTGACCGAGGAGTCTCCAGGGATCTGACAGGAATCCGGTATTTTTTAACCGCCTCGAGTGTGATAAAATTCCCCTCCGCGCCAGAATCCAGGAAAGCCTCCTCAGAATAACGCTTGGCACCGAGATTCAATAATACGGACACGAGCAGGGGAGGAGAGGAATCACGTACACCTAGGGAGGCCTCTCCTATCAACCCTAGGCGGAGAAGTTTCCCGGCTTCTTGGAGCAGGAACGGAGGAGGTGAGAGGAGCTCCTCTCTCTGGCTAATTCACGGGCACGTTCCTGAAACCGCAGGTCGATGCGTGTCGCCAGTGAGATCAGATCCTCTAAAGAGGTGGGAGTATCCCGACCTGCCAGTACGTCTTTGATCCGACTGGACAGGCCACGCCAAAAGATCCCTACGAGAGCCTCGTTGTTCCAACCGAGTTCGGAGGCCAAGGTACGAAAACGGATGGCATACTGTCCTACCGGTAGCGTACCCTGATGGAGGTTAAAGAGGGACTCGGTGATAGAGGCCAGCCGACCCGGCTCGTCGAACACCTTGCGGAAGGTGTCCAAAAAGGTGGAAAGCCGAGAGACGAGTGGGTCATTGCGCTCCCAGAGGGGGTTCACCCATGCTAATGCCTCCCCCTCTAAGTGTGAAACAATAAAGGCAATTTGGGCGCGCTCAGTGGGATAGTGCTGCGGCAAAAGCTCAAAATGTAACCGGCATTGGTTCAGAAATCCTCGACAAAACTTAGGGTCCCCGCTATATCGGGGTGGCTTGCCGAGGCGCGGCATCGGGTGCGGGGCCGAGGACTGGGCAGAAACGGATTGTATGGCCGACAAACGAGACTCCATGGATTTCAAAAAGACCATAATCCTGGTCTGACTCTCCCGTAGGAACACCAGTTCCTTTTGGATGGAGGTGGTGGCACCAGCGGGGTCCATGGCCTGATTATACTGTGACGACTCCTGGAGTGGACCCTCTGGGTCGTGACACCAACCCTCCCAGGGCGAGCTGACCTAGTGAAGACCACCCCCTATACAGGGAGTGTCAGGGGCAAGCCCCAGGGGGTGAGGCACCACGACTGCTGGCACCAGGCGGCCGGCTCACAGGAGACACGAGTGGGTGAGAGTGTCTGCAGGAACGTGTAAAGTGTGGACACGGGAACACGTGGTATACAGAGACTTCGTTCGTCCGGGTGTGAGTGAAGCAGGAAACGTGCAAGGAGCACGTCAGAGCACTGAGTCAGGCAGCAGGTGTGCCAGGAGGTGTAACAGAGTAAGAGACTGAGTACAGGATCAGAGTGTGTGCCCGGAGGCACAACTGAGTATAAGACAGAGCACGGAATCAGAGTGTGTGCCAGGAGGCACGACCGAGTATGAGACAGAGTACAGTGTCAGAGCATGTGCCAGGAGGCACAACCGAGTATGAGACAGAACACAGGGTCAGAGCGTGTGCCAGGAGGCACAACCAAGTACAAAGCAGAGTGCAGATTCAGAGCGTGTGCCAAGAGGCACAACAGAGTGCAAGGCAGAGGACCTGAGTACAGCGCACAGCCAGGCAGGGACACGGCAGACCAAGCCAGGAAGCACAACAATAATCAGGCACCTCCCCTAGGGGGAGGTCGTCTGATATAGCACATGACTACTACTGGTTCCGGGCCAGAAAGCACATGACCACTACAGGTTCCGGGTCAGGTCCTCCATTACCATAGAGAGGACCGAGCCCTATACAGCACTGACAGGAGCGCACAAGCGCAAACGTGACATGTAGGAGGAGGCCCGGGAACGAGAGCTGCGCGTGCGCACCCTACGGGACCCCCGGAGTGACCGCAGCTCCGGAAGAGATGACGTCGGGACTGAGGTCCCGCCCCCAGGTGAGCACGGCGTGACAGCATCAGAGGTTGTGATGGCGTTGAGCCCCCTGTAGTCCACGCAGAACCGGGTGGTTCGATCCTTTTTAGGCACGAGGACTACAGGTGAAACCCACGCGCTTTTTGACCGTCGAATCACCCCCAGCCTTAACATCTCATCGATCTCCTGGCACATGACTTGTTGCACCGTTTCAGAGATCCGATAAGGTGTTCGCCGTAATGGGGCGAGATTTCCGGTGTTCACCTCATGAACCGCTAACTCCGTCCTCCCAGGACGGTTGGTGAACACGGCCCGGAAGGGTTCCAGGGTTTCCACCAACTGCAACCGCTGGGACACGGTTAGCGAACCACTTATCTCCATGTCCTCAATGGACCCATCGGCCTTGGCCTGGGCCAGCATGTCCAGGAGGGGATCTTCCTCCCCATCCTCTGGCAGATTGCAGACCGGTAGGAGGCAAGCTTCACGTTCGTAGTGCGCCTTCAGCATGTTGACGTGAGAGGCCTTGCGCCTACCCCGAGCATGGTCCAGTGTGACCACGTAGGTGACCGGGTTGAGCTGTTGGTGGACGACATACGGGCCTTTCCAGGCTGCCTGAAGCTTATCCGTTGGTACAGGGACCAGTGCCCACACCTTTTGACCCACCTGGTAGGTCCGCTCCCGGGCGTTCTGGTCGTACCAGCGCTTCTGGTCAGCCTGAGCCTGCGTCATGTTGTCATGCACCAACTGCGTCAAGGTCTGCATCTTGTCACGGAAGCGCATGACATAATCAACGATGGACACTTCTGTGGGGTTTGGCTCATCTTCCCAGGATTCTCTTATCAACCCAAGGGGTCCCCGGACTCGCCTGCCATACAGGAGCCCGAAGGGGGAGAACCCGGTCGAGGCCTGCGGAACTTCTCTGTAAGCGAACAGCAGGTGTGGGAGGTACCGCTCCCAGTCGCGCCCTTGGGTCTCAACCAGTATGCGGAGCATCTGTTTGAGGGTACCGTTCAAGCGTTCACACAAACCATTAGTCTGTGGGTGATACGCACTCGATACCAGGAGCGTCACCTGCATTTTCTCACAGAGAGCCTCCATTAGGCGAGACATGAATTGGGTCCCTTGATCGGTAAGCATCTCCCTGGGAAATCCTACCCTTGAAAAGATGGTCACCAGTGCGTCAGCCACCTTATCTGCCCTGGTTGAAGACAGAGCTACTGCCTCTGGGTACCGGGTAGCGTAGTCTACCATGGTGAGAATGTATCGCTTTCCGGAGCTGCTGGGGACAGACAGCGGTCCTACGATGTCCACCGCGATTCTCTTGAAAGGCTCCTCTATCACCGGCAAAGGAATAAGGGGAGCCTTAAGAGCAGGCCCCGCCTTACCCACCTTTTGACAGGTGGCACAGGAGCGGCAGTAGTGTGTTACATCTGTCCCCATCTTGGGCCAATAGAAGTGTTGAGACAGCCGTGCCTTTGTTTTGCTGATCCCCAAGTGTCCAGCGAGTGGAATCTCATGGGCAATCCGCAACAACTCGGTTCTGAACTGATAGGGGACGACCAGCTGTCTTTCCCTCAACCACTCCTTTTGAGGATTTCCGGGTACTGTCTCCCGGTACAACCTTCCTCATTCCCAGAACACCTTCTCCTTATCAGACTCGGAGGTGGGCGTCTTGGCGACACCTCTCAATTTCTCCAGGCTGGCATCTGAGTGCAGAGCAGCCTGGAACTCCTTGCTGGAGGCTGCCAGAAGTGACATCAGGGTACCTTCTTTACTGGGACCCTCTGGAACCGGCTCTGGGTTCACCTCTGGTTGAGTCTCTCCGGTAGCAGCAGAGGGTCCAGAAGACAGGGCGCTACCTGCGATCTGGGCACTCTGACTGCGTGTGACAGCTGCTATGTATGCTGTCTCTCTGGGGATTTCTACAGACCCACCAGCCGGTGCTGCCCTTGGCTCTACCTCCCCATCCACCCCCAACACTTCAGGAGCAGTGCTACTTATGGGCCAGTAACCTTCCTCGGTGGCACTGGTCAGCTGCATGGCATTACCTTCCTCATGGTCCCCATGCACCTCCCCATTTCCTTGAGCACCGTTGCTTGCTCCTGCCAGGGGTTCCTCAGCCGTCTCACTCCACAGGGTGACGGGGCTGAGCACTTCGGTACCTGTGGACACATCTACCGTTTCAAAGAAAGGGTTAACGGGTTCAGTCGGCACAGATACATCAACATCATCATCATCCTTCCTAGGAAAAGAATGGTTATCAGATTGCTTTGGTACATTCACATCAGCATCATACCTGGGGAAAGAATGGTTGTTAGTTGCATCATTACTCATCAAGGCATTAGCAGGTAACACATTCAGATTCCCATCATCATCATCATCATCATCATCAGGGTTAACGTTACCCTTATTATCAGATTGGGGAAGGGTGTCAGGTGAAATAGTATGCAACCATCCGCCCCAAGTCAGTCCCCAATAAAACATCAGTGGGCAAATTTTCAGACACTCCCACCTCCCTCAACCCGCTCCCAGCACCCCAATCAAGATAAACCCGGGCCACTGGCAAGGGACAACGGTTGCCTCCGATCCCGGTGACAGTCAGGGTTTTCCCTTCGACAAACTCTTCAGGGGCCGCCAGTCCAGGACGGATGAGGGTTCGTTCAGCCCCGATGTCCTTGAGGCCTGTAGCAAGACGGGCCCCCACCTGAACAGGTTGAACGTTGTCGTCAGCCCTCCCAACCACACCTCCCACCAGAAGAACAGAGGCGTTGGGCCCGGGGGCCTTGGCTGGGGGGTTCTTCGGCCTATCCGGACAGGTGTAAGAGAAGTGTCCAGGCCGCTTGCAGTGGTGACACAGGCGACTGTCAGTAGCCGGCCTGCTGTTGGCAACAGGGACAGGGCCTCCGGAGAGACGGCTAGCTGGGGCACTGGGGTTGGTTGCAGGCTTACCCCCTCTCCAGCTGGTGGTGACTGGCCTCCGCATCTCTTGCTTCCGATTGGCCTCGTAGTTGTCGGCGATCTGCGCCGCTTTGTCCGCGTTTGTTGGTTCGCGGTCCAGGATGAACTGTCGGACCTCAGCTGGGCAGAGATGCAGGAACTGGTCTTTGATCATAAGGTCCCGTAGCTGCTCAAAGGATTCAACGGACAGTCCATGGATCCACTGGTCAAAGTGGGCCCTGAGTCCTTACACCACATCACTGTAGCTATCATGGGGGCCACGTTGGAGGTGCCGGAACTTCTTTCGGTATACCTCAGGTGTCAGCCGGTATTTGGCGATCAGCGCCTGCTTTATGGCGTCATAGTCATCATCATGCGCTTGCGGAAGAGAAGCAAACGCCTCCAGGGCTTTGCTTTTTAGCCCTGGGGTCAAGTACCTGGCCCATTGGTCTTCGGGCAGACGGTACTGTCTGCAGGCTTTCTCAAAGGCTCGCAAAAACGTGTCCAAGTCCCCATCCTTTTCCATCACGGGAAAATGCTCTGGCCGGGGTTTAGGAGTCTGGACGCTGCTGGGGTCATTGGTTCGGGCTGTGGGGGCATGCCCCCCTTGTCGGAGCATCTCCAGCTCATGGGCTCTCTGAGCTGCTGCTTGGCGCTCACGTTCGGCCCTCTCAGCTTCAGCCTCCCGCTCGGCTCGCTGCTCTGCTCTCTCCCCCTGTGCTTGGCGTTCGGCTCGGGCCTCCTGCCGATATTGCTGGATCAGTGCCAGACGTCCATCACGGTCTTCGGCAGGGAGTGCGTCCAAGGCCGCTTGCAGGTAGGGGTCCAGCGTGCTCTGATTGAATGTGGGGCCAGCGCTCATGAGTGGAGCCTCTGCTGCAGCCCCATTGCCACTTGGGCCAACGTCCACGCCCGCTGGATTCTGGTCGTTGTCCAGCTGCACTAGAGCCGCGATCATTTGATCTTTGGTTCCGCTTGCGGCGTCTATGCCTCGGTACGTGCATAACCCAGCAAGGGTGTCCTTTTTCTGCTGCTTATACCACTCCACTGTCATCGCCGCCATGGTTGCCAAATAAAAGATAGAAAAGAAAAACGAAGAAACGAGAGGGGATACTTGCACGTACACAAAAATGTCTCAGGACTAGTAACCACTGAGTCTGTTCTCCAAAACCTATGATGCAGGATTCCCGCAGGAACCGTGCAGGTTTTTAGTGAGAGGAATGATTGCTCAAACCAAATCACTAATGCTCTAGGATGATCCCACCGCTGCCACCAATATGTGACGAACAGCCCTCCGCTGTTCGCCACTAACGGGCGACTGACGGGGGTCCCGCTGCCACCAAAACGCGACAGACAGCGGACCCTGTGTCACCACTATGTCACAATCCCACCACTGACACGGGTGTATCAGCGGACGGAGGGACGGGACACACTGCCGGCACACGGCTATCACAGGCGCAGTGGGGGGCTTATCTTAGTTATCCCACCACTGGCACCATGTGACAAAAATATCCAGCAAGCTAGTCTCGCTCTACAATTTGCCGCAGGGGGGGTATTTTGGGTGCCCCACCACTGCTATCAATCTTCTAAGTACTGTGGGGATTTATGAACATCCCACTTTCTCAGTTCCACTTTGGAACTCGCAGCTCTCCGGCGCCCCCCTTACCCTCAGGTCAGTCAGGGAACTGCACCTAGGATAATTAGTCACCGGACGGGCTGCCTGTTGTG
The DNA here is from genome assembly GCF_039654945.1 of Dendrobates tinctorius. NCBI lineage: Eukaryota > Metazoa > Chordata > Amphibia > Anura > Dendrobatidae > Dendrobates > Dendrobates tinctorius. The sequence goes on along the minus strand of NW_027361751.1, from coordinate 15,753,811 downwards.
AACCGGCAATTAGGCTTCTGCAGTAAGGGAATTATCAATGCTGTGGCCGCAGGCCCTCATTCAGCAATATAAGACCCTTCTGTACTGCCAGCAAGCCGCAATCACCGTGCACAACGCGCTGCCACCAGCTCCTGGTTTCTCTGCTTAAGTTATAGACTCAACAGATTAGTAGCGATTATCTAACAAAGGCGTATAGTTCGATTCTTAGAGCATGGAGGCAGACTAAATATTAAATCATTTATTCCCCGAAAAGTAGGGCAGTGATTACAGAGGTTACAGATAAAAGTTGCTATAAAATTGAGACAATAGATATGTACATTAGAGAAATATAAAATAAAAATGGATGAAACAAGAAATTACACTCACATGTGGTCAGTTGGTGTTAGGCATCCCATGTGGCTTTAAGGCGGGTGGAGGCGGAGCTGCGCGTCTCCGCTCATCTGGGTTCTGCTCAGCCCAAGAACTGGAATTCTTCTCAGCTGGTTTTGCCAAGGGAATGCCTTATAGACTCTGCTTTGTGACATCATGGAGAGATGCATTCTGGGTTAATCCCACCTCTCTCTTTCCAATGTAGGAATCTTGCTAAAACTTATAATCTTCATAACTCTATGGGGAAAGCTAGTATGGACTCATCAGTGGTATCATGTTTCCCAGCGTAATGAGCCCATCAAGAAAACATCAAGCATGTATGAGATATGTCCGTCCATTTGGGAGCAAACCATATCTCAGGTTCTGGACATGTTAGAACTTCGGAAGTGACACTGTAGCAGAGCTGGGACCGCTCAGATTACAAAAATATGATTTTTATATTTCTGCTGTGTATGGTTTTCGCGGGACAATCCCTTATAGTTTTATTCAAAACTCCGGGTTTCAGACAAAGAGTTTTTCACGCACTTTTTTTTTCTTTCAGCTGAGGCGGAGAGGGGCCAAATGGTGTAGCAGGAAGTATCCTGGTTTATAACACTTGGGGGAAGGGAAACTACTACAGTGTACCCTGTAACTCAGAAGGGGAGGAGAGGGGGCTGCAGCCCCACTGCCAGGCTGTCAGTTTACAATGTGATAGAATGCCGGATTTTTTCTAGAACGTTCCAACAGAAAACATATTTTGCAGACATTGTATATCACATTTGCTTAAAGGTGTTGAGAGTGAAGAAAGTTTAAAATGTTATAGGTGTTAAAAGTAGTATGGTTGAAACTATGTATAGTTAAGTGTAAAATGTTGAAAATAAGAGAATATTCAACAGGTCCCGGGTACTGGAGTAAGATAAATGCCGACCATGACTGATTTAAACTGAAGGTACAAGGAAGTGTGTGGAATTGAAACAGACAGTGGTCCATAGATCAGATCCTGAGTATCACAAACACCCCAAAATGAAAGAGGGATGCTTGCGATGACCTGGTAGGCCAGAGCCTCGGTCGTTGCGCTCCAAATTGCAAAATGGTGCTGAAGGTGAGAAAAGTGGGAAGAACGCACCCGTTGAGAAATCCGGGTGGTCCTGTCCCAACCAGAGAGAATTGTCATAGAGGCGTACGTGCCGGCGAGTAGCCATTAGCTACTCGGAGCATGATTGCTCCCAGTATTTTTTGGCTCCCCGTGTATCATGGGCTTTGCTTAACGACCGGTCAGACAAAAAGAAAGTGGGGAAGCTTCAGAAAGAAAAAGGAAGGAGATGAGATTGTCGAGGACGACAAAGGTAAAAGGAAGGGGGTATGTAGGGAAGCGGACTGACCTATGGACCTGTCTGCAGTAGGAAGGTGAATGCAAAATGTGCAGTAAAGGTACTTGACGTGGACTGCTGTATATGTATGTGGGGACACAGCTATAGACAGTAGAAGATGGAAAAATACTGGGTTTGGCCACTAGGGGGAGACCAAGAACAGCAGGAAAGGGAGACTGTGCAGTACTGAAGTTTGGCCACAAGATGGAAGCAGGGAGCAGTGAGGAAAGGGCTTAACAACAGCTTATGGCTACGAAACCACAGAGTCATGGGGGGGCGGAGTTACAGGAGCTCTAGAGGGACATTCCCAGGGAGGGGAATATAAGAAGGCAGAGAGAGTTTCAGAAGGTAGCCAGTCCAGGAGGAGGAGCTCAGGAGAAGAGGAGACAGAACGGAGAGACGGACAGAAGAGGAAGCTCCGGAAGGGACTGAGGAGAAAGACGGTCAGGGGGGTGGCCCTGACAGGAGAGCTGCAGGACAGAAAAAGCCCGGGGGTACCAGACGGATGGTCTCGGACAGGTGAAGCGCTGTGGCCGTGGGCCTAATGGCAGCCACAGTGAAACAACAGCGAGAGACGTCACTGTGAGAGGAAAGCGAAGAAGGTGAAAGGTACCCGGGCCTGTGCGTGGAAGTTGTCGTGCAGCTGTTGTGTGGTGCTGCGGTCGTCGAGAGGACGGCCAATAAAGAGGACCTGTTAAACGCACATCAGTCTCTGTTTCAAGTCCAAGTCTGTTAGCGGCGGCGGTCGGCTCACGTACCTACAATGTATCTGACTTTTGATGCTAGGACTAAATAAGTAAAGTGTTGTGGATCTCACCCAATTGAAGTGCAGACTGTTTTCAGCGTCACATCCATACAGGTAGAAGCATGCCTCACTCAGCCCTGTTGTGCTCTCTGCAGTTGCTTCTGCCCTAACAAGGGCAGAACCCAAGTGGAGCTATTATCCCAAAAAGAGCTTCCCTCCTGACACATTTCTTTCTCCATTAGGAGAAATCATCAGGGGAGTGTACTTGCTATTGGGAGGCACCAGCCTGAAGACACTGAAGCTGTTGCAATGTAAAAGAATAAAGTGTCTCTGTGCTTATAAAGTGCCTTCACTTTGAAAATATCTAAGGATTCCCTCACTGGTGGGTATTCCCTCAGGGCACAGAGTGCTGTTACCCTGATAACAAAGAGACTTGGTACATTTTCTCCAGAAGTGCTTGCAGCCAGAGTCTGCCGCTCCTTCCCAGATGGTTGAGTGTGTGGTGATGGACAGATTCATTTACTCCCTTCATAGGCTGGTACAAACTTGGGTTGCCCAGGGTGACCTCCAAAACGTGGACGACCTTGTTAGCCTAGTTGAGAGGTACCAAGTTGTTCCTAGAGAAACAGGACACCATCACTTCTCCACGCTGGAATACCAAAAAGGGGACGGGCTCACTATGGAGGGGGGTCTAGAGCCACAAATGGGGGCGTCCAAATTACGCTGAGGGTCCCCCAAAGTCCGCTCTTAAGAATGTGATCTATTGGCGATGTCACAATCCTGGACATGTAGGCGCCTGATGTCACATGTCCCCTGAACCAGTGAATTGCAATATAGGGCGGCGTTATTCCTTCTACGCCTAACTGGCCTGTAGCAGCAAGGCTTGTGTCGTGTCAGTTAATGGGGTAGTGGCACTGTGACTGTTGAACTTGGGGAGTCTGGTGTCACGAGCGCTTCGGAGGTGACAGGCTATCATCCTGCGTCAGGCCTCAGAAGGTCTGAGCGCCTGTCCATCCAGACAGCTCCCTGAACCATCTGCCTCTAGGACCCAGCGTCGACCTCCTTCTGCCCTGAGAAGTGTGGATCTATTTAGTTAGTGGCTCAGCTGTGACCCAGTGCGGTGTAATAGCTTCATTTCCACTTCTGCTTGATAGAGTGTTGGACCTTTTCAGAGTGCTCCAGTTTGGTGTCTGGAATCCCTCTTCTGGTATCCGTATCAGGCGATTCAGCTAAGTGTTCCCCTGTTTGTCTCACATTTCCGTCTTTAGTTTAGCGGAGACTGCCTAGCGCGCATCTCCTCCTGTTCCCTATTCAGGACTAGGCCCCAGAGAGATTCAGGGCCCCAGGTTCCGGCTCGGCGATTGGTGAGGAACCAATATAGGGACTCGGTAGGAGTTCTAGGGAGAGATTAGATTTAGCCTAGGGGTCTCCAAATCCCTTCCTTAGTGTCTGGCCCCTTTCCCCATTTCCCTCTATGTTACATTTGGTTTTCCCTCACCGTGCGTGACATTATTACCCGCCGCACCGTTTAGCGAGAGAAAAAAGAAAAACTGACACGTGGTTCGTTTGTGCATGTGTTTTGTTTGTTGTGTGTTTTTTTGGTTGGGTTTTATTTTTCTTTCTCCCTTTGGAGATGGATGCAGTCACTGAGTTGGCTGAGCGACTACGCTGTCTGTCTCTGGAAGTGACTGATCTCCGTCGGGAGGTTCTGCAGCAGCTGCAGGTCGCCAGTGTTGGGGCCTCTGCTGCTCGGACGTGTCGACCTGAACCTAAGATTGCTCTCCCTAACAGATTTTTATGAGGCAGGGACAAGTTTTTTACGTTTAAAGAGTCCTGCAAACTGTATTTCAAACTTCGTCCCTACTCATCTGGCAATGAAGAGCAAAGAGTAGGGATTGTGATTTCTTTATTGCAGGGAGATCCACAATCCTGGGCTTTTTCCTTACCACAGGACTCTGTTTGTCTCCAGTCTGTGGAGGGATTTTTTTGGGGCCCTGGCCCTCATTTATGACGACCCTGACCGAGTTACCCTGGCGGAGTCTAAACTTCGCCGCCTCCTGCTGGGAAACCGGTCAGTAGAGTCATATAGCTCTGATTTCCGTAGGTGGGCAACTGACACAAAATGGAACGATGCGGCTCTTAAGAGCCAATTTTGTGAGGGTCTTTCTGAAAAACTAAAAGATTTTCTGGCTATGTATGAGGCTCCTGTGTCATAGGGAGCGACTATATCGCCTATGGGGGCCTATGATACGACTAGTGGCCGCAAACCAACTGCCAATACCAGTCGCCGGAGTGGTGTGGCTTCAGATGACTTTATGTGGTAAATCCCTCGGCCGCCAGGGAGTAGTCCTAACCCAAGGAGAGACTGATGACCAATATCCAATCATCTTGGGCATGAACATCCTGCGGGAGTTCGGCTACTCCTCAATGATGTCACGCAGGAAACCCTTAGTCAGTGGGGCTCTCGCACGGCCCAGGGGCAGGTCTTCCAGCGGTTGGTACAGGAGGCGCGAGTGCTCCAGGAGTGTCAGGAGGGTGAGGCGCTGGGCAAGGTCATCGCACCGGCGGCCCCTCCGTTCGTGCTTCCTCTGGGGCAGACGGTGGTGGCTCTGCCGATCTGCGCCCCGATACCACTAGAGGGCGTGGAGGTGCAGGTGGAACCATGTTATTTGGAACGCCTGCACCCGGGCATCCTGGTGGCACGCTCCCTGGCCACAGTGCGGGAAGGGACCGTCTTGGTACGTTGCGTCAACCTGGAAGACCAGGATATCACCTTGAAGCCCCGGGCCGAAATGGCCAAATTAGTAAGGCCATTGGAGGAGATGCTGCCGGTCCCCGCAGTCCAGTTGGGAGTGCAACCTGAAGATCCCTGGGTAGTAACGGTGCGAACTCAGCAGACTGCTGCTTCCTCGATCCAAGAAAAAGGTCGAGTCATCCTGGAGAGAATGCGGGCCGAACTTTCCGGCCTAACGCCAGCTCAGGTTCTCCAGGTAGAGAAACTTCTTGGACAATTTTACAGTGTCTTCGCCAGCCACGAAGACGACTTTGGATGTACCACGGCCATCACGCATGGGATTCCTACGGCAGGAGCGGCTCCCATCCGGGAGCGTTATCGGCAAACACCACTGCAGCTATACCAGGAAGTGAAGACTCTGTTAGCACAAATGCTCCGGAAGGGGGTCATACAGGAAAACCAAAGTCCATGGGCAGCCCCTATTGTCCTAGTTCGGAAAAAGTATGGCACCCTGCGGTTCTGCGTGGATTATCGCAAGTTGATGCCTGCACCATCAAGGATTCGTATCCACTGCCCCGCATAGAAGAATCTCTGTCCGCCCTAGGGAACGCGAAGTACTTTTCAACCCTTGACCTGGCCAGTGGGTACTGGCAGGTGCCGATGTCGGAGGAAGACAGAGCCAAGATGGCATTCATCCTTCCCATGGGACTGTTCGAGTTTAATCGGATGCCTTTTGGGCTGGCCAATGCCCCAGGAACTTTCCAGCGGTTGATGTAGCGGTGTCTAGGAGATCTCAACTTCGAAGCCACGCTGATATACCTGGATGACATTATCATCTATTCCGCCATGTTCGAGGATCAACTGAGGCGGTTGGGGCAGGTGCTCGGCCGGCTGCAGAAGTACAAGTTAAAGGTAAAGCCCCAGAAGTGCCACCTGTTCCGCACCCAGATCGAGTACCTAGGGCATACCGTCTCGGCAGAGGGAGTCCAGCCATCCCTGGAAAAGGTCGCCGCCATCCAGGGGTGGCCTACCCCCGAGACGGTGAAGGATGTGCGGGCCTTCTTGGGGCTGGCGGCTACTACCGTCGGTTCGTAAAGAATTTTGCACGCCGAGCCCTGCAGGTCCTGCTGAAGGGGGCTCCCGCCGGGGCGAATGGACGAAAGATCCAGTGGCAGCAATCGCAAGAGGACGTGTTTCAAGATCTCAAAGCTGCCCTCTCGGATGCCCCGGTATTGGCATACGCGGATTTCTCGCAGCCGTTCATCCTGCATACCGACGGGAGCCTCCAGGGACTGGGAGCTGTGTTGTCCAGGTGCGGGACGGTCAGGAGAGAGTGATCGCCTAGGGTAGCCGGTCACTGCACGACTCAGAATGCAACCCAGACAATTACAGTTTCTTTAAGCTTGAGCTCCTCACGGTGGTGTGGGCAATGACGAAGCGATTCGCCGAGTACCTGGCGAGCTCCGAAGTAGTGGTGCGGACCGATAACAACCCGTTAGCCCACTTAGAGAATGCCAAGCTGGGGGCCCTTGAGCAGCGGTTGGTGGCTCGGATGGCCAAATTTAATTATAAAATCATCTACAAACAGGGAGCTGAAAATGTGCACGCCGACGCGCTCTCCAGGATCCGACACACTACACCAGGAAGGAACCGAGACGACGAATTAGAATCAGACAAGATGAAATTCTCCCTCACCACCGCCGCACTCACAGCCAACACACCAGAAACATCTCGGTCAGGACTCCTGGGGGGATGCTGGAACAACCCCACGACGACTGGATCCAGCAGCAACAAGGAGATACGGAAATTGGACTTCTACGCCGATGGGTGGCCACCGGGAAATTGCCCACGAGTTCACAGAGACAGACGTTGACCCAAGATATGCTACTGATGTTACGCCAGTGGGAAAAACTAGTTATCAAGAAGTGACTTTTATATCGAAAAGCCGTATCGCGGATCACGTCAGCTCCATTATGGCAGGTGGTCGTACCCGGAGCCCATCTCAACCAACTGGCCCGGGAAGCCCATGAGAAGGGGGCTCATTTTGGTGCACAAAAGACTTTACAATGGTTGCAGCAGATAGTGTACCACCCACGCTTGTATGCTACTGTAGAGGAGGTTTGTCGAACCTGCCGTCCGTGCGAACTTGCTAAACCCCCCGCGCAACGAGCCCCGCTGCAAACTATTGTAACATCAGCCCCTTTGGAGCTCCTTACGGTGGACTATCTGACTATAGGTCCCGCCTATCAAGGGTACGAACATTGCCTCGTTATGGTGGACCATTTTACCAAGTTCGCCGTGGTCACCCCCACCCGAGACCAAACAGCGGAGTCGGCCGCCTACGCGATTTGTAAGAACTTTATTCAAGTGTACGGCTGTCCACAAAGAATACATTCTGATCAAGGAGTGTGCTTTCTAGGAAAAGTTATGGAGGAGCTAGACCATCTTTACGGTATCAGGAAATCGCGGACCACGCCATAGCACCCGCAGGGAAACGGAGCCTGCGAGCGATTCAATCGGACGCTCATTCAAATGCTGCGCACCATGGAGAGCGACCGCAAGGCCCGCAGGCCAGAATATATCCCCGAGCTGGTGTGGGTATATAACAACCGGGTGCATCGAGTGACTGGCTACACCCCCTACTCATTGCTGTCCGGACGAGAGGGCAAAGGAATTACAGAAGTGGAGTTGAATCCGGAGGAACCCCAACCCTGGACCGGAGTGTCCTCGTGGGTCCGAAGTCACCGGCACCGACTGCAGACCCTCCATCGCATCGTCCATACAAAGCTCCAGGATCTAGAACACCAGGGGGAGCATTGCACTCACCCATTGACTTTCAGACTGGGGATCGGGTACTCGTACTTGATCAACGCCCCCAAAACAAGTTGGAATCACGGTGGGAAGTAAACCCGTACCGAGTGCTGCGTCGAATAAGCCCCGACGGGCCTGTGTATGAGGTACAATCTGAAGGAAGCGATGCGCCTGTTACTCGGGTTGTGCACCGTAACATGTTGCGACCTTGCACGTCCACCGATCCCCGGCATCTTGAACCCACACCCCAGGCCCCCGACCCTCTGTCCCCGGTTTGGGACCTGGATGACGAAGAGGACTCTCCCGCCCCCTCTACGAGTCGCCCTGCTAGTGGCACTACAGCAGACCCAGACCTGCCACCAGAGCCCACCCTCCACCACACCAGAAGACTCCACCACACCAAAGCTTCGACGCTCCGAGTGGTCAACAGCTGGCAAACCCCCTGAACGTTATGAACAAGACCAATTTGTATGGCGACAAGGACTGTCATCCCAAACAGCTAACACGAGTCTACGAGAATCCTCGCCTGAGGACTGGCGAGCATACAAGGTGGGGGAGTGTGGGAGGAACGGCCCCCATCGAGTGACTGGGCCGGAACCAAAGGAGCCGTCATCTGGGTTCCGGGGAAACTGTCCCCGGGGGGTTGAATTTGGAGACAGGCGACCCTGACAGACAGGTGGATTAGGAGAGGGACAAGTATAAAGGGGGCGGGGAATTCCCCGGGCGATGAGTCAGCAGATGGACGCAGAGACAGGAAGAGACGTGGGAGCAGCTGAGAGCAAAAGCGACTCACCAGTGCCAGGGGGATGCTCGCGGAAGACTCCAGGAGGACGGTACCGGGGCGGATACCCCGGACTTGCTGCCTCGCCCCAGCCCGCGGACCCTGCGGCCTCAGTTCAGCCCGCGGCCGCTGCCGCCTCTCCACAGCCCGCGGCCGCTGCCCTCTCACTCCAGCCCACGACTGCGGCCCCTCTCCCACCACCCGCAGCCACCCTGTCCTCACCAGTGGCCGCGTCAAGTGCAACACCGATGGTGGCCTCCGCTGTCCTGCTCCGGCCCGCAGCCAAGGCTGGGCCTCTGCTAGTCGAGGGCCCCCGACGCAGTCGTCAGCTGTGCAGGTGGCCAGCCCTACGCCACCACTCATCGGTGCCGCGTGCCTCAGGCTAGGGGCTGCGGTCCAACCGTCCAAGGACCCCATCGGAGCCGGTGGGGCTACAGCGGCATCAGCGCGCCGGAGCACGTGAAAACTGCAACACCGTGTCAGCAACTGGGCCCAGCTACTCCTACGCCGAGAGACCACCGACCCGAACGGCGAGGGACATCTGAACGCTAAGTTGACTTTATAGTTAAGGACCCGTAGTCGGCCATACCGCGACCCTATAGTGACCGGCCGTTGCCGGAAGTAGTCGTGTTCTCTCTTTGGGTGTGTGCCCATATAGAGCCCCTGTGAGGGCAACTACTGTTACCCTCTTCTGTTTAGTGATCATGCCGGGGCTGAGTAAAGTTCCCGCTAGCCCTATAAAGGTTAATACAACAAGCATCTACCGTCTCGTGGCTCATCACTGCATCCTGCGCACCTGCGAGTACTACATGATGTCAGTGGACGAGCAGCGCTAACTGCGCATGCCCAAGAAAGAAGATTACAGCGCAGGCGCCGAGTAAAGACCTGCCCCTGGACAAACTAGAGGTATGAGTGACAAATTATAAAAACGATTCTTTCAGCGGTGGAAGGGACCTCAACTAAAAGAGCCACCTTGACAGAATGCAGCATTAGTGCTACACAAAGTGGCTCTTTTAGTTAAAAACACTTGGGGGGGTGACAGGTTCACTTTAAACAGGTTTTACAGATCTTAAGAGAAACTGTACGCCAAACTGGAGAAATGTGTTTTTGCCGTACAGGATATTTGTTGTCATGTTCAGGTTTTCGGATGGATCCGGAGAAGGTCCGTGCTGTCCTGGACTGGGAACGCCCTGAGAACCTGAAGGCCTTGCAGCGCTTTCTGGTCTTTATGAATTTTTACCAAAAGTTAATTCGAAATTACTCTGCAATTGTTAAACCCTTTACTGACATGACAAGGAAGGGGTCGGATTTTTCTAATTGGTCAGAGGCTGCTCTGAATGCTTTTTCCTCCCTAAAAAGGCACCCATACTCAGTCAACCCGATGCCTCTCAGCCATTTATTGTAGAGGTTGATTCATTGGAGGTGGGGGTTGGGGCTGTGTTATCTCAGGGTCCATCTCCTGGTAAATGGCACCCATGTGCATTCTTTTCGAAAAAATTGTCCTCGGCCGAGAGGAACTATGACGTAGGCAAGAGGGAGCTGTTGGCAATTAAACTGGCATTGGAAGAATGGCGACATTGGCTGGAGGGGGCTGCCCATCCTATTACAGTTATTACTGATCACAAAAATCTCGCATATCTGCAGTCGGCCAAGCGTCTGAACCCGAGACAAGCTAGGTGGTCGTTGTTTTTTACGAGGTTCAATTTCGTGGTCACTTTTCACCCCGGGGTCAAAAATGTCAAGGCGGATGCTCTGTCTAGGAGCTTCCTGGGTGGGGGAGATCAAGAGAGTCCAATACCGATATTGCAGGAGGGGGTAGTTGTTTCGGCACTCCTGAATTGGAGGCTGAGGTGTTGGAGGCACAGGGGGACGCCCCTGCCTCCTGTCCTTCAGGGAAGCTATTTGTACCGCTCAATCTGCGCTGCTAGGTTATTAACGAACACCACACTTCGGTGCTAGCAGGGCATCCAGGGGGTAAAGCAACTGCGGACCTCCTCTCGTCGTTTTTGGTGGCCGGGGTTGCAACGGAATGTGGTGGAACAGGTGTCCGCATGCAGTACTTGCGCTCACTGTAAGGTATCGCGTACTCACCCATCTGGTACTCTTCTCCCATTACTCATTCCCTCCAGGCCTTGGACACATCTATCCATGGATTTCATCATGGACCTACCAGTATCTGCGGGTAAAACGGTGGTGTTGGTGGTCATGGATAGATTTAGTAAAATGGTCCGTTTCATCGCATTACCAGCACTTCCTAATGCCAAGACTCTGGCCCAGGTTTTCATTAATGAAATCGTAAAACTTCACAGGGTTCCCTCCGATGTCGTGTCTGATCGGGGAACCCAATTTGTTTCCAAGTTCTGGAGGGCATTCTGTTCTCGACCGGGGGTACAGCTGTCCTTCTCTTCGGCCTTTCATCCCCAGTCGATCGGGCAGACAGAGCGGGTCAACCAGAATTTGGAGACATACCTCAGGTGTTTCATCTCTGAAAACCAAGAGGATTGGTCATCTTAGTTACCATTAGCTGAATTTGCAATTAATAATCACCGCCAAGAGTCCACTGGCAGGTCACCATTTTTCGGTGAGTATGGTTATCATCCACAGTTTGGTAACTTTAATGGGGGAGGGGCTTCAGGAGTTCCGGAGGAGGAGCGTTTCATGTCGTCGCTCTCTTCTGTGTGGCAGGGTGTCCTGAAGAATTTGAGAATTATCGGAAACAGGTACAAACGTATGGCTGACAGGAGACGTGTGCCAGGTCCGGACCTGAATGTGAATGACTTTGTGTGGTTGTCCACTAGGAATATTAAGTTGAAGGTTCCTTATTGGAAGTTGGGACCCAGGTTTATTGGTCCTTACAGAATATCTGCTGTCATAAACCTAGCGGCGTTTCGACTGGAGCTTCCTCAAGCTCTCAAAATCCACAATGTTTTTCATAAATATCTTCTTAAGAAATGTGTGAACCCCATTGAGTCCTCATCCCCACCGCTCCCCCAATTTTGGTAGATGGCAATTTGGAGTTTGAGATTTCGAGGATTGCTGATTCTCGTCTCCGTCGTTCCTTGCAGTACTTGGTGCACTGGAGGGGTTATGGTCCAGAGGAGAAGACGTGGCTGTCAGCGTCAGAGGTGAATGCCCCCAGGTTGGTTAGGGCATTCCATACCTCACATCCTGAGAAGCCGAGTCCTGAGTGTCCGGAGTCCACTTGTAGGAGGGGGGCATAGTGTCACGAGCGCTTCGGAGGTGACAGGCTATCATCCTGCGTCAGGCCTCAGAAGGTCTGAGCGCCTGTCCATACAGACTGCTCTCTGAACCATCTGCCTCTAGGACCCAGCATCAACTTCCTTCTGCCCTGAGAAGTTTGGATCTATTTAGTTAGTGGCTCAGCTGTGACCCAGTGCGGGTAACAGCTTCATTTCCACTTCTGCTTGCTAGAGTGTTGGACCTTTTCAGAGTGCTCCAGTTTGGTGTCTGGAATCCCTCTTCTGGTATCCGTATCTGGCGATTCATCTAAGTGTTCCCCTGTTTGTCTCACCTTTCCGTCTTTAGTTTAGTGGAGACTGCCTAGCGCACATCTCCTCCCGTTCCCTATTCAGGACTAGGCCCCAGGGAGATTCAGGGCCCCAGGTTCCGGCTCAGCGATTGGTGAGGAACCAGTATATGGACTTGGTAGGAGATCTAGAGAGAGACTAGATTTCCAAATCCCTTCCTTAGTGTATGGGCCCCGTTCCCCATTTCCCTCTATGTTACACTTGGTTTTCCCTCACTGTGTGTGACATTTGGTGACCTTTATCACTTCCACACCAGTTAATCCCTGATAAATTCGTGAGTGTTCGCTGTATACACAGAGATGCCAAGGACTAGCCTGTGGCCAGAAGTACCATGGGAACAGACTGTGGTACCAAGTTCCATGAGATTGGGGTAGTCATCCCGTCATATTGGGGTGTGATTTTTCCTAATTTTGGGACTTATGGCAGAAAGGGACCGTACTAGGTGTCCCAGACAAATGCCAGACACCCTGGGGAGGAAACTCCATCAAAATCAAAGATGGATGAGTTTCCGCCAGTGTGTCCTTGCCACGGAGGAAGACGAGATGGTGCAGAGGACACCAACATCCCTGAGTTGAAAGTGGCCAGAGAGAACTTTTGGACTGCTCAAATTAGGGACCATACCTTAAAGGGGGCACTCGACACTGTTACAATCTGTTACGGGGTTGCTCAAGAGCCGGACAGACACTAGGTTCCCATACTTTGAACTAATTGGGAGTTATTGTATTGGGTGACTAAACTGAGGGAAGGGAAAATAGTGGAGCAGCTGTAGGTTCCAGAGAGTTTTAGACATGGCCCATTCATATGTTTTGGGGGGACATCTAAGTGAAGAAAAAACTCAGAAGAGAATAATGTGGGGGTTCTATTGGCCTGGATGTTACCTGGAGATCCTAAATTATTGTATGATTTCCCCACCTGCCAGATACCGCTTCCTCTTCTCACTTCCTAAGTAGCCTGGTCCCGCTACCTGTTATAAAGAAATACATTAGATAGGACTGCTCCGAGATGGGTTACCGTGACGTGGTGGAGTAGCTTAGTATAAGAAAATAGAGTATAGGCAGCTCACCAGTAACCACCGCAGAGACCAGGGAACTCCGTTAGACAAACGTGGAATCAATGACGAAGAAAAAAGAGTTGTAGTTCCAGCTGCGTTAAAACACTTGAGCTTGCTTTATTGATTTTCAATTAAAAGACATATGTCAAATGACAAAATAGCTCTCCAAAAAATGCTGCCAATACACATGGGACAGGCTTAAGCCTGTCCCATGCCTTAAGCCTTGTCAGGGGCTAGACCAAGGGGGTGAGCCACCACGACTGCTGGGACCAGACGGCCGGCTCAGGGGGACACTATGCGCGAGTGTCTGACGACAAGGACGAGCAGGAAGCAAGGCAAGACAAGACGTAGGTGAGAAACAAGGCAAGACAGAGTACGGAACACGGAGCGGAATATAGGCAGAAACAGAGCCAGGTCAGAGCAAGAAAAGAGCTAACAGCGGAGCGTAGGCCGAAGCCCAGAGCCGGGCCAAGGTAGAGCATTGGGACTAGCCATAGAAATGTGCAAGAGAGCACAAAAGTTAAGAGAGGAGGAATGGTGCGTGTGCCAGGAGGCACTACAGAGCACCATAGGAAGAGAGCGAGACAGATCAAGCAAGGACCGAGAACATAGGAAGGAACACAAGGCCGAGCATAGCGAAGGCAAGACATGGCAGAAACAGGCAAGGCAAAGAACAACGTAAGTACTACAAGTCCAAGCAGGACAAGGACGAAACATGGCACAACGGACAAACATAAGGCACGAGACAGGAGACAGAGTACAAGCACAGAGCGTGTGCAAAGACGCACAACAGGGCAGAGTGCAGGGGCACAGAATACAGGGAGCGACCCAGCAGACCAAGCAGCCATGCAGGGAAGCAACACAATAATCAGGCCCTGACCATAGGGAGGGGCGGTCTGATATAGCACCATAGCACCAGTACTTCCGGGTCAAGACCAGGGAGGGACTTTGGGTTCAGATCCTCCAGGATCATAGAGAGTGTTGCTAGATCCAACTAGGCAGAACCATAGAGAAGGTCACATGATCAGAGGTTCCAGGATTACATAGAGGATTGCAGAATCAGACAGTGCTGGAACATAGGAACAGTCACATGATCAGGAATTCCAGGAATGCATAGAGGATTGCAGAATCAGACAGCACTGGAGCATTGGAAAGGTCACATGATCAGGGTTTTCCAGGAATTCAGCGGATTGCAGATCCAGAGCAGAGCTGGAACATAGGAAAAGGTCACATGATCAGGGGTTTCCAGGAATTCAGTGGATTGCAGATCCAGAGCAGAGCTGGAACATAGGAAAGGTCACATGATCAGGGGTTTTCAGGAATACAGTGGATTGCATAGTCAGACAGACGGATGGTTACCCAGCAACAGCATGCAGCCACGAGGTAAGGCGCGCGTGCACCCTGCTTCTGGCAACTAGCCGCATAACAGACATGGCGGACGTGACATGGAGATTTGATCACCAGCTCAGAAGCAACATTGCAGAGAACTGCTGCATCGGAACCGTGACCTGTTCTCGGAGTTGCCGGGGCGTACGCGGAGGGTGGAGCATGATGTTCTGACAGAGCCACATATAAGGGTGAATCTTAAGCCATATAGGATTCCTGAAGCACGCCGTGAGGTAATCACAAATGAGGTGAAGAGAATGCTATACCTTGGAGTGACAGAAAAGTAAAAAAGTGGCTGGTTGAGTCCCATCGTTCTCGTCCTGAAGGTGCATTGTGGTTTTGTGATGACTACCAGAGGCTGAATGAAGTATCCAAATTTGATGGGTACCCGATGCCCTGCGTCGATGAACTCATTGAGAAGCTTTAACCTGTGAGGTACATTACCACCCTAGACCTGACAAAGGGCTACTGGCAGATACCCATGTCCCAGAGTGCGAAGGAGAAGATAACCTTCTCGACACCCGATGGGTGTTTTCAATATGCCAGAATGCCTTTTGGTCTGCGGGGTGCCCAAGGCACCTTCCAGAGGGCCATGGACCGTATCCTAGCTCCGCATAAGTATACCGCAGCCTACCTTGATGACATTGTAGTCTTCAGCCCAGACTGGTGTAGTCGTCTACCAAAGATACAGGCAATTCTTGATGCTCTGAGAAATGCAGGGTGTAAGGTAGTGCCCAGTGTTCATGTTGAGGGACACTCACTCGGCAGTGGATTAACCACGTCAGGCACGGGTTCTTCACATAAATCAGTGCATCTGGTTTATTATACACGGCATAAACCATATAGCAGCAACAGTCTTACATCAGACCAAATGAAAATTCATAGTGGAGCTCCGCTCTTAGTCCTGTGGTCACACAGGCTGTGCTTTGTCCAAAAAACAGGCTCTACAGTCTCTCAGATAATTCCCCCCTATCTGGGGTTACCTCTTAACTGCTTCTCAGTCCTGTCCTCCCTTTCCTCCTGGGGACTGGCCAGCACTCACAGGCTATTACATACAGGCCACACACGGTCAGCAGCGTCCACATGTGCACATCAGGAAGGTAGCACACCTTCTAGCACGTCGGCCTTACGGAACCTTCCACACGGACCAATCACATCCAGGCATTCACTCATGTGACCTACCCTGGTCACTTTATATGGTCCGTAGCCACGCCCACAGCATCACATGGCTATGACCTCATTGCAGGTCCTTCACAACCATACACATAGGCTTTACTTCAGACACACGCCCCTGGGTGGGTTTGTAGGTGACTGGTCCACCCATCTCACCAGCCACCTGGAAGCCTTCCCTGATACATTGTAACAAAAACCTCAGCAGTACCTCTGCTGATTAACACACTTCAAGCTTCCATCCCAGGGCCACCCACCCTGGGATACATAACTGTCATTTACCATCCTGCGGCTCATCCTATTTCCATTTCCACAATGGACATGCCTGTATGCCTGTCCTGGGACACTCACACAGCGCCCCCTAGCGGACACTGTGGTCACTGCACCACAGGGGTTTACCATAAATCCAAACAAATGTGCCATGGGGAAGGAGGAGGCCAAATACTTAGGCTACATTGTCAGGAGAGGCAAAATCAAGCCACAAGTAAACGAGGTCGAGGCAATCCAGAAATGGCCGCAACCATTTTCCAAGAGGCAAAGGTAATAGCATTTCCTGGAATTGTGGGATATTACTGGCAATTTATTCCAGATTTCACTATAACTGCCTTACCACTGACGGATCTCCTTAAAGGCGCCAAATCGACAATTGTAAAGTGGATGGCTGAAGCATAAAGGACATTCCAAGAGCTAAAGCTGTCTAAATCTAAACAGCCGGTCCTGGTTGCCCCGGACTTCAATAAAGAATTCATGGTCCAGACAGATGCTTCAGAAGTTGGGTTGGAAGTCATGCT
Source organism: Dendrobates tinctorius (assembly GCF_039654945.1). Classification (NCBI taxonomy): domain Eukaryota; kingdom Metazoa; phylum Chordata; class Amphibia; order Anura; family Dendrobatidae; genus Dendrobates; species Dendrobates tinctorius. The sequence continues at coordinate 15,737,076 of NW_027361751.1, read as the reverse complement.
GTCTCAAGAGTTAAATAAGCCAGAACATCCCATCCTGTATTTGAGTCGGAAGCTCTCTTCGTGCTAGAAAAACGATTCCATTGTCGACAAAGAGTGCTTAGCCATCAAATGGGCCGTGGATATACTGAACTACTACTTACTAGTCACAGGTTTAAACTAGTGTCAGACCATGCACCCCTGAGATGCTTAATATCAGGTTCCTGACAGCGCCGGCATGCAGCCTCCACTGAGCAGGGACTCACCTGTACTGTAGGGGCCCCGGGGACTGGAATAGCCGGAAAGTACAGATGCACAGGACCTGAACGCTGAAGCTTGAGCAAGCAGGCACAGGACCTATGGTTATGTGACTGCAAGGGGGTGGGGCTTAGCATCCTGCTTTCAGAGATGGTAGAAAACTCAGAGTCGGGCAAAACAGAGGTTAAACACAGTACGGGCAAACGAGGTACAGGTGGGATAAACAGACGGGAGGTCAGACAAAGACAAAGGTCATGCACAAGAGGGCGGTGCGGTACCAAAGAGACGAGCAGAGAGTAGTCGGGTCACAAGCAGAGAGTCATACACGAGAGAGCGGTACGGTACAAGAGGGGCAGGCAGAACTCGTAACAGGGACAAAACCGGATCAGAACCAAACAAGCAACAAGTTATCAGGCACAAGGCACACGTATACAAGAGGTCAACTAACTCAGCTGAGGGCAGGAGTATAACTGACACCGGACCTAGGTCCCGTGACCATTAAATAGCCGCCTTCTGCCAGAGAGAGGCAGCACAATTAACCCATAGTCTGACCAGGACAGGCCAAAGCGAAATCCCGTCCTGGATCATGACGGTACCCTCCTCTCAATGGGGGGCCACTGGACCCCCAGGTCTCTCAGGATACTTGGCGTGAAAGGCTCGGATCAGCCAATCCGCATGAACCGATCGAGCAGGAACCCACGAGCGTTCTTTAGGACCGTAGCCCTTCCAAAGTATCAGATATTGAAGGGCACGATGGACCAACCTGGAGTCGACAATTCGTTCCACCTCGTACTCCGACTGCCCGTCTACCAAAACCGGTGGCGGGGAAGCTGATGATCCTTCCCCACCGGACCTCACAGGTTTCAAAAGGGCCTTATGGAAAACATTCGGGATCCGCAGAGATGGCGGGAGACGCAACCGAAAAGCCACCGGGTTAACTGCTTCGGTAATTTCATAGGGACCTATAAACTTGGGTCCAAGCTTCGCCGAGGGGATCTTGAGCCTTATATTCTTGGTGGATAACCAAACCTTATCCCCAACATGAAACACTGGTCCCGCGGATCGTTTTTTGTCCGCAAAAAATTTAAATTTGTCCTGGGCCTTCGCAATGTTATTCTGGACCTCCTGCCATGCCTCCCCCAACCGCTGGATCGTCTCATCCGCCCCAGGACGCCCAGAATTCAAATGGAAAAATTCTCCAAAATGAGGATGAAACCCATAATTGCAGAAAAAGGGAGATGTACCCGTAGACTGTTTAATGCGGTTGTTAAATGCAAACTCAGCCAACCGTAACACAGAACACCAATCATCCTGTCGGGCTGAGGTCAAGCAACGCAGAATTTGCTCCACAGACTGATTGGTCTGCTCAGTCTGCCCATTAGTCTCTGGATGGTAAGCGGATGAAAAGGACAGACTAATACCCAACCTCTTACAAAAAGCTCTCCAAAATCTGGAAACAAATTGCACTCCCCTATCAGACACCACATTCAAGGGTACCCCATGCAACCGCACCACATGCTCAACAAACAATCTGGACAATGTTTCCGCATTAGGTAGAGCTGCCAAAGGTACAAAATGTGCCTGCTTACTAAACCTGTCCACTACAACCCAGACGACGGTATTACCCTTGGAGGGGGGAAGGTTGGTGATGAAATCCATGGACAGATGAGTCCATGGTCTCTCAGGAATTGGCAGTGGTACCAATTCCCAGCCGGCCGGTTATGGGGAGTTTTAGCACGGGCACAAACCTCACATGCAGACACATACTCCCCAACATCAGAGGCTAAGGAAGACTACCAGAATATTCTAGCAATGGCCTTCCGGGTGGCCGAGATCCCTGGATGTCCACCCAGAACTGAGTCATGGAACTCCTGGAGGACCTTGAGACGAAACTGAGCTTGCACAAAAAGTTTATCTACAGGCTTAGCTGGAGGTGCAAGAGACTGGGATTCCCGAATCTCCCGTTCCAACACATTAGAAATACCTGCCACCACCACCCCAGGCTGAAGAATGGAGGATGGAGGTTCGGGGGGGGACACCGGATCTAGACTGACTGCGTGACAAAGCATCCGCTCTGACATTTTTGAATCCTGGCCGAAAAGTGATCGAGAAGTTGAATCGGGAAAAAAAAGTGACCATCTGGCCTGTCTGGGAGTCAACCTTTTAGCTGACTCAATGTAAGCTAGGTTTTTGTGGTCAGTGATTACAGTTATAGGATGAACAGCCCCCTCCAAAAAATGGATAAATTCTTCAAAGGCCAATTTTACGGCCAGAAGTTCCTGATTCCCCACATCATAGTTTCTCTCCGCAGGGGAGAATTTCTTTGAGAAAAAGGCGCAAGGTCTTAAATTGGTCAAAGTGGCGGGTCCCTGGGACAATACCGCCCCCACCCCCACCTCTGAGGTGTCTACCTCAACAATAAATGGTTCAGACGGGTCCAGTTGAATAAGACAGACATGAAACATTTTTTCAAAAACTGAAATGCCGCTACCGCTGCGGTTGACCAATTCTTGATATCAGCCCCCTTTTGAGTCATGTCTGTGAGGGGTTTAACCACCTGTGAGAACCCCCTTATAAATTTGCGATAGTAATTGGCGAATCCTAGGAAACGCTGCAGAGCCTTCAAGTCACAAGGTTGAACCCACTCGACAATGGGCTGCACCTTATTAGGATCCATGCGATACCCTTCAGCAGACACGATGAACCCCAGAAAGAACAGTTCCTGAACAAAAAATAAACAAGATTAGCAAAAAGACAGTTCTCCCGGAGCCTTTGGAGAACTGCCCGAACATGACCAATGTGAGCCTGTTTATCAGAAGAGTAGATCAATATGTCATCCAAATACACCACCATAAAACGTCCAATCAAATCAGAGAACACATGATTTATGAAATTCTGGAAGACCGCTGGAGCAATGGTCAGGCCGAAAGGCATGACCAAATTTTCAAATAACCCTTCAGTAGTGAGAAAAGCGGTTTTCCATTCATCTCCGTCCCGGACTCGGATAAGGTTATACGCTCCCCGTAAACCACTTAGCTCCGGACAACTGATTATATAAATCAGGAATAAGTGGAAGGGGATACGTATTCCTCACAGTTATTATATTTAACTTACGAAAATCGAGGCATGGGCGTAAACCACCGTCTTTTTTCTTTACAAAAAAGAACCCTGCCGCCACAGGAGAAACAGAAGGACGAATATGTCCCTTACGGAGAATCTCGGAAATATATTCCTTCATTGCAGCCCGTTCCGGACCCGAGAGGTTATACAAGCGGGCTTTGGGCAATTTAGCATCAGGAACTAGGTCAATGGCACAATCAAATGGGAGGTGTGGTGGTAAAACCTCAGCCCCTTTTTCGGAGAAAACGTCCGTATAGTCTTTCAGGCACTCCGGAATACCCTCCAGACCCACGGACGACACATACACAGAAACAAGACACTTCTCAGAGCAATAGGGACCCCATTTAACAATGTCCCGAGATTCCCAATTAATCACAGGATTATGCAATTGTAACCAGAGGAACCCAAACACCAGTCCCGCAGGCAGGTTGTCCATTACAAAACACGAAATATGTTCCTGGTGCAAGGAACTCACTTTAAGGAGAAACTCTTCAGTGCGAAACATAACGTCATTCTTAACCAGTGGTGTTTTGTCAATGGCAACAATGTGAATAGGAGTCTCCAACCTAACTGTCCCTAACTTACACCTGGACACTAATTCAGAGTCAATAAAGTTCAATGACGATCCGCAATCCACGAAGGCAGAAGTGGATGTGGAGACACTCCCACAACAAAGTTCCACTTGCAACAACATTTTAGAGAAGGCAGAAAAGGGTACATGAGAGCCTGGGTGACCTCCACGATAATCACCCGGGCTCAGTCGCTTGTTGTTTAGTGGACGGGAGGAGCAATCCTTTTTCCAATGTCCAAAATCGCCACTGTGAAAACAGCATTTTCCCACGCGCCGTTGTCTCCTTTCACTCTCTTTGAGGTCGATGGTTCCCATCTCCGTGATTTTCAGTGTAGGACTGGCTCCCCTCCCTTGGGAGAATAATGATGTCTCTGTTTAAATCACTCCCCTCGCCCGTAACCTGCGATCCATTCGGACGGCCTGTGTCATAGCCTCCTCCAGGGAATCCGGCGGGGGGTGGAGAGCCAAGGCGTCTTTCAGATGTTCAGACAGGCCTCTATGGAACAAACCCCGGAGGGCGGCATCATTCCAGCAGACCTCAGCAGCCCAGCGTCTGAACTCAGAGCAAAACCACTCGGCTGAATGCTTCCACTGGCAAACACTCATCTCTATGTCCTCAGCCATACGCATCCAATCAGGCTCATCATAAATATGCCCCAGGGCCCAGAGGAGTATCTAGGCTTTTCTGGCACCAGGGGCAAGAATTCGGTTCGGCGCCCCCCCCCGCCCAAGTACATATGCGACTTGCACATTTAGCCATGTACCCACGAGCTGCTCTCCCTAATGCTCAGTAAAAAACAGAGAAGCAGGAAGAGAAACTCGTTGTCACAGGACCATAACTATGAAAATCGCATATGAGTGACGTGTCCATGGAATGAGTACTGGAACCTGCAGAGCTGAGTCCTGACATTGCAGCTTCTGAATTCTCACAACGAATGCACTGCACACTTTTAGGATTCTCCCTTGCCGATGTACAATCATGTCAGCACAAGTATGTGATTTGTATACTTCTGGCCACACTCCGACTAGACGTGCCCGGCCTCGCTCTGTTCATTTTCATTGAGTGAGGCCACACATGTCTAGTCAGCATGTGACCATATGTATGTAAATTACCATCACGAGAGAATACTAACAGCGTTCAGTGAGCACTGTGAGAATTCAGAAGTCTGCAGTCACATAGATTGACTGCAGACTAAGCACAAACCTGGACAACCCCATAAATGTTCCTAACATAAATAAAAACTTGAGAATTAGTCAGTGTCACAAATAACATTTACATCCAGGTACCTTATAGATGATGTCGTCTCTGCAGTCGTTCTCCTTTTCTTCTTCTTGTCCAGACCCCATGATGAGTTTTCTCATCACCAGCCGTCTCTGCAGACTTCCATCTTCTCCAGTCTTCTGCAGCAAATCTCCACACGATCCCCTTAAAGATAGAAGTGTCATTATAATGCCCCTAAATACAAATATCTGCAATATACTGTCGCCTCACACTATTCCCCTCCTTCCTCATACTGTCTCCTCTAACATCCCTCCTGTTCACCATACTGTCTCCTCATATATTTACCCCCTCACTCTCTATACTGTCTGCTCACACATACCCCCGACTCCCCATACTGTGTCTGCACACATCTCATCACCCTCACTCCCCATACTGTGTCCACTTACATTAACCCGTTCGCTCCCCATACTGTCTGCACCCATCATACTGTGTCAGCACCAATCCCCCATACTGTTTCCTCATACATACTATTCATTTTGTGTCCTCAAATCTCCCCACACATTAAATCCCCCCATCCCTACTCCAAATCCCCCCACACACATTAAATAACCCCCCATCCACACTCCAAATCCCTCACACATTAAATCCCCCATCCCCACTCCAAATCCCCCACACACATTAAATCCCCCATCACCACTCCAAATCCCCCCACACATTAAATGACCCCCATCCCCACTCCAAATACCCCCACACATTAACCCCATCCCCACTCATTAACCTCCATCACCACTCATTAACCCCCATCACCACTCATTAACCCCATCCCCACATTGATTAACGCCCCCACACATTAACCCCCATCCCCACTCATTAATGCCCCCACACATAACCCCCATCCCCATTCATTAAGCCCCCCACACATTAACCCTTATCTCCACTCATTAACCCCCATCCCCACTCATTAACCCCCCACGCCAGTACAATTGTTTATTCCAAACAAAGGAGAACAATTATATCCACCCTAAAAGTTCTATATCATAATTTATTTAAGTAGACACACTAGAATCATATACCCAAAATAGACTACTTAAAAACCAAACTTTACCAAAGTATTGTTCAATTAGACAATTTTTATTGATTAGAGACACCAACAAAAGATTTATTTAAAAACAGTTTTTTAAAAAAAGCATATTAAAGGAAACAGGTCAACATACACTATAAAGATATAGTAACCATGACCAGGCCATATAACATCTCCAAAAAATTAGAAAACAGTTGATATAACCATATATAATGAAGTTCCAGTGCTCATGTGCAAGCTGTTGCTAATATACTATACTAATGAAGATATCACATTATATACCAAGTGTCACCATATTCTAATTATTAACAGATCCATAAAGTGCATAGTGCATTTTTAATATGGAGTGAATCTAAATCATGATAATAATATAAGGTAAATCTAAGTCATGATAATAAAGAGTTAAATAGACCGACCTGGATTCATGCTGTGCATGAGGACGCTGTGACCTCTCACTCCAACGCGTGTTTCACACGTTTACTTCCTCAGGGAGAGATAAGGTAGGTAAGCAAAGCGACTTTATATAGTGAACATAATTAATTTGCTGGCCAATCATAGGCGCCATACGGCGCATCGCCAGCTGCCACCCACGGCGCTCCCGCCGGCTGTCTCACGGTCACGTCACCAGAAGGCGCGATAGCGCCGCCCATGACGTCACAAGCGAGGCCTCCGTTTGGGCATGCGCCACCAGTAGAAGGAAGCGATGCGCACAGTACTGATGTGGCCATATTAGCAATGGGCAAGTTTGAGGGCAAGAATCATCATAAATAATAGTTTATCTCAAATACATTGCAGATGGAGCTCCAAACTGAGCATACACCGTTAATAAAAAGCGATATGTATAGATAAATAAATGTAAAGCCAAACATTATTATAATTAATAATTTCTCTCCAATACATCGCAGATGGAACTCCCAAATGAGCTTACACCATCAACAAAAGGTGATGTATATAATATCAATAAACATATTGGAGAAAGAACATTATCATAATTAAGAATCTTTCTTAAATACATCGCCGAAGGAGCTCTCATACTAACTGGGCCATATTAAAATAGATGACTTTAAGGAGGAGGGTCATTATAATGAGTCCATATAAATCACTCATAAATACATAACATGGCAAAAAATGGAATAAGAAAAGTGCATAATATGTAAAATATATGAAAAAAGGACATTATTTTTCCATAATTGTACAAATTATATTACCAACACACCATTAGTGCACAATATACATAAAACAGTGAATATAGTGATGAACATAATGATATCAGAATAATTAGTGTAAGATATATAAAAAAATATATGAAAAAATATATAAAGATAAAAAATGTATATAAAAAATAAATATAGAAGAGAAATTTATATTAGTGATTATAGAAAGATTTAAATATATATACTATATATAAAAAATAATTTTCTTATATATAGTGCTTCTTATAAGGATGTTATTCCATCTTCCACCTCTTGCAAAAAAAAGGGGGAGACAAAAAAGCGCAATAGGGTCTTATCCACGTTACAAAAGACAGTATATCATGAAATATGCTCACCTGGTTAGGATGAGATAAGAGCGTGTAGGTAGCGGCTGCTGCAGATCCACAGGTCTTCAGTGACCAAAGAAATGATGAATCCAAAGGGAGTTTGTAGCTATATTCCGCGCTGCCGCTTTAGACAAATTCCAGGAGAATGCTGTATGATTGCAGTGGTTTTATTCTACGCGTTTCAGGGGTCTCATGCCCCCTTCATCAGGAAATACCACCTGGTATTTCCTGATGAAGGGGGCATGAGACCCCTGAAACGCGTAGAATAAAACCACTGCAATCATACAGCATTCTCCTGGAATTTGTCTAAAGCGGCAGCGCGGAATATAGCTACAAACTCCCTTTGGATTCATCTTCCACCTCTTGGAATTTCCTTTCATCCAAATCTAAACCACCAATTTCTTCATATGGACAGGGAGATTTCCTCCATACCAAAGACGAAGAGATATTTCTTTCTCCAACATAGACTCCTCCCATCATGTCATCATAAGGCCGAAAAAGGAGATTGCAATGCTATATTATGAGACAAAATTATATATTTAAATACCACAAAATATATAACCAATGCCACTATTATGAAGCTTCGCTAGCCCACCACTAAAATAAAAATATATAAAAATATTTAAAAAATATATATAATATACAGTAATTAAGGGGACATTACCAGTAATTGAATAGATGCACGTAAAAATATGTACAGTCACACATACACACATATACACATATATACACACATACATATACATATGTGAAAGCAGCAGCCCAGAGATCCTCACACAAAAGACTACTTTACCCAAGCCAATCCTATAGAAAACTAGAAAATCCCCATTGGTCATTAAGACCATGTGGTTTCATTGTCCTAAGTGTGGTGATCCAACGACATTCCCTTTGAGCCAGTTTATTCATAAGATGTCCCCCCCGAATACCTAGGTGTATCACATCAATGCCTCTAACCTGGAGATCTATGGTTCCTGATGGATGGAATTCCCGATAATGGGCAGGTAGAGTCTTCAATTTAGTTACATCTTCCTTATGTGATTCATCCGAATCAATAAGTCTAGCTGATTTAATGTCTTTGACATGTTGCAATATCCGTACCCGAAGTTGCCGTGATGTAAGACCAATATAAATGAGTCTACATGGGCATGTAAGATAATATATAACTGATGTAGTCTTACAATTAATCGCATGAGTGATCTTGAAGTCACGTGTTTTTGATGAATTACAAAAAGATTCAGTTTTTAACATATATTTACATGCACTGCAGTCTCCACATGATCGGGAGACCCATTTTGGACCCCTTGAATTAAAAATAAAACTTGATTTTGGGGCAACGTAATGACTGTGTGTGATGGTTTCTCCTATCGTTCTACTTCTTATTGCAACAACCAAGGGTTTCTCTTCAATATAGTTACTTAGAGCTGAATCTTGTTTTAAAATAGGCCAGAATCGATTAAATACATCCATCATATCCTTCTATCTGCCATGATGGATTGTAATAATTCGTAATCGAGAATCCTCCTTTCTTACTCGTCTATCTTGAAGGAGCATATCACGATCCAGGTTCTTTACCTGCTGGTATCCTCGATTGATATCAGAATAATTATACCCACGATTCAAAAATCTTGATGTAATGTCTTTGACCTGTACTTCAAATTCCTCATTAGTATCACAGATCCTTCAGGCCCTAATAAATTGAACCTTGGGAATTGCTCTGATTGTATGTTTTGGATGGGCCGATCTTGCATGTAGTACAGAATTTGTACTTGTCTTTTTTCGAAAAATGCTACTATGGATATTCCTTTCTTGATCAACCAGAAGTTGAAGATCCAAAAATTCAATCTTCTCAATAGAAACCTTAAAAGACAGCTTGATATTCCAATCATTGGTATTTAGATGAACCAAAAATTTTTCCAAATCAGATCTCTTGCCCTGCCAAATAAATAGGAGGTCATCAATAAAACGCATCCAACTACCTACAGATGGACTTTGAACATTATATAAATATGCAAGCATATGTTCTCGTTCCCATTGGCCCATAAAAAGGTTGGCATATGAGGGCGCAAAAGATGCCCCCATAGCCACACCCCTCTGTGGTACATAAAATCGGTCCTTAAATGTAAAATAGTTAGAGTTAGAGCATATTCAAATAACTCAATAAGGAGCTGCATAAGTTCTTTGTCCATTCCTTTATTAGTCAGAAAAAATCTCACTGCTGAAATGCCTAGTTTGTGATCTATACATGTGTATAGAGACTCAACATCCCCAGTTATGAGAAACATATCCGATTCTAAATTAATCCCTTGTAGTCTCTGTAAGACCTCCCCAGAATCTTTTACATGCGATTGTAATTCTTCCACACAAGGTTTTAGGTAGTAGTCCAAAAATTTGCAAACTGGTTCATTCAAACTGCCACATCCAGACACAATCGGCCTGCCGGGAGGATTGGCCAAATCCTTATGTATTTTGGGCAAGAAATAAATCGTTGGTACCACCGGAAAATTCACTTTCAATCCTTCCCATATTGTCTTTGTAATATAGCCTTTATCAAGCGCTTCATCCAAAATATGAAACAGCTGTTCCTGAAAGGTGGCTGTGGGGTCAGATGCAGGTTTATGATAACAATCAGTATTATTTAGTTGGAAGAATGCCTCCTTCTCATATTGCTGAACTGGCCAGACCACCACATTGCCACCTTTGTCCGCTGGTTTAAATACCACCTGTTTCATATTTTTAAGTTCGTTTAATGCTGTATGCTGTACTCGTGTCAAGTTATCATAAGGTCTACGTACTTGAAGTTGATATACTTCATTACACACCATTTTGACAAAGACTTCTAAAGATGAATTTAAAGTGATAGGTGGGAAGTTTTTAGATTTTTTCTTAATAAAATCAGGGAACTTACTATGTGGAGATTCCTGCTGTTCAAGAAGCAAGTCCTTTAATATCTGGAGCGCTTCCAATTCTGCCTCTGTGGAAAGGGACGTACCAAAAGAGTTCTTATTGTCATGAATCCTTTTAAGTAACAACTTTCTTGCAAAAAGTAAGGTGTCTTTAATTGCCGTGAATGTATCAAAATTAGGTACAGGGCAAAATGTTAAGCCCAGAGACAAAACTGATAAGTGGGCAGGTGATAAATTAATGACAGATAAATTGATTACCTTGAAGTTGTCATCTCTCTTAAGGCCCTTTTACATTTAGCGATGCACCAGCGATCCGACCGGCGATCCGACCCGGTCAGGATCGCTGGTGCATCGCTAAATGATCACTAGTGAGCTTTCAAATAGAAAGATCTCACAGCGATGCAGCAGCGACGCAGCGCACGATACTCACCTTTCACACACAGCGATCCTGACGTCCTCCCGTCCGCGTCCAGCGTCGCTCATCTCACACAGCAAGAAGCCCAGCAGGAAGCAGACGACGAGAAATGGAGCCGCCCGATCGCGCGCGATCAGCGATGGACAGCGGGGGAGCCGGTCGTAGGTAAGTATCACACATAGCGATATCGCTAGCGATATCGCTATAACATCACAAAACCAGTGACGTTTTAGCGATATTGCTAGCGATATCGCTATGTGTAAAACCCCCTTTAGACTCCTGATAGAAATTCCGTTCATGTGTCATTTGACGGGTATTATATCGTTTTGAATTTGTTGAAGCATTTGTATCCGTTGACAGATGCGATGATGTACTTGTCATAGACACCACTGAGTTTGTACGAGATCTATTATTACTCTTCCTCCACCTACAGACCTTATTCTGTTGGTAATCCAACTGGTCTCTCTGGAATTTTTCAGTCTTTGTTTTTTTCAATTCTTGCTCCCATTTGGTATAGCTCTTATTTAAATCTTCCTCAAAAGAGGTTACCGTAGTTCAACCAAAGATAGCTTCTCCTTAAGCTTATCCTGTATACTACGAATTTGGCATTCTATTGTTTCCAATTTTTTCTGATCCAGGGAAATAAGTAACTCCAAAAAAAGATTTTGAACAATTCTGGCACGCCTCGTCCCACTTTTGAATCACATTAGTATCCTCCACCAAGAAGGATGGAAAAATTTGGACACGCAAACCACGAGGTACCAGTTTACGTTGTAAATACTGTTCAAGAGTCTTACTATTCCACCATGTTTTGATGCGTGCATGTGGACGCTGTGACCTCTCACTCCAACGCGTTTCACACGTTTACTTCCTCAGGGAGAGATAAGGTAGGTAAGCAAAGCGACTTTATATAGTGAACATAATTAATTTGCTGGCCAATCATAGGCGCCATACGGCGCATCGCCAGCTGCCACCCACGGCGCTCCCGCCGGCTGTCTCGCGGCCACGTCACCAGAAGGCGCGATAACGCCGCCCATGACGTCACAAGCGAGGCCTCCGACTGGGCATGCGCCACCAGTAGAAGGAAGCGATGCGCACAGTACCGATGTGGCCATATTAACAATGGGCAAGTTTGAGGACAAGAATCATCAGAATGCTGGCTGCGCCCGAGGCAAATGCTCCGGCTGCCCCCCCTAGATACGCGGCTGCCAGGGCCTCAAAAAATGCATCCACAGTCATACGCTCAGGGGCCGTGGTAGGAAGGGAGAAAGCCCAAGCTTGGGGGGCTCCCCTTAACAGAGACATAATGACCCCCACTCTCTGACTTTCATCCCCAGAAGAGTGTGGTCTTAAGGTAAAAAAAAGCTTACATTCCTCCTTGAAAACTCTGAATTCTTTTTTATCTCCAGAAAAGGTATCCAGTAATTTAACCGGAGACTCCGGGGAAATTAATGTAACATCCCAAACCCCCGATGAAAAAACCCCCTTCACAGTGTCAGCGATCAGCTGCTGAGACTGAGCCAGGACTCGTTGTTCTCCAAGGAGTTTCTGAGACATCTGAGTCAGGTGCTTAACCTGCTCAGAAAGAGCGTGCATAGGATCCATCACACACAGGTGAATGGGAGCAGAGAAAAAAAATAATGGTATGGGTCAGTTATAATATCAGGTTCCTGACAGCGCCGGCATGCAGCCTCCGCTGAGCAGGGACTCACCTGTACTGTAGGGGACCGGAGACTGGAATAGCTGGAAAGTACAGATGCACAGGACCTGAACGCTGAAGCTTGAGCAAGCAGGCACAGGACCTATGGTCATGTGACTGCAAGGGGGTGGGGCTTAGCGTCCTGCTTTCAGAGATGGTAGAAAACTCAGTCGGGCAAAACGCAGGTTAAACACAGTACGGGCAAACGAGGTATAGGAGGGATAAACAGACGGGAGGTCAGACAAAGACAAAGGTCATACACAAGAGGGCGGTGCGGTACCAAAGAGACGAGCAGAGAGTAGTCGGGTCACAAGCAGAGTCATACACGAGAGAGCGGTGCGCTACAAGAGGGGCAGGCAGAACTCGTAACAGGGACAGAACCGGATCAGAACCAAACAAGCAACAAGTTATCAGGCACAAGGCACACGTATACAAGAGGTCAACTAACTCAGCCGAGGGCAGGAGTATAACTGACACCGGACCTAGGTCCAGTGAGCATTAAATAGCTGCCTTCTGCCAGAGAGAGGCAGCACAATTAACCCATAGTCTGACCGGGATGGGCCAAAGCGAAATCTCGTCCTGGATCATGACACTTAAGGGAAAAGAAGTGTAAGAATGCCCGGGTGACTAGCTGGTTCTTAGGCCTCCAGGACTTCAGTTTCCACGTAGAAAATAGACCCAGGAGGTTAAACAGTAACACTGATGGCCTCTCCAGACCTCTCTAGTCTCAAGGTGCCAAACCTCCCGACTTTGGGCAGAGGGGAGATATGTGACAGGGTTACTGGCATGTATGTGAGGGGAGATATATATCACGATTCACGAAGATTGCTATCTTCCATGACGTGAAACTCAGAAGTTTCTCTCCAGCATGTTATGTGCTGAAGGGTTTATCGGCCATGACTGGGTTGGGGTTTTTTTGTGAATAGTTGTAAGAGATGGGTGGGATTACTAACCATATCTCCACCATAAGGATGTGGTTCGGCAAGTTAACCCCTTAGCGACCGCCGATATGCCATTTTAACGGCGGTACTTAAACCACAGTGCCGTTAATTAACGGCGCTGTGGAAAAAGTGTATAGCGCCCCCCAGAGTCGGGTTTCTCGGGGTCGATCCCGTTTTTCCGATCGCCGTTATTAACTGTATAACCGCGACCGCAAAAAAAAGTCCGATGTGCCATTTAATTTCTCTCTTCTCTGATGTGATCGCACATCAGAGGAGAGAGAAATAGGATCCCCAATCCCTCTCCGGTACCTCCCGGTGGTCCTCGGCCCTCCTGCTTCCCCTCCATGGGCGCCGCCATCTTCTTCCGGTTAGAAAATGGCGGGCGCATGCGCAGTGTGGCCGCCGAAATCTCCCAGCCGGCAGATTTCATTCATTCATTCAACGTACAAAAAAAAATAGTAAATAACCCCCCCCTTATCACCCCCTTAGCTAGTGAAATATAATGAAATAAAGAAAAAATATTTATTTTCATTTTTTCATTAGGATTAGGGTTGGAACTAGGGTTAGGATTAGGGTTAGGGTTGGGATTAGGGTTAGGGATTAGGGTTAGGGTGTGACGTCTGTCTAGTGCGAGTCTGGGCTGCAAGTAAGACAGCACCCCTAGCAACCCCAAGACCCTTTACCCCTATACAGGGATCTGGAATTGCAGCAGAGCCCAGGAGGTAGCTGGCTGTATAAGGTCAGCGGACCAGAGCAGGACAGTCGCCAGAAAATGATTAATAAACGGGACTGAAAGCGTAGTCAGTAGTCCAAGTCAAAACCAGGCGGGTGGCAGAGGTACAAAATCAGCAGGCTGAAGCACAGTCAAAATCCAGGCCAAGGTCAGAGTCACCGGAAGAGCACCAGAGGTACAAAATCGGCAGGCTGAAGCGGGGTCAGAAATCCAGGCAAAGGTCGGAGCCAAGAATAGCAAATACAACACTAGCACATTGGGGAAACCAAGACAATATCTGGCGGCCTGCAGGACAGGCCCCAAAGTATTTGAGGGATAAGGCTATCCCTCACACGCTCACAGTCTGATGACCTCATCTGGACCGCCCCCAGAACCAGGCCAGATGGCGATGCACCAATCCCTTCATCTCTGAGAGAGGAGCGGAGCCTGCGCCCACCAGATGCCTGCGCAGGAGCCCCTTCTCTGTCACCACCATCACCCACGGGAGAACCACGGCGATGTCCAATGACAGAGGCATGCGTCAAAGGAGCGGACCCACATGAGGACATAGCCCTCCTATTGCCGGCACCACCAGTCGAAGGAGTCCGGCGCCTCCCAGTGGCCGAGGCAGGAACAGCAGCCCCCGAGTCCGATGGCGACGTGACAGTCCTGCGCCTCCCAGTGGCCAAGGCAGGAACAGCAGCCCCCGAGCCTGACGGTGACGTGACAGTCCGGCACCTCCCAGTGGCCGAGGGCGGAACACCAGCCCCCGATTCCGATGGCGACGTGACAGTACCCCCCTTCTAAGAGGGGCCTCCGGACGCTCAAAACCCGGTTTGTTGGGATGAAAGAGATGAAACTTCCTGATCAACCCCCTGTCATGAACGTTACTGGCAGGGACCCAGGACCTCTCTTCCGGGCCGTAGCCCTTCCAGTAAATCCAGATACTGCACGGATTCTCTCACTAAGCGGGAGTCAAGAATACCCTTGACTTCAAATTCCAAGGCATCCCCCGACCAAAACTGGAGGAGGAGGGGACTGGACAGGATGAATTGGAGAGCGGTATAATTTGAGAAGGGACTTATGGAATACATTCGGCAGTTTGAATGATTGAGGGAGTTTCAGACGAAAGGCTACTGGGTTAATCACCTCAATAATTTCATATGGACCAATGAACCTAGGACCCAGTTTGGCAGATGGCACTTTTGTCATGATCTCAGTGCGGGTTTGACTCGCACACGTGGGGTTAATGCCTGGAACCAGTGCTGATGACTGGCATTTCTGGGGTTAAAGGTTGTGATCCCGGTGCAGGCTTACCTGCACCCCTGGGGCTATGATTGTGGCCTCTCCCTGGTTCTGGGGGAGGCTTCTTATAGCCTCAGGACGCTCCCATCCCTGTCAGTTATACTTTCGCCCTTGGCATTGTGTGGTGACCCCTGAGTATGTTAGTGCTGTGTTCTGGTTACTTGATTCTCTGTGTATGACTCGGTCTGTTCCCTGGATATCGCTTTGGATTCTGCCTGGTACCTCCTATGTCTGTTTGGTCTTGATCTCTGCTTGGCCCTGATTATCCGCTCTGTCTCCTCCCTGGTACTGTACTGATATCTTGTGCATGACCTTTTGCTTTGTCTGACCTCCCGTCTGTTTATCCCTCCTGTACCTCGCTGGTCTGTACTGTGCATGACTTCTGCTTTGCCATAATCTGAGTTCTCTGGACCCTGACACTATTAGCTTGAAGCACGCTTTGGCACCTCTGCTGCCCTGCTCCCCAGGTAACTCTTAGCACTGCTTCTGTACTCAGGACACGTGCACTGGCTCTATGAGCAAGTGTAGTGCGGTGTCTCTGACATTATAACTGACCGTTTCATTTTTTTTTTTCCTTCAGGGGAAAAAAAAAAAAAGTGTGTTATCCTCATGGATCCCATACAAGCCTTGGCTGATCAGGTCAAGCACCTGACCCAAATGTTCCATAAGCTCAATGTGGAACAACGCACGATGGCCCAGACCCAGCAACAGTTGGTTACTGTGCAGGGGGCTGTTGATGCAGGGGCTTCAAGTTCTGGGGGTAGGGATGTGTCATTAGCGTCCACCGAATCTCCGGTCAAATTACCAGACCTTTTCTCAGGGGATAAAAAGGAGTTCAGGTCTTTCAGAGAAGGATGCAAGCTTTTTTTTTCTCTAAGGCCCCGCTCCTCCAGGGATGAGTTCCAGAGGGTGGGGGTCATTATTTCCCTACTTCGGGGGGCTCCACAAGCATGGGCTTTCTCTCTGTCTTCCTCTGCTCCTGAACGTATGTCAGTGAACGCATTCTTTGAGGCCCTCGGGCACATTTATGATGAACCTGACCGAGTGCGATTGGCAGAGGACATGTTGATGAGTGTCTGTCAGGGGAAACACTCAGCTGAGTGGTTTTGTTCTGAGTTCCGCCGTTGGGCGGCAGAGGTCTCTTGGAGCGACGCCGCACTCCGAGGACTCTTTCGCAGAGGCTTGTCCGAGCGGCTGCAGGATGCCTTGGCGTTACATCCCCCACCTAACTCTCTGGAGGACGCCATGACCCAGGCCGTCCGGATGGACCGCAGGCTGCGGGCCAGAGGGATGATGCAGGTGGATACTCCATTATTCCCCAGTGGAAAAGAGACTGCCCCTGAGCCCATGGATGTAGGCGCCCTCTCCCTGAAGGATACGGAGAGGAAACGCCGGAAGGACAAGCAGTTATGCTTTTACTGCGGTAAAATGGGACATTGGAAAAGGGAGTGCCCGAATTGCCCGTCTTCAAACCCGGTCGGCGGAAAACGACTAGGTCTGGGAAGTCAACGGGGAGGCTGCTCAGACCCTCAGGTACCATTTTCCTTGTTTTCTAAAGTAGTACTGCCTGTGGAACTGTTTGTGGATGGTAGTTCTTTTTCCTATACAGCCTTCGTGGACTGCGGAGCATCTATTAATCTTATTGACTCCCAATTGGTCACACACTGCAAGATAGGGACAGATAGGCTCAAGGTTCCGATCAAGGTGATGGCCATTGACTCCTCTCCCCTCACTAAGGAGGGAATTCGCTTTATGTCTGATGTGTTTTCGCTCAGAGTGAGCGCTACTCATGTGGAAAACATAAGTTGTTTTGTGCTGGACAATCTACCTGCAGGGTTGGTGTTGGGCATGCCCTGGTTACAACGCCATAACCCAGTTATTAACTGGAAAACGGGGGAGATTGTACAATGGGGGTTTAATGATTTTGAGTTATGTGATAAATCTGCACTGCTGGTTGAACCTGTTAAATCTGTGTCTGTATCATCTGTCGAGCTGGAAGGTATTCCGGAATGCCTGAAGGACTTCGAAGATGTATTCTCCGAAAGCGAGGCCGAGACGTTACCGCCACATAGACCCTTTGACTGCGCTATTGAGCTGGTCCCGGGGGCTAAATTACCCAAAGCCCGTCTGTTTAATTTGTCTGGTCCTGAGCGCTTGGCTATGAAGGAGTACATTACTGAAAGTCTGCGCAAAGGACACATACGTCCTTCAGTCTCACCTGTGGCGGCAGGTTTCTTTTTTGTAAAGAAAAAAGATGGCGGGTTACGTCCCTGTCTCGACTTCCGGGAGCTTAATCAAATTACTGTACGGAATACGTACCCCCTTCCGTTGATTCCCGATTTATGTAACCAACTATCAGGGGCAAAGTGGTTTTCTAAACTGGATCTTCTGGGGGCATATAATTTGATAAGGGTCCGAGAGGGGGATGAATGGAAAACCGCGTTCCTCACGACCGAGGGACTATTTGAAAATTTAGTCATGCCGTTTGGTCTTACCAACGCCCCTGCCATATTTCAGAATTTCATCAACGTGGTATTCTCGGATCTCATTGGTCGTTTTGTCATTATCTACTTAGATGATATTTTGATATATTCCCCCGACAAGTATTCTCATTTGGAACATGTACGAACTGTGCTCCAAAGGCTTAGAGAAAATCATTTGTATGCCAAATTGGAGAAATGTGTATTCTGTGTACAAGAGTTGTCCTTTTTGGGGTTAATTGTATCCGGTGAGGGTTTTCGCATGGACCCCAAGAAGATGCAGGCCATTGCGGATTGGGTGCAACCCCGAGATCTTAAGGGTCTTCAGCGCTTCTTCGGGTTCGCCAATTATTACCGCAAATTTATCCGGGGGTTTTCGCAAGTGGTCAAACCTCTCACGGATCTAACATGCAAAGGTGCGGATGTGAGAAATTGGTCCTCGCTCGCAAAAGAGGCTTTTGCAACGCTGAAAAAATGTTTTATGTCTGCTCCTGTGTTAGTGCAGCCAGATCCGTCCAAACCATTCATCGTGGAAGTGGACGCCTCTGAGGTGGGGGTGGGGGCGGTGTTGTCCCAAGGGCCTGCCACTCTAACCAACCTCAGGCCATGTGCTTTCTTTTCCAAGAAGTTCTCTGCTGCGGAAAGAAATTACGACGTAGGCAATAGAGAGCTTCTTGCGGTCAAATTGGCGTTTGAAGAATGGAGGCACTTTTTGGAGGTGGCCAGTCACCCGGTTACGGTGATCATGGAACACAAAAATTTGTCGTACATTGAGTCTGCTAAAAGACTAACGCCCAGACAGGCCCGTTGGTCACTTTTTTTTTCCCGTTTTCAGTTTACGATTACATTTCGTCCAGGGTCTAAGAATGTCAAGGCTGACGCCTTATCACGCAGTTTTCAGCCGGTGTCGCCCCCTGAGCCACCGTCCTCCATTCTTCACCCTGGGGTTGTGATAGCAGAGGTCTCATCTGAATTGGAACGGGAGATTCAGGGGGCCCAGTCGTGGGCCCCGGCGGCCAAGCCGGAGGGGAAGTTGTTTGTCCCAGAGCAACTTCGCCTGAAACTCTTGCTGGAGTTCCCTGAATCCAAGCTGAGTGCTCACCCTGGTATTTCAGCCACACGTCTGGTGGTGGCTAGGATCTTTTGGTGGCCTACCCTTGGTTCGGACATAAACAAATTCATTGCTGGTTGTGGGGTCTGCGCTCGTTCTAAAAGCTCTCATAGCCGGCCGGCAGGGGAGCTGATACCCTTGGCAGTGCCCGAAAGGCCATGGACTCACTTATCCATGGATTTTGTTACCAATCTCCCTCCATCTAAGGGTAATACAGTGGTATGGGTAGTGGTGGACAGGTTTTCTAAGCAGGCTCATTTCGTACCCCTGTCCGCACTACCGTCAGCTGAGACGTTGTCCAGGTTGTTTGTGCAGCATGTGATCCGGTTGCATGGGGTACCCCCGAATGTGGTGTCTGATCGTGGTGTGCAGTTTGTGGCTAAGTTTTGGCGTGCTTTCTGCAAAAAATTAGGTATGTCTCTGTCCTTTTTGTCTGCATACCATCCTGAGAGCAATGGGCAGACGGAGCGCACTAACCAGTCCCTGGAACAGATCCTCAGGTGTCTAACCTCTGCTAGACAGAATGACTGGTGCGATGCACTGCCGTTGGCTGAATTTGCCTTCAATAGTCGGGTGAGTCAATCCACTGGTAGGTCCCCTTTCTTGATTAACTATGGGTTCAGTCCTCATTTTGGTGAGTTTTCTCGTCTGGATTCGGGGTGTCCCGGGGCTGAGGACTCTGTTCAGCGGTTAAAAGATACATGGGCAGAAGTCCAGCAGCGTATATCTAGGTCTCAAGGCAGGTATAAGTTTTTCGCGGACAGGAAACGAACACCTGGTCCCATGTTTCGGGTGGGAGAGAAAGTTTGGCTCTCCACGCGAAACATTAAGTTAAAGATTCCGTCAGCCAAGTTGGGACCCAAATTCATTGGCCCGTACAAGATTGTGGAAAAAATCAATCCAGTGGCGTATAGGCTGTGCCTTCCACCTTCTTTCAAGATCCCTAACGTCTTCCACAAATCTCTACTGAAACCTTTTGAAGCAGTCCGGGGAGACTCCGAGTCTGCTGCTTCTCCTGTTTTGGTCGAGGGGCAGGTGGAGTACGAGGTTGGTCATATCGTAGATTCCAGGTTGGTACGGCGGTCGGTACAGTACCTGGTTCATTGGAAGGGGTATGGACCGGAGGACAGGTCCTGGTTACCAGCCCTGTTGATGCATGCTGATCGCCTGGTGCGGGCTTTCCATGCTAAGTACCCGGGCAAGCCTGGGGGTCCAGAGGCCCCCCGTTGAGAGGGGGGTAATGTCATGATCTCAGTGCGGGTTTGACTCGCACACGTGGGGTTAATGCCTGGAACCAGTGCTGATGACTGGCATTTCTGGGGTTAAAGGTTGTGATCCCGGTGCAGGCTTACCTGCACACCTGGGGCTATGATTGTGGCCTCTCCCTGGTTCTGGGGGAGGCTTCTTATAGCCTCAGGACGCTCCCATCCCTGTCAGTTATACTTTCGCCCTTGGCATTGTGTGGTGACCCCTGAGTATGTTAGTGCTGTGTTCTGGTTACTTGATTCTCTGTGTATGACTCGGTCTGTTCCCTGGATATCGCTTTGGATTCTGCCTGGTACCTCCTATGTCTGTTTGGTCTTGATCTCTGCTTGGCCCTGATTATCCGCTCTGTCTCCTCCCTGGTACTGTACTGATATCTTGTGTATGACCTTTTGCTTTGTCTGACCTCCCGTCTGTTTATCCCTCCTGTACCTCGCTGGTCTGTACTGTGCATGACTTCTGCTTTGCCATAATCTGAGTTCTCTGGACCCTGACACTATTAGCTTGAAGCACGCTTTGTCACCTCTGCTGCCCTGCTCCCCAGGTAACTCTTAGCACTGCTTCTGTACTCAGGACACGTGCACTGGCTCTATGAGCAAGTGTAGTGCGGTGTCTCTGACAACTTTAAGCCTAATATTCCTGGTAGAAAGCCAGATTTTGTCTCCAACTCCCAGGTGTGGCCCCTTGAATTGCCGTCTGTTAGCAGAAGAAGCTTGTCTAGCATGAGCCCCCTTTAAGTTTATGTTAACTTCTGACCAGATAGTTTTTAACTGATGTATAGATCTTTCTACCCCAGGGAGCTCTGACATCTTAGCAGAAAATGAACCAAAGCGCGGGTGCAGTCCATGATTACAGAAAAAAAGGGGTAGTCTTGATGGACTCCTGGTACTGATTATTCAGGGTGAACTCTGCTTACGGCAGATGTTCCACCCAATTGGACTGATGCTCAGAAACATAACAACGGAAATACTGTTCAAGAGCTTGGTTGGTGCGATCGGTTTGACCTTTGGTTTCAGGGTGATAGGCAGAGGAGAAGGACCATTCAATGCCAATCCGTTTACAGAACGCCCTCCAAAATTTCTAAATGAACTTGTTACCCCTGTCGGACACAATATTCACGGGAGCACCATGCAGTTGTACAACATGAGTAATGAACAGTTTGCTCAGGGTTTCGGAATTAGGTAGTCCAGACCAGACAGAGGAACAAAATGACACTGCTTACTGAACCTATCCACCACCACCCAGATACACGTCTTCCCTTCTGAGAGCGGTAAGTCAGTAAAAAAAGTCCATGGAGATGTGAGTCCAAGGACCCTCACGGGTAGGCAAGGATTGGAGCCAGCCGGCATGGCGATTATGGGGAGACTTAGCGCGAGCACAGACTTCACAAGCCAGTACATAGTCCTTACAATTCTTTACTATAGTTGGCCACCAAAAATTCCTGGTCATAAGTCTGATGGTGTTATTGATACGTGGGTGCCCTGCAAGGACAGAATCATGCGATTCCTTCAGAACTTGAAGGCGGAATGTGGCCGGAACAAACAATTTTTGGGGAGGAGTAGTGTCAGTGCACAAAAGGCACGCATGGCTGTTCCGCCATGTGCTAGTATAGACTTACTTGCTGCTGTGTGTATGAGGACGGATGCGCTCCTCTGCTGCAACATTCACAGCTGGTAGCGTCCGACATTGCGCTTGCGTCATAGCTTTGTCGTTTAGCGGCAGTGTCCACGCCGCGCTGCAGTAGCAGCTCTCCTTAGCATCCGCAGCTGCGACGCCGCACACACGGTAGGTCTAGACGGACGAAGTGCCGCCGTCTTGGGCTACTCCTGTGACCTGATACCGTGTGTGTATGTATACTGAGTACTGTGACCTCAACAGGCTCAGTCTGTGTATTTGGGTTTATTTGGCATCTCTGTGACTTAACAGAGATTGCTCTGTGCACCTGGGTGACGTTTAACCCTGTGCGCATTACCGCCATATTGTTCCTGCCACCACTTAGCAGTGGTTATATCACCTACTGCACAGTGGACCCAGAGCGGCGAACGCACTTTATTATTATTTTTATTTAGTGCATTCCGCCGTTCCTAACATTATACTAGCGCCAGGGTCTGGCTAGTGATGGCAGAGCAGCAGCAACTCTTACAGTGTATTCAGCAGCTTGAGGGCCGCTTGGCCACTCTTGAGAGGGCTCTCTCAGCTGCACAATCCACTGAAGCTACGGAACGGGCCAAGGTGGGGTTTATTGTATCCCTTCTGTCGGGTAAGGCGTTGGAGTGGGCTACGCCACTATGGGAGCGTGGTGACCCAGAGGTTCGGACTGCTGCTCAGTTTTTAACAGCTATTAAGCAGTTCTTCCTCCCTCGGTCCACAGGTCACGCACGACACCTCTCTTCAGCTTCTCGCTTTGACTCAGGGTTCTCTCTCGGTTAGTCAGTATGCCGTCCGTTTTCGGACACTGGTTTCCTAGCTGGAGTGGTCAGACAAAGCCCTCATCCCTGTGTTTTGGAGTGGTTTGGTGGAGCACATTAAAGATGCTCTCTACCAGAGAGGTTCCTGCAAGTTTGGAAGAGCTGATTGCCATTTCCACCCGCATTGATCTCCGTTTTTCGGAGCGCGGTATCAATCCAAACGGGAGGTTACCTTGGCTCCCAATTTTTTTGAGCCTCTGGAATTACCCGAGCCAGAGGTTCCACCCCCAGAGCCCATGGAGGTGTCTCGCGCCGTTCTCCAGGCGCGTCTGGCACAAGACTCCAGTTGCGGTTATCATTGTCAACACGCTGTTTCTCAGGACAACAGTGCACCGCAACGGCCAAACTCTGTGCCGCCGGGCAAGACCCTTGTCCCTCCTCGCCTTCGGCAGAATTTTCTCGCGTGGGCACACGCGTCCATGAGGGGTGGTCACTGTGGCTATATGCAGACCACAAAACTCCTGGCAGGGTCTTACTGGTGGCCGCACAAGGCTCGGGATGTTAAAAAATATATTCGGGCCTGCGCCTTTTGTGCTCGGAATAGCCTCTCTAAACGAAGGGTGGAGATGCCTGCCGACACACGGTGGCGTTCCATTTTAACTTCCGCTCCCGTCGTCTCCCACGGGTCCCTTCTCAAACCTGGCAACCTTGCCGCCCCTGATGCCTTCCACTTGTCCCGTGTCTCTCTGTCACCTACCGGGACATCTGACTTGCCTTCGGACGAGTCTGAGGTCTACTGTATACCTCTGATGGGTACAAGTTGCTGGATCAGAAGGCTCAGGGAGGAGGGGGCCCTAGGAAGGGGGGTAATGTTAGGCGTCAGATTTCTGCGTTTACTCTGCAGGGATCCAGACCCTCACATTCTGCGGTCTCCTGCTGTTTATCTACTGCAGAGAAGATTGCAGAGGAGATGGCCTTGCAGCAAATCTCTCCTGAGGCTAAGTCCTTCTGCCCTCCTACTGAGCATGCTCATGGGACGATCTCCCATTGGAGATTGGGAGTAATGTGCTCAGGTCCTGCTCCAGAGCTCATTGGTCCATCTCAGAGATCTGGAGGCTTGCAGAAGGTCCCGGCTGCTATAAAAGGCGCGCATGGCTGTTCCGCTGTTACGGTTGTGCTAGGATGGGTAGATAAAGCTAGAACAACCCGGAGTGGACCCTCTGGGTCACGGCTCCAGAGCCCCCGCGGGCGAGCTGACCAGGTGGAGCCACCCCCTATACAGGGAGTGTTAGGGTCAGGCTCACAAGGGATGAAACCGTAACAGCCGGAGCCAAAGGGCCAGACTGGGTAGTCACCAGTGCTGGTTGTCATGATGCTGGATGAGGTAAAGTTTCTGTGTGGGGTCAGGAGGGGTTTACAGGGAGGATGTAGCAGAGCTGTGTGTGTGTGCGAGGTGTACGGAGCGAAGATGTGTGTGCGTACGGAGCGGAGCCGTGTGTGTATGGGGTGTGCAGAGCGGAGCTGTGTGTGTATGAGGTGTACGGAGCGGAGCAGTGTGTGTACGAGGTGTGTGGAGTCGTGTGGGTACGAGGTGTACGGAGCAGAGCCGTGTGTGTACGAGGCGGAGCCGCGAGGGTACGAGGTGTACGGAGCGGAGCCGTGTGTGTACGAGGTGTACGGAGCGGAGCCGTGTGTGTATGAAGTGTACGGAGCGGAGCCGCGTGTGTATTAGGTATACGTAGCGGAGCCGTGTGTGTACGAGGCGTACAGAGCGGAGCCGCGTGGGTACGAGGTGTACGGAGTGGAGCCGCGTGTGTACGAAGCGGAGATGAGCATGTATTTTGGCATGGGGAGCCCATTTGAAGTTCGCACCGGGACCCATAACTTTGTAGTTACGCCACTGCTTATAAAGGATATGTACTGTAAGCTTCAAGAACAAAGGCTGTAAAACGGATTTTGATTTCTGTGTGTACGAGGCGTACGGAGCGGAGCCACGTGTGTATGAGGCGTACGGAGCGGAGCCGCGTGTGTACGGAGCGGAGCCGCGTGTGTATGAGGTGTACTGAGAGGAGCCTCATGTGTACGGAGCGGAGCCGCGTGTGTACGAGGTGTATGGAGCAGAGCCGCGTGTGTACGAGGTAGATGGAGCGGAGCCACGTGTGTACGAGGTGGATGGAGAGGAGCCGCGTGTGTACGAGGTGTACGGAGCGGAGCCGCGTGTGTATGAGGTGTACGAAGCGGAGATGAGCATGTATTTTGGCATGGGGGGGCCCATTTGAAAGTTCGCACCGGGACCCATAACTTTGTAGTTACGCCACTGCTTATAAAGGATATGTACTGTAAGCTTCAAGAACAAAGGCTGTAAAATGGATTTTGCTAGCTTTCCCCAAGAAATAGCTAAAACCAGTTCTCAATGCAGCAAGAATGTTAAACAAAGCCAAGATCCTGTCTCATTGTCTTTATGAACCAGCTATATAAAGCGAATACAAAACACCAAGTTATTGAAGTTTCTATTTTTATATATATATATATATATAAATATTTATATTTATTTTACTCATTTATATAGCGCCATTAATTTCACAGCAGTTTACAGACATTATTGGCACTGTTCCCGATGGAGCTCACAATCTAAATTCTCTATCAGTATGTCTTTGGAATGTGGGAGGAAATCAGAGAACCCGGAGGAAACTCAAGCAAACACAGGGAGAACATACAAACATAGATAGATAGATAGATAGATAGATAGATAGATAGATAGAGATATAGATAATATTTATCAGTCGCATTCGCATATAAAAGTTTGGGCACCCCTGGTCAAAATTACTGTTATCGTGAAAAGTTAAGCAAGTTGAAGATTAAATTATCTCTAAAAGGCCTAAAGTTAAAGAAGACACATTTCCTTTGTATTTTAGGATATATATATATATATATATATATATATATATATATATATATACATGTATTTTCATCTTTTACATTTTAAAAATTACAGAAAGGAAAATTGGACAATACAAAAGTTTGGGCATCCTGCTTAGTTAGTACATAGCAGCACCCCCTTTTGAAAGTATCACAGCTTGTAATCGCTTTTTGTAGCCGGATAAGAGTTTTTCAGTTTTTCTTTGAGGGATTTTCATCCATTCTTGCTTGGAAAATTCTTCCAGTTATGTGAGATTCCTGGGTCGTTTTGCATGCACTGCTATTTTGAGCTCTAGTCAAAGATTTTCAATGATGTTCAGATCAGGGGACTGTGAGGGCCATTGTAAAACGTTCCACTTGTGCCTTTTGAGGAATTCTATTGTGGATATTGATGTGTGTCTTAAGATCATAATCCATTTGTAGCTGCCATCCTATTTTCAAGTTCAGCTTTTTTACAGTTGGTCTTACATTTGCATCAAGAATTTGTTGAAATTTCATTCAATCCACCCCGATACTTAATGGTTGGCGAGATGTTCCTTTCCTGAAATTATGTGCTATTTTTTCTCCACACATACCTTTGATCATTGTGGCTAAATAGTTCTATTTTAACCTCATTGGTCCTCAGGACTTGTTTCCAAAATGCATCAGGCTTGTTTAGATGTTCTTTTGCATACTTCTGATGCTGAATTTTATAGTGAGGGCGCAGGAGAGGTTTTCTTCTGATGTCTCGTCCATGAAGGTCCTATTTGTCAGGTGTTTCTAAACAGTAGAACAATGTACCACAACTCCACTCCACAGTCTGCTAAATCTTTCTGAAGGTCTTTTATAGTCAAGCAGGGGTTTTGATATTTTGCTTGGTCTTCCAGACCTTATCTTGAATTCAACTGTTCCTGTTAACTTCCATTTCTTAATTACATTTCAAACCTAGGAAAGGGCAATTTGAAGACCCTTTGCTATCTTCTTATAGCCTTCTCCTGCTTTGTGGGTCTCCACCATCTTCACTTTCAGAGTGCCAGGCAAGGCTTGAGGAGGCTGGCTTTTTATAAAGCTGGGATATTTGGATCACCTGGCCTTTCCTAACGATGATAGTGAGCAACCCATAACCCTAACAGGCTAATTAAGGTCTTAAACCTTGGCTTGGACAAAGTAAGTTATCTGAGCACACAAATCTCCAAGGGTGCCCAAACTTTTGCATCAGCCAATTTTCCTTTTTGTAATTTTTAAAATGTAAATAATGAAATATATACCGTATTTTTCGGATCATAAGATGCACTTTTGTTCCCCCAAATTTTGGGGGAAAGTAGGGGGTGCGTCTTATAACCCGAATCTTTGCACTGCTGTGCTATAGAGTAGGGGGAGGCGGCTCTGGCATGGTGTCAGGGGGCTGGGGTGGGCTGGCTGCGGGCTGCAGAGACAGCGGGTGGTCACGTGCTCCCGCTCATTAGGCTCAAGTAATATTCACTGCACCCGCTGTCAATCACCTCGGTGCTGAAGCCGCGCCGAGTTGGTAGACAGGGGAGCGGTGCATATTACATGTGCCTGCATTCTCCCCCCGTCACTATATTAACCTTCCGATGATGGCTCCTGCTTCCAGCATCCCTGTGGCTCTTCCTGTGTCTGTGCTGACATCCTCCTCCTGCGAGGGCGCGCGGCAGCAGCTGCTCATTCAGGCAGTTCATTGTAGCTTTAGGACCTTCCGTCCTAAATGTGAGTTAAGTGTTTGCTATTTTATCATGTGCTTGCCAGCCAGGGGGAATATAGGGACGGGGGGGCCTTGTGAATGCCAACAGGGGGGAATATAGGGACGGGGGCCCATATACATGCCAGCAGGGGGCAATATAGGGATGGGGGGGCCGTGTGCATGCCAGCAGGGGGGAATATAGGGGGGCCCATGTGCTTGCCAGCAGGGGGGAATATAGGGACAGGGGGCCGTGTGCATGCCAGCAGGGGGGAATATAGGGACGGGGGCCCGTGTGCATGCCAGCAGGGGGAAATATAGGGATGGGAGGTCCATGTGCATGCCAGCACGGGGGCATATCGAGAGAGGGGGGCCATGTGCATGCCAGCAGGGGGGCATATAGAGAGAGGGGGGCCATGTGAGTGCCAGCAGGGGGGCATATAGAGAGAAGGGGCCATGTGAGTGCCAGCAGGGGGGCATATAGTGACCGGGGGGCCATATCCAGGATGGGATGGGGGCTATGTGCCAGCACAAGGGGGGCAATGTGCCAGGATGGGAGTTATATAGATACCAGGATGAGGGACATATATATGATTTGAAAGATGGACACTGGCGTTATAAGACACACCTCCATTTAACATAAAAAAAATTCTCTTTTTCTTCACCAAATTTGGGGGTGCGTCTTATAATCAGTTGCGTCTTATAAAGCGAAAAATACGGTAATCGTAATTTTGGGGGACAATGCGGGTGCGTCTTATAATGCGGATATTCCCTGTCGGAGCGCCACTGTGGATGTCCGGTGGCGCTGCTGCCTAAAATACAAAGGAAATGTATCTGTCAGGAACACAGCACTACACTCGCTCACTGAGCCAGTGCACATGTCCTGAGTACAAAAACAGTGCTCACAGATACCTGTGGAGCAGGGCAGCAGCGGTGACAATGCATGCTTCAAACTATCAGGACCTGAAGCACATGACTGCTGGGGGTATGGCCTAAGCTCCACAAAGCTAGGAGGTGCAGGGAAACTCCTAGAAAGGTAACTACGGGACAGGTTACCAAGGGGCATAGACAGGGGCAGAAACCAGATCAAGCCGGGGTCAATGCACGAGATAGCAGGACAGTACCAAAGGGTTAGACAGAGCGGATAGTCAGGACGTAGCAATAGATCAGAAAACCAGAACGGGCAATAGACGATACAATAGGGGCAAACGGTAGCAGAGTAACAATAGCCAAGCAGGGAGGTCAGAACCAGAGAAGACAATAGTACCTAAAACGTGAGACGGAGTTCAGAGCAAGGGGACAGGCCGGGTCATACACGGGAATCAAACAAGCAATGCAGTACACGCACACCAGGGGGGTCTGTCAGACACACAGCCAGAATAACAGTATAGCTGACAGAGAATGGTAGTCTGGAGTGAGTATAAATACCCTTCCCAGATCCAAAGAGAGGCCGGCAAAAGTTAACCCTGTGAGAACAGGACATTAACCATGTCCTAACCATGACAGTATCATCTTTAATTTTAGGCCATTTAGAGATCATTTCATCTTCAAATTCCTTAACTGTTCACAATAACAGTAATTTTGATGAGGAGTGCTCAAACTTTTACATGCCATTGTAGATATAAATTGTTTAACAATCAAACCTAGATGTAAGATACAGTATTAACCTGTAGCTGGACATTCATTTCGGCGGCCACACAGTATTGTAACACTGTTAACCTGCAGATTATCCCCACATCTGCAGGTTAACAGCATATGGGATCACGACCGTTTATTTTTATCTATTACCAAAATGCAAAGTGAATGAACAAATGAGAAATGTAAATCATATCAGTATTTGGTACAACCATACTTCACTTTGAAAACAGCATAAATTCCTCTACTTCTTGCTCAAAGTCAGGGATTTTGTGATTATAGTAGGTGTATGAGTATACCAAATACACTGCATGCAGAATTATTGGGCAAGTTGTATTTGAGAGGATTCTTTTTTATTATTGAACAGATTCTTTTTATTATTGAACAACAACTATGTTCTCAATCAACCCTAAAGACTCATAAATATCAAAGCTTAATATTTTTGGAAGTTGGAGTGTTTTTTTTTTTAGATTTGGCTATCTTAGGAGGATATCTGTTTTTTTCAGGCAACTATTACTGTGCAGTATTATTAGACAACTTAATTAAAACCAAATATATACCCATCTCACTTGTTTATTTTCACCAGGTAAACTAATATAACAACACAAAATGTAGAAATAAACATTTCTGACATTCAAAAACAAAAAAAATGACCAATATAACCACCTCTCTTTACGATGACACTCAAAAGCCTTCCACCCATAGATTCTGTCAGTTGCTTGATCTGTTTACAAGCAACATTGCGTGCCACAGCCACCACAGCCTCCCAGACACTGTTCAGAGAGGTGTACTGTTTTCCCTCCCTGTAGATCTCACATTTTATGAGGGACCACAGGTTCTCTATGGGGTTCAGATCAGGTGAACAAGGGGGCCATGTCATTATTTTTTCTTCTTTTAGACCTTTACTGGTCAGCCACGCTGCGGAGTATTTGGATGCCTGTGATGGAGCATTGTCCTGCATGAAAATCATGTTTTTCTTGAACGATACCAACTTCTTCCTGTACCACTGCTTGAAGAAGGTGTCTTCCAGAAACTGGCAGTAGGTCTGGGAGTTGAGCTTCCCTCCATCCTCAACCCGAAAAGGTCCCACAAGTTCATCTTTGATGATACCAGCCCATACCAGTACCCCACCTCCACCTTTCTGGCGTCTGAGTCGGAGTGGAGCTCTCTGCCCTTTACTGATCCAGCCTCAGACCCATCCATCTGGCCCATCAAGAGTCACTCTCATTTCTTCAGTCCATAAAACCTTAGAAAAATCAGTGTTAAGATATTTCTTGGCCCAGTCTTGACGTTTTATCTTATGATTCTTGTTCAAAGGTGGTCATTTTTCAGCCTTCCTTACATTGGCCATGTCCCTGAGTATGGCACACCTTGTGCTTTTTGATACTCCAATAACGTTGCAGCTCTGAAATATGGCAAAACTGGTGGCAAATGGCATCTTGGCAGCTTGACGCTTGATTTTCATCAATTCATGGGCAGTTATTTTGCGTCTTTTTTTTATCAACACGCTTCTTGCGACCCTGTTGGCTATTTGCCATGAAACGCTTGATTGTTCGATGATCACGCTTCAAAAGTTTGGCAAGGTCAAGACTGCTGCATCCCTCTGCAAGACATCTCACAATTTTTGACTTTTCAGAGTCCGTCAAATCTTTCATCTGACCCATTTTGCCAAAGGAAAGGAAGTTGCCTAATAATTAAGCACACCTTATATAGGGCGTTGATGTCATTAGACCACACCCCTCCTCATTACAGAGAGGCAAATCACCTGATTTACATAATTGGCAGTTGGCTTTCCAGCCTATACAGCTTGCAGTAGGACAACATGTATAAAAAGGATGATGTGATCAAAATACTCATTTGCCTAATAATTCTGCACACAGTGTAGGTGATAATGTTCATCATTTTCATATGTAAGTTGAAATAGAGTCATTAACTGGAACAGAAACAGCTGTATAGAAGGCTTAAAACTGGGTGAGGAACAGCCAAACCATACTACAAAAGTGAGGTCGTGGAAAAGTTTAATGGCGTAGGTCATTCACCATGACAAGACACAAGGCAGGTATGCTGCTTCAGTAAGGTGTCTCCCAGGCAAAGATTTCAAAGCAGACTGAGGTTTCAAGATGTGCTGTTCAAGCTCTTTTGAGGAACCACCAAGAAATGGACAACATTGAGGACCATAGGCACAGTGACTGGCCAAGGTAACTTAGTGCAGCAGATGAAAGACACATCATGCTTACTTTCATTGGAAATCCGAAGATGTCCAGCAGTGCCATCAGCTCAGATATGGCAATAGACAGTGGGTCCCAGCTACATCCATCTACTGTTCGGAGAAATCTGTACAAAAGTGGTCTTCATGGTAAAATTGGGCCAAAAACCATAAGATTGGCATGGAAACAAGGCCAAGCGACTCAATTATGCACTAAAATATAAGAACTAGGGTTCACAAGAATGTCAGCCGGTTCTCTGGCCTGATGAGTCTAAATGTGAAACATTTGGCTGTAGCAGAAGGCAGTTTGCTCACCAAAGGGCTGGAGAGTGGTTCAATGATGAGTGTCTGCAGGCAGCAGTGAAACATGGTGTAGGATCCTTCCAATTTAGGACAGCATTTCAGCAAATAGAATTTGCAATTTGGTCAATATTAATGTTCCTCAATTCTGAGAAATACTGGCAGATACAAATAGTAACATCCAGGCCAGTACCTATCCCACCCTTGTTGCAGGTGATGTGGCAGTCCTCTTAAATTCATGGACGTTTTGGTGCTGCTCAGTCAGGGAGCTATGCGGTTATTTCATTGATCCTTTGCGTGAGCCCTGGGCAGGACTGTCTTCTATTTAAACCTCTGACTCTCATTGTCAGTTAAAAGTTAATCTATTTTTATTCAATCCTTGTGCTATCTGATCCTGCTTTGCTTATTATATTCCTGTTGTCTGACCTGCAGCCTGTTTCCTGACCATTCTTTTGCCTTCTGATTTTGTGCCATGATTGCTGTGCTGGTTTTGACTTGCCTACCTGACTACTCTGGCCAGTTAGAACTACTGTCCAGCAGCCGAGCTCTGTGACCCCAACGCAGGGGCCCCTGTGTAAGTCTAGATTTCTTTACAAGGGTTACGTCAAATGTTGTGAAGGGGTTAAGTCAACTGGGGGAAAAAAAATCACCTTTTGATTCCTTCCACAATCCATAATTTTGGTTACAAAAATGATAAAAACTATACACAATTAATATTTTTACATTCTTAATAAACTGTAGGTTAAAATGAACACATTTATTCTGCACGTTGAACTTCCTAAAAAAAAACCAATAATGCCAGATTGGATGTTTTGTTTTATTCATCTTGTTTCCTAAAAAAGATATGTAAAAATAGTTTTCACTTTGGTGTGGGTGGATGTATTTCACCAGATACACTTCATTTCTCTCCATGCACACAGATAGAAACACTTTCTGTACTCAGGTCATCTAGTTGCCCGAGATGTAAGAATGATGAAGCAGATCTTATTCACATGATCTTATTCACATGTATGGAGATGTCTGAAATGATTTATATTCTGGAAATAAGTTCAAGATGCGCTTGAAAATAAATGTGAAGTTTATATGCAACATCAATAATTCTGTAAGTTCTATTACACAATTGCATTGATGAGACAAATATTAAAAAGTTAGGTTAACCCCTTCATGACATACAGTATGACATATATACAGTATTTATGTCATATCCCAAATCCCTGCCTTTGATGCAAGCTCAAACGCAGAGCCCAAATCTTTCCCCACACATGATGACCGATTTTGGAGAGAAATCCCAGCATTGTTCTCTCATGCCGAATACAGCTGAGAAAAAAATACGCAGATCTGCACTGACTCATTCAATTATATTGGTGCGAGTGCAATCTGATTTTTAATAGATTGCTCTCGTCCGAGTTATACGCCAGTGTGAGTGAACTCTCACTCATGCGATTTTTGATGGAAAAGTCCAAATTGATTTCCCAATCTTGGAAGATTAATCTTCCAATTGAGCCTCAAACTCTGACCTTTTATTCACATCCTTCTGACTAGAGATGAGCGGATCGATTCATAGGACTTCGATCCACCATACAGGTCAGAGGTACCTGGCGGCTAGACCAGAGCTGGACAAATCGATCTGCGCATCTCTACTTCTGACTCTTCAGTGCCTTCAATGGTACATGTTGTACTTCTAGTTGCAAAAACTTGTCTGTTGTGTAATTGGATAAAAGAAAACTCTCATGATAGAAGTCGTACAGCAAACTAAACACTACTAGGGTATAGATGGGCTAGATACGGAGAGAGTTGGGGAGTCAAGGTTAGAGACCTTCTTCAAGAAGTGGAGTACTTTATATGTTGCCTTTTGATACACCAGGAAATAGATACTGGTTAGGGATGAGGGAACATGCTCAGATAAGGTGTTTTGTAAATATATTTATTAATGTAAGAAAAAACAGCAAAACACATATTTCGTATGGCTGCATCCGTAACGACCCAAACTATAAAACTTTTCCACTAGTTAACTCCTTCAATGAACACCGTTAAAAAAAATATAAAAAACGAGGCAAAAACTATGTTTTATCATCATACCGCCCCTCAAAAGTGGAATAAAACGTGATAAAAAACCCCACCAATATAAATAAGAATAGTATCTCTGCAAACGCCATCTTGTCCCACAAAAAACAAGCTACTATATAGCTCTGTCAGCGGAAAAATAAAAAAGTTATAGCTCTCAGAATAAAGCGATGCAAAAACAATAATTTTTTTTTTAGAAAAACTAAATAAAAATTGCTGTAATCTTACTGACCCGAGGAATAACGCTGCCTTATCAATTTTATCACACGTGGAACCCTCAAGAAATAATTCCTGAATTGCTGGTTTTTGTTCATTCTGCCTCCCAAAAATCGGAACACAAAACGATAAAAAATGTCATGTTCCCAAAAATTAATCCCACCAAAACCAAGTCCTCACATGACTCTGTGGGCCAAAATATGGAAAAATAATAGCTATCAAAATATGGTGAAGCTAGTTTTTGCAATAAAAAGTGTCTATTAGTGTGTGGCAGCAGCTAAATATAAAAAACCCGATAAAAATCTGGTATCGCTGTAATCACACTGACCCGAAGAATAAAGTTGTGTAATCACTTATACCGCACGAGGAACGGCGTAAAAAGTAAATAGAACCAATATCTTTGCCTGCTGTTGATTTTTTCATTCTGCCTCCCAAAGATCACAGTAAGGTTCAGCGCACATTTATCCTGTGCTCTACGCTGAGCGGTTTCCGTGTAAATTTCTGTTTTTTTTTTCACAAATAAACGCAAGTTATATCAAAGCAATTTTACCACTATCATGAAGTACAATATGTCACGAAAAAAAACTATCTCAGAATCAGTGTGATCAATTCAAGTGTTCCAGAGTTATTATCACATAAAGTTACAGTGGTCAGAATTGTAAAAATTGGCCTGGTCATTAACGTGCAAACCACTTTTGGGGGTAAAGGGGTTAATAACATAGGAAACTGTATTTGGTTTCTGCTTACATTCAAATACAAATCTTCAGCCTTATAATTCTCTACAAAACACTATGGCCCTTTTTCATCATTTGCAGTTTTTTTAACTCGCTTTTCTTTTTTGTATTGTGATATTATGTGCCTTTATTGGCTCCAAAATCATCAAATTCTGCATGCAACTCATGCATTTGGTGCAAAGTCAAAAGGGGGCTTTTTCCTCTCTTGAACTGGTTTTGTGAGTTTTGTTGCCAAAAGTTGCAAAAATTAAAGATAATTTATGGCATACTCAAAAATACTTTGGGGGGGAGATTGGAGTGAAGTTGGACCAAATTTAGGGACTTTTTAAAAAGTGGTAATTGACAAATCAAGTTAAAGCATCTGGAAATGCTAAATTCTGCCCAAAAAGCAAAACAAAATCAACAAATATATAATAGACTTGGAAAAAAGAGGTAAAAATGAAATAATGAATTGGGTGCAAACAAATAATGCATCAAAACACACAAAACTAGGCAAAAAAGGTAATGATAAATAGGGGCTAATGATGAGCGAGCTGGCTCGCCACTACTCGGTGCTCGCCCGAGTATCACGGTACTCGGCGAACACCGAGCATTTCCGGGATTACTCAGCAGGTACTTGGGTCTCCAACCAGCATTTTTGAAGGACTTTAGAGACCAAATCATGGTGCAGGGATTGTCTGCCAGGCCATGAAACACCACAGCCATCTTTTTTGTGGTCGTGCAGTGATTGGCTGGCCGTACAGCATCATCAGGGGTATAAGAGACCATGCGCCGCTTTGCTCAGCGCAACGTCGCTGTCCGATTTTTTGCTAGAATGGAAGCCTATGGGCACAGGATCCGTTGATGTCTGACAAATGAGGGAATCCGTAGCCGGATTCCCTCATTTGTCGGGCAGCGATGGATCCTACGCCCATAGTGGGGGGTCTGTGCGGGGCTGTGCTGAGGTCTGTGCGGGGGTCTGCGGGTCTGTCGGGTCTGTTAAGGGGGTCTTGTGGGGCTGTGCGGGGATGTGCTGGGGTTTGCGGGGCTGTGCGGAGGTCTGTGCGGGGTATGCGAGTCTGTGCGGGGGTAAGCGGAGGTTTGCGGGGGTCTGCGGGGCTGTGCGGGGGACTGTTTGGGGGTATGCGATTCTGTGCGGGGGTCTGTGCGGGGGGTATGCTGGGCTGTGCGGGGGTATGCTGGGCTGTACGGGGGTCTATGCGGGTCTGTGCGAGAGTATGCAGGGCTGTGTGGGGGTGTGCGGGGCTCTGCAGGGGTCTATGTGTGGGTGTGCGGGGGTATGCGGGGCTGTGCGGGGTTATGCAGGGCTGTGCGGGGGTGTGCGGGGGTTTGTGTGGGGGTGTGCGGGGCTGTGCGGGGGTCTGCGGGGCTGTGTGGGGGTCTGTGTGGGGCTGTGCGGGTCTGTGGGGCTGCGTGGGGGGGCTGTAAAAAATAAAAAAATAAACATACACACACATATATTTTGTGAGTTCATTTTCCCCTTCACCGTCGATGTCTGATGAACTCCCTCTTCTGGTGAAGGAAGGTAGTGAGGCTTATTACCAAACACCTGATCTGGTAGATGATGACTGGGTAACTGGAAATATTGACTGGATATAAGGCAGCCTACGCCCTTCTGAGTCGCTGGTGATTTCTCTGCTGGATTCTTGGAGACCAGTCTGATTCCTGCTTCCCAAAGATAAGTTTTTGCTCTGCTATTGAACTTATTAGTTTAGTTTTATTTACCTTGTTTTTGGAGTTCAGCCATCCCCGGTCGGGGGTGTGCTGAGTTCTATTTTTGTCTCTGATCAGTTTGTCTCTTTGCTCTGTCTTCAGAATTTACCTGAGTGCTAATATAGTCTTTTTGAAGTCCTAGCGACTTCAGGGCCTGTTTTTCCTATCAGACGGTTGGGACATTTTTTGGTAGGGTTTTTTTACGGATTGCAGACAGCAGCTTTTCTATCCTGTCCTTTTTAGTTAGCTTGGGCCCCATCGTTTGCTCAACCTATCTTTCTATCTGTGTTAGTGTTGTCATCTTGCTTCACCGTCATTATATGTTGGGGCTGCCTATTGCCTTGGGGTCTGCTCTGGGGCAGTTTAGATTTCCCCTTTCTTTCTTTAGGCCTATTTAGTTCTCCGGCTGTGTTCGAGGGGTCTAGGGCATCGTAGGAACCCCCCACGGCTACTGTTAGTTGTTGTGGATAGGATCAGGGGTCTGCAATCCGATAGCTACCAACCTCTCAGGTTTTCTGGACTTAGCTTATATTTTTGTTTTTTCCTCCTTCGGTGACTCAGTCATAACAGAATCACCAGCCATACCGCAGATCCTAGGGTACTCAATAGCAGGAAAGAATTGTAAAAAAAAAAAAAGAAAAAGGAGTTTGTCAGAATTTTTTTTTTTTTTGTGTATATTTTTTCCTCTATGTCTCTGAGGCCGTAGGGAGAATTTTTTTTTTTTCTTCTCAATGGAGATGAAGCAATTGTCTGATCGTGTGGAGCAGCTCACTGCTGAAATGCGGGGAATTTCCGCCTATCTTGCTCATTCACATGCTGCTGAACCAAAGATCCCTACTCCTGATGTGTTTTTGGGGATCGGTCTAAATTTTTGAATTTTAAGAATAATTGTAAATTATTTTTTGCCCTGAGGCCTAACTCGTCGGGGAGCTCCGCGCAGCAGGTTAAAATTGTCATCTCTTTGCTGTGCGGCGATCCCCAGGATTGGGCGTTTTCTTTGAAACCTGATGATCCTATTCTTACTAATGTGAACGCATTTTTTCAAGCCTTGGGGTTGTTGTATGATGAACCTAATGCTATTGATCAGGCTGAAAAGGCCCTGTTGGCATTGAGCCAGGGTCGGGATTCTGCAGAGTTGCACTGTCAAAAATTCCGAAGGTGGGCGGTCCTTACTACCTGGAATGATGGTGCCTTGGCAGCTCTCTTTCAGAAGGGTTTGTCAGAAACCGTAAAAGATACTATGGTGGGATTTCCTGTTCCCTCTGGTCTTGACGATTCTATGTCATTAGCCATTCAGGTTGAACGTGAACGCAAAACCGCACGAGAGTTGTTGCCACCTGTTGAACAAATGTCTGAACCTATGCAATGTGATAGAGTTTTGTCTAGGGCGCAACGTCAGGAGTTCACAAGGCGTAATAAGCTGTGTTTCTTCTGTGGTGATGCCTCGCATATTATTTCTGTCTGCCCTAAACGAGAGAAACGTTTTGCACACACATTTGCTGTGGGTGGTGTTCAACCTAAGTTTCTTCTGGCAATTACTCTGATCTGCTCCCTGTCCACATTTTCCACTAAGGCTTTTGTGAATTCGGGAGCAGCTCTGAACCTGATGGACTAGGATTTTGCTAAACGTTGTGGATTTCCTATGACACCTCTGCGGACGCCTATCCCTTGGAGGGGTATTGATGCTACTCCTTTGGCGAAGAATAAACCTCAGTTTTGGACCCAGGTGGTAATGCGGGTCGCCCCAGACCATCAAGAGAATTGCAGATTTTTGGTGTTGCATAATTTGCATGATACCATTGTTCTGGGGTTTCCCTGGTTGCAAATACATAATCCAGTTTTGGATTGGAAATCTGTGTCTGTGGTGAGTTGGGGTTGTCGGTGTGCCCTTAGTGATACTCCTGTTTTCTCCACCTCTCCCCAGTCACATGATGTTCCTGACTATTTGGCTGATTATTATGATGTATTTAGTGAGAATGAGTCTGCGTCTTTGCCTCTTCATAGGAGTTATGACTGTGCAATTGAGCTGAGCCCTGGGTGTAAATTTCCCAAGGGTCGACTTTTCAATTTATCTGTACCCGAGCATGAGGCTATGCGATCCTATATTAAGGAGTCGTTGGAGAAGGGTCATATTAGACCATCCTCTTCACCCTTAGGTGCTGGGTTTTTTTTCGTGGCTAAGAAAGATGGGTCATTAAGGCCTTGTATTGACTATCGTGCCCTCAACAAAATTACTGTTAAATATCAGTATCCGTTACCCCTGATTTCTGATCTATTCTCCAGAGCTAAAGGTGCTTGCTGGTTTACAAAGCTTGACCTCAGGGGGGCGTATAATCTTATTCGCATTAAGCATGGGGATGAATGGAAGACGGCGTTTAATACTCCGGAGGGACATTTTGAGTACCTGGTGATGCCTTTTGGGCTCACTAATGCCCCTTCTGTCTTCCAGTGCTTCATGAATGATATTTTCCGAGACTTGGTGGATAAATTTTTGATCATCTATCTGGATGATATTTTGATCTTTTCCAAGGATTGGGACTCTCATGTGGAACATGTTCGGACTGTGTTCCGGATTTTGAGGGAGAATTCCCTGTATGTCAAGGGATCGAAATGCCTTTTTGGTGTACAGAGGATTTCATTTTTGGGATTTATTTTGTCTCCGTCAACTATTGAAATGGACCCGGCCAAGGTACAGGCCATTTATGATTGGGTTCAGCCCACTTCTTTGAAGGCCCTCCAGAAGTTTTTGGGTTTTGCTAATTTTTATCGTAAATTTATAGCTAATTTTTCTGGTATTGCCAAACCATTGACTGATTTGACTAAGAAGGGTGCTGATGTGCTGAATTGGTCTCCGGAGGCTGTTTCTTCCTTTCAGGAGCTGAAGCGAAGGTTCACTTCTGCTCCGGTTTTGCGGCAACCTGATGTCTCACTCCCGTTTCAGGTAGAGGTGGACGCTTCTGAGATTGGTGCAGGAGCTGTTTTGTCCCAAAAAGATCCTGTAACATCTAAAATGAATCCCTGTGCTTTCTTTTCCAGAAAGTTCTCCCCATCCGAACGTAACTATGATGTGGGGAATCGGGAACTGTTAGCCATGAAATGGGCATTTGAGGAGTGGAGACATTGGTTGGAGGGAGCTAAACATCAAGTCGTGCTCCTTACTGACCACAAGAATTTGATTTACCTGGAGTCGGCCAAACGCTTGAATCCTAGACAGGCTAGGTGGGCCTTGTTTTTCACACGTTTTGATTTTGTGGTCTCTTTTCTTCCGGGCACTAAGAATGTCAAGGCAGACGCCCTCTCTAGGAGTTTCTTTGCTGATTCTCCTGTTGTGACCAAGCCTGCTACCATCTTAGGTGAGGGGGTAGTTCTTTCTGCCATCTCGCCCGATTTGAGACGTGCTCTGGAAGAGTTTCAGGAGGACAAACCTGAGCGTTGTCCCATTGAAAAATTGTATGTTCCTGACCAGTGGAGGAAGAGAGTGATGTCTGAAGTTCA
This sequence comes from Dendrobates tinctorius, assembly GCF_039654945.1. Classification (NCBI taxonomy): domain Eukaryota; kingdom Metazoa; phylum Chordata; class Amphibia; order Anura; family Dendrobatidae; genus Dendrobates; species Dendrobates tinctorius. Next base: position 15,697,111 of record NW_027361751.1, on the reverse strand, counting down.
TTGCTCTGCATTGGCTGGTCATCCAGGTATTTTTGGTACTAGAGATTGTGATGTCAGGAATTTTGTGCAGTCCTGTGGGACTTGCTCTCGGTCTAAACCTTGTTCTCTCTCTAGTGGGTTGTTGATGCCTTTGCCGGTGCCCAGGAGGCCACGGACCCATATTTCAATGGATTTTATCTCTGATATGCCTGTCTCTCAGAGAATGACTGTTATTTGGGTGATTTGTGATAGATTCTCTAAGATGGTCCATCTTGTACCACTCCCTAAGTTGCCATCTTCCTCAGAGTTGGTGCCCTTGTTTTTGCAACAGGTGGTTGCACGGGATTCCTGAGAACATTGTATCTGACAGAGGAGTTCAGTTTGTGTCTAGATTTTGGAGGACTTTCTGTTCCAAGCTGGGAATTCAGTTGTCCTTCTCCTCTGCGTTTCACCCTCAGACCAATGGGCAGACGGAGAGAACAAACCAGACTTTGGCGTCGTATTTGAGATGTTTTATTTCTGCTGATCAGGATGATTGGGTTTCATTTTTGCCCTTGGCCGAATTTGCTTTAAATAATAGAGCTAGTTCTGCCACTTTGATGTCACCTTTTTTTTTGTAACTTTGGGTTTCATCCTCGATTCTCTTCAGGGCAGGTGGAGCCTTCTGCCTGCCCAGGTGTTGACACTGTGGTGGAGAGAATGCACCAGATCTGGGACCAAGTGGTGGATAAGTTGTCTCTCTCCCAGGAAAAGGCCCAGCGGTTTTCCAACCGGCATAGGACCATTGGTCCCCAGTTTAAGGTGGGTGATATGGTTTGGTTGTCATCAAAGAATATCGCTATGAAGGTGGCTTCTCCAAAGTTTACACCTAGATTTATTGGACCTTACAAGATTTTGGAGATTCTTAATCCAGTCTCTTTTCGATTGGCTCTTCCTGTTATATTTAAGATCCATAACGTGTTTCATAAGTCTCTGTTAAAGAGGTTTGTTGAGCCAGTAGTTCCTGTGGTGGCAACTCCTGACCCGGTATTGGTTGAAGGTAATGTGGAATATGAGGTTGAGAAGATACTGGATTCTCGCCTGGCTAGACGGAGACTCCAGTATTTGGTTAAATGGAAGGGTTATGGCCAGGAGGATAATTCTTGGGTCCCTGCATCCGATATTCATGCCGAAAGATTGGTTCGTGCCTTTCATCGGGCCCTTCCTGATCGCCCTGGTGGCGTGGATGAGGGTTCGGTGACCCCTCCTCAAGGGGGAGGTACTGTTGTGAGTTCATTTTCCCCTTCATTACTGAGGCCCGAGGAACTCCCTCTTCTGGTAAAGAAAGGTAGTGAGCCTGATTGTCAAACACCTGAGGCTGATGATTGTGACTGGCTGAGTGGAGTTACGGACTGGATATAATCCTGCCGACGCCCTTCTGCCCTACGGGTGATTTCTCTGTGGGATCCTTGGAGACCAGTCTGAATTTCTGCTCCTCCAAAGCTAAGTTTGCTGCTCGGCCTTTTGCTTTTGTGCTTTGACTTTGTTTTTGCTTTGTTTTTCTGGATTTCTGCCATTCCCTGCTGGGGTGTGCTGAATTCATTTAGCTCTGTCTTCTGAAAATACCTGAGTGCTGATTCAGTTTTTGAAGCCTAGCTGCTTCAGGGCCTTTTTCATATCAGCTGGTTGGCTTATGTCTTTGATAGGGTCTTGGCAGATTGCAGACAGCAGCCTTCCTGTCCTTTCCTATCTAGGTAGTTTTGGGGCCCCGTCTTTGCTCAGTCTATCTTTCTGTCTGTGTTAGTATTTTCATCTTGCTTCACCGTCATTATATGTTGGGGGCTGCCTATTGCTTTGGGGTCTGCTCTGGGGCAGTTTAGATTTCCTTTTCTGTCTTTAGGCTAGTTAGCTCTCTGGCTGTGATCGAGGGGTCTAGGGCACCGTAGGAACCCCCCACGGCTACTGCTAGTTGTGTTGATAGGTTCAGGGGTCTGCAATCTGATAGTTGCCAACTTCTCTGGTTTTCTGGACTTAGCTTGTATTTCTGCTTTTGCCTCCTACGGTGACTCATTCATAACAGTTTCTCCGTTTGTGTTTCTCTCATTTTCTCCCTGTCAGCCTCCGTCTTGTCCTGCCTCTTCCCTCTCCTCGTTCTCCTGGTTCCCTGGTGCACTTCCCTCCTGCCCATCCGTTCCCATATCTTCTCCTGGGTGCTCCACGTCTGCATTCCCTTTGCTCCTGTGGCTTCTCCTGCTGCCCCTTCTAGTTGCTGCTGCCTGGTTTCCTCCTCATCCTATAACCCGGCTCAGGTACGCCGCTCTCTGTCTAGTGTCCCTGGTCCTCTGCTCCTCCTTGTCCTTGAGCCGTCCCTCTTGGTACCGGCTGTCGTGGTTCTATCCTCTGCGGTTTTGCCCCTAACGATCCCTGTATAGGGGTCGGTCATCACCTGGCGTGCTCGACCCAGGGGCTCCAGTTCCGCGACCCAGAGGGTCCACTCTCGGACGTTGTCCATTCCCTGAACGTCACACTAGGCTATTAATATCTGCCCTCAGTCACTGGCTTTCCCTCTCTGGTGGAGAAAATTGCACATACACACACACACAACTAACTTTACTAGTTAGGGTATTCGGCATCTGCCGGCTTTTACTATATCCATCTATATATCTATCTATATACATATATATATTTATACTAGCTATGAACCTGTTCTACGCCAAGGTGGTGAGCATTTTTATTGGTATACAGTATGCAGGAGTGGGATTCAAATTTTTAACAACAGGTTCTGTTTTTATGTGTAGGAAAACCACACCCATTTTTAATCCACACCCATTTTTAATCCACACCCATTTCTAATCCACACCCATTTTTAAGCCACACCCATTTACACACACCTTTTCCTCAAACATATATAAGTAGGGGTGCAGTCAAACAGTTGAAAAAAATAAATTGGAATGAGATCAGAAGAGTGCACATTCTGGCCAGCGGCTCTCCTGACCTGAGTGTGACAGCTGCATATGTATTTCTATGCCGCTGTCTCACTTGACTGACACGCTGGCCAGGCTGTGCACTACATTCTGATATTAACAGTTCCCATCAAACACCAGATCACACACATAACCAGCAGCTTTTTGTCAGAGACACCGCACTGAACTTGCTCACTGAGCCAGTGCGCGTGTCCTGAGTAAAGCGAACACTTCTCAAAGCTACCTGTGGAGCGGGCAGTAACCGAATAGATGTGCACTTCAGAGCCGCAGGACCTGAAGCACGTGACTGCTAGAGGCGTGGCTTAAACTCCACAGAGCTAGGAGCTGCAAGACAATTCCTAGCAGAGTAACTGCGAGACAAAGTTACCAAGGGGCATAGACAGTGAGAATAGTCAGGACGTAGCCAATGAGTCACACACAGAGATAGCTGCAAGGTACCAGGGGGGCGAGCAGAGAGTAGTCAGGTCACAGGCAATGAGTCATACACAGATAATAATGCAGTACAAAATCAACAGGCAAACTCACAACAGGAAACAGAGGCGGGTCAGAACCATATAAACAAGCTATGGCAACAAACAGGCACACGGGGGTCAGCACACTAGGCCAAAGGCAAAAGTATAACTGGCAGGGATTGAAGCTACCCAGGGGTTTATGAAGCTCTCCCAGAACCAGAAAAAGGCCACAATCATTAACCCCAAGTGTGCAGGTCAAAACCTGCACAGAGCTCCAGACATTAAAACCCGGTGTGCAGCTCAAAAACCTGCACTGGGATCATGACACTTTTGTTCTGGCCAAAATAATGAATGAGTCACATACATTTACATTTTTCTTTAAACAACCATTAATACCACATACAAGGGACAAATATCGCCACACCATGACCAGACCACATAGTCATCGAATAATTATTATTATTATTTATTTATTGTTATAGCGCCATTTATTCCATGGCGCTTTACAGGTAAGGAGGGGTATACATAAAAACAAGTACAATAATCTTAAACAATACAAATCATAACTGGTACAGGAGGAGAGAGGACCCTGCCCGCGAGGGCTCACAATCTACAAGGGATGGGTGATAATACAGTAGGCGAGGGTAGAGCTGGTCGTGCAGCGGTTTGGTCGATCGGTGGTTACTGCAGGTTGTAGGCTTGTCGGAAGAGGTGGGTCTTCAGGCTCTTTTTGAAGGTTTCGATGGTAGGTGAGAGTCTGATATGTTGTGGTAGAGAGTTCCAGAGTAGGGGTGATGCGCGAGAGAAATCTTGTATGCGATTGTGGGAAGAGGAGATAAGAGGGGAGTAGAGAAGGAGATCTTGTGAGGATCGGAGGTTGCGTGCAGGAAAGTACCGGGAGACGAGGTCACAGATGTATGGAGGAGACAGGTTGTGGATGGCTTTGTATGTCATGGTTAGGGTTTTGTAATGGAGTCTCTGGGCAATTGGGAGCCAGTGAAGGGATCGACAGAGGGGAGAAGCTGGGGAATAGCGGGGGGACAGGTGGATTAGTCGGGCAGCAAAGTTTAGAATAGATTGGAGGGGTGCGAGAGTGTTTGAGGGGAGGCCACAGAGCAGGAGGCATAATACCACATACAAGGAGCAAATAACGCCGCACCATGGCCAGACCACATATAACCACCACATAGTGACTGAATAATACCACATACAAGGAACAAATAGCGCCACACCATGACCAGACCATATATTACCTCCACATAGTGATTGAATACTACAATACTGATCATTAATTAAAAGCACACTACTAATTGCAATTGTATACACGAACTCTATTTACTGTCAGTGTACAGGTAACACACTGACTCACCAGTGACGTCTCTAGCTAAAGTCCTTCATCCTTGCTTTTCTTTTTCATCCAGCACAGACCGCCATCACTTCTTCCAGCCAGGACTTGTCTGTGCATAAAATAACACAGTTACCTAGAGCATGGCTTCCAGAGCACATTCCCCACTTTTTCCCTTTCTTCTACACTACACATCTGAATACAGATATGCACCCACCATTAATACATAATTGGTTATTATGCAACCCACCATTCCAAATATAAATTATAATCCACCACTGTGCACTCACTAACTATAAATGCCACTTTCCCCATTTGATATACAAATTAATTAGCACCTGCACTCTTTCCCCCAATTCATGCACTTCAACATCAATGCCCACCACTATGTACCTCCCGCTCTAACCCTAACCCCGATTCATTATATTTACATGCCCCTCCCACCTCAATTCATTGTCATGTCTTTCTCTCCCACCCTCTATTCATTATCAACTGCTCTACTCCACATTCATTACATCACTTACTCCTCCACACTCAAAATTCTTTATTTGTTCTCCAGATAGATCATTTGCTCTCCCCAGCCCCCACCTTCAACTCATCATTTGCTCTCCGAACCCCCCACCTTCAATTAAATTGATGTGCCCCGTCACTCACACTGAATTCATCATTTGCAGTCCCCCGTCCTCTCCCCCACTTCATCATTTGCAGACCCTCCACTTTAATTTGAAGTCCCTTACTTCATCCGTTGCAGTCCTCTATCACCCCTCACTTCATCTGCAGTGCCCCTTCATCATTTGAAGCCCCCTATCCCCCTTCCATTTCAGCATGTGCAGTCCCCCTTACCCCCCCACTTCATCATGTGCAGCCCCCACTCCCTCATCATCATGTGCAGTCACTCTTTCCCCCACATCATGTGCAGTCCCCTTTACCCTCAACTCATCATGTGCAGTCCCCGTTACCCCCCCAATTCATCCTGTGCAGTCCTCCTTACCCCCCACTTCATCATGTGCAATCCCCCTTCATCATGTGCAATCCCCCTTAGCACCTCCATCATCAAGAACAGCCACACTCCATCATGTACAGCCCCACTCACCCCACTCCATCATGTGCAGCTCCATTCACCCCCCTCCATAATGTACAGCTCCATTCACCCCCCTCCATCATGTGCAGCCCCATTCACCCCCTTCATCATGTACAGCCCCCGCACCCCCCTCCATCATGTACAGCCCCCGCACCCCCCATCATCATGTACAGGCTCAGCCCTCGCACCCCTGTCCATTATGTACAGCCCCATTCACCCCCCTTCATCATGTACAGCCCCCACACCCACCATCATCTTGTACAGGCTCAGCCCCCACACCCCTCTCCATCATGTACAGCCCCATTCACCCCCCTTCATCATGTACAGCCCCATTCGCCCCCCTCCATCATGTACAGCCCCATTCACCCCCCTTTATCATGTACAGCCCCCGCACCCCTCTCCATCATGTACAGCCCCCCGCACCCCCTCCATCATGTGCAGCCGCATTCACCCCCCTCCATCATGTACAGCTGCCCACCCCCCTCCATCATATGCAGCCCCATTCACCCCCCTCCATCATGTACAGGCTCAGCCCCACACCCCTCTCCATCATGTACAGCCCTATTTACCACCCTCCATCATGTGCTGCCCCATCACCCACTGAATTCATTTTACAAAAAAAAAAAAAGTTTCCCATACTTACCTCACAGCCGCTCCTAAGATTTGGCTATCTTAGGAGGATATCTGTTTTTTTCAGGTAACTATTACTGTGCAGAATTATTAGGCAACTTAATAAACACCAAATATATATCCATCTCACTTGTTTATTTTCACCAGGTAAACCAATATAACAACACAAAATTTAGAAATAAACATTTCTGACATTCAAAAACAAAAAAAAAAAATCACCTTTCTTTACGATGACACTCAAAAGCCTTCCATCCATAGATTCTGTCAGTTGCTTGATCTGTTTACGATCACCATTGCGTGCAGCAGCCACCACAGCCTCCCAGACAATGTTCCGAGAGGTGTACTGTTTTCCCTCCTTGTAGATCTCACATTTTATGAGGGACCACAGGTTCTCTATGGGGTTCAGATCAGGTGAACAAGGGGGCCATGTCATTATTTTTTCTTCTTTTAGACCTTTACTGTGATAGAGCTTTGTCCTGCATGAAAATCATGTTTTTCTTGAACGATACAGACTTCTTCCTGTACCACTGCTTGAAGAAGGTGTCTTCCAGAAACTGGCAGTAGGTCTGGGAGTTGAGCTTCCCTCCATCCTCAACCCGAAAAGGTCCCACAAGTTCATCTTTGATGATACCAGCCCATACCAGTACCCCACCTCCACCTTTCTGGCGTCTGAGTCGGAGTGGAGCTCTCTGCCCTTTACTGATCCAGCCTCTGGCCCATCCATCTGGCCCATCAAGAGTCACTCTCATTTCATCAGTCCATAAAACCTTAGAAAAATCAGTCTTAAGATATTTCTTGGCCTAGTCTTGACGTTTTATCTTATGTTTCTTGTTCAAAGATGGTTATTTTTTCAGCCTTCCTTACCTTGGCCATGTCCCTGAGTATGGCACACCTTGTGCTTTTTGATACTCCAGTAACGCTGCAGCTCTGAAATATGGCAAAACTGGTGGCAAATGGCACCTTGGCGCTTGATTTTCCTCAATTCATGGGCAGTTATTTTGCGCCTTTTTTATCAACATGCTTCTTGCGACCCTGTTGGCTATTTGCCATGAAACGATTGATTGTTCAGTGATCACGCTTCAAAAGTTTGGCAATTTCAAGACTGCTGCATCCCTCTGCAAGACATCTCACAATTTTTGACTTTTCAGAGTCCGTCAAATCTTTCTTCTGACCCATTTTGCAAAAGGAAAGGAAGTTGCCTAATAATTAAGCACACCTTATATAGGGTGTTGATGTCATTAGACCACACCCCTCCTCATTACAGAGATGCAAATCGCCTGATTTACATAATTGGCAGTTGGCTTTCAAGCCTATAGAGCTTGCAGTAGGACAACATGTATAAAAAGGATGATGTGATCACAATACTCATTTGCCTAATAATTCTGCACACAGTGTACACTGGTAACACGAACATGACTACCTGGTCAGGACCGGTCACTATAGGGCCGTGGTATGGCCGACTACAGGGCCCGAGTATTAACGACAAAGTGTCACTCATCCTCTCTGGCGTTCGGCAGAGTGGTGGTCGGTGATGCTTCGGCGTTTCAGCCGCTGGGCCCAGCCGACGAGGATCTGGCAGAGACTTCGGGGCGGCGTTCCTGCGCCCAGGCAAAGCGGGGGCACAGCAGGCCTCTGAAGAGTTCCTCTGCGTGGCACCTCCCGGTGGAGGCGGGTCGGCGTTGCCCGGGGACCGGAAGGTGTAAGCTGCAGCCACAAGCTGGGGACGGGCAACGGTGGCCGCAGGTGGTGGTGAATAGTCCGCAGCTGCGGGCCAGAGCCGAGCTGCAAGGGCCGCGGGCGTCAGCGGACAGGCCACAGCCACGGGCTGGAGTCGGGCGGTGGCGGCCACGAGCGGCGGCAGTCAGGCCGCTACCGCGGGCTGGAGTCGGGCGGTGGCGGCCGCGGGCGGCAGCGGACAGGCCGCAACCATGGGCTGGAGTGGAGCAGCGGTGGCCGTGGGCGGCGGCGGACAGGCCGCCACCGCGGGCTGGAGTGAAGCGGTGGCGGCTGCTAGGAACGCAGTCGGACGATCGGTGTTTCTCTGCTGGACGGCTCGATGCTGTCTCCCTTATGTCTGCGGTGAGTCTCCCTTCAGTCTCTCCAGTCGCTGCTCTCCTCTTCTTACTCTAGCTCTCTGGCTCCCTCTAGCTTCCTTGCTCCTTCTCTCCTGCTCCGTCGACTGACTTCTGCTGGCGTCCTCAGCCCCTTTTATACTGGCTCCACCCCCAATCTTTCTACAACTCTGTGTTCCATCCCCTAACTATGTCCCCTGGAAACAGTCCCCCTAGGAACCTTGGTGACAGTCCCCTTGGTTCCGGCCTGGGCACACAGCAGGGACTCCTCCTCCTACATCTGTGCGATGATGTCATTGCGCAGGCCCGACACCTGACCCGGAAGTAGAGAGGGAGCAGGAGCTGCGCAGCTGTCAAGGCGACGGCCGTGCACAGCTCCCGGCCCGATACACTGTGACGCGGGCGGCTGTGCCTGCTGCCGGCCGCGTCACAGTACAGAGGGCACGGCCGTACACAATTTGCTGTGCGGCCGGCCCTGAGTGGCAGTACTGGATCGCGGCTCTGAATCTCCCCGGTTCGGGGAATCGGCTGCTTTTTTAACAAGCGGTTCCATCGAACCGAGAACCGGCTGAATCCCACCCCTGCGTATATGGTCTCCCATCCTGGTATGTGCTGCCCCCCTCCTATCCTGGTATGCATGGCACCCCTTCATCCCTATCCTGCTATGCATGGCCCCCTCATCCCTATAATGTTATGCATGGCCCCCTCATCCCTATTCTGGTATGTATGGTCCCCTCACCCCCTCCCCAATCCTGGTTTGCATGGCACCCCATTCCTCATCCTGGTATGGTCACCTCACCCCCCAATCCTGGTATGCATGGTACCCCCTCATCCCTATCCTGGTATGTATGGTTACCCCTCATTCCTATCCTGGTATGTATGGTCCCCTCACCCCCCAATCCTGGAATGCATGGTCCCCTCACCCCCCAATCCTGGTATACATGATCTCCTCATCCCTCACTCCTGGTATGCATGGTCCCCACACCTCCCAATCCTGGTATGCATGGTCCCCTCACCCCCCCATCCTGGTATGCATTGTCCCCTCACCCTCCAATCCTGGAATGCATGGTCCCCTCACTCCCCAATCCTAGTATGCATGGTGCCCTCACCCCCAATCCTGGTATGCATGGTCTCCTCACCCCCCAATCCTGGTATGCATGGTTCTCACTCATCCCTATCGTAGGATGTATGGTACCAGCTCACCCCCCAATCCTGGTATACATGGCACCCCTTACCTCCCAATTCTGGTATGCATGGCACCCCTTACCTCCCAATTCTGGTGTGCATGGTCCTCTCACGCCCCATCCTGGTATGCATGGTACCCCTCAGCCCCAATCCTGATAAGCATCGTCCCCTCATCCCCTATCCTGGTATGCATGGTCCCCTCACCCCCTATCCTGGTATGCATGGTCCTCTCACCCCCCTATCCTGGTATGTATGGCCCTCTCACCCCCCTATCCTGGTATGTATGGCCCTCTCACCCCCCTATCCTGGTATGTATGGCCCTATCACCCCCCTATCCTGGTATGCATGGCCCTCTCACCCCTCTATTCTGGTATGCAAGCTACCCCTCACCCAACTATCCTGATATGCATGGTCCCCTCACCCCCAATCCTGATATGCATGGTCCTCACCCCTTATAGTATGTATGGTACCCCTCATCCCTATCCTGGTACGTTGTTGGGCTGTGATGTCTGGAGAGGGCGTGTTGTGGTTCCAGACTCGGCGCCTGTGCAGCCCTCGCTTTCCGCCAACATTTTCTTGAAGACACACTGTAGTCTTCTACAACATGGTGGCAGAAAGCGAGGACTGCGCAGGCGCCGAGTTTGGCACCACAACACACCCTCTCCAGACATCACGGCCCAACAACGTAATGATCAGGTATTGACGCGGGGCCTCGCCGTGATGTCAGGAGAGGGCCCGCGTCAATACCCGATCATTAAGTTGTTGTTTCAAGATGTCTCGAGAGGGCGTGTTGTGGTGCTGGACTCGGCGCATGCGCAGTCCTTGCTTTCCGCCAACATTTTCTTGAAGACACACTGCAGTGTGTCTTCTACAAAATGGTGGCGGTAAGCACGGACTGCGCATGCGCCGATTCCAGAGCCACAACTCGTCCTCACCTGACATCACATCAAGACGCAAGACCCCGCCGGCAACAGCAACACCGGATCGGTAAGGTGTTCCGGAGATCGCGGTATGCGTTCAGTGCTTACGCATGCCGCTATCTCCTGGGTGGATGCGGCACTTTGTGGGGTCCAGACTGCACAAGTGCGTCGCACTTGCACAGTCTATAAAGGCTTCAGACAGAGTAACGTTCCCACCGTTATATTATAGATATGTTTTGAAGATTATTTTGTTTTAAAACGATGTGTACAGTTTTTTTAACACTGCTATTTTATCATGAAATTTAACATAGAGAACTGCTGTATGTAAAAGCTCATGTTAAAATCGCATTGCATACGGATTGCATGAGCATGTCATATGCATGTTATACAGATGTTCCATGGAAAAAAATCGCACGGAAATCGCATTACACTTGCATGACACTCGCATAACACTCGTCCGTTTTTTGGGTCCGGAAATCTGACCTTTTTTTCTCGCAAATAGGTATCAGCCCTTATGGAAAGCTCAAAGGGAGCAAATGTTTTCATTCCGCGTATTCCTTTGCTACCAAGCGACATGCCCTTCAATTTTAAGCACCTGCAGTTCCCAATCCGACTTGCATTTGCTAGGACTATAACCAAATTACAAGGTCAATCACTTAAAGTAGCCGGCATTAAATTGGAGAGCCTGTGTTTTTCACATGGACAGTTGTATGTTGCTTGTTCTATTATTATTAGCATTTATTTATATAGCGCCATTAATTCCATGGCGCTGTACATGAGAAGGGGGGTTACATACAAAGTTATAGATATCGTTAACAGTAAACAAATTTACAATGACAGACTGGTACAGAGGGGAGGGGATCCTATCCTTGCGGAATTACATTCTACGAGATAGTGGGGAAGGGACAGAAGGTCAGGGGTGCAGCAGCTCTGGTGGTGATGAGGCGGCAGCTCAGGTGGTGAGGCGGCAGAATGGTCATTGCAGGCTGTAAGCTTTCCTGAAAAGATGGGTTTTCAGGTTCCGTTTGAAGGATCCGAGGGTGGTGGATAATCGGACGTGTTGAGGCATGGCATTCCAGAGGATAGGGGATATTCGGGAGAAATCTTGGAGGCGGTTGTGTGAGGAACGAATAAGTGTGGAGGAGAGTAGGAGGTCTTGGGAGGATCGAAGATTACGTGAGGGGAGATATTGGGAGATTAGTTCAGAGATATAGGGAGGGTAAGGGTTGTGGATGGCTTTGTAGGTGAGTGTTAGTAGTTTGAACAGGATTCGTTGGGGAATTGGGAGCCAATGGAGGGATTTGCAGAGTTGGGAGACAGGCGAGTAGCGAGGAGAGAGGTGGATTAGTCAAGCAGCAGAATTGAGGACAGACTGGAGTGGTGCAAGAGAGTTAGCAGGGAGGCAACAGAGGAGAGTGTTGCAGTAGTCAAGGCGGGAGATGATGAGGGCATGTACAAGAGTTTTAGTAGATTGAGGACTGAGGAAGGGACGGATTCTGGAAATATTTTTGAGTTGGAGTCGACAGGAGGTGGCAAGAGATTGGACGTGTGGTTTGAAGGACAGGGCAGAGTCGAGAGTTACTCCGAGGCAGCGGATTTCACGTGCTGGAGAGAGCGTGATGCCGTTTACCATAATAGATCGGGTAGGGAAGATACGTGAAATGGAGGAAAGACAATGAATTCAGTTTTGTCTACGTTGAGTTTTAGGAAGCGAGAGGTGAAAAAGGAGGATATGGCTGATAGACACTCCGGGATTCTGGACAGCAAAGAGGTGACATCTGGGCCAGAGAGGTAGATCTGAGTGTCATCTGCATACAGGTGGTACTGGAAGCCATGGGACTTTATGAGTTGTCCTAGGCCAAGAGTATAGATGGAAAAAAGTAGGGGCCCCAGGACAGAGCCTTGGGGGACTCCAACAGAGAGGGGGCGGGATGAGGAGGTACTGTGGGAGTGAGAAATGCTGAATGTGCGGTCAGAAAGGTATGAGGAAATCCAGGACAGGGCAAGGTCTTTGTTGCCAAGGGAAGAAAGAATCTGTAGCAGTAGGCAGTGGTCAACTGTGTCAAAGGCAGAGGACAGGTCAAGAAGGAGGAGGATGGAGAACTGTCTGCTAGCTTTGGCTGTGAGTAAGTTATTCGTAATTTTGGTCAGGGCAGTTTCAGTGAAGCCAGATTGCAGGATGTCAAGGAGGGAGTTAGATGAGAGGTTGGAGGAAAGTTGAGCATGGACATGCTGTTCAAGGAGTTTTGAAGCAAACGGGAGCAGTGATAGGGGGCGATAGCTGGGCATAGCAGTTGGGTCAAGGTTTGATTTTTTGAGGATGGGTGTTATGGTAGCATGTTTGAAGGCAGAGGGGAAGGTACCAGAAGTTAGGGATAGGTTGAAGAGATGGGTTAGGGCTGGAATGATCATGCAGTGAGGTTGGGGAGCAGGTGGGAAGGGATGGGGTCAAGTGCACAGGTGGTGAGGCGTGATTTGGAAAGGAGACGAGTAAGCTCTCCTTCAGTGATGTTGGAGAGGGAGGTTATTAGGGAAGGGCAGAGGTCTGGTATGTGGAGTGGTTGGGGTGGCGGAAGTGTAAAGGTTTGCCTTGTTTGGTAAATCTTGTTTTTGAAGTAGGTGGCAAAGTCCTCAGCAGAGATGAGGGAGGTTGGAGGTGGCAGTGGTTCGCGAAGGAGAGAGTTGAATGTGCTGAACAGTTGTTTTGGGTTGTGGGATAATGAATATACAAGGTTTGTGAAATAGGTCTGTTTAGCAGAGGTGAGGGCTGATTTAAAGGCAAGTGTAGCTTGTTTGAAAGCAGTGAAGTCATCTGGCAGGCGTGTTTTCTTCCAACGCCGCTTCACGACCCTGAATGTTTGTTGAAGTTTTTTGGTGAGGTTGTGGTGCCAGGGTTGCCTATTGGTTTGTCGCACTTTGCCATGCATGAGAGGAGCGACTGAGTCTATGGCTGATGTGAGGGTGGCGTTGTAGAAAGCGGTGGCACTGTCCGAGTTGTGGCGTGAAGATATGGAGGACAGAGGTAGAAGAGAGTCTGAGAGTCTGTGGATGTCTAGGTGTGCGAGGTTTCTGCTAGGATGTGCTAGTGGCTGGACATGGGGGGCAGGTGACAAGGACAAGGATAAGAAGGTGAGTAGATGATGGTCAGATAGGGGAAGGAAGAGGTTGTGAGATTAGATAGGGAACAGAGACGGGTGAAGATGAGGTCTAATGTATGTCCATCTGTGTGGGTGGCTGTGGAGGACCACTGAGTAAGTCCAAAGGATGAGGTAAGTGACAGGAGTTTGGAGGCTGCTGGCTGGTGGGTGTCAATGGGGATGTTGAAGTCCCCCATGATGATGGTGGGGATGTCAGAAGAGAGAAAGTGGAGGAGCCAGGTGGAGAATTGGTCAATGAAGGCTGTGGCTGAGCCCGGTGGTCGGTATATGACAGCCATTTGGAGATTAGAGGGAGAGTAAATACGGACAGAGTGAACCTCGAAAGAAGGGAGGATAAGGGAGGATGGGGGTTGGATAGGGTTGAAGGAACAGTTTTTAGAAAGGAGGAAACCCACTCCTCCACCATGTCTGTTGCCAGGGCGAGGAGTGTGGGTAAAGTGGAAGCTGCCATAACGCAGTGCGGCCGGGGGTGTCAGCCAGGTCTCAGTGAGGGCCAGTAAGGAAAGGTTGCGGGAGGTAAAGAGGTTGTGGATCACGTGGAGCTTGTTGCAGATGGAGCGAGCATTCCAAAGTGCTCCAGAAAGAGGGTGCGGGAGGGAGGGAGTCAGGGGCACAGGTTTTAAGTGTGAGGGATTGCGGTAGTTTCTCTTAGTGTGAGAAAGATGGGGTGAGGATTAGTGGGATGTATGAGGCGGGGGGGGGGGCCAGGATTGGGGGATATGTCATCAGCAGTGAGAAGAAGCAGAGAAAGGGAAATCAGGTGGGTGAAGGAGAGTGGTCCTCTTGTATTGTATTTTAGTAGGAGAGGTCTGAGGTTAAGGAGTATGTCTGCAGATAAAGCGAGGTGGGGGGGTAAGAGAGAGGGGGACATAGTTATTTGTTTCGAGGGTGCAGGGGTTTGGGGATAGCGAAGGAGAGTGAAGATTAGTGGAGCAAAAACGGTGATGGCAAATGTGAGCATGGTTAAAGAGCAGAGTAAAAAAAATAAAAAAAAGCAAGTAAAGTAAGAAAGCATTGGTTAGTCTTACCATCTGACCGATTTCTGGACTATTTCTCGTATATTTCTCATGTATCACTTTAAAGATGTCACTTCAAATGATGTCATATCTGACCTGCTCTGTTCAACTTATACCATTCAAATGTCCATGAAATGAAGCCAAGTGAGTGAGGGAGGGAGGAGGAGAAGGGGGCTGGAGGACTGTTCACAACAGGGGGCAATTAACAGATTGCAGTTAATGGGACATTTGACTAGCATCAAAGTTGAAGAAAGAGGTGGGATAAGATGGAAGGATGGAAGGTGTGAGGAGCATGGGTATATCAATATGCATACAGTCAATTTGAAGTATGATACATGGAATTAAAGTCAGGGGAAAAAACAGAGTATAGAAATACCAATTAAAAACAGAGGGTGAACAGTGCATGAGGGTTCAGGGGTTCAGTGAGTATTCTGGATTAAGAAGCGGGTTCAGCAGACATACCAATTAAAAACAAAGGGTGAACAGTTCTAGAGTGGAAAACCCCAAAAATCTTTTCATATATGCACCTGAAGGGAGAAACATTGCTTAAAACCAAAAAGCACTACAATAGATAGTTGTTTAACTGTAAGGCTATGTGCACACGTTCGGAAATGCTGTGGAAATTTCCGCAACATTTCTGCAACTCCGGCTGCGGGTAAAACGCATGCAGAATTTGCATGTGTTTTCCCGCTAAACACAAGTGTTTTGCAAGCATATTTAGCTTGCGGAATGCTTGTGCTTTCCAAGCGATTTGAAGCATCGCTTGGAAGGGTGATTGACAGGTATCACCTGCTTGACCAGTGTGACCAACTTTTTACTATTGATGCTGTCTATGTAAAAGATAAGATGCTAAAAATAATAAAAAAAAATAAAAAATATGGTTATTCTCACCTTCCAACGGCCCCCGATCTCCTCAGCGGCACTCCCGGGATCTTCCGGTCCCAGGGATGCTTCGCGCGAAGGTCCTTTGTGACGTCACGCTCACGAGACTGCAACGTTATCTCAGGTGATTCGCACAAAGCATTACTGGAACCGGAAGATGCCGGGAGCGTGGCTGAGAGGTGGGAACAACTTCGGGGGCCGACAGAGGGTAAGTATATCCCGATTTTTTATTTTTATTCTTTTACAGGGATATGGTACCCAGAGCCTGGAGGAGAATCTCCTCTCCTCCGGACCGTGGGTAACATCCGCAAATTTTCCGCTTACTTTACGCATGGTGGACATAGCCACATGTTGAAAGTAAGCGGAACAATGCATTCCTAAGGGTGCGGAATCGCCACGATTCCGCACAAAGAATGAACATACTGCGTATTTTTCCGCTATGTGATTACGTAACGGTAAAATTCGCAGCATTAGCACAGCAATGCGGGAATCCCATAGGATTACATGGGATGCGTTTTCTTAGCGTTTTCGCAGTGGAAAAACGATGCGAAAACGCTAAAAAAAGCAACGTGTGCACACAGTCTAAACCAATTTTACTCTTTTGTTCGTGAACTACTTATAGATTACACTGGAGGGAGGGGGGAAGGGGTGAACTATGTTGTTAATTGGGTGTAAATGTTTTATATGTTTGTGTAAGGTGCATACATTTTTATTTTTGATAAAAAATAATTAAAAAAATAGTTGTAATAGTTTATACTACATAATATGTATTGAATATGTAAAATCAATAAAAATGTTGAAATTAAAAAAAAGTTGTTGTTCACATCGATGCTACGACAAATTAGTAAAATGCCAAAATAATAAAAATTTAAAGTGGAAATTTTTTTTACTGTAGCACTCTGAAAATGTCAATTTCAGGGTGACACTGAAAATGTTACTATAGCTACTATAACCAACAATTTAACATATTTTCCGCGAGTGAAGCTGCAGGTATTCTACTAGTATTATATATATACTAGCTGAAGAGCCCGGCGTTGCCCGGGCATAGTAACTAACTGTGGTTAGTTATAGCAAATTATAATTATCCTCCATCCCATAGTCCCATGCCCATATACCCATCACACATATCCACAATCCCATAGTCGAGTGCCCATATACCCATCATACATATCCGCCATCCCATAGTCCCGTGCCTATGATGACATCAGCGTCGCCATGGCAACCATTATGACATCATAATGAGTGGCGGGGCTTGATACACACACACTTTTTCCCCATTATGTAGATAGGGGCAAAATTGTTTGGTGAATTGGAACGCGCGGGGATAAAATTTCGCCTCACAACATAGCTCAGACATGTGACTGTGCCAAATTTTGTGGCTGTAGCTGCGACGGTGCGGATGCCTATCCCGGACATACACACACACATACATACACACACTTGAGCTTTATATATTAGATATATCTTTTTGTATCTATCTATCTCTCTATATATATTGAAGAATATTTCCTTTGAAAACCATGTGTAAATGACAGAGAAGTGCTCTATGTAAAAGCTCATGTGAAAATCTCATTGCAGTCGGATCACACTCACATGTAAATTGCATGCTGGGTGTTAAAATCGGACGGTATACACATGAAAATCACGTGACACTCATCCCACTTTTCTGGACCAAAGTCGGACTTCTTTTTATTTAATGGTGAGGGGTATGAGCCCTAAATCCCATCCACTTTGCTCTATCTGAAAGATGCTGCATTTTTAATGCAGAAAAGATACGCAGCGTCAAAATCTTCTGCTATAATAACTCCTGAAAAAAAAAGAATCTGTGCACACTAAGGCTCCGTGCCCATGATCAGGAATAGCAGCGTTTTGGATGCAGCTCACCCAGTGTCGGACTGGGATGCCGAGGGCCCACCAGTAACAATGACCTTGGGGGCCCACTTTTCACCTGCATGCAAATATTACACTACCCTCGTTCACAAATTTACCTATATATCTATACTAGCCTGGCCCGTGCAAAATTTTCGCACATTGGTCGTTGGGGCGCAGGCAATTTCAGAAAAAGCAAGCTATTCAAATGTAAATGTATTTCATGAGCTGATGAACACAGACAGGTATTTATATATAAAAAAACTGGAGTCTGAACTGAGAAAATAAATTAATGTTTATGCACAATGTAAATGCATTTTAACACAGGACCATTACACAGAGAAAACAAATAGCAAAAAACACAAATATTTTGCTTTTTGTTTTCTCTGGTTAATGGTCATGTGTTAATATGCATTTACATTGTGTATACACATTAATTTATTTTCTCAGTTCAGACTTCAGTTTTTTTTATCCATTTCATTGAGCACTCTGTGCATATATGGGTGTGACCGCCCTCTTTCTGAGCTGGGAAAACCATCCTGTCTGGCCTATGCTTTTACTAGTGGGTCAGTCCCTTGATCCTTGTTCACATTCACGTCACTTGGCAAGTGAAAAGGTTTTAAATACTAGAGTAGGACTGTCCCACAAGGGTTGCCTTGATGTGGCGGGATGGCTTGTACATTATTTTGATCAAAATCATGTTGACTAAATACCCTTATTATTATTATTACCTTTATGCATTATTTGCAGTTTATTTTTTTACTTTTTAGTTTAGGATATTTGTGTTTTTTGCTTTTTGTTTTCTCAGGTATTTATATATGTAGATTGGTAATACAATAAATTGGTTTGATAAGTAGAGGCCAAAAAATGTTTTCCGGTTGAGGTGCCACCTGCAGGTCATTGTGTCTTTCTGCAGGTTTATGAAAATGAATGTTTAAACTGTATTTAGTGATAAAATCTTGGATGTGTGGTTTGTTTGGCTGTTTTCTTGCTGAAGAGAGCAAATTTACCTTTCAAATGGTGTATCATTTGTGTGTGTGGGGCGAAGTAATCACCGAAAAAGTAGTGCATGTTTACAAATGTGTTTGCATATGTCAGTCACCTGCAGTGAAGTGTGCAATCCTCCAATTTGGCTAAAATAGGCTGGGCAAGCAGTTTGGCAAGCTGGAAAGAACCCAAGGCAAATGTTTGGATTTGTTTGTGATGTCTGTAAGCAGCTTTGTGGTAGTGTGCTTTGGGGTATTGTGGTGCCACCTGCAGGTCATTTTTCCTTACTGCAGGTTTATGAAAATTAATGTTTAAACTGTATTTTGTGATCAAATCGTGGATGTGTGGATTGTTTGGCTATTTTCTTGCTGAAGGGGGCAAGTTTACCTTTCAAATGGTGTATCATTTGTGTGTGTGTGTGCAGTATGAACAGAGATACAAAGGAATCACAGAGAAAGTGTTTGGAAATAACAGAATAGGTAATAATAATATTAAACTGGATAGTTGGGTTAATGAATGATGAGATGCTGTTTTTTTCTGTACATTGTAAATCATGTGAATTTTGCCAAGTACTGCCCATATAGTGGGGTTGGGGGACCTGGACTGGCCCACCAGGGGATTCCCCTGTTCTCTTATGGGACAGTCCGAGCCTGAGCTCACCTACGGTGTGGGTTTATGATGTGAATTATCTGCAGCGGAGACTCTAGCCTCACCCATAGCCATTTGTTAGATGCGGTAAATCCGGATGATTCAATTAACACACCATTTTGGACGCAGCGAAACTGCTGCTATTCCTCATGGGCACACAGCCTTTCTGGTCAGTTTCTGCTACAATAACTCCTCAAAAAAAATCGGTGTGCACATAGTCTTAAGCTGTGCACACACAGCGTTTTTTTAGCGGATTTGCCAATAAATCCGCCATAAAAATGCTAAAAATAAGCTTCCCATTCATCTCTATGCATTTTGCACTTTTTGTGCATATTGATGCGTTTTTTTACGGCGAAAAAAACCGCTTTGCGGTAAAAACGCAGCATGCTCGTTAATTTCGTGGATTTTTCCGCATTTCTGGCCATTTCTATGGGTCTGGAACCGCGCGGAAAAAACATAAAAAAAGTGTGGTTTCTCGGAAGGGAGTCCGGTTTTTAAGCAGAAATTTTCTGCTACATGTGCACATAGCCTTAGAAATCGATTAATAAAATTCGCAGCAAATACACCATATGTGAACACTGTTGAAAGAGCCTTGCATCCGTCCAGTCGATGACCAGCAGGGGGCGCTGTCGGGCCCTCTATAGCAGCACAGCGGCTCCAGCAGCTCAGAAGTTTACAACTTGGCAAAGAGCACGTGATAGCGGCTCAACTTTAGGCCACGCCCCTCACATAATGCGGCTTCCTGATTGGCTGGGCATCCGTATTCTTCGTAAACCCGGAATTTGTGCCTCCAGCGCCGTGTCACCCTCCTGTCACGTGACAGCGGCTGCCTTCCCCGGCTTCCGTAGTGCTAACAGACGTTCCCGTTTTTTCCGCTGCTCCCGGATTTGTGTCATTCAACATGAGCGGAGCCGCGTCCAACTCCAGCACCAACCTCACCTACAACAATGACTACTGCACCGGAGGCGGCAGTGAGGGTGCAGAGCTGGCCCAGGAGGCCACAGCGGGCGGCAGCTCCACACCGGCAGGCTTCGGGCTGTTCAGCACCGACAAAAAGTAAGAAGTGCGGGGGGGGTCCGTCCTGGAGGAAGGGTCGGGAGGGATGCGCAGCAGCTGTGGGGGTGTCTGACTTCACCGATGCATGCTGGGACTTGTAGTCCTACACCTGGTTGCCTGACAGCAGTGCTCTGTCACCAGTGCCCGGTCCCGTGGGGGCTGGGTGATCCCAACAAGTTCTGCTGATAAGTTAGCTCTTGATGTGTTCCCAGCGGGTTGTCGGCGGCGCGTGGCGCTGCCCCTGTGTTGTCGGCGGCGCGTGGCGCTGCCCCTGTGTTGTCGGCGGCGCGTGGCGCTGCCCCTGTGTTGTCGGCGGCGCGTGGCGCTGCCCCTGTGTTGTCGGCGGCGCGTGGCGCTGCCCCTGTGTTGTCGGCGGCGCGAGGCTCTGCCCCTGTGTTGTCGGCGGCGCTGCCCCTGTGTTGTCGGCGGCGCGTGGCGCTGCCCCTGTGTTGTCGGCGGCGCGTGGCGCTGCCCCTGTGTTGTCGGCGGCGCGAGGCGCTGCCCCTGTGTTGTCGGCGGCGCGTGGCGCTGCCCCTGTGTTGTCGGCGGCGCGTGGCGCTGCCCCTGTGTTGTCGGCGGCGCGCGGCGCTGCCCCTGTGTTGTCGGCGGCGCGCGGCGCTGCCCCTGTGTTGTCGGCGGCGCGCGGCGCTGCCCCTGTGTTGTCGGCGGCGCGCGGCGCTGCCCCTGTGTTGTCGGCGGCGCGAGGCGCTGCCCCTGTGTTGTCGGCGGCGCGAGGCGCTGCCCCTGTGTTGTCGGCGGCGCGTGGCGCTGCCCCTGTGTTGTCGGCGGCGCGTGGCGCTGCCCCTGTGTTGTCGGCGGCGCGTGGCGCTGCCCCTGTGTTGTCGGCGGCGCGTGGCGCTGCCCCTGTGTTGTCGGCGGCGCGTGGCGCTGCCCCTGTGTTGTCGGCGGCGCTGCCCCTGTGTTGTCGGCGGCGCTGCCCCTGTGTTGTCGGCGGCGCTGCCCCTGTGTTGTCGGCGGCGCTGCCCCTGTGTTGTCGGCGGCGCTGCCCCTGTGTTGTCGGCGGCGCGTGGCGCTGCCCCTGTGTTGTCGGCGGCGCGTGGCGCTGCCCCTGTGTTGTCGACTCCTCGGGTGGATGTCACTGATGTGTGTAACATGGCCACCACTTATATGCAGTGGCTTCCTACTTTTCCCTCTTTGGCGACGTTCGGACTAGTTTTCTGCGGGTTGAATTTCGGGGTCAGCGGCACTTTGTCAGTGATGTCCTTAGTGGAAGTTGTCACCGGTTGTGTGACGGGTCAGAAACCCTAATATCTAATAGACATGTCCCATTACCTGGAGACTGAACTCAGATGTCTGTGTATCCCTGTGCTGCGCGGACTGGTCACCTGAGCGGATCTTAAGAGGCTGTCAGGTTCTGAGACCCGCGGACAGTCCGTGGTTGTGGTGCGGTCTCGGACCATGATCTGCAGAATTCTAAATCAAGGTTATGTATACAGGAAAGATGTATGTCTTTGTACCTTGTCAGGCAGTAGATAGAAAAATATTCAGAATTGAGAGTCCTCTGTGTTTGATACCTTTTAATGGCTAGCTGAAAAGATGGTAACACATTGCAAGCTTTGGAGACTACTCAGGTCTCTTCATCAGGCATAGACATAGACTCGGTTATGTATACAAACGCTCTTCTTCTTTTTTTTTTTGTGTTTTCTTTTTTTTTTTTTTTTCTTTTTAGGAATTTTTGTGGAGTATCTCTTCTAAAATCCTAAAGGAAAATGCTTTCCATAAACTTCTATGGGAAATCCACATTGCTGTTAATACGAGGAGTTCGTTTTTTGTTTTTTTTCTTCCAAGAGAATTTGGAAAAATATCTAGTGGGGAAAAAAATGCATCTGGACCTTGAAGCAAACTTCTCCAAACCAGGCACTGCCAAATCAAAAGGCTGCAAAGAACACGGGGAAAAAACTGCACCAGGAAGCACTCCAGGAAAAGAAAAACTGCTCCACAACCTCCCCAGATCCAGAGTTTCCTAATAAAGCAGTTTCCGCTTGAAAAACTCTGCTTTTGCGAACACCTAATGAAACACTTGTTGGACCCCAGTTTTAGGCCTCATTCAGACTTGTGATTTTTTTCCATACATGTATTTGGTGGAAAAAAAAAACTGACCAATTTTCATCAGTGTTTGATCCATGTGACTGTTTTTTACCATCAGTGATTTTCTCAAGTGCCTTTTAAAAATAAAAATCAAATGCAAATATTTCCTCTTCATTGCAATTCTGACCCCATACCTACATATGACTTACTTGTACGTCTTGTGCCTGCTTCCTGACTTTGATGCGGGCTCAGGAACTGAGTCTGCATCTTTGCCGGCAGATAATGGCTGTGATATTCAGCCATCACCTGCCCTTAACAGGGGCTTAAAGTTCTTAAGTTGTGAAATGCTGCTGTCAGTCCGCTGCCCATCAGCACTAGTGGGCTGTCATAACAGTCGGAGATCTTCGGAAGACCCCTGTGCCTGCCATGACAGTGCTCCTTGCCCGTTGTCATGCAGTTGTCCAGGATTAATTTTTATTTTAGCATAGCCTTACAAATGTAGAAAATAACACGTACTGTCATGCTCTCTCCCCAAGTACAGTGCGGCCTCTCCACCGTGGCTCCGCTCTTTGCTGATATGCTGCAGATAATCACTGGATCCATTGGCGACAGCACGAGCCACTGAGTCCAGTGATTGGATACAGTGTTTTTGTGCACAATCCTTGTGACATCACCGAGGCAGCTCTGGACCTGAGGAGGGTGAGTATAGCGGGGTCTGCAAGCCTTGAAGGAAACTTGTAACCTATTTTTTTTTTTTTTTTTTTGCATATAAGCTGCGGCCACCGCCATCAGGGGCTTATCTACAGCATTCTGTAATGCTGTAGATAAACCCCTGATATAACCTGAAAGATAAGAACGAGTTATATTATAATCACCGGGGGCGGTCCGGGTTCGATGGGTGTCGCAGGTCCGGGTCCTCCCATCTTCTAGCGATGACATCCTCTTCTTTGCTTCCCGTCGCGGCTCTTGTGCAGGCCCTGTTGAGGGCAGAGTACTGCAGTGCGCAGGTGCCGGGAAAGGTCAGAGAGGTCCGGCGCCTGCGCACTGCAGTACTTTCCTCTGCCCTCAACAGTGCAGATGAGTACGCCTGCGCCAGAGCTGCGACGGGAAGCAAAGAAGAGGACGTCGTCGCTAGAAGATGGGAGGCGTTGGACCGCGGCACTCATGGGACCGCCCCCTCCGGTGAGTATAAGGCCTGGATCACACTTCCGTTTTTTTAAATCCGTCCAAATCCGTCGTTTTCCGTTAAAAAACGGATCCGCCATGTTTTTGGCGGATCCGTTTTTTTTCCCCATAGACTTGCATTAGCGGCTACCGCGGATCCGTTAGCATCTGTTAGCGGCAAAAAACTGAAATGGATCCGTTTGGCGGACACAAAAAACGGATGTGTGAAACAGGGCTAATCTAACGTGTTTTCTCATCTTTCAGGTTACAGAATTCTGTAGATAAGCCCCTGATGGCGGTGGCCGCAGCTTATATGCAAAAATGAGGTGACAGATTCCCTTTAAGCTCGAATCACAATCCCTGAAAAACTGATGACACTCGGACGACACTCTGCTCAAAGTCTGAACAAAATAATTGGTTTGTTTTTCTCATGCATGGAAAGTCCTGATGTGTGAATGAGGCCTAAAAGGAATGTTTCCAGTTATGTAAAAGCTGTCCACAGCCACCGACATAGATGACGCTTCTGATATTTGTATAAGCCACTTGCTCTCTTTACTGAGTGCCAGACAGAAAGACGCCAGCACACTTGTAAGCGGCCGTCTTGTGTCAGGGGCAACTAATAGGAGTATAATGCTCCCTATTAAATACAAAGGCCGTAATGGCCTCTTCTTTCTTTCCTGTCTTATCTAATGGGAAAAGAAGGCAAAACACATTCCATCAGGGCATCTGTTGTGTCTGCCTCCCTCTTATTAGTAGTTACAAATCTGGGAACACACACGGCTTTGTTTACACAGAGTTTTTGAGGCCGACAAATCCAATGAGATTTTCTAGCAAAAACCACTTAAAGAATCGCTCCTTTTTTGGCTGGGGGTTTATTTTTCTTTAGTATTTTCTGAAGATTTTTTTTTTTTTTCTTCCCCAAAACCTTTTTTGCAGCCTCATGATTGGACCGTGCCTAGTTTAGAGCAGTTTCCATCAGGATCAAGTGACTTGTAGTTTTTTGTTTTTCCACCAGACATCTTTCAAGCCCTCTTCAGGAAAAGAAAAGCGATTCCTGTCACCAGCAAAATTGGATTTCCCGTAAAAAAAATTAGGAAGAGTTTTTGCAAAGGATTTTAGCACAGATTTTTTTTTTTTTTTTAGCATAACATCTAAAAGATATGTGGTAATCAAGTGTAAATAGCCTGAATGTGAGGTGCACAACAGTATGAGAAACCCTGAAGGGGCTGACAAAGGGGAATAGAAAAAAAGCCCTTATGTACAGTGGGGGAAATAAGTATTTGATACGCTGATTTTGCAAGTTTTCCCACCTGGCCTAGCCAGTCTCCAGACCTGATCCCAATAGAAAATCTTTGGAGGAAGGAGAAAATCAATGTTGCCCAGCAACAGCCCCGAAACCTGAAGAGGAGGGGGCCAAAATCCCTCCTGCAGTGTGTGGAAACTGGGTCAAGAACTACAGGAAACTTCTGACCTCTGTAATAGCAAACAAAGGTTTCTGTACCAAATATTAAGTTTTGTTTTCTGTTGTACCAAATACTTTTTTCATGCAATAAAATGTAAATTGATTATGTAAAAATCATACAATGTGATTTTCTGGATTTTTTTTTTTTTAACATTCTGTCTCTCACAGGTGCAGTGTATCTACGATAGAAATTACAGATCTCTCCATTCTTTGTAGGTGGGAAAACTTGAGAAATTGGCAGGGAATCAAATACTTATTTTCCCCACTGTAAACTGTGTTCCAAATTATTATACAGAAAGAGTTTAGAAGTGATAAGGTTAGAATTTTTTTTTGTTTGTCATGTAAACTCATTGATGGTGATGTGTGTCAGGGCTCTTTATATCACTGAAAGCAATTGCAGATACCTGTGCAAATTAGTTTGTCAGGTGTGTCCAAATAAAGGCAAGACTACTGAAGAAGGCTGTTCCACATTATTAAGCAGCCTACATTTTTTGCCAAAGTGGGAAAGAAAAAGGATGTGTCGGCTGCTGAGAAGCAACAAATTGTGGAGTATTTAGGTCAAGGCATGACTACAATCAACATTGCCAAGACACTTCATGGTGATCATCGCTGGCTGGTTGATGGACACCCCATGAAAACACGGCTAAGGCGCCAACAAGGAGGAGGTGGAGTAATGTTTTGGGCTGGAATCATGGGGAGAGAGATTGTCGGCCCCTTTAGGATCCCTGAAGGGGTAAAGATGAACTCCATAATCTATGTGGAGTTTCTAAAACAGCACTTCCTGCCATGGTTCAAGAGGAAGAACCGTGCTTTCCGCAGCAAGATCATTTTCATGCATAATAATGCACCGTCTCATGCTGCAAATAACACATCTGCATCTCTGGCTGCTATGGGCATAAAAGAGGACAAACTTACGGTGCGGCCACCATCTTCCCCTGACCTCAACCCCATTGAGAACCTCTGGAGCATCATCAAAAGGAGTGTCTATGATGGCGGGAGGCAGTTCACATCTAAGGCCTCTTTCACACTTCAGTTTTTTGCATCCGTTCAAATCCGCCAAAAAGTCAGACAAGCGGATCCGTTCTGAACTGATGTGAACGGATGGCACAGGATCCGTTTTGAGACGGATCCTGAAAATGAGGAAATTTAAAGGAAACGCTGGCCGAGAGAGAGAGAGAGAATTTTTTTTTTTTTTTTATCCAGCAGCCAGAAAGAATTTAGGGTTAAAACAGTGTCTGGAGGATCCGCCAGAAAAAAAAACGTTGCAAGCTCCGTTTTGAAATCTTTGAGGATGATAACGGACAGCAACTTATGGCGGATCCGCAAAAAAAACGGATGCAACGGACGGCAATCCGTCACAATCCGCCCATAATGCAAGTCAATGGGGGAAAAAACGGATCCTCAAAAAAAAATTGCGGATCCGTTTTTTTCAAAACCTGGCGGATTGTGACTGATTGTAAAAAACTGAAGTGTGAAAGAGGCCTTGGCAACAGCTCTGGGAGGGTATTCTGTCCACATGCAAAACAATTGAAGCACAAACCATCCAAAAACTGACAAATTCAATGGACGAGAGAGTTCAGAAGCTTCTTTCCAACAAGGGGTCCTATGTGCAAATGTAACATCACCTAGAATAAAGTTTTGACTTGAAAACTGTTTGATTTCATTTTGTAATAAGCTGATAATGCTTATAATTTCACAATTGACCATTTTTTTGTTCAAAATAAAAATAAAAAGGTTGAAAACTCTGCTGTGCATAATAATTTGGAACATGCAGTTTGAGTGTTTCTTATCTTTAAAAATATACTGTTTTCATAGGCAGTTTGTTCAAAAACATTGCAATTATACTAGAATATTAGATGACTGGAAAAGAACAATGACTGCAATTCGTACAGGTAATTTAGAGAAAATATGAGGAAATATTTTTTGCATAATAATTTGGAACACTGTGTATGTATGTATGTATGTATGTATATATATATATATACTAGCGTGTAGAAGGGATTTTTTTTTTATTTTTTTTTTTGACACAGTGAGTCCAAAGCAGAAGTTTCCAGTCAGATTCCCTCGTTCATTCTTCCTCTAGATGAGATGGAATCTGATTTTGTCTCGGGCGTCTGCTCCAGTTTTCCTTTACACCACTGATACTCTCACAGTGTCTCCGGATCCTAGATTTTTGTACCGTATGGGTGTTTTTTTATGGCCAAATCTCTCCTTCTGATCTCTCCGATAATAAGGAGGCCTTGCCCTGTAAAGAGATAATGATCGCAATGAGAGCTCTGCTGGCTCCTGGCTTGGTCACCAGACCGGCACTGCGCTCTCATGGATCTATAGAGGCCTTGTATATGCCGCCTGAGGCTGGGCTCACACGAGCGTACGGTCTCTCATGCGAGAGATTCTGTCCAATTGTGCTAATAACACTCGGCACAAACTTTGTCAGAGTTTGATCAGAATGTGATCCGATGTTCCTGCATGAGAGAATTGCATCACAGGTGCCGAGAAGATGGAAAACTTGATTTCTCCATTGTCTGTGTTTGCAGTGTTTCACAAGCACCCATAGACTTGTATGGGAGCACGCGATCCGACTCCGCTGTGGTCGCAGCATGCCGAATCAGCATGATAAAATAATTACAGATCTGACTGCCCCATAGTGCCACACTGGGCCGAGTGCTGTCTGATAAGTCACCATATAGCACTCGGCCATGTTATACCCCAGTGTGAGCGATCCCTGAAGGAAAGTTTCTGCTTCTCACGGACATTAGTGTTAGGCTGTTTACACATCTACATGTCTGACGTGTCCCCCCAACATTAATCTCTGATGTTACTAACTGGAAAAAGTTTACCGTAAGGTAGATATGTTTTTCTCTTCGCCGTGCCCTATATATACATACGCATACTACACTGACAAAGGCTGTAAGGACACATTCCGTTGTTTCTTTTCCTATCTTGTATAGTGAGTGCTTTTCCTGGCCATACTGTGAATGTGTGGGCATAAGACGTGCATAGAGCCCGATTATTTATTTTTTATTTTTTTTCGTCCCCCTTACAGCCAACCTGCTTCTGCACAGTTCTACCAGATAGCGTAAAGGGCTTCTCTTCTGGCAATTCCTGACAATAAGCCAATCACTAAGCGCCCGTCTCCACCTAGGAGCCTCGGGGATCAGGTGTAGTCTGTAATGGCACATTCAGACATCCATGTTTCATGGTCCAAGCACCATCAATGGTTCACAGGGCAGCCATTGGTCTCCTCACCTGAACCTTGAGGCCGTCCGTTCGGGTCGGGAAATCCATGGCCGATCCGTGCATCGTGGTCCACATGCAGATGTCTGAATACGGCATCAGGGAAACTTGGCAATAAGTGTTCAGTCTGCTTACAGCGCAGAAAATATGTATTACTCAGTGCCCACTCACACCAATGGGCTGCTATAGATGTTTTTGGGGAAAAAACTACCTGTAATCATTCAAGTAAAATCCTAATGCATAAAGTTCCTTTCTAAGATGATGGTGAAGATGTTAGTGGGCATCAAGTAATATAATTCCTCAGACAAGCTGTCTGAAAATCTACGCCGTGCCCCAGACCACTATAATGTGTGCCACCACTATAATGTGTGCCGCCACTATGAATGGTCACATGACCTGACGTGGCTTTCAGGTCCGCCACGGGAGAGGAGAATCTATATCATAAGTATATTGTCGTCTGAAATTAGCTGCAACGTTTCTTGAGTTCAAATGTTGAAATAGTTAGAATTCGTCACATACTCGGCTCCGATACTCAGGGCTGCGGAGATGGTAAGCCAAACCTCCGGCTCCTGACTCCACTAAAATGAGCTCCGACTCCTCAATTTCCATGACACCGACTCTACCAAAATGGGCTCCTAACCACACAGCTTTGCCGATACTGGTCACTGCGGGGCTGGGGATGTATACGGGTATGTTTCTTTATGCGAATGTGATTTCGATGAATACGAGTCTATGTGATGTCTACCAGCAAAATGACGGGGTTCAGCCGACAGTACGCCATGCATCATTACCATGTAGCATTATTCCCCTGTGACTATCCATGTGGCACTGTAACCCGCAGCATGTCCCTACAGTCACAGGATGGTTGCTGCTGCTGTGCAAAATGCACAGGAATATCAGTATGGTCCTATTTAAGAGACGCTGACATGAGAAGCATGACTAAGACCATATATAAATGCAAAAGGAAACACATTTATTGAAAAATAGGTAAAAATATACACAAATACCGTTCAAGGAATCCATGCAAGATAAAGAACCAGATAAAAGGAGAAATGGGCAGGACAGGTAGACACAATGCAGATGGTTATGCATGAAGGAATGATGAGTAAATATATGAATAAAAAGAAGGTGCAGTAGTCAAATGATACCTGTAAGTATAGGGGTTGCCCTGCCAACCCGACGCGCGTTCCACGCAGTGTGCTTAATTTACAATGCAGTAGTTAAATGAGGTAAGTGATGGGATATATGACTGCTCCATCACGTACTGGTCTGCTGGGATCCAATCTCTGGAGTTCCCACGGACCTTGAGAATAGAGGCAGCAGCACTGAGTCCTCTTCAGTTTTCTTCTGCTCAGTGCTGCTCGCTGCAGCATGTCTCTATGTGGCTGGGGCTACCTGATGACATTGCTGTATATATCCATTGCTCGGCTAAAGATCGTTATGTGCCACTGCTACATAACAACGTAATGCAGGTGAATGGAGTTGCATTATAGCCTCCTGGGTACTGGGACAAGCAAGTTACAAAGTTGTAGCCAGTTATATTTTTACTATTTACTTGTTGCAGTGCCCCAGGGGTCACAATGCCCCAGGGGTCAGCGAATCTTTCATCTGATCCTGGCAGCGGCGTGTTCGCGACAGTGTTCCCCTGGTGGTCCGCGCAAGAGTCTGCGTGCGGCATATACTGTGTGTATTTGTGTGTGGTGCGTATACAGTGTGTGTGTGGTGCGACGGTTTTCCGCTGGTGGTACCGCACAAGAGGCTGATACCACCAGCAGTTTCCATATTGAGACACCCATCACTTGCGCCGGAGCCACGACAGGAAGGGAAGAAGAGGACGTCACTGTATGAAGATGGGAGGCGCCGGACTGGACGCCGGGGTGAGTATAATTTAACTCCTTCCTTTTTTTTTTTTTTTTATCTTTCAGGTTATATCGGGGACTTATCTACAGCATTACAGAAAGCAATTATCACCTGGGCAATACTAAGGAAATCCTGAAAACCTGACCTGTTGGTGGGCCTTGAGGACTGAAGTTGGGGAACACTGCTGTAGATAAGCCCCTGATGTCGATGCCGGCAGCTCATAGTCCAAAAAACCTTTAATGATTTATTCTTTCCCAGACATTTTCTCCTTTATGGTATCTTCTGTAGATACTAGGCATGCACTCATTGTATACGAGATGTCAGTAATAAGGAGGAACATCAGAGCCTGTGTGTTCCTCAATGTTATATGGTTATTAAAGGAGGTTCAAATGTAATGCCATCTAGTAGTAGTTAATTTAATAGCACTAGCTCATCCAATATTTTCAAAACTTTGTTGAATTTGGAAAATGATCTTTTTTATCACTGCTTGTACTTTTTACATTATATGGCATATAAAAACCCCTCTATTTATCTTGACTCATATGATTAAAAAAGAAATATACATATGAAGAATAGTGTATACTAGACTGCTACATATTGATTTTTGGTTCCTGTACCTCATTTTTTTTTTTCAATAGCTTTCTGAAATTTTCAATGTTTTTATTTTTTCATCTAATAAATGTTACATTTTTAATTCCAAAACTATTGTTGTCTGGTCACCTCTATTTTTGCATCTGACATCAGAAGCAAAATATTTGTTCATAAGGCTTTCTATATGAAGTGCAGCCCACTAATATGAGCACATTTAATACTTTAGAACGTAGGGTCTATCACAGTGATCAAAATGAACCAATGGCAAAAATCATGCCGGATGCCGGCTATTTTCTTACGGGAGAATGACATGGAGGTCCTGGGATTGCAGAGGTAGCCAGTTGTTTGGGCTCGGGGGACCACATTTCTCTTTCCTCTGGTATGCTAGATCATATCAGGAGAGAGAAATGTATGGGAAATCAGTGAATAACGGTGATCACAGGACTGAGGACTGTGAAAATCGACACGAATCATGTTCTCTGGGGTCTCAGCAACCCCGGTAGCTGAGACCCTGGAGATTTTCCAACACTTGGGGGGGGGGGGGGGGGGCTATACCCTTATTTCCAGGACGTCCCTCCTGACAGCACCACCAGGAGGTTGTCCTTCTTATCCTTGATAGGGACAAAAACACAGAAGAGGTTAAATAGCCCCTCCCCACTAAGACCCTTCAGTGTTTTTCCTGTCCCTATCAGGGACAGACGCAGAGGAGCGCAGAGGTGCATGGAGTACCTGTTAGGCTACTTTCACACTTGCGTTTTTTTGCGCTGCGCACCGTGCGCAGTGCAAACGCACATAAAAAACGCATCATGCGTTTTCGTGTGTTTTTGCGCTTTTTTAAAACATAAGTTTTTTTGCGCTGACGTGCGCATTACCATGCGCACGTCAGCGCACCCATAGACTATAATGAGTGGTTGGGTGAAAAAAAACCCGCATTGCATGCGTTTTTTTTTGGCAAGTCGGACGCTCAAAAAATGCAACAGAGTGCATTTTGTGTGCCCGAGCACACACTACAAAAAAAAACGCATGTACATACAAACGCGTACAAATGAATGTGTATGCGCACCCATGTTAAGAATAGGGAAAAAACTCGCATGCATTTTGTGGCACGAAAAAAACGCAAAAAAACGCAAGTGTGAAACCAGCCTTAGGCCGACTTTCTTCAGGGCGTCGGGACCCGGTGGAGCAGGAGCTCCTGGCAGAAGCGGTTCCC
Source organism: Dendrobates tinctorius (assembly GCF_039654945.1). NCBI lineage: Eukaryota > Metazoa > Chordata > Amphibia > Anura > Dendrobatidae > Dendrobates > Dendrobates tinctorius. The sequence goes on along the minus strand of NW_027361751.1, from coordinate 15,665,295 downwards.
TCTCCAGAGGGTTTCCAGCGGAGGAGGCAGGAGCGCTGTTAATGCCGGAGGTCCCTCAGCGAGGGGTCGAGCTGTGTGCTCTCCATCCCTGCTGCATCCCCCCAGAGGGCTCTGCGCAGTAGCTGCTGTTTCGTCTGCAGGGCAGCCGGCGCCTCGTGTCCTAGACTTCCGGCGTGCCGCGTCATCGGAAGGCACGCTGGTGATGACTTCCGGGGGCGGGGCCAGAAACAAACATGGCGGCGCCCAGCGCGACGTGGCATTTGACATGGGAGAGTGCACCGAGGCCAGCGTCGTCTGGATTCCGGCGCCCCGTGCATCGGGGAGCGTCGGGAGAGACTGGGCTTTAGACGGGGACTGTGCCTGACGGATCGGCGCTCGGGAGGCGTGCGCAGCAACGCCTGCCACGTTATCACAACAGCAGCTGAGCTCCGAAGGAGGATGAACCAGATGTCTTGAAGCCGGGTAAGGCTCACTATTTAAAAACACACAGACTGACAGCAGACTTGACTCAGTAAAGATGGAAAGAGGTAGCCTTCCAGACGTTCAATCCCTAGAGCCAGCCCCGGACCATATGAGAAAAAAAAAAGTAGGGTCCCTTACAGCTCTCCATACGCAGACATACAAGAGCCTCTTTCCTTTACATATTTTGCAGGCCAAGGAAGCACCTAGGCAATCCACCACGGTCACCAAACGGAAACCTAATAAATGCCCCCTATCCTCAGCCAGATTCCTGCCAAGACATACAAAGAAGCTTTGTGAAGGCTGCATATTGGGACTCCTCAAACAGGAGCAATCCTCTCTCTTAGACAATATAAAGGCTATGATCGGAGAAGAAGTGCAGACTACAGTTGCAGCACTTGTACCATCATAGTCCCCGCATCCTAAGAGGCTTAGATGGCACCTGAAACAGAGTTTGGAGGAAGAAGAGGTGTCGGACTACTCCGATCCTGACTCCGGGGAATGTTCCTCGGCAGCTCTTCCGGACGAAAGGAAGAGATACCTTTTTTCCTCTGAAGACACTGACACGCTCCTACAAGTGGTCAGAAACACAATGAATGTAGAAGATTCTACAGAGCCACGAATAACCCAGGATGAGATATTTGGTGGGCTAAGAGCCCGTAGGAATAGTGTTTCCTGTTAACAGGCACATAATGGCAATGATATTAGAAGAATGGGAAGAAATGGGGAAGAAGCTGGTAGTCCCAAAAGACTTCAGACCCCGCTTTCCCTTTGATCCAGAAGAGACCAAGGTGTAGGAAACAGCCCCAAAAATCGACATACCCATAGCCAGGGTGTCAAAGAAAACAGCTATTCCCTTTGACGATTCATCTTGCCTTAAGGATCCGGTGGATAAGAGATCAGATGACCTCCTCAAGAAATCCTGGCAAGTGTCGGCAGCCGTTATGAAGACTAACATAGCAGCCACCTCAGTAGCCAGATCAATGAGTTTATGGGTGGGCGAGCTAGAAGATCAGATTGGGGACAAAACCCCCAGAGAGAAAATTCTAAAATCACTACCTCTTCGGAAAATGGCAATCGACTTCATGGCGGACGCCTTGGCAAAGTCAGTCTGCTTCGCTGTTAGGAATAATGCCCTGTATAAGGCAGCAAGATGAGCACTGTGGCTGAGGTCCTGGACAGGAGACACTCAGTCAAAGAACAAATTGTGCTCCATACCATTCTCAGGACTTCATGTTTTCGGGCCCGTATTGGATGAATTACTCGAGAAGGCTTCCGACAAAAAGAGGGGCTTTCTGGAGGAAAAGCCTAAGAGAATGCCATACTTTCGGAGGACCCGCTCCCATCCCAGGCAGGACTAGAAAGGGAAAGGAAAGTACGGTAGGTGGAGCTACCCAAAAGGGGGAAAAGGGAAAAGTTCCCCTCAAGAGCAGAGGACAAGACCTAGCAGACAATGATGCCAGGAAGATAGGAGGGAGACTCTTTTACTTCCAAAAGAAATGGCAGGACAATTCCCCAAATCCATGGATTCTGAATACGGTCGCAGAAGGGTACAAGATTGAGTTCACCGAGCGACCTCCCAGGAGATACTGCGTAACCCACCAAAGGCTTTTAAAAGACATACAGGAGCTAATAGAGATAGGGGCCATAACCCGGGTACACCATGCTCAGAGATTTCAGGGACACTATTCAAACCTATTCTCCATAAAAAAAACCAGGAGGAGAATATCAAACTATAATAAACCTGAACCCACTAAATCGATGGGTGACCTACAAGAGATTCAAAATGGAATTTCTAAAAGCAGTCATACCGTTAATAAAGGAGGGCTCAGTGATGAGCACTCTAGATTTAAAGAGTGCCTACTACCACGTACCCATCCATATTTCACACCAGAGATTCCTCAGGTTTCCGTAAAGGACCATAGGAAGATACAACACTACCAGTTCCACTGCTTACCATTCAGACTCGACCCCGCCCCCCGGGTCTTCACAAAACTTATGGCAGAGGTGATGGCCTACCTAAGGGAAAGAAAGACTCTTATCATACCATACTTAGATGACTTGCTGTTAGTGGCAGACTCTCCACAACAAATGGAGAGAGACCTTACATCCACTGTATCAATCCTACAAAGTTTAGGATGGTTAATAAGCTGGAAGAAGTCAAATCTCAAACCAGAAAGAGAAAAGGTGTTTCTCGGAGTCATCCTAAACTCGGAAAGAGAATGTTCCTTCTTTCCTCTGCACAAACAGCAGAAGACAGTCATACAGACAGAAGTACGTCTCCATAAGGAAGGCCATGAGAGTCCTGGGTCTCATGACTTTGTGCATTTCCATTGTCCCGTGGAGCCAGTTCCATTCAAGGATCTTGCAACAATAAGTCTTGGCGGCTTGGGACGGCAAAGAATCATCACTAGGCACAAACATGGGGGTCTCCAAAGAAGTTAAGCAGTCTCTGTCCTGGTGGACGGGCATACAAAACCTCGGGAAAGGAAGACCCTGGAAAGCATTGCCATGTATAAAAATCACTACTGATCCATCTCGGAGGTTGGGGGGCTCACATGGAAGGTAGTTACCTCCAAGGAACATGGGGCCCATTAATACGCAACCGGTCCTCAAATTACAGAGAGCTCAGGGCAGTCTGGGAGGCACTAAAGGCATTCCAGACAGAACTGAAGGGTCAGAATGTCAAGATCTTCTCAGACAACTCAACTACAGTTGTCTTCCTTCAACATCAAGGGGGGCCCAGACACTGTCTCACCTGCAGGACCTAGCTCACAAAATCTTTCTCTGGGAAGAGCAGACGATAAATTCGATTACGGCAGTTCACTTGAAAGGATCCAAAAATCAGGTGGCAGACTTCCTAAGCAGAGAGAAGGTCCAACCTCCAGAATGGTCACTAAACAAAGAAGTCTTCATACAGTAATTCTGACACTGGGGGACACCAGAGATCGATCTGTTTCCCTCAAAGAGGAACTCAAAAATAAGGAAATTTTTTTTTTCTCTCAATCGAGCAGACAACCCAATCGAGGTAGACGCTTTGGCACAAGACTGGAACATGAATCTCACTTACGCCTTCCCACCACTTGCTCTTCTACCAAGGGTCTTAAGGAAGATCCAAGAAAGAAGAGCATCAGTAATATTGATTGTCCCTTACTGGCCCAAAAGAAGCTGGTTTTCCCTACTAAGATGGATGGCACAGGAAGATCCAATACTACTACCAGAAAGACCGGACCTTCTAACCCAGGAACCTCTAGTACATCAGAGACCAGAGGTGCTACAGCCTGGATCCTGAGGCGGAGATCCTAAAATCAAAAGGGCTCTCCGAACTACTAATATCTACTATGCAAAAGAGTAGGAAACCGGTACCTCAGCCATATAATGAAAAATCTGGAAGTGGTTCTGTTCTCAGTGTACAGTACCAGTATCTATTACCCAAGGTCCAAATATCCCCCATATTCTCGACTTCCTCCAAGTGGGCTTTGACAAAGGACTGAGGTTTAGTACGCTAAACGTACAGGTGTCAGCCCTAGGTCGATATTTCGATTATCCACTAGCCAATCATCCCTGGGTGGTGAGGTTCATAAAAGCCATACAGCGTATGAGACCCACAATCCGAAGCTCAATACCACCCTGGGATCTCAGCTTAGTCCTAAATGAAGTACGCAAGGATCCATATGAACCACTAGAGCAGGCCCTCTTAAGTAACATTCAAAGCCCTCTTTCTAGTAGCAATAACTACTGCGAGATGCATAGAGGAGATCCAGGCCCTATCCATAGAACATCCATATTTAAAAATTCAGGAGGACTGCATTGTCTTAAAATTAAATCCGGCCTTTCTTCCCAAAGTGGTTACCGATTTCCACCGGAATCAAGAAATAGTATTACCTACTTTTGGACAGAATTACAGTAACAAGAAAGAACGCTCTCTCCACTTCTTGGACTTTAAGACACATGTTGCGGAATTCCCACGGAAATTTCCGCGGGAGTTCCGGAATTCCATTCTGCGGGAAATATTCGAGAAAACCGCATTTTAAATTCCCGCGAATTTCCTGTGGAAAAACTAGCGATTTGCAAGGGTAATTAGCTTGCAGAATGCTAGCGTTTTCCAAGCGATCTGTAGCATCGCTTGGAAAACTGACAGGTTGGTCACGCTTATCAAACATAGTGTTTGACGAGTGTGACCAACTTTTTACTATTGAGGCGGCCTATGCAGTGTTCCCGATCATCACGTTGCTCCCGGCAAGTCCCGTTCCCAGCGATGCCTTGCGACAATGACCTTTGACGTCGCGGTCTCGCAAGACTGCGACGTTATCAAAGGTCATTGTCGCAATGCATCACTGGGAACGGGACCTGCCGGGAGCATCGCTGAAGCCTGGTGACGCTGCAAGGGACATCGGAAGGTGAGAATATGACGATTTTTTAATTTTAATTCTATTTTTTACAGGGATATGGTACCCACAGCCCAGAGGACAGTCTCCTCTCCTCCGGACCGTGGGTACCATCCGCAAATGTTCTGCTTACTTTTTGCATGGTGGGCACAGCCACATGCGGAAAGTAAGCAGAACAAAGCATTCCTATGTGTGCGGATTTTCGGGATTTTCCCATGATTCCGCCCAAAGAATGAGCAGGCTGCGTATTTTTCCACGATGCAATTCCGTCGCGGAAAAATCCACATAAGCACAGCATGTGCGGAATGCCATAGGAATGCATGGACTGCTTGTTTTTGCGTTTTCGCTGCAAAATCGCGTAGGCTATGTGTGAACGCTGCCTAAAAGAACCGTTCTTCAATACTTAAAACTCACAAAAGACTGGAGAGTGGGCTCTAATCTCTTTGTCCAAATGGCAGGCAAAACCAGAGGGAAGAAGGCATTGAAAGCTACCCTGGCCAGATAGTTGAAGTCGACTATTGGGGCAACATATGTGTCGGCGGGAGAAACTTAATTTTTGTTTTTTATTACGGTCCTATTTAGCTTTGAAGACACGAGGGGCATGTATATTGGAAACCCCCAAAAGTGATACCATTTTAGAAACTGCACCCAAAATGTCAGGAAGTTTAACCCTTCAGGTGCTTCACAGTAATTAACGCAGTGAAGTGATTAGGTTAAAAAACAACATTTTTTTTCCCACTAAAATGTTGCTAATAATCAGATCACCGCAGCTTGCGGACCCTGAGGCCGTTACTTTGACTCTGGATGCGATCGCTCTAGCAAAGTTTTATTTTATGTAAACGCTTTTTCATATTTTTTTCTACATAGATTTTTGGCCTGTTTATTACTTTTATTTTTTTTCAGACTTTTACTTTTTTGTTTTTTTATAAAGTATTAAACAATGAAGAAAACACTTGCCTAACGCTCAAAATCTTGCCCAAGCGTCTTTTGAGCCTTCCCACCGAGTTGTATTGTATTGTAAAGCCTGGACATTTGCACAGCAAGTCATTTTCACATTCTTTTGGTCGTTATCGCTTTTTCTGCCATTTTTTTATCTTTTGTTCTAACTATCTTGCTCAAATCACGATTGAAAAAAAACCAAACCGTTTTTCTTCAAGTGAGATTCAACCAACCTATTGACAAACTATTGTAAGAAATGGTGGATGAAACAACTGCGGTAACAACTTGTGTCCACTAGATGGCACCAGAGCATTTCCAATGTTGAGTCCTCAGGCCGCCACTCTGCAGAATTGCTTTATTTGTCGCAGTAAAGAACATAGACATAAGGTTTAGGACTTGTTTAGATGAGATGTGAGCACCTCGGATCGCACATACATTCATTATAGCCAAAATTTCAGTGCACATGGCTGATTTTACCGTAAACTGTTTGCATGTAAAAAAAATTGCAGAATGCTCTACTTTGGTCCGATTTGCAAAGCAGGGTAGTGCATGTAAATAGCAGGCAGCTCCTGTACTTGTCGGCTATGCACAGCGCCACACACAGCCATTTACAGCTGTAATTTGTGGATTTGACTGGCCCGAGATTCCGTGCGGCAGTCTGAACGCGGCCTTGGTCCTTGGCCTCATTCAGACGTTTGCATGCATTTGTCTATGCAGAAAAATGGCAAGGTGTCATTGTGACATTGCATCTAATGATTTTCCTGCGGTGTCACATTGTGACTGTGACAGTCGCAGATGTTTCCAGGTAAGTTGGTTTTCCTGTCAAAAGTTGTAAGCGACTCGGCATAGATTGCAATGAATTGACAATTGAAAACTGCAGCAGCGCCAAATCTGTCAGATTGCGAGGACGTCTCCTATGTACAGTGCCCTCTGCAGGTCAACCCACAGGGTTTTTTTTATATGATTTAGGTCTGGGCCATTCCAAAACTTTGATCATCTTAGGATGTAGCCATTCTTTTGATGATTTTAAGGCATGCTTGGGGTCGTAGTAATGCTGAGAGGTGGAATTCCTGTTCATTCTCAGGCTTTTAGCAGAGGCCTGAAGGTTTTGATTAAAAATTGACTGATATTTGATACTGTTCTGTCTCCACCGACTAAAGCCCCAGTTCCAGCTGACGCAAAAGAGCCCCAAAGCCTAATGGTATGCCTCCACCGTGCTTCATTGTGGGTATCATGTTCTTTTGGTTATGTGCAGTGTTGGTTTTGCGTCAAACATGCCTTTTGACATTAAGGCCAAAAAGTTCAAACTTGGTCTCACCAGACCATGACAAGTTTCCCATCTGTTTTTGGCAGACTTGATATAGGTTTTGGCAGAAAATAGCCAGGCTTGAATGTTTTACTTTCGTAAGATCAGACTTCCATCTTGCCCACATATGAAGAATTCGGAAGAATATAGTTACATGCAGCACACAATCATTACTTGCTACAATTTCCTGCAGCTCCTTTTAGTGTTGCTGTTGTTAACTTGTCAGCTTCTCAGACCAATTTTCTCCTTTTTACAACTTTTTGAACGTGCAGTATTATATAATGTCACTATTGTGCCAAATTTAAGCCACTTCGTGATAACACTCTTCAGTGTTCCACGCTATATCCAATGCCTTGAGAAAAGTTTTGTACATTTCTGCTCACTTTCAATAATGAGATCCCTTTGCTGTGTTGTAAGCTGTTTATGGACATGGCTTTTGCTGAAAAATGCAAGTAAGATATTGTCAGGAAACTCCTCCAAGAACAGCTAACCTGTATATGGGGATAATCCGAATCTGTGTAAATAGATGGCAGCTGTGCGTTGACCACTACGTAACAGGAGTGTAAATGTGATCGGCTAATTCTGAACACAACCCTCCCCCATTATAAGAGGGTGCTCACTCTTAAGCAACCACATTATTTTAGTTTTATTATTTTTATTCTCCCCTTGAGGCCATGTTCACACGCTTGAAAATACTGATGTAAAGTACTGATCAAATACTCAACGCGTGAACGTGGCCTTACAAGGATTTCAGTTTTTTTCACACTGGATGTGTATAGATTTTGGATGACATTACAGGTGGAAAAAGTGAAAAATCATTTTTCTTGGTATGATTTTTATTTTTCATTTTATCAAGGGTGTGTAGACTTTTATATCCACTTTAAATTCTCTTAAACCTTAAGATAGGAAGACATAAGACATCCCAAGCCACATGTCACATTGAGACCACAAGCTTATTTGTCAGGACGCTTTGTCACAATGCTGTGACTCATCCAGCAGACGTCCGGACAGCTTTTGGCATTTTCTGTATTAGTTATGTATTGTCCCTCAAACAGAACAGTGTAATGATACCAAGAACCACTTCTGGTTGACACACAGAATATTTCAGCATGAAGTATGAAAGAAGCCTTAGAGAGGACCTTAACCTGTCATTAGGGCTGTGTTCACACACAGCGGGTTTTTTCGCGGTTTCCCCGCGGATTTACCAAAGAATCCGCTCAAAAAACGGCTAAAAGAAGCTTCCCATTCGTTTTAATGCATTTTGCGCATATTGATGCGTTTTTTACCGCGAAAAAAAAGCTTTGCGGTAAGCGCAGCATGCTCATTAATTTTGCGGTAAATTCCGCATTTATGGCTATTTTCTATGCGTCTGGGGACACTCCGGAAAAAATCGCGGCAAAAATCGCACTGAAAAAACGCGCGTTTTCTGGGAAGGAGTCGGTTTTCATGCAGAAATTTTCTGCATACGTGTGCACATAGCCTTACAGTTCAACATCATGGCCATGTTGGATATATTAACTCCTAAGGTTATGTTCACAGAGTGTTTTAAGTGGAGTACCACCACAGGCACTGGGTCTTATGGTACTCCACTTAAAACCCTTTTCCAACTGGATGTGCAATCATTTATGTGCCACTCTTTGAGTCCGATCACTGAGCCCGTAGCCTTGCCAGTCCCATACTTGGCCATTTTTTCAATAAGGATAGTATGAAAAACTTTATCAAAAGCTTTGCTAAAGTGGAGCTATACTATAACTACCGCGTTTCTGTGATCCGTCCATTTTGTTCCTTTTTTCTTTTGCTCTTAAACTGTTTTTTTATTTTTCAGTTGACATTGTTTTGACGGGGGGGGGAGTTTATTTTGCATTGGCATAACTTTGAGGAACACTTATTGCTGACGGTTTATTACTCTTTCTGGGGAAAAAATAAAACATGATACTTATTTTTACGCTTAATATTTTGCAGCATTTACCCTTGCACTGCAGATCAGCGCGATTTTGAAATTTTTTTTTTTTCTATTGCTTAAGCACAATAAATACGTTTAAAAATGTGTTTTCAATGGCGCCATTTTGTGTAACATTCAAATGTTTGACAACTATTGTTTTTTTTGAGTGACAAAATGCAGAAAATGAGACATTTCAGCAATGGTTTTAATTTATTTTTACTGTGCTTACTATGCGTGATAAAAAAAAATTGTGATGTATAGTTTGGGTCATGACAATACTGTTATTATATATATTTTTTTTTTTTTTTTTTAAGCAATTAGGTTAGCTTTAAAAATAAAATGCCGAGTCACGGTTTCCGGTAACACGTTTCGTTTTTTTTTTATATTGTAGGCTGCATTTTCCAGTATCAGGAAAAGCTATGAGTGTTCAGAAACCTCATGCACACACAGTCTTTTTCCTTATACAACTGGAAAACTGCTGCGTTTTTGAAAACTGCCGCATGTCACTCCTTTCAGCGTTTTTGCTTTTTTTTTTTTTTTTTTTTACCCATAGAAAGCAATAAGCGAGCGCAAAAACGTAGGTATCAGATTTTGCTGCAGTTTTGGTGCAAAAACCTCAGGAGGTTGAATCATGTTTTTGTTTTTTTTTTTTCTTTTTTTTTGGGGGGGGAGCACTAAATTTTATCAGCAAGCACAAGAGACAATGAAAAATGCAGCAAACCCTGCGTTTTGTATGCTGCCGCCAAGAGAGCAGGTTCTGGCAGCAAGAAAGCAACGTGTGAACATCGCCTTACAGTTCCAGCCCAGCAAAGTGGATGGGATTTATAGAAATCTCGTTCCCGGAGCTTCTTTTTTTACTCCGCGTAAACTGATCTGTGGTTCGTGTTTCAAAATCCACAGCAGGTCAGTTTCTCTTGCTGTAGGCTTGCATCAGAGCGGGAAAGTCCGCAGGTATAAATTGCACAGGCGTTTTCAGTGCGTTTTCGCTGCAGAATATCAATAAAGACGCATGTAATCCGCACATGACTCGATCAATAAAGTTTTGTCAAAGCCAAATATCAGGAAGTATCAAAAAAACAAAGCAGCTTTATTTAAAACCTGACATGCCAACAGATATTCCCTCGATCAGAACCTTCTGGCTGGTGGCCTATGTGACTGCAGGAGCTGATAGGTTTCTACAGACCCAGAGGCCATTGTTGGGCCAATGAAGCACACAGGCCCGGCCCTAACCAGTCTGTCAGGAATTTAAGGGGGTTTTACACATAGCGAGATCGCTAAAGCGTCACCGATTTTGTGACGCAGCAGCGATATTGCTAGCGATATCGCTATGTGTGATACTTACCTCCGACCGGTTCCCCGCTGTCTGTCGCTGATCGCGGCTCCATTTCTCGTCGGGCGCTTCCTGCTGGGCTTCCTGCTGGCGCCGACGAGCGACACGTGGACGCGGATGGAGGACGTCATGGTCGCCGTGTCTGATAGGTAAGTAACGACCGCTGCTGCATCGCTGTGAGTTCTGCCTGAGTGGCAGCTCACTAGCGACCATTTAACGATGCACCAGCGATCCTGACCGCGTCATATCGTGGTCGGGATCGCTGGTGCATCGCTAAGTGTAAAGGGGCCTTTAGAGTGCATTTCCAAATCTGATCGTTATTCCTTAACCCCTTAGTGACCAGGTCTGAAGAGCCTTAATAACTGGCCACTTTTTTTTTTTTTTTTTTCTACATACCTGCAGTTCCTAGTTATCCTGAACAGCCATAAATAAAGGTTTTATACTGGGTTAGTAGAACATGTCTTTTTTTTTTTCCCTTTAAAAACAGAAACATCATTTTTTTTTTTTTTTTTTTTTTGTAAACTATTAATAAGATCGAATTCCAAATTTCAACCCTGCTTTTTTAACGCTGGAAAGCCCACTTGGATGTGGTTCAGCCAAGCCATTTCCCTTTTGCTGTTTGGGTTTGCAGGACTGCTGACCGGTGCGGCACTCCGTCCCGTGTACAGGTTTCAGTCTGGTAATACTTCTCCGCAGTACCAGACACAACCCATGCACAGGCGTGGCGCTGTTTGTAGAAATACAGTCCGTTATAGGCCTCATTCACACATACAAGAAGAGACGCACCAATTATCCCTATCCGAGTTTGATCAGAGTGTGGTGTCATCTAATATTCTTGTAGGTAGACAAATGAAAAACAAAATAATTCTCCATCTTTTTCATTCAGAATGTGAAAATCGGAGCACGCTTGAATGTTATACGAATGTGGTCCGATGTTTTTTTTTTTTTTGCACAGACCCATTGGCTATTTTCATTTGACGCTAGAATCAAAATCAGACATGTTTCCAGATCTTTCGGTCCCTGAAAAATCAAAGACGTGTGAATGGCCCCATAGATTATCGCAGGTACGGGTGCTATTCATGAAAACCACAGATGTGTGAATGAGGCCTTACTCTTAGACAGGTTTTATAGGTTTTCTCCAATAAACTGTCCTAGTTCTGAGCGAGAAGCTGGCAAAGCCTTATGTACTATTATCTCAGTATTTTATTTTGTTTTTCACAATTTTCTGCATTTGAGGCCTGAACCTTTTAGTTCTTTTCTGTCAGGCTGATGACTCTGTTCAGTCATTTACTGGTATGTTTTTCTGAGAGAGGGAAGTGGCATCCTTTTATCCACCCCAGCTTTCCGAGGCTTACAGCAATGTAAGAGGGATAAGTTGGTACATAACGTATGGCAGACGTGTGTCATGGTGACAGCTGACCGAACGATCACTCGATCATTGCAGATCCCATTTCAAGCTCCCAAGTGACTTGTTTTCTATAGTAAAGCTGTAGTAATACATGCGCCATTCAGCTATAACCCATGGACGGGCAGAGCTCTTCAGGAACAGTTGATGTTTCTCATCAGATCCTGGCAGAAGTTGTTCCTGAGCGGAAAGCATCTACAATGGGGAGAATAAGTATTTGATACAGTGCCTATTTTGCAAGGTTTCCCACCCACATAGAATGGAGAGGTCTGTAATTTTTATCGTATGTGCACTTCACCTATGAGAAACAGAATCTAAAAAAAAAAATCCAGAAAATCACATTGTATGATTTTTACATAATTAAATTGCATTTTATTGCATGAAGTAAGTTTTTGATCACATACCAACCAGCAAGAATTCTGGTTCTCACAGACCTGTTAGTTTTTCTTTAAGAAGCCCTTCTACTCTGCTGTTGTGGAGACATAGTAGGGTCAGTGGGTTCTTTTGTCAGCTGACAAAGACCGCATGGACCAGGGCTCATCCCACTGAATGAATGCCCTCTCCTTTTCTGTGGGCATAATACTATTTAGACAACACAATGTGAGGGTAAAACAGCATGGCCATATTGTATTGAACCACTAAACAGACAATAACATGTAGAACAGTCCCAGCAAAACACCCAAGATGGTGCAAAATTACAGTAGCTTGCCAGGATTAGAGCAGCTGCGACTTCGAGGCTTTCAGGGCTGACTACCCACACTTGTGGCACCCTGCTTTTGGTGGACACGCACAGAAAGGAGGTAACGACAAACTTAGGAAGCATTGAGGCACGTGGCCAGGAGACCGGATGGTCCCAGCCTGGTTTCTCCGAACTTCTCCATGGAGCCAGGTGACAGAAAATGGAAGAAACACAAGATGACTGTCGATCTTCCTCAGTCTGGGGCTCCATGCAAGATCTTGCCTTGTGGGGTAACGATGATTCTGAGAGAGGTCAGGAAACAGCCCACAACTACATGGGGCGACTTGGTCAATGACCTGAAGAGAGCTGAGACCACAGCCTGAAACATTACCATTAGTAACCTACTACGCCGACACAGATTAAAATCCTGCAGGTCATGCAAGGCCCCCTTGTTCACGCCAGCACATGTCCAGGCCCCTTTGAAGTTCACCAGTGACTATCTGGATGATTCTGAGGGGGCACGGGAGAAGGTCATGTGAGATGAGACCAAAATAGAACTTTATGGTATCAACTCGCCTTGTTTGGAAGACAATGTATGAGTATTATCCCAAGAACAACATCGCAACCGTGAAGCATGGTGGGGAAAGCCTACTTTGGGGGTCATTTTCTGCACAGGACTACTGCACTATATTGAAGTGAAGATAGATGGGATTATATATTGCTAGATTTTGGCCGACAACCTCCTTCCCTCAATAAGAGCATTGAAGATGGGACGTGGCTGTGGCTTCCAGCATGACAAGGACCCGAAACACACAGCCAGGGCAATGAAAGAGTGGCTCCAAAGGACCATTTCCAGGTCCTGGAGTGGCCTAATTAAACAATAGTCCCAAGTAGATGAAGGCACTTACTACAAGATACAACAACCTAAAGCCCAACGTGTAGTAAATGTGGTAGGGCAAGTGAAACGATCCAAAAGAATATATTAAATGAATATAATTTTATAGAAATATATTAAAACATACTATTAAAGAAGCAGTAAAGTGTTATAAAAGGGATGCTGAGCTGATCAAGGGAAAGTAAATAATGCACTTGGAGAATGGGGTTTAATAACATAGCGAGGTGACCAAACTCTCTCCATAATGCAGTACATGAATAAAATACAAGAAAAAGCATGCACAAAATAGCGGTGGTCTCAGTATAGGATTACAGAATCCAGATAGGGTTACAGGATATTAGAATACACTATATATCCCATAGTGTAGTTAGCAGTAGATAAACCCTAGAGCTGGAGTGCTGCAAAACCTCATATAATATGGTGCTACTCGAGAAAAGTAAAAGGTGTGAGAGATACCTGTAAAAGGAGAGGTAGAGCCGCCACAAGCGATGAGCTCAGCATCCCCTCACCCCAACGCTCGTTTCACCACCAGCATCTTCCGGGGGCGACACACACAGAATTTCTATTAGTAGATGTTTGGGACTTTTATAAAGTGTCCGAAGAACAGTAAAAGAAACAAGAAAAAAAAAAAAGGAAAATGGACATCACATAATCGCTGGAATCCACTGCTGTCCTCAGCCGTCTCGTACCGTACATGCGTCACTATTGAAGCCAGAGATTTGATGTAGCTGTCATGTGTATGCGATGTCATGGCTGCAAGTTCAGCAAGGACCACCAGTGCTAGAGGGCCAGGGGATTTAACAGATATCTATATAATATAATATATATATTTTTTGTCCTTTAAAACATTTTCTTAAAATCTCTAACCCCTTTAGGAGAGCACATAGACTAGATTAACTGCACACAAGCAATATTCCACATGGCCCATTGCATTACTTACTAGTGCGGGCCAGAATATTGCAGAAATGGCGTGCAGCTTCTGCACCTGGCAAGATGCGGATGGGCATGCAATGCTTTGCAGATTTTGTTTTTTTTTTTTTTTTTATATTAAGCAGGGTCTGAATATAAGGAATGTCTCCTTCCTTTCTTATAAATGGTTCTTCTCCACTGTCTTCCTGTGCAGCCAGCAGTCGTCACAGGGAAGAGACTCTATGTATGCTGTGCAGTCTTAAGCCTTCTGTAAACCTTTAAGTGCTGCATTTACAGTAGTAGCGGTAGTAGGACAATCGCTTTACCTTTCATCCAAACTCATTACCTTCTTTATGGGGCTGTGACTGGGTCCCATGAAGTAGACACACCTTATGGGAAGGGTCATTCTCGTAGAGCAGCATTTCTCCGTGGTACAAGGTGTCTATAGGGAAGCGGCTCCTGTACGTTTCCTCCGTCGGACATGTGAGCAGATGGGCTTTACGTCACTTTCTCACTTGCAGCATGTGAGCATGAAATGTGGGCTCGTGTCACTTGTTACCCAAGAGCAAAAAAGAAAAAAAGGAACTTTCTGAAGCTTCTCTTTCTTGCTGGGACATACATATAACAGCCATGAAATGCACATTGCTCCGGCCGCCCCTAGGCCTCTTCACTTAGGTTGGATGACTGTCACTTTGTGCTGTGGCTGCCGTCATGGGTTGTTTTTGAAGGGAAATGCTTTGGAACATGTAAAGAAGTTTTCGTTGTGCTACAGAGACATTGTATCCTGTCCTGCTACATTAATTGTATCCCGGGGAGTTATCAAGGCCAGAACACTACAACACTTGCTTCCTTTGGATCAGAGTGCACCATGGAGCAGCACCTAGCCTTAATAAAGAAAGTGAGCGCTACCTCCGCGGTCAAGTCTGTACTCAATGTGGCCGATAACCTCCAGCTTAGTCTGAGTCCCGAGCCCACCGCAGAAGAAATAGGGCTGAGCAGCGGTGAGCAGCAGTCCTCTGCCCTAATCCTTGGGTATGTATGAGCAGTCGTTGGCATGTTTCTAGTATACGTACCATACTTCTCTTCCCTTCTGTATGTGCTGATACATTGAGACGTTGTGTTCGTCGCTCATGCCGAGTTAACCAGCTGTGTCTGTTTGATCTGTCTTTTGGGAAAGTTGGGTGAAACCACTATGGTCCCATTACAACTTTCTCGTTCCTAAATTGCAGGTCTACATAGTTATGCATCAATGTGGGAAATGGGGATACTGCGATAACTAGCCTGAGAATGTAGAAAGAGAAGTTGAGCTGTGCACTGTAAGCTGGGGACGGTGCACTCGACCGTTTTCTTTCCATCTGAGAAAGATAGTCCGATTATTCCGATCAGGTTCGCATCAGTTTTTTCTCGGATGTGAAAAGGAAAAAAATGTTTCTCCATTCTGTCAGTCCATAAAAATCTGACACAGCCCCATAGAATATCCCTGATAGCACTTGTCCGATATATTCGCTGGTGTGCACGAGCCCGTCACCCGGCTGTCCCAAGAGCAAATACCATCCAACTAAGAAACGGATAAATGAAAGTTTCAATAACTTTGCTGAGGAGGACAGTACAGTAAACTTATCTTTCTAGGTTTTATCTTTTGACCTTATTACCCCACTATACAGCTCTCAGAGTATATTTGACCCGGTATTCTGCTGAAATGGACTTGTGGGCAGATTATCCGCTGTTCTCGGCCAATTGCCATAGATGTGATATTCTGTGCAGTGCTGATTGGCTGGTAATGAACACTGCCACCAACAAATCTCCTTTTTTGGCTGGTTGCCAAATAACATATTTTCCTCTCAGGCTAAAGAGAACGTGACACCAGGAATTACCCTAATAATTAATTGCAGCTTTGCATGTCATTTAACACTGATTTCCAGCTACCGTGATGTTGAGGCATAGATTCCAGCAGAATTGTAAAATCCACTTTTTTAATATTGTGGCGCCACATATTAGCTCCACTAGTCAGAGTTGTGTGCTTAGTGCGGAACAGTCCTGCAAGCAGATATTTTGCCCACGGTGTCTCTGTAATGCCCCTCGCATCCTGCCTGATCCATGAATGCTGCAGATACAGCTGTGGCTTGGGACATGCACAGAATTCTGCATTGGTATCTGACTACATGCCCGTAGTGTGAGAGGCTGAACGTTTCGCCGTGTGAGCTCAGAGCAGAAGTGTTGCTGTATAGTGCTGAGCCGGCAGGTAGTGACGTGCTTCAGGCATGTACTGCACAGTGATCCTGCCTGCTCAGCGCTATAACACAGCAGCACATGTGCTGTGCGCTCATACAGAGAGGCGCTCAGGCTGTCAGACTACAGGCATCTTTACTGTGCATGTCCCAAGTCACGGCTGTAACCACGCATTTTTGGGATTTAAGCAGGAAGCAGAATGCAGAGGGGCTCTTTACAGATATCGTCACGCCTCAGTGGTCTACATTTCAACTTGCCAAGCTACACTGGTCAGCACTTAGTGCTCTAGGACTAGTTCAGCTAATTATAATGTACTAGATGGAGGCCCGATCCTATCGTATCGGGAGGGCGGTAATGTCACGACTGGAGGCAGGCTTTGCTGCGTTGAGAATCCCCCCCCCCCCATATGCTCACCCACCTATTCACGCTCTTTCCCCATGTGCTGACTTCTCCCGTCTGTACTCTCTTCTTTGACCTGTCTACCCCATGTGTTATCCCCCTTGTCTGCTGTCTATCTCCTTCCTGTGCTGTGTTCTCCCCTCATGTGCTGTCCCATTTGAGCTGTCTCTCCCCTGTGCTCTGTCTCTCTCACCCCTGTGTCTGACCGTATACAGAACATACCACAGCTCCTGGGCAGGGGAGGAAGCAAAAGACAATACTGACATTACAGCAGGAGATCGCAGAGGATACATTTTGTGAGGTAAAATACTGTGTAAAAACAGTCAGTGAAATATTTTACCACACAAAATGAATCCTCTGATCCCCTGCTGTAATGTCAGTATTGTCTTTTGCTTCCTCCCCTGCCCAGGAGATGTGGTATGCTCCGTACATGGTCAGACACAGACAATTTTTAAAATTAACTTTCGTTTGTGGGAAAACCCCTTTAATGTGACCGGTTTCCGCTGCCTGTAGACACGTCACGCATCTGCCTCCGGGATCAGCCGAATGATTCACACTGCCTGCGTGGAATTCGCGCAGGTGCTGTGCGACTGTGTTCTGCTGGTGGTACCGTGCAAAAGGTTGGTACCAGCAGCAGTTTTCTTATTGAGACACCCATCACTTGGGTGTCCCAATATGGCAGTCGGCGAACTTCTTCCGCTTGGAATTCTGGGATACGGTGATATCTGGACAGAACAGGAAATGAAAACATTACAGGGCAATTATATAAATAGATAACGCCACAACATTAAAAAGCTGATGATTACAACCATGGCAGAATTTTTGCCTAAACATTGGGGTTTTTAGACGTTAGTGATACATGACCAATGCAGTGCTGTAATTAATGGGGGTAAATCCTGCGCTCAGGTTCCATTTTAATTCTTAAGATGCCCTTACACATTATACAAAAGTCGGCAGACCTCGCTGACGTCAGTGGGATCGTCCGACAGTCTTATGTGCGTGGGCCTCCCAACTCTTCCTCCAATAGTCTAAATCGGGGAAGAGAAGGATCTGGCTTGTTGCGTTTCAGTGGTAGATCCTTTAATTTTCCCTAGAGATAAACTGCAGCCAGAGGAGTCGCACAGAGAACACCGGAGCGCTGCTGCTGTATAGACTATGCAATGGATTGCAAGCTGGGAGCGCTGAATACAGTGTATGATCTGTGTCAGCAGAGACGACCTATTTCAGAAAGTGACTCTGCGTGCCGTCAGTGCACAACCCTGGATTAGTGATGAGCGAGCGTGCTTGGATTACGTGCTGTCTGAGCATGCTCATGTACTGAGTGACTTCAGCATGCTCGAGTATTATGTCCGAGTCCCCACGGTTGTTAGGCAATAACAAACAGCCCTCCGAAGACACTCTGCTACCAAAAACGTTCACTCATCACTTCCATGGATAATAGTAATAATCTTTATTTTTATTTAGCGCCAACATATTCCGCGGCGCTTTACAGTTTGCACACATTATCATCGCTGTCCCCGATGGGGCTCACAATCTACATTCCCTATCAGTTTGTCTTTGGAGTGTGAGAGGAGACCGGAGGAATCCCACGCAAACACGGTAAGAAGATGCAAACTCCTTGCAGATCCTATTCACTGCACCTCTGACTGGTAACGGACTTCATTGGCAAAGCCACAACTGGCAACTCAATTCCAGTAAAAATATAGGAAAAATGTACTACTATGTGGCCACTATTCGGGCAAAGTAATATTTTTTTAATGAAAAGACAGCTTAGGGTATGTGCGCACGTTGTGGATTGCTGTGCGGAATTTTCTGCGCAGAATCTGCATCTTTTGGCAGAATCCGCAGGTCAAAATCTGCGTGATTTTTATGCGGATTTCCTGCGCATTTATTGCGGATTTTGTGCGGATTTGGCACGCGTTTTTACACCTGCGGATTCCTATGATGGAATGGGTGTAAAAACGCTGCGGAATCTGCACAGAGAATTGACATGCTGCGGAACATAAACCGCTGCGTTTCCCCACGGATATTTCCGCAGCATATGCTCAGCGGTTCCCCCCCATAGAATAA
The DNA here is from genome assembly GCF_039654945.1 of Dendrobates tinctorius. Lineage (NCBI taxonomy): Eukaryota > Metazoa > Chordata > Amphibia > Anura > Dendrobatidae > Dendrobates > Dendrobates tinctorius. Next base: position 15,646,345 of record NW_027361751.1, on the reverse strand, counting down.
GGCACATATCACCTGTCTAACGCTGGGGAGGTCGTGATCACCGTGAGTCATTTGCAGGCGCTTGCATTATATTGAAATCCGCTGATACTGCAGCGATCACCGGCTGGAATTTCACCTTTTTTCTATGACTAGACATCTAAGAGAATAGATTTGTATGTACTAATCCTCCTTACCCAAACAGCGATGTTAATGGCTTCTGATAAGTAGAGGTCGGAGATCCCAGCAAACTTGTCAGACAGCTTGTACGTAATGGGGAATGCCGATTTCCAGGTTTTTGGAAATGCCCTAATGTGTAGTATAATGATTGTAGGTGTGTACACATAGTATATGTGTGTGTTATAGGTGTGTACACATAGTATATGTGTGTGTGTGTGTTATGTAGCTGTGGCTCTCTTGTGCGTGCTGCTTATGTGCAGACCCCTGTGTTGTCTTATAGGGGTACGTGTTACATTTCAGACAAGGTTGGGCAGAGGATTTCAACAATATAATTTATGAAGCGGACTAATGACTTAATCTTCTTTTGTTTATTTCCCGCCCTCCATTACTAACCTAAGCCGGGCATCGAACTCGCTCTGTAAATGCTTGTGGCTACAAACGCACAACTATTTTAAATAATTATGTCGTTTTTCCAGTTTCAGAAACTTTCTTCTATCAAGGTATTTTTAACAAACCAAAAAAAAATGAACCAGCACAACCTGAAAGCAGATAGTGGAGCCAGCCCACAGGTTGTGACCTTAAAACCTCTGATTCAGAAAAAAATGGGCCACACTCGATAGTAGAATCTACATCCAGAAATCGAGGCGTTCTTTATTGGCCCATGTGAACGGGTTGCAACATTTAGTCTAAAATGAGCTTTTGTCAAGCAGAGGCAGAGTGTATTATAAGGTTTTCATGTGATATCCCAACACAAGGTAGCAAGTATTTGTGAAGTGTAAAGGAAAAGATATATTTGTTTTTTTAATTATTGAAAAAGTATAAATCTGAAAATTGTGACGTGCATTTGTATTAAGACCCCTGTAGTCTGATGCTCCTAAAAATTAAAAAAAAAAATCCTGATTGGCCAGTTGCCTCCAGAAGTCACATAATTAATAAATTGAGTCCACCTTTGTGTTCTTTGACGGCTTAAGAGGTTTATTTGAGAACATTTTGGAATAAAACAGCATCATGAAAATTAAGTGTTGTCCGGTCTAAATAGATAAGTCTGCATCACTCTTTGTGACTGCAGACTTCTGAATTCCCCATTGCACGCAATGTGTGCTGCTGGGATTCGCTGGTTTCTGAGCTTGGACCAGAGGATTGTATGTACTCTCTGCCGGAGCCCGTCCAGTGGGCGTAGTCTTGTATGGAGCAAAGCCGCACCCTCTAGTCGTCCACGCCCACTGGACGGCCACATCACTAGTCAGAGGTTGGCCTTGCACAATACAAGTGTATGGAGTGAGGCCGCACCCACTGGCCAGGAGTATTTACAACTCGTACATACCCTCCGGTCCCAGCTCAGAAACTGGCAGATCCTTGCATTGCGTGCACTGGGGGGTATTCATAAGTCTGCGGTTACAAAGAATGACTGCAGACTTAACAATTTGCCTTTAAGGAACACACCAGACAGGTCAGGGATAAAGTATTGGAGAAGCGTAAAGGAGGGTTGGGTTATATGAAAAAAGGTGATTTAATCTGTCCACGGAACATCTATTTAGCCTCATTACACAAATCTGGACTTTTATGGAAGAGTGTCAGTAAGAAAGCCATTTTTGAAAGCAAGTCATGTGTTGCAGTTTACAAAGACCCTTTTAGGGGGACACAGCTAGCAGTGGAAAAAGGTGCTCTAGTTAGATGAGACCAAAGTTGAACTTTTTGTTCTAAATGCAAAATGTGTGTGGCAGGAAACTAACTGTGTATCACCTTGCACACGTCATCGCCACCATCGAGCATGGTGGTGGCAGCATCATGCTGTGGGGAAGCTTATCTTCCGCAGGGACAGGGAAGCTGGGGCAAAAACTTGAGACTGGGGTGAAGGTTTACCTTACAGCAGGATAACAACCCAAGGGTATGTGCACACACAGTTTTTTGTCTCTGCGGATTTTGTAGAGAAAACCGCAGGTAAATCCGCAGGACAAAGTCCTGCGGTTTATCTGCGGTTTTGCCTGCGGTTTTACACCTCATAATGGATGAGGTGTAAAACTGCAGCGTTTCTGCACCAAACAATTGACATGCTGCGTTTTGAAAACCGCAGCAAAACCGCGCGGAAAAAAACGCAGCATGTGCACAGCTTTTTTTTTTTATTTCCATAGGAAATAAAGGTACTGTACAACGCAGCAGAATCTGCTGCGTTTCTGCAGAGCCAAAACCGCTGCGGAAGCGCAGCAGAAACCGCATAGTGTGCACATAGCCTAAACCTACTGTCAGAGCTACAGTTGAATGATTTAGATAAAAGTATAATCATGTGTGTGAATGGCTTAGCCACAATCCAGACCTAAATCCCATAGACGGTCTGTGGCAAGACTTGAAAAGAAGAATGAGCAAAAATTTCAACCTGTAGACGTGTAAAGCTGGTAGAGTCATACCCCAAAAGACTTGCAGCAGTATTTTCAGTGAAAAGTGGTCCTAGAAAGCATTTAGTGAGGGGAGCTGAGTACAAATGCACATCCAATCTTCAGATTTATATTTTCTAAATAATTAGAAAACCATGTATGAATTCATTTACACTTCACAGATACTTGCTATTTTGTGTTACATCACATAAAATCCCAATTAAATATATTTAAGTTTGTGGCTGTATGGTGGAAAAATGTGCAAAAGACACTGTAAATAGAGAAAATAATTGATGCTATATACAGAGATCCTCACTAATCTCACTTCTGGCATCTACTGTGATTACAAGTGGTAGTGTTTTTTTTTTTTTTTTTCTCCATCTTCTTCTCCTGCATGATGCCTTGTTCTTATGATTGGTCAATGTCATGGAGGGGCAAAACTACACGGACCCCAGACACGATTCTCTTAACGTCCACTTGGTTTAAGGGAAACTTAGACTGTACACATAACATGCTAATAGCCCCATAACAGGGATAAGAATTGAAAAATAGCATGTAGCTCAACTTTGCAGCCACTATTTAATAATGTAGGCAACATGTTAGAACTTTTGGAAGGTCGTCTTTAAGGTCTATTTACAATACGCGACCTGCAGCACTAAACTGCCAATCAGCTACTTGTTTGCTGATTATCGGTCGTATAATAGTCTGTTTTGCACAGGTAATCCTGCTTTACTTGCACACTTACGGCAAGGAACACAACGCTTGCAAGGTCTTTGCTATTCTGTATGTAACTGCTGCTTAGAAGCTGGTTGTAGCCTTCCAGCCTCACTGTCCCTGCTCTTTTTCGATGTGGCAGAGCTGCTCTTCTGGCAACAATGAGGAACTCCCAATTTGGGGCCATACACTGTGTTCCAAATTATTATGCAAAAAATATTTCCTCATATTTTCTCTAAATTACCTATATGAATTGCAGTCATTGTTATTTTCCAGTCATCTAATATTCTAGTATAATTGCAATGTTTTTGAACAAACTGCCTATGAAAACAGTATATTTTTAAAAATAAGAAACACTCAAAATGCATGTTCCAAATTATTATGCACAGCAGAGTTTTCAACCTTTTTATTTTTATTTTGAACAAAAAAATGGTCAATTGTGAAATTATAAGCATTATCAGCTTATTACAAAATGAAATCAAACAGTTTTCAAGTCACAACTTTATTCTAGGTGATGTTACATTTGCACATAGGACCCCTTGTTCTAAAGAAGCTTCTGAACTCTCTCGTCCATTGAATTTGTCAGTTTTTGGATGGTTTGTGCTTCAATTGTTTTGCATGTGGACAGAATACCCTCCCAGAGCTGTTGCTTAGATGTGAACTGCCTCCCGCCATCATACACTCCTTTTGATGATGCTCCAGAGGTTGTCAATGGGGTTGAGGTCAGGAGAAGATGGTGGCCACACAATAAGTTTGTCCTCTTTTATGCCCATAGCAGCCAGAGATGCAGATGTGTTTTCTCCTTCGTCTCATTGGGGGACACAGAGACTGTGGGTGTGTGCTTCTGCCGTCTGGAGGCTGACACTAAGTATACAAAAAAAGAGTTAGCTCCTCCTCCGCCGCATACACCCTCGCCCCCAGACCGGGCGTAACTCAGTTTTTTGCTTAGTGTCTGATGGAGGCACACGCAGTCTGGAGCTCCTGACTAGATTTTTTTTTTTTTTTTTCTTCTTTTCTATGAAGATAAGACAGGGGCGACGGATCCTATAGAGAGGGTCCGATCTCCCCAAATCATCAACGGGCGACCACGTGTGAGTAACCCTCCACGTGTTTCTCTCCCGCACCGAGGAACACATCTGGGACTTTTCCCCATACAACCATTTTTCTTTTTTATTTTGTAAAGAGGCGGCAACGCATCCTGATAAGAGGATTCGGTTTCCCCATCGACCCCAACGGGCGAGCACGTGTGAGTGATCCTCCACGTTGTTCTCTCCTGCAACGTGGGAATGCTTAATGCCCCTACCACCCCTAGGTAGTGAGACCAGGGGTGGAGTTGGAGGCGCAGGTGAGCCAGGGATTGAAGCGGGGGCGGAGAGCGGTGCAGTAGCCTCCCCCTCCCTGCCCAGGGATGGGGTTGAGAAGCACCTCAAGAGAGCCCCCTCGGCGGCCCGGCTCACCTTTGTTAATAGGAAGACCGGGACCAGGTAGTCCGCCTCTCACCCGGCGCTGCCCCCGGCGGGTAACGCCGCACGCGGAGTGCGGCCAGAGCCCCGCGGGCCCCGCTGTATGGGGAGATCCGTGAGTGCCGCGCGAGGCCCCGCCCGCCGACTTCCGGGGGTAGCCGGAAGCCCCGCCCACTAACTTCCGGGGGCGGAGAGCGGCGGGCGCGCACAGTTACCGGGGACCTCCCGCCCCCCTCCTTGCATTTCCTCGCCGAAGTGGGGCCGGAAGCCGCCGCCTATCTCCCGGAGTGCGAGTGCCCCGACGAGTAACGCCGCACGCCCCGTGGAAGAGACGCAAGGTGGGACATTACCGGTGGGTGAGTGCAACCCCGTTTCGAGTGCCGCACTAGTAGTCAAGGAAGGGGTTATCCTCCTCCTCCTACCCTACCTTGCAATATGTCTGGCAAAGGGAAAGCTCACTCTTTCCTATACGCTGTTTGCGTTTCCTGTGGGGTCAGGCTGCCTAAAGCGCAGCCGGGTAATTTTTGTGAAACCTGCGAGTCGGAGCGAGCCCAGGAGCCCCCCATTGTTGCAGAGCCCAGAGGTCAGGACCCTCCAGAATGGGCGGTGTCTTTATCACACTCTATGATGTCCCTTACAAGGGCAATTGAGTCTCTCCAAGGCCCAGGCAGGGACAAGGATGGTGGTCTGCCAGCGGAAGACAGCTCGTCCACGTCTCAGGACCCTCCGACCGTTAGAGGCCGCTCCAGCACCAGACAAGCTCATAGCAAGAGAGCTCGTTCCCCGTCGGCCGGACCCTCTGGGGCTTCGGCGGCGGGTATTAGGGTATCTCGTTCCCCGTCGCCGAGCTCAGGAAGCGAGCAGGATGAGGGCGAGGAGGAGGAGGAGGCCTGGAATCCAGAAAGCCTGGGATACCAAGACTCGGTGGACAGCCTCATTGAGGCAGTCAACCAGACATTAGAGATCGAGGACGATGTGTCCACGGCCTCAGGTCACAAGGTCTCCTTCAAAAAGACCAGGCGACCGCATAGAAGGTTTGCCACACGTCCGGAGTTCGAGGAGCTAGTCCAGAAACATAGGGAACACCCGGATAAGCGTTTTGCAATGCAAAAAGCGCTGCAAGCTAAGTATCCGTTTCCTCCTGAACTCCATAAGGGATGGGTGGAGTCGCCAGTGGTGGACCCACCGGTATCACGTTTAGCGTCAAGATCGCTATTGTCGATACCCAGCGGTTCTTCTATCAAGGACCCAACTGATCGCCTTATAGAGGGGCTTGCCCGCTCGGTGTATGAGGCAGCGGGGTCGGCCCTAGCCCCCTCCTTTGCGGCTACTTGGGTGGCTAAGGCCATGATTTCATGGGCGGACGCTCTGCAGAATGCCCTCCAAAACAGAGATCTGCCTGCGGAGGTCTTGGAGGTGACAAATCAGATCTTAGGGGCAAGTGATTTTCTCGTCAGCGCCTCTCTGGACGCGGCCAAGTGTTCTGCTGTGGCAGCAGCAAATGCGATCGCCGTTAGGCGAGCATTATGGCTGAGATTGTGGAAAGCGGATTCTATCTCCAAAAAATCCTTGACCTCATTGCCTTTTCAGGGCAATCGGTTGTTCGGTGAGAAGCTTGATAAGCTTATCTCAGAAGCCACAGGGGGGAGGAGTAGTTTCCTCCCGCAGCAGAGGACTTGGCCAGCATTCAGGCAGACACAGAGGCGTTTTCGTCCCTTTCGTAACCCCTGGAGGGGGACTTCGGCCAGAGCATCCACCTCCGCAAATGATGGTCAGATTAGGGAAAGGCAAACCTCTTACAGAGCCAATCCGCTGGGTAGAGGCCGAGGCCGTTTGCCCAGAACAAGGGGGGCCAGATCCCAAAAGCCTCCAGCAAAATGACTCGAGGCGCTTCGTACCTACGGACGACAGGGTGGGCGGACGCCTGCTAAGGTTCAGCCACGTTTGGGTCACAGTGGCACGCGACGCTTGGGTGGCAGAATTGATATCGTCCGGGTACAAGATAGAGTTTCTCGGACTCCCGCCACGGCGATTCTTCCGTTCCCGGCTTTCCGGAACAGAATCGCAGGCGGAGGGTTTGTTACAGGCCATAATGACGCTACAGCGCAACGGGGTCATTGTCCCAGTGCCGAAAAGCGAAGAGACACAAGGTTTTTACTCCAACCTGTTTTCGGTCCCCAAAAAAGACGGGACAGTAAGGCCAGTATTAGATCTAAAAATCCTGAACAAATTCATCAGAGTCAGGCGGTTCCGGATGGAATCCCTCCGTTCGGTCATTGCAGCCATGGATCCAGGGGAGTTCCTGGCCTCGATCGATGTGCAGGATGCATATCTGCACATTCCGATTTTTCCTCCACACCAGAGGTTCCTGCGTTTTGCGATCGGAGGGCGACATTTTCAATTTGTTGCTCTGCCCTTCGGTCTGGCCACTGCTCCCAGAGTCTTTACGAAGATAATGGCGGTGGTTATGGCCATCCTGCATGCTCGGGGCATAACGGTACTACCTTACCTGGACGACCTTTTGGTAAAGGGGCCGTCGTTTCAGGCGTGCCAGGAGAATGTCAGTATCACGCTGGATACCCTGGCCCGTCTAGGCTGGTTGATCAATCGGAACAAGTCCTTGGTTCCAGCCCAGAGAATCGTATTCCTAGGCATGGTTTTCAACACCTCCCGGGGGCTGGTGATCCTCCCTCAGGACAAGGCGCGGAAGATCAAACAGGGGGTACGGAACCTTCTACAGCCAGGCTCCAGATCCATCCGGTACGGCATGAGTGTGTTGGGCAGAATGGTGGCGGCGATGGAGGCAATCCCGTTTGCCCAGTTCCATCTCCGTCCGCTTCAGCATGCGCTCTTGTCAGCATGGGACCGAAGGCTGCTATCCCTCAGTCATCGGTGCAATTTGTCTCCGCTGGTCCGACGATCACTCCGATGGTGGACTCGCGACTCGTCTCTGGTCCAGGGGAAACCCTTTCCCCTGGAACAGTGGTTGGTGGTGACGACCGATGCAAGCCTGCAGGGTTGGGGAGCAGTTTTCCAGAGTCACACAGCCCAGGGGCGGTGGTCCATTCAGGAGATAATTCTCCCGATCAACATTCTGGAGATACGGGCAATACGATTGGCCCTGCAACATTTTCAGTGTTTCCTGAGACACCGGCCGGTGCGCATTCAGTCAGACAATGCTACAGCAGTAGCATATGTCAACCATCAAGGGGGCACGCGCAGCCAAGCAGCCATGCGCGAGGTTGGGCTGGTACTGCGTTGGGCCGAAAAGAACCACGTGGTAATTTCAGCGGTGCACATTCCGGGAGTCGAAAACTGGGCGGCAGATTTTCTCAGCCGACAGGGGGTCGCGGCAGGGGAATGGTCCCTGCACCCCGAGGTTTTTCAACAGATCTGCCAACGGTGGGGGACTCCAGACGTGGACCTTATGGCATCCAGAGAGAACGCCAAAGTACAAAGGTTCGTCGCTCGATCCCTCGACCCGCAGGCGATCGCAGCAGACGCTCTGGTGCTTCCATGGAGCCAGTTTCGTCTCCCGTACTTGTTCCCCCCGCTACCTCTGCTTCCAAGAGTCATCAGAAAGTTAAGGAGAGAGAAGGTTCCAGCAATTCTGCTAGCCCCAGACTGGCCTCGGAGGGCCTGGTATGCAGATCTGGTTCAGCTAGTGGTGGACGTACCCTGGCGTCTACCAGATCGGCCGGACTTGCTGTCCCAGGGGCCGATCTACCATCCGAACATAGGGGCCCTGTGTTTGACGGCGTGGCCATTGAATCTTGGCTGTTAACACAGGCAGGATTCAGGCGCGATGTGGTGGCCACGATGGTGAGTGCCCGAAAGCCTTCCTCGGCGAAAGTATATCATCGGACTTGGGAAGTTTTTTTCCGTTGGTGTAGGGATCGCGGAGTGGCTCCTCTGGTTTTTTCAATCCCCAACGTACTGGCTTTTTTGCAGGCAGGGCTGGACGCAGGATTGGCTCCGAGTTCGCTCAGAACGCAAATCTCGGCCCTGTCGGTCCTTTTTCAACGAAAGGTCGCTTCGGTCTGGCAGGTTAAGACGTTTATGCAGGGGGTCGCACATTTAGTACCCCCCTATAAGGCGCCGACGGAATCATGGGACCTGAACTTGGTGCTCAGGGCCCTTCAGGAGCCTCCCTTCGAACCGTTACAAGAAGTCTCCTTACCTTACCTGTCCAGGAAGGTCGTTTTTCTGGTAGCTATTACGTCTATTAGGCGGGTTTCGGAATTGGCGGCTTTATCTTGTAAACCGCCGTTCCTGACTTTTTATAAGGATAAGGTAGTTTTAAGGCCAGCTCCTCCCTTCTTGCCGAAGGTTGTCTCTGCATTCCATATCAACGAAGACATTGTCTTACCCTCGTTTTGCCCGGCACCGGTGCACAGGGTAGAAAAGGCTTTGCACACCCTGGATCTGGTAAGAGCTCTTAGGAGGTATGTGACAAGGACAGCACCTTTCCGCCGGACAGACTCTCTATTCGTGATCCCAGAAGGGCGGCGGAAGGGGCTTGCTGCGTCCAAAGCGACTTTGGCCAGATGGGTTCGCCTGACGATCCAAGAATCTTATGAAATCAGTGGCACGCCGGTTCCGGCAGGGATCAAGGCACACTCGGCTCGAGCAGTGGGTGCCTCATGGGCACTGCGACACCAAGCTTCAGCGGAACAGGTGTGCAAAGCAGCTACCTGGTCCAGTTTGCATACGTTTGTCAAACATAATAACGTACATACCCAGGCATCCTCGGATGCAAGCCTGGGAAGAAAGATTCTCCAGGCAGCAGTTGCGCACCTCTAATCAGGGGTGCAAAATAGCATGGATTGGGTGAGCTAAGATCCCGCCCAGGGACTGCTTTAGAACGTCCCACAGTCTCCGTGTCCCCCAATGAGACGAAGGAGAAACATGGATTTTTGTGAGTACTCACCGTAAAATCCTTTTCTCCGAGACGCTCATTGGGGGACACAGCACCCACCCTACTAGCCAGTTGGCTTTTGCTTATTTTAAGTTATACAAATCCTTATGTAAGGATCAGGGTGGTCCCTTTTCCAGATGTATAATTTCTTGCCTGAGTTTAAGGCGCGTTCTCCTACTGCTTATGCACTAAACTGAGTTACGCCCGGTCTGGGGGCGAGGGTGTATGCGGCGGAGGAGGAGCTAACTCTTTTTTTGTATACTTAGTGTCAGCCTCCAGACGGCAGAAGCACACACCCACAGTCTCTGTGTCCCCCAATGAGCGTCTCGGAGAAAAGGATTTTACGGTGAGTACTCACAAAAATCCATGTATTTGCAGCATGAGACGGTGCATTATCATGCATGAAAATGATCTTGCTGCGGAAAGCACGGTTCTTCCTCTTGAACCATGGCAGGAAGTGCTGTTTTAGAAACTCCACATAGATTATGGAGTTCATCTTTACCCCTTCAGGGATCCTAAAGGGGCCGACAATCTCTCTCCCCATGATTCCAGCCCAAAACATTACTCCACCTCCTCCTTGTTGGCGCCTTAGCCTTGTTTTCATGGGGTGTCCATCAACCAGCCATCCTCCACTCCATCCACCTGGACCATCGAGCGTTGCACGGCACTCATCGGTGAACAAAACAGTTTGGAAGTCAGTCTTCATGTATCGTTTGGCCCACTGGAGCCGTTTCTGCTTGTGTGCAGCGGACAGAGGTTGTCGACAGGATGGCTTATGCACAGCTGCAAACCTCTGAAGGACCCTGCATCTTGTTGTTCGGGGGACGTTGGAGGCACCAGCAGCTTCAAAAACTTGTCTGCTGCTATGACAAGGCATTTTTGCAGCTGCTCTTTTAACCTGACGCAATTGCCTGTTGGAAAGAGTCCTCAATTTTTCCTTATCAGCACGCACACGTGTGTGCTGGGAATCAGCTACATACTTCTTGATTGTGCGATGATCACGATGAAGTGTCTTGGCAATGTTGATTGTAGTCATGCCTTGGCCTAAATACTCCACAATTTGTTGCTTCTCAGCAGCCGACACATCCTTTTTCTTTCCCATTTTGTCAAAAAATGTAGGCTGCTTAATGTGGAACAGCCTTCTTCAGTAGTCTTGCCTTTCTTTGGACACACCTGCCAAACTAATGTGCACAGGTATCTGCAATTGCTTTCAGTGATATAAAGAGCCCTGACACACATCACCATCAATGAGTTTAAATGACAAACAAAAAAATTCTAACCTTTTCACTCCTAAACTCTTTTTGCATAATAATTTGGAACACAGTTTAGGTGCAGCCATGTCACTGGTTGGAACTGTCAGTCTTCAGGAGTGCACCGCCCCCAGCAAGCTGAAGCCGGGTGGTGGGATAGAAGTGCAGTCTCGAAGAGAGAACACGGACAACCCTTTCAATGAGTGCTGGGGGTCGACTTCTCAGGGGAGGCTCTTAATTTGTTGAGCATGCTTGTTGTGTGTTTTTTTTTTTTTTGTGTGTGTGTTAGAACAGCAAAAGAACACAGTATATACTCCTGACGAATTGCTGGGGGTTACAAACCAGGGTCGTCTTCTGTGTAAATTCCGTGTTGGGCATCCTGCTGCACGTAGACTGTGTACACTTGCCTTGTGCATTAATTTCTTTTTTTTTTTCTGTTTTTTGTAAACTTGAGTCCATTTTTCCATTGAGCAGGCATGCTTAGCTACTTAGCAAATGTCTACTTGGTTGTGGTAGTCGCGACTGCGGCTATTTTATTTGGTGCTAACAGTTTTTTATATATATATATATATATATATATATATATATATATATATATATATATATATATATATATATATTTTTTTTTTTATATAATTTTTTTTTTTTTTTTTAAGGAATGAAGACCTAAAGCAAATGTTGGAAACTAACAAAGACTCTGCAAAGCTGGAAGCGATGAAGAGAGTTGTCGGGGTACGGTTCCATTATCTGTAGTGATCTGAGTTTTGTGGTAATTTAGGTTTTGACTTTACAGACAAATTCTGAAAAAACATCTGCCGTATAAGCCGAGGCCCCCTAATTTTGCTACCAAAAACTGAGTAAGCTTATTGACTTCTAGTATGAGCCGGGTGTACATTGTCCCCTCATCCCTGTCCTGCTCTGTGTGGCTCTCCCACCTCCTGGTATGCATGGCTCGGCTCCCCCATCCTCATCCCTGTCCTGCTCTGTGCTTCCCCCCCGTCCTGCTCTGTGCTCCCCCCGTCCTGCTCTGTGCTCCCCCCGTCCTGCTCTGTGCTCCCCCCCCGTCCTGCTCTGTGCTCCCCCCCCGTCCTGCTCTGTGCTCCCCCCCCGTCCTGCTCTGTGCTCCCCCCCGTCCTGCTCTGTGCTCCCCCCCCGTCCTGCTCTGTGCTCCCCCCCCCGTCCTGCTCTGTGCTCCCCCCACCGTCCTGCTCTGTGCTCCCCCCCCGTCCTGCTCTGTGCTCCCCCCCCCGTCCTGCTCTGTGCTCCCCCCCATCCTGCTCTGTGCTCCCCCCCCCCGTCCTGCTCTGTGCTCCCCCCCCATCCTGCTCTGTGCTCCCCCCCCATCCTGCTCTGTGCTCCCCCCTATCCTGCTCTGTGCTCCCCCCCATCCTGCTCTGTGCTCCCCCCCGTCCTGCTCCGTGCTCCCCCCCGTCCTGCTCTGTGCTCCCCCCGTCCTGCTCTGTGCTCCCCCCGTCCTGCTCTGTGCTCCCCCCGTCCTGCTCTGTGCTCCCCCCGTCCTGCTCTGTGCTCCTCCCCGTCCTCCCCCGTGCTCTCCCCGTCCTCCCCCGTGCTCTCCCCGTTCTCCCCCGTTCTCCCCCGCTCTCCCCCGCTCTCCCCCGCTCTCCCCCGCTCTCCCCCGCTCTCCCCCGCTCTCCCCCGCTCTCCCCCGCTCTCCCCCGCTCTCCCCCGCTCTCCCCCGCTCTCCCCCGCGCCCTCTCCCGCCCTCTCCCGCCCTCCCCCGCTCTCCCCCGCTCTCCCCCGCTCTCCCCCGCTCTCCCCCGCTCTCCCCCGCTCTCCCCCGCGCCCTCCCCCGCTCTCCCCCGCGCCCTCCCGCGCCCTCCCGCGCCCTCCCGCGCCCTCCCGCGCCCTCCCGCGCCCTCCCGCGCCCTCCCGCGCCCTCCCGCGCCCTCCCGCGCCCTCCCGCGCCCTCCCGCGCCCTCCCGCGCCCTCCCGCGCTCTCCCGCGCTCCCCCCGTGCTCCCCCGGTGCTCTCCCGCCGTCGTCCTCCCTGCTTCCCCCGTCCTGTTCCGTGCTCCCCTCGTCCATACTCCCCCTGCTGTGTGCCATCGCTGAACGTCCCCTGCATCCTCTGTTGTCCTGGTGCTGCAGCTTCTTCCTGTGTTGAGTGGTCACGTGGTACAGCTCATTAAGGTCATGAATATGGACGACACGCCTATGGGAGTGGGGTTGCGTCCATATTCATGACCTTAATAAGCGGTACCATGTGTCCACTCAACACAGGAAGAAGCTGCAGCACCAGGACAACGGAGGATGCAGGGAGGTTAAGCGATGACACAGCAGGGTAAGTATGACGTCCCAGCCACCAGCTCCTGCCGCCGCTCCCACTTCCCGGCTGGTTTCTGCACAATTACTTGTGTATAAGCCTAAGGGGCATTTTCAGCACACAAAAAAGTGCTGAAAATCTCTGCTTATACACGAGTATATACGGTAAATACAGTGGGTACGGAAAGTACTCAGACACCTTTAAATTTTTCACTTTGTTTCATTGCAGTCATTTAGTAAATTCAAAAAAGTTCATTTTTTTTTTCTCATTAATGTACACTCTGCACCCCATCTTGACTGAAAACAAAACAGAAATGTAGAAATGTTTGCAAATTTATTAAAAATGAAAAACTGAAATATCCCATGGTCATAAGTATTCAGACCCTTTGCTCAGTATTGAATTAAAGCACCCTTTTGAGCTAGTACAGCCATGAGTCTTCTTGGGGATTAAGCAACAAGTATTTTACACCTGGATTTGGGGATCCCCTGCCATTCTTCCTTGCATAATCCTCCATATGTGTCCTCCCCACATACAGTAATAATGGCTCCAGTGTGTGTCCTCCCTCATACAGTAATAATGGCTCCAGTGTGTGTCCTCCCTCATACATTAATATTGTCTCCTAATGGCTCCAGTGTGTATTCTCCCCCATACAGTAATAATGGCTCCAGTGTGTCCTCCCCATACAGTAATAATGGCTCCAGTGTGTCGTCCCCCATACAGTAATAATGTCCCCAGTGTGTGTCCTCCCTCATACAGTATTAATGTCCCCAGTGTGTCCTCCCTCATACAGTATTAATGGCCCCAGTGTGTGTCCTCCCCATACAGTAATAATGGCCCCAATGTGTCCCCTCCCCCATACAGTAATGATGGCCCCAGTGTGTGTCCTCCCCCATATAGTAATAATGGCCCTAGTGTGTGTCCTCCCCCATATAGTAAAAATGTCTCCTAATGGCTCCAGTGTGTATCGTCCCCCATACAGTAATAATGGCCCCAGTGTTCCCCCCCCCATACAGTTTTAATGGCCCCAGTGTCTTCCCCATACAGTAAAAATGTTTCCTAGTGGCTTCAGTGTGTTTCCTTCCCCCATATAGTAATAATGGCTTCATTGTGTGTCCTCCCTCCATACAGTAATAATGACCCCAGTGTGTATCCTCCCCCATACAGTAATAATGGCTTCATTGTGTCCTCCCCCCATACAGTAATAATGGCCCCAGTGTGTGTTCTCCCCCATAGAGTAACAATGGCTCCAGTGTGTCCCCCCCATACAGTAATAATGACCCCAGTATGTGTCCTCCCCCATACAGTAATAATGGCCCCAGTGTGTTTCCTCCCCATACAGTAATAATGGCCCCTGTGTGTCCTCCCCCCCCCCCCCATACCGTAATAATGTCTCCATTGTGTGCCCTCCCCCATACAGTAATTATGGCCCCAGTGTGTCCTCCCCCATACAGTAGTAATGGCCCCAGTGTGTGTCCTCCCCATACAGTAATAATGGCCCTAGTGTGTGTCCTCCCCATACAGTAATAATGGCCCCAATGTGTGTCCTCCCCCATACAGTAATAATGGCTCCAGTGTGTCCTCCCCATACAGTAATAATGGCCCCTGTGTTTCCTCTCCCATACAGTAATAATGGCCCCAGTGTGTGCCCTACCCCATACAGTAATTATGGCTCCAGTGTGTGTCCTCCCCATACAGTAACAATGGCTCCAGTGTGTCCTCCCCCATACAGTAATAATGGCCCCAGTGTGTCCTCCCCGTACAGTAACAATGGCTCCAGTGTGTCCTCCCCCATACTGTAATATTGTCTCCTAATGGCTCCAGTGTGTATTCTCCCCCATACCGTAATAATGGCTCCAGTGTGTGTCCTCCCCATACAGTAATAATGGCTCCAGTGTGTCCTCCCCATACAGTAATATTGTCTCCTAATGGCTGTAGTGTGTCCCCTCCTCCATACAGTAATAATGGCCCCAGTGTGTCCTCCCCCATACAGTAACATTGGCTCCAGTGTGTGTCCTCCCCCCCCATACAGTAATAATGGCTCCAGTGTCTGTCCTCCACCATACAGTAACATTGGCTCCAGTGTGTTCCCTCCCCCATACAGTAATAATGGCTGTAGTGTGTTCCCTCCCCCATACAGTAATAATGGCTCCAGTGTGTGTCCTCCCCCATACAGTAATATTGTCTCCTAATGGCTGTAGTGTGTTCCCTCTCCCATACAGTAATAATGGCCCCAGTGTGTCCTCCCCTCTACAGTAACAATGGCTCCAGTGTGTCCTCCCCATACAGTAACAATGGCTCCAGGGTGTGTCCTCCCCCCATACTGTAATATTGTCTCCTAATGGCTCTAGTGTGTATTCTCCCCCCATACAGTAACAATGGCTCCAGTGTGTGTCCTCCCCATACAGTAACAATGGCTCCAGTGTGTGTCCTCCCCATACAGTAATAATGTCTCCAATGTGTCCCCTCCCCCATACAGTAATGATGGCCCCAGTGTGTGTCCTCCCCCATATAGTAATAATGGCCCTAGTGTGTGTCCTCCCCCATATAGTAAAAATGTCTCCTAATGGCTCCAGTGTGTATCGTCCCCCATACAGTAATAATGGCCCCAGTGTGTCCTCCCCCCCATACAGTTTTATTGGCCCCAGTGTCTTCCCCATACAGTAAAAATGTTTCCTAGTGGCTTCATTGTGTGTCCTCCCTCCATACAGTAATAATGGACCCAGTGTGTATCCTCCCCCCATACAGTAATAATGGCTTCATTGTGTCCTCCCCCATACAGTAATAATGGCCCCAGTGTGTGTTTTCCCCCATAGAGTAACAATGGCTCCAGTGTGTGTCCTCCCACATACAGTAATAATGACCCCAGTATGTGTCCTCCCCCATTCAGTAATAATGGCCCCAGTGTGTTTCCTCCCCCCCCCCCCCATACCGTAATAATGGCTCCATTGTGTGCCCTCCCCCATACAGTAATTATGGCCCCAGTGTGTCCTCCCCATACAGTAATAATGGCCCCTGTGTGTCCCTCCCATACAGTAATAATGGCCCCAATGTGTGTCCTCCCCCATACAGTAATAATGGCTCCAGTGTGTCCTCCCCATACAGTAATAATGGCCCCACTGTTTCCTCCCCATACAGTAATAATGGCCCCTGTGTATCCTCTCCCATACAGTAATAATGTCCCCAGTGTGTGCCCTACCCCATACAGTAATTATGGCTCCAGTGTGTGTCCTCCCCATACAGTAACAATGGCTCCAGTGTGTCCTCCCCCATACAGTAACAATGGCTCCAGTGTGTCCTCCCCCATACAGTAATAATGGCCCCAGTGTGTCCTCCCCGTACAGTAACAATGGCTCCAGTGTGTGTCCTCCCCCATACTGTAATATAGTCTCCTAATAGCTCCAGTGTGTATTCTCCCCCATACAGTAATAATGGCTCCAGTGTGTGTCCTCCCCGTACAGTAATAATGGCTCCAGTGTGTCCTCCCCATACAGTAATATTGTCTCCTAATGGCTGTAGTGTGTCCCCTCCCCCATACAGTAATAATGGCCCCAGTGTGTCCTCCCCCATACAGTAATAATGGCTCCAGTGTGTGTCCTCCCCCCATACAGTAATAATGGCTCCAGTGTGTGTCCTCCCCATACAGTAATAATGGCTCCAGTGTGTGTCCTCCCCCATACAGTAATAGTAATTATGGCTCCAGTGTGTCCTCCCCATACAGTAACAATGGCCCCAGTGTGTCCTCCCCCATACAGTAATAATGGCCCCAGTGTATCCTCCCCCATACAGTAACATTGGCTCCAGTGTGTGTCCTCCCCCATACAGTAACATTGGCTCCAGTGTGTCCTCCCCATACAGTAATAATGGCTGTAGTGTGTTCCCTCCCCCATACAGTAACAATGGCTCCAGTGTGTCCTCCCCCATACTGTAATATTTTCTCCTTAATGGCTCCAGTGTGTATTCTCCCCCATACAGTAATAATGGCTCCTAATGGCTGTAGTGTGTCCCCTCCCTCATACAGTAATAATGGCCCCAGTGTGTCCTCCCCCATACAGTAATAATGGCTCCAGTGTGTATTCTCCCCCATACAGTAATAATGGCTCCAGTGTGTGTCCTCCCCATACAGTAATAATGGCTCCAGTGTGTCCTCCCCATACAGTAATATTGTCTCCTAATGGCTGTAGTGTGTCCCCTCCCCCCATACAGTAATAATGGCCACAGTGTGTCCTGTCCCATACAGTAATAATGGCTCCAGTGTGTGTCCTCCCCCATACAGTAATAATGGCTCCAGTGTGTGTCCTCCCCCATACAGTAATAATGGCTCCAGTGTGTGTCCTCCCCCATACAATAATATTGTCTCCTAATGGCTGTAGTGTGTCCCCTCTCCCATACAGTAATAATGGCTCCAGTGTGTGTCCTCCCCTATACAGTAACAATGGCTCCAGTGTGTCCTCCCCATACAGTAACAATGGCTCCAGGGTGTGTCCTCCCCCCACACTGTAATATTGTCTCCTAATGGCTCCAGTGTGTATTCTCCCCCCATACAGTAACAATGGCTCCAGTGTGTCCTCCCTCATACAGTAATAATGGCTCCAGTGTGTATTCTCCCCCCATACAGTAACAATGGCTCCAGTGTGTCCTCCCTCATACAGTAATAATGGCTCTAGTGTGTGTCCTCCCCCATACAATAATAATGGCTCCAGTGTGTCCTCCCTCTATACAGTGATATTGCCTCAGTGTCCCCCTCTGTACAATAATTATGGCCACAGTGTGTTTCCCCTTTATACAGTAGTAATGTTTTAGAAAATTAAAAACCACCATCTACAGGGGTTGGACAAAACTATGGAAACACCTAACGTTTTGGCATCATAATCTTTGAACATGTTATAAACATTCAAACCGTGACATATGGTAATGTTTTGTAGTTGATTGTTTGTATTATGTGATATGTGTATGTAAATTAACTGTTTGTTTTGCAGAATTGTAAGAACATTGATGAGAACCTGATACCAATGGCAGACCTCTTGGATTTTCAAAGAGGCCAAATTGTTGGTGCTCGTATGGCAGGCGCTAGTGTAAAGGGGGTTTTACACTAAGCGATATCGCTAGCAATATCACTCTAACGTCACTGGTTTTGTGACGTTATAGCGATATCGCTATGTGTGATACTTGCCTCCGACCGGCTCCCCCGCTGTCCATCGCTGATCGCGCGAGAATGTCCGGCTCCATTTCTCGTCGTCAGCTTCCTGCTGGGCTTCCAGCTGTGTGAGACGAGCGACGCGTGGAGGCGGGCGGGAGGAGGTCTGGATCGCTGTGTGTGAAAGGTGAGTATCGTGCGCTGCGGCGCTGCTGCATCGCTGTGAGACCTTTCTGTATGAAAGCTCACTAGCGATCATTTAGCGATGCACCAGCGATCCTGACCGGGTCGGATCGCTGGTGCATCGCTAAATGTAAAAGGGCCTTAACAGAAAGTGCCCGAATGCTTGGCGTATCAAGAGGTACTGTCTCCAAAGTAATGACTGCGTTTGAAAGAGAAGGAAAAACGTCTGCAGCAAAGCACAGGTCCGGCTGAACGTCGAAGTTGACTGCGGGAGACCGTCGGACTCTAAAGCGAATTGTGAGAGAGGATCGCAAGACCACGGCTCCGAAAATTACTGCTGAGCTCAATGAACACCTACAGAACCCAGTTTCCACGAAAACTGTTCTTCGGGAGCTGCACAAATTTGGATTTCACGGAAGAGCTGCAATTAGTAAACCGCTGCTCTCAATGACAAATGTTTCCAAGTGTTTAAAGTGGTGTAGAAACCTCCAGAATTGGTCCCTCGAGCAATGGAAACGTAACTTTCTCAGACAAATCATCGTTTACCCTATTTCCGACCTCCGGCCGAGTGTACGTTTGGAGACAGCCGAAAGAAGCATTCCATCCAGACTGCCTTCTCCCAACCGTAAAACATGGTGGAGGTTCTGTGATGATCTGGGGTGCTATTTCGTGGAGATCCGCCGGGCCAATGATATCCCTTCATGGAAGAATTAACAGCTGACATTATTTAGTCATTTTGGGCGACGAAGTGCTTCCTATGGTTCAAGCATTGTTCCCGGAGGGGAACGCCATCTTTCAGGATGATAATGCACCAATTCATACAGCTAGAATCGTTAAAGCATGGCACGAGGAACATTGTAATGAAGTTGAGCATCTCATCTGGCCCCCACAATCCCCAGATCTCAACATTATTGAGCATTTATGGCCGATTTTAGAGATTCAAGTTAGACGTCGATTTCCGCCGCCATCGTCGCTCAAAGAACTGGAGGGTGTTTTAACTGAAGAATGGGCTACAATCCCTTTGGAAACAATTCACACCTTGTATGAATCCATAACTCGGAGAATTGAGGCTGTAATCGCCGCAAAAGGTGGACCTACACCATATTAAACTAACTTTTGTTGATGTTGCCAGGTGTTTCCATTATTTTGTCCAACCCTTGTATATACTCCCCTAACCCCGTATTCGGAGTCTGTCGGCACAGGGACTCGGTGATGTCACACTGCCACCTGTGGTGATGCTCTCATGTCCTGTTCTTGCTCCTGCCGGTTTCTGGGCTGCAGGCCTATTAGTGGCCTACAGAACGGAGAGTTGTAGGACCTGTCGACCACGGCTCCCTGCTCTCCCGCTGTATTGGCATGCAAGGCACCCTGATACAGTTAAGAGTGCTGGTCGTTCTCGGTGGGCCCCATTATTGAGTAAGAATTGGTGACCACCTTATGGGCTCCCCTTCCCTCTATCCCCTTTTTTTTTCTGGCATCTACACTACTGCCCGCCCCAGCCTGCATGTACAGTATGTATTTAATATTTTTATGAGTAGGTTAATATTAATGTGCACATTTTTCTTTCTCGTTTCTGCATTGTTCGGGCATTGTGCTTCTCCCTGTTACACACGTGCTGTAGTGGTAAATGCTTTATAAATGCTGCGCTTTACAAAGCCTAGTAGCTGTGAGACATTTGCAGTAGTTGGAGAGGCCTTGGTAAACTTCTGCAGACAGACAGAATAATAAAAGCTTGATCAACCATGCCCTAGCTAGTAGACCAGCGTGGGACACTATCCATCGTTCTCACTCGCTTTCCCTTTTTTTTTTTTTTAAGATGATTTCGGCTGGAAAAAATGCCTCTGAATTATTTCCTGCAGTTGTAAAGAATGTCGCCAGCAAAAATCTGGAGGTAAGATGTAATGTAAATATTCCTTTATGCAATACTTTTTTATTGTGTGGGGATTTATTCCAACAAACATAGGATTGAAAGAATTACGTATTGAGCATTTCCATGAAAATGCACATTGTTATTAAAGGGGCTGTTGATGCTTGAAGCTCAAGTATTCAGTTGTACAGTCTCTATGTGACTGCAGACTTGTGAATCCTCACAGCACGCACTTTCAATACTCCCAGTTCTGGCTTTGGGAGCAGGCAGACGCGTGACAGCATTTATGCAATATGTATACATATGGTCACTTGCCAAATGTGCATGGCCTCGTTCAGTGTAAGGGAATTGAGTGAGAACAGACACGTCTAGTTGGAATGTGGCCAGAGTTTTCAAATTCCATCCAATCCCCGCACCTTAGAATCCTGACAGTGCGTGTGACTGCAAACTTGAGACCCAAGGCTGGACAACCCCTTTTACTCCTTCCCATCAATAGACGTTGTGGAAGATCCTGTTTGGGAAGGAATTCTTGCAATTATCAGAAGGTGATGGTGCGGAGAAGAAGCTGTGCCTGGTGTAATCACTGTGGGCTCCTGCTGGATAGGCGACGGGCTGGGGAACCACATGTGAAGTAGGAGGGATTAGGGCCTCGTCACACATAGCGATTCACCAGCGATCCCGACAACGATATGAACTTGTCAGGATCACTGGTGTGTCGCTACATGATCGCTGGTGAGCTGCCAAACAGACAGCTTCACCAGCGATCAGGACAGCGACACGTGGGTAACAAGCTACGCACGTCGCTTAGGTACCCGCAGTGTACGTTAAGATACCAGCGTGCTGGTGCGGGGAGCTGGTAACCAAGGTAAACATCAGTAAATATTTTAAATGTTGGCTCAGTTCTGGGCGGCTGCCGTTTTTCTGCACCACAGCTTCTGTGATTGTTATCATGTTAATGGTATGGATTTTTTAACCTCAATTTTTCCATGACAACCACTTCTGGCCAGACCTCTCCTGACAGTAGATGGGAGTAACTGGGTCCCACTGGTTGTTGCCAGTTCTGATGGCACTGCTGGACATATTCCAATTTCGAAGGGAAGTAAGCTTAATGCGTCTTTCATCTGCTGCAATAAGTTCGTTTGGCTGACAACCTCATATATGGTCTGAATTCTGCCCATTTTAGTGCCTCTTCAAAGGAACTTGAACAGCCCATTTGAAACTCCAGTCTGCGCTAAGATCTTTGACTGGGAGAGACCTTGTTGATGCAGTATAATGACCTTGTAGCTTGTTGCTTTGCTCAGCCTTGCCATTGTTTATGATCTGTAACATGAAACTGTCTTCCACAACCTCACCTTTGTAGCAGAGTTTGGCTGTTTAAAATCTCCTGCACGATTGTTTCTTTTTCAGTTAATAGCTGTTTCAACCTATTTATGGAAATAATTATCAGATGTTTATAATAGCTTTCTCGTACATCTATAATAATAAATGCCCTAACCAGCTTCCGGTTGTAACAACTTCCGTCCAGTTGTAACCGGTGACGTCACCACACACACACGCACGTTAACCCTCAACACACCACACCGCCTCAACACACACTCCTCTCACCTTTCACCTCCACTCATGTCCACTCACTCTTTCACTCCACATACGTTCCTTTCTCTCACTCCGTTTCTCATACTCACACCGTCATCGTCGCTGCCCCGACATCTTCCTCCGCCGCCGCGATCCAGGATCCAGACGTTCTCCAGGCCGCCGACATCAGGATCCAAAAAGATGGCGTCGGCGAAATCTCGCGACATTACGCCGACGCCATTTTGGATCCCGATGTCGCCCATGCCAGCGACATGTTGTTGCGGCGACGCCATCTTGAATATCGCGGGACTTCACGAAATCCAAGATGGCGTCCCGCAAGAACATGTCGGCGGCCTGGAGAACGTCTGGATCCTGGATCGCGGCGGCGGAGGAAGATGTCGGGGCAGCGACGATGACGGTGTGAGTATGAGAAACGGAGTGAGAGAAAGGAACGTATGTGGAGTGAAAGGTGAGAGGAGTGTGTGTTGAGGCAGTGTGGTGTGTTGAGGGTTAACATGGCAAGAGGTGTGAGGCTGTGTGCACACGCTGCGGATTTTGCTGCGGTTCCGCAGCGGTTTTGGAATCAAAAACCGCTATGGGAATCAAAAACCGCAGTGCAGACGGTGCGGAATTTTCCGCGCGGATTATCTGCGGTTTTCAATCCGCAGAAAGAATTGACATGTCAATTCTTTCTGCGGATTCTCCTGCGGTTTGCCATCTCCTCTATTGAGGAGATGAAAAACCGCAGGGCAAAACCGCAGAGCAATCCGCAGGTAAAACCGCAGGTCTTTTGACCTGCGGTTTCACCTGCGGATTTTACAAAATCCGCGCGGATGAATCCGCACCTAATCCGCAGCGTGTGCACACAGCCTTAACGACGTCGGCGAAATCTCGCGAGATTTCACTGACGCCATCTTGCATTCGTGAAATTG
Source organism: Dendrobates tinctorius (assembly GCF_039654945.1). Taxonomy (NCBI): domain Eukaryota; kingdom Metazoa; phylum Chordata; class Amphibia; order Anura; family Dendrobatidae; genus Dendrobates; species Dendrobates tinctorius. Next base: position 15,623,501 of record NW_027361751.1, on the reverse strand, counting down.
CGTCATTTACCTCACGCCGACTTGCTGTGCGGACGCTTGGCATTGCCTGTACCACCATAACTACTGCTGCCTTGGTCCTATGCCTGTTTACTGCCGGTGTCTAATTACAGGGCCAATTTGCCTATACTGCCATAACTATTGCTACCTTGCTACTCTGCCGGTGTCTAATTACAGGGCTAATTTGCCTCTACCGCCATAACTACTGCTGCCTTGCTCCTCTGCCGGTGTCTAATTACAGGGCTAATTTGCCTCTACCGCCATAACTACTGCTGCCTTGCTCCTCTGCCGGTGTCTAATTACAGGGCTAATTTGCCTATACCGCCATAACTACTGCTGCCTTGCTCCTCTGCCGGTGTCTAATTACAGGGCCAATTTGCCTATACCGCCATAAATACTGCTGCCTTGCTCCTCTGCCGGTGTCTAATTACAGGGCTAATTTGCCTCTACCGCCATAACTACTGCTGCCTTGCTCCTCTGCCGGTGTCTAATTACAGGGCTAATTTGCCTCTACCGCCATAACTACTGCTGCCTTGCTCCTCTGCCGGTGTCTAATTACAGGATCAATTTGCCTCTACCGCCATAACTACTGCTGCATTGCTCCTCTGCTGGTGTCTAATTACAGGGCCAATTTGCCAATACCGCCATAACTACTGCTGCCTTGCTCCTCTGCTGGTGTCTAATTACAGGATCAATTTGCCTCTACCGCCATAACTACTGCTGCCTTGCTCCTCTGCCGGTGTCTAATTACAGGATCAATTTGCCTCTACAGCCATAACTACTGCTGAATTGCTCCTCTGCTGGTGTCTAATTACAGGGCCAATTTGCCTATACCGCCATAACTACTGCTGCCTTGCTCCTCTGCCGGTGTCTAATTACAGGGCCAATTTGCCTCTACCGCCATAACTACTGCTGCCTTGCTCCTCTGCCGGTGTCTAACTACAGGGCCAATTTGCCACTACCACTTCATAACTACTGCTGGGCAATTACAGGGTCAATTAGTATCTGTTTACTCTACAATACTCCAGGACGCCTTCTTCACTGCCAGATAACTGCCAAATAGACTCCTTTACCTGTGCCAACATGAGTCATAACAAAAAGTATGCCAATGCCAGTGAAAGGAAAGCAGCTTTAGCACTACGACAAAAACAACGCCGTGCTAATGAGACTCCTGAGGAAAAACACCATCGCCTTGAGAAGATTAAGGCTTATAAACGCCGTCGCCTCACACACGAATCCCCTAACTCTAAATCCATAAGATTGGCTGAAGAAGCCTCTGCACGCCGTCACCGCCGACAACAGATGGCCTCTTCCTCATCATTATTATTAGACTCACAACAGGATGCTTCCACATCAGCATGTGGAACAATTTACTGCTACACTTCATCCCATATGCCGTTCACTGACATAACTAATCAGCAATCTGTTTCTGCCCTATCAATACCACCATTCAATACCGATGCACAGTATGCCAATGCCAGTGAAAGGAAAGCAGCTTTAGCACTACGACAAAAACAACGCCGTGCTAATGAGACTCCTGAGGAAAAACAGCATCGACTTGACAAGATTAAGGCTTATAAACGCCGTCGTCTCACACACGAATCCCCTAACTCTAAATCTATTACATTGGCTGAAGAAGCCTCTACACGCCATCACCGCCAACAACAGACGGCTTCTTCCTCATCATCTATAATAATAAATGCCCTAACCAGCTTCCAGTTGTAACAACTTCCGTCCAGTTGTAACCGGTGACGTCACCACACACACGCACATGTTAACCCTCAACACACCACACCGCCTCAACACACACTCCTCTCACCTTTCACCTCCACTCACTCTTTCACTCCACATACGTTCCTTTCTCTCACTCCGTTTCTCATACTCACACCGTCATCGTCGCTGCCCCGACATCTTCCTCCGCCGCCGCGATCCTGGATCCAGACGTTCTCCAGGCCGCCGACATGTTCCTGCGGCGACGCCATCTTGGATTTCGTGAAATCCCGCGAGATTCAAGATGGCGTCGCCGCAAGAACATGTTGCTGGCGTGGTCGACTCGGGATCCAAAAAGATGGCGTCGGCGAAATCTCGAGAGATTATGCCGACGCCATTTTGGATCCCGATGTCGTCCACGCCGGCGACATGTTCTTGCGGCGACGCCATTTTGGATCGGCGAAATCCCGCGATAGTCAAGATGGCGTCGCCGCAAGAACATGTCGCCGGTGAAGACGACGTCAGGATCCAAAATGGCGTCGGCGAAAACTCGCGAGATTTCGCCGACGCCATTTTGGATCCCGACGTCGTCCACGCCGGCGACATGTTCTTCCGGCGACGCTATCTTGACTATCGCGGGATTTCACGATACTCAAGATGGCGTCGCCGCAAGAACATGTCGCCGGCGTGGACAACGTCTGGATCCAGGATGGCGCCGGCGGAAGATGATGTCGGGGATCGTGGAGCAGCGGCGATGACGGCGTGAGTATGAGAGACGGAGTGAGAGAAGGGGTCGTATGTGGAGTGAAAGAGTGAGTGGAGATGGTGAAAGGTGAGAGGAGTGTGTGTTGAGGAGTGTGTGTGTTGAGGGTTAACATGGCAAGAGGTGTGATGCTATCGCATCCTCCCGTTGCGATAGCATCGGGCCATAATCTAGTCAGACTATAATCCTATAAAATACCTGATTATATGCACGTGTGCTTAAAAGAATGAATGCTATTTTGAATTCAAAGGGCGGTCACATTGAATAAATATTGATTTGATTTCAATTTATCTTTTATTCATTCACTTTGCATTTTAATTGATAAAAATAAACTCACTTTGGCCAGTCCTCACTTTGCTTCCCTTTTTTCCACGGCTTCTTTGAATTGCTTGATGTTCATTCCCATGTCATTCCTGGTAGTATTCAGCCAACGGTACTTCGGTTTCCCGTATCCTCTTACTGCTGACCATGCTGAGTTGCATCTCCCCCTTTTTTAACGATTTTGCACTCATCACATGCCCAAACCATGTCCGTCTCTGTCTGGTGATCTTGCCTTCAAGGGACAGTTCTGGGTTTGTATGATCTAGAACAAGGCATGAGAAACTGTGACTGTTTTTTGAGGGCTGAGTCAATAGGCTGAAATTAATTCTGCTCAATATTAATATTAACCCCTTCACGACCCATCCTATTTTGACCTTAATGACCAGGCCATTTTTTTGCAATTCTGACCAGTGTCCCTTTATGAGGTAATAACTCAGGAACGCATCCTAGCGATTCTGAGATTTTTTCGTGACATATTGGGCTTCATGTTAGTGGTAAATTTAGGTCGATAATTTTTGTGTTTATTTGTGAAAAAAAACGGAAATTTGGCGAAAAGTTTGAAAATTTCGCAATTTTCAAATTTTGAATTTTTATTCTGTTAAACCAGAGAGTTATGTGACACAAAATAATTAATAAATAACATTTCCCACATGTCTACTTTACATCAGCACAATTTTGGGAAAAAATTTTTTTTTTGTTAGGAAGTTATAAGGGTTAAAAGTTGACCAGCGATTTCTCATTTTTACAACAAAATTTACAAAACCATTTTTTTTTAGGGACCATCTCACATTTGAAGTCACTTTGAGGGGTCTACATGGCAGGAAAAACCCAAACGTGACACCACTCTAAAAACTGTACCCCTCAAGAGGGAAAGAATGGACATTTTAATTTTTCCACCAAAAATTTTCTTTTAGCATCATTTTTTTCATTTTCACATGGGTAACAGGATAAAATGGATCCTAAAATTTGTTGGGCAATTTCTCCTGAGTACACTGATACATCATATATGGTCATAAACCACTGTTTGGGCTCACGGCAGGGCCCAGAAGGGAAGGAGCGCGATTAGACTTTTTGAATAGAAAATTAGCTCCAATCGTTAGCGGACACCATGTCACGTTTGGAAAGTCCCTGTGTGCCTAAACATTGGAGCTCCCCTACAAATGACCCCATTTTGGAAACTAGACCCCCTAAGGAACTTATCTAAATGCATAGTGAGCACTTTGGACCCCCAGGTGCCTTACAGAAGTTTGTAACACAGAGCCGAGAAAATAAAACAACTTTTTTTCCTCAAAAAATGAATTTTTAGCCCACAATTTTTTATTTTCACAAGGGTAACAGGATAAATTTGACCCCAAAAGTTGTTGTCCAGTTTGTCCTGAGTACGCTGGTACCCCATACTGTTTGGGCACAAGTCGGGGCTCGGTAGAGAAGTAGTGACGTTTTGAAATGCTGACTTGATGGAATGGTCTGCAGGTGTCATGTTACGTTTGCAGAGCCCCTGATGTGCCTAAACAGTGGAAACCCCCCACAAGTGACCCCATTTTGGAAACTTGACCGCCCAAGGAACTTATCTAGATGTGTGGTGAGCACTTTGAACCCCCAAGTGCTTCATAGAAGTTTATAACGCAGAGCCATGAAAATAAAAAATCATTTTTTTTCCACAAAAATAATTATTTTTTATTTTCCCAAGGGTAACAGGAGAAATTAGACCCCAAAAGTTGTTGCGCAATTTTTCCTGAGTACGCTGATACCACATATGTGGAGGTAAACCACTGTTTGGGCACACATTGGGGCTTGGAATGGAGGGACCACTGTTTGACTTTTTGAACGCAAAATGTGCCTAAACAGTGGAAACCCCTCAATTCTAACCCCAACCCTAACCCCAACACACCCCTAACCCTAATGCCAACCCTAACCACAAGCCTAACCCTAATCCCAACCCAAACACACTCCTAACCCTAATCTTAACCCTAATTCCAATCCCAACCCCAATTCCAACCCTAATGGAAAAATAAAAATATTTTTCCCTTCACCCATGGCAGCACCACCTGAGAGAGGGATCCGCCCCGCCAGGACAGGAACCTACTGAGACATAAGGGGCGGCACCTCTCCCCCGCTTCAGTTTTGTTCCTGTCCTGGAAGGAACCCCACTGTCGGCGGTGCCTGTCATGGGCGAAGAAAAGAAAAGGAACCCAGCCCCGTCCCGGCACGGGAAGAACAGATGTCTCACCTGTAGCGTCGGCCGTCGGGTGCTGGACGCACAGTCCCCGGGCCCTCCGGGGTTCCGGATTCGTGTGGGCGCTGGTGGGATCCCCGGGGTCTGCGGGAAGCCCCCACCGCGCCGCCCTCCCCTCGCGCACGCCGCATCTCGATCCCCATAGCAGGGGAGAGACGCTGGCTTCTTCCGGCCGCTGACGTCAGCGGCGCGTTGGATGCTGGGTGCGCCGGCTGACGTCAGCAAAAGGCGACTGTGTAATGGTGCCGGGTGCGATGCCGGCTTTCTGAAGCGGTCGGCCGGCGGTCGCAGGGGGGAGGGGAGAGATACGCTCATCAGAGCGGAGGCGCGTCATTTAAAAAGAGGAGGCAGCAGCAAATCGGCGGTGCAACATGGAGTCAGAGCAGGAACGTTCAACGTCCCTCCCTCTCAGCCCTCTGGCAGAAAGCATGGAAGCCATTCAAGCAGCAGTCGCCCCAGCCGCAGGTCGAGGGACTCCTCAAGATCCAAAGAGCGCAGGTCACGTGCTCCGACGCAGCCTCCGAGTCCGGTACCCTTGATTTCGGGTGGTGAGTGATCTTCGTGAATGTTAGCATTATGTTAATAGGGGCTTCTGTTATATGCTTCACCCTGTAGGAAAGGCCCAGAAAAGCGGGAAGCAAGAAGAACAGTAGGGATTGTGCTATATGTAAATCTCCCCCAGCAAGAGATTGGCAAAAAGATTTCTGTGCTTCGTGCATTCAGCGGACTATGGCGGAGGAAGCGCCTAGTTTCGCAGCCAATCTGATATCTGCCCTAAGGTCAGAAATGGAAGGCTCAATTAAGTCCCTATTGAAAAAAGGGAAAAAAAGCAGGAAGGATCCCCTAGTTCCCCCTCGGATTCCACGTCAATGTCGTCTCAGGCGGAAAAATCATCCTCCTCAGACAGTGACACGGGGGGGTAAACCATGTTTCCCCGTAGAAGACACAGAGGCCCTCCTAAAGGCCATTAGAACCACAATGGGCCTACAGGAAGAAAGGGTGACTAAAACCCTAGAGGACGTCATGTTTGGGGGGCTTCAGGAGAGGAAAAAAACGAACCTTTCCAGTAAACGAGAAAATCCAGGCGCTTATTGAGAAAGAGTGGAAAAAGCCCCAAAAATCGGGGGCCCTTCCATCCACCTCTAAGAGACGATATCCCTTTGATCATAAGGATCTGGAGATATGGGACAAAATCCCCAAAATAGATGCAGCAGTGTCCAGGTCCTACAAAAGGTCGGCCCTGCCCCTGTAAGACGCAGGGTTCTTAGAGACCCACTAGACAAGAAAGTGGACTCATATTTGAGGCACGCATGGGAAGCGACAGCAGGAGCACTAAAGCCGGCGATAGCGGACACTTGCACGGCACGCTCCCTCATGATCTGGCTGCAGCAGTTAGAAGAAAAGCTGGCTTCAAGAGTCCCAAGAGAGAAAATCTTATCGGATATGTATCTCTTGCACGGGGCAGCAGCTTTTTTGGCTGATACCTCGGCGAACTCTATGCGGATGACAGCCAGGGCTGCGACACTATCAAATGCTGCTAGACGCGCGTTATTGCTTAAGGGCTGTCCGGGTGACCTTCAGTCCAAGGCCAAATTGTGCTCTCTCCCCTGCGATGGTCGATTCTTGTTCGGCAAGAACTTGGACGATATTCTGGAGAAAGCAGGCGATAAGAAAAAAGGCTTCCCCAGATTCCCTATGGATCAGAGGAGACAGCCCTTTCGGAGGGGGAGATACAATAGGGGGCGTCCTCCCGCTGACAGGAGAAAATGGGAGGATAAGAGAAAAAAAGAATCGGGGTTTATGTTTGGTGGAGGCAGCTCCACCTCAAAGAAGTCGCCACAATGACGCCAGTATTCCAGTGGGGGGGAGATTGGCACTCTCTTTTTCAGGCTTGGGAAAAGATCTCTTCCAATACCTGGATCCTGACCATCCTAACAGAAGGCCTGAAAATCCCCTTTATTCGTCAGCCAAAACCCGTGGTTGTCATCACACCCATCAGGAAGGTGACCGAAGAGCAGGTGGCCTTAGAAACAGAGATCCTGAGCCTGATAGACAAGCGGGTACTCTCCGAGGTACCACACATACAGGAAGGAAAGGGGTTCTATTCACCCCTTTTTCTGATTAAAAAAAAACCAGATCAAACATTCAGGACAATCATAAATCTCAAACGGCTCAATCTATGGATAAAGAACCCGACCTTCAAGTTGGAATCAGAAACTACGGCGGTAAAGCTGCTACATCAAGATTGCTTCATGGCTGTAGTCGATTTAAAGGATGCGTATTATCACATCCCTATCCACCCAGATTACCAGAAATACTTGAGGGTAGCACTTTATATTCAAGGCATACTAAAGCACTTTCAGTTCAGGGCTCTTCCGTTTGGCATATCTATAGCCCCGAGAGTTTTCACCAAGGTCATAGCGGAAGTGACAGCCTTTCTCCGGATTCACGATACGGTCATAATACCATACCTGGACGATTTTCTTATAGTGGGCAGCTCAGAGGACCACTGTACAGCGCAGTTGACCCGGGTGATCAACACCTTGCAGGAATTAGGGTGGATAGTCAATTTCAAAAAATCAAAATTGCAACCCCTAAAAAAACAGACCTTCCTAGGATTTATACTAGACTCAGAAAGGCAAGAGGGTCTGCTCCCAGAGTCCATAATAGAGAAGGTGCAATATCTGGCCTTGATGGGCCGAAACCAACCACGTATGACATTAAGAAGAGCAATGTCCCTGCTAGGTACCCTAACATCCTGTATTCCGGCGGTCAGGTGGGCTCAGTTTCACACCCGGCAACTCCAGGGGGAGATACTAACAGCACAAAGATCGCTAAAAGGGCGTTTAGAAGGAAAGCTGGAGCTTTCCTTAAAAAGCAGAGACTCTCTCAACTGGTGGCTGGACGAGACAAATCTGACCTTGGGAATACCGTGGGACAGACAGACGTCAGATATAATTTTAACAGATGCAAGCTCCTCGGGGTGGGGGGCACACCTAAGGGGCATCATAGGTCAGGGTTCCTGGACGCCTCAAGAAAGGGAAGCATCCTCCAACCTGAGAGAGCTGTGGGCAGTGAGCAAGGCCCTAAGTCACTTCATTCCGCTACTCCAGGGTCAAAATGTACGCATCATGTCAGACAACAAGGTAGCAGTGGCATACATCAACCACCAAGGAGGGACAAGATCACACTCCTTAATGGAAGTGGCGACAGACATTCTGAGCAGAGGAACACCTACACTCCTTGACAGCCTTACATATAAAAGGGGCAGAAAACATAGAGGCAGATTTCCTGAGTCGCAATACCCTGAAGCAAGGGGAATGGGCGCTAAACCGGTCCATTTTTCAAAAAATAACTCGGCTTTGGGGGAAACCGGTGATAGACCTCTTTGCCAACAAGCACAGCAGGCAAACAGAAAGGTTCTGCTCTCTAAACCCAAGAGAAAAACCATGGGCAGTGGACTCGTTGCACATCCAGTGGAACTTCAGGCTGGCTTATGCGTTCCCCCCAGTGGCTGTGATCCCAACAGTTGTCAGAAAAATCAGAAACGATCAAGTCAGGGTGATTCTAATAGCTCCATTTTGGCCAAAAAGGCCCTGGTTTCCTCTGCTACGAAGGATGTCCCTCTCCGATCCATGGGTTCTGCCAGAAATCCCGGACCTACTAGCTCAGGGTCCAATATTCCACGCTCAGCTCAAAGGATTCCATCTGACGGCGTGGAATTTGAAAGGTCGCTTTTAACGGATAGAGGGTTCTCCCCCGGGCTGGTGGCCACTCTGCTAAAGAGCAGGAAACCAGTGATGACTAACGTCTACAGCAGAACATGGGATAAGTTCCTGCAGTTCTTAGGTAAGCCGTTAGGAAAAGAACCCCCGATTAATGCCATCCTGGAGTTCTTACAATCGGGGTTGCAGATGGGGTTAGCAGTGAACACACTTAAAGTTCAGGTGTCTGCACTAGGGGCGCTCTACAACTGCAAATTGGCATCAAATAAGCGGGGTCTGTTCTTAACACTACCCTATCCTGAAAGACTTGCGTATAAGGTGGATTTACTGAGAGAGCCTCTAAGTCGCTTATTCTGCGGGCTGACGTAAGGGCCACTAACAGGATCGATGCAAATTGGCATCAAATAGGTGGGTAGCCAGATTTATTAAATCCTGCCATAGAGCTAGGCCTATCCCAATACCCCGGATAGCCCCCTGGGATTTAAACCTGGTGCTAGAAGCCCTTACAAAAGAACCGTATGAGACACTACATCAGCTACCCCTAAAGTTTCTGACCCTCAAAACGATCCTGTTAGTGGCCCTTACGTCAGCCCACAGAATAAGCGACTTACAGGCGCTCTCAGTAAATCCACCTTATACGCAAGTCTTTCAGGATAGGGTAGTGTTAAGAACAGATCCCGCTTATCTGCCCAAAGTAGCATCAGATTTCCATCGGGGTCAGGAAATTGTCCTTCCATCTTTCTGCGAGAACCCAAAAAATCTGGGGGAGGAAAAATTCCATAGTCTGGATGTTAAGAGAGCTCTCGTAGAATACATATCTGTCACTAGCCAGTGGAGGGGGTCCCAGTCCCTATTTGTAGCTTTTCAGGGTGCCAGGAAAGGCTATGGGGTTTCAAAAGGGACTATTGCTAGATGGATTAGGGAGGCCATTAGTGTAGCCTACACAGCTAGTGGTATCCCGATTCCTGACGGCATCAAGGCTCATTCCACCAGAGCCGTGGCGACCTCCTGGGCTGAAAAGGCAGAGGTATCGATTGAACAGATTTGTAAGGCCGCTACCTGGGCCTCACCTTCAACCTTCTTTAAGCACTATAGGTTAAATCTATCCTCCTCTGCTGACTTAAACTTCGGTAGAAGGGTGCTGCAAGCGGTGGTCCCTCCCTATGTGTTTCGAAGTCTCCAAAAATCTCTCAGGTGGTGCTGTCATGGGTGAAGGGAAAACCACCATGTTTACATACCGGTAGCCGGTTTTTCCGGAACCCATGACAGCACCCGTATATCCCCCCCCCCTTTTCACCGTATGGGTGTGCACAATTAGTAGGGTGTTTTTGAGTGTTGTGGTGTTGGATTAAACATGTAACTAACCGGGAAGTCCTCTCAATGCTCTGTAACCCAACTGAAGCGGGGGAGAGGTGCCGCCCCTTATGTCTCAGTAGGTTCCTGTCCTGGCGGGGCGGATCCCTCTCTCAGGTGGTGCTGTCATGGGTTCCGGAAAAACCGACTACCGGTAAGTAACCATGGTGGTTTCTTTATTTTATTATTTGTCCCTACCTATGGGGGTGATAAACACGGGGTTTATTTACTTTTTTTTTTATTATTTGGATCACTGTGAGAGTTTATCACAGTGATCAAAATAAATGAATGAATCTGCAGCCAAGATGGCGGCGCCCATGATGCGAGACACCGGGACGGCCAGAGGGACAGGTGGTACCGGGGAGGGATCGGAAGGCTGCGGGGAGTGGAGGAAAGGGGGAGGGGAGCTGACCGCTGCCGTCAGTCGTGGCGGCTGCCGATCGGTGCCGTCAGTCAGTGGGGGGGGGGTCTCATCGGTGTCTGCAGCCATGGCCAATGCTATTGCAGCATCAGCCATGGCTTGATTGTAATATTTCACCAGTGAAATATTACAATCGCACTGCGCATGTGCCCGCCATTTTCCAAGATGGTGGCGCTCATGAGCCGGGACGGCGGGAGCTAGAGTGGGACTCGGAGGCACTGTGGAGGGTGAGGGGGGTGATTGGACTGCGGGGGGAGCTGAGGGAAGGGGGGGCAGATTGTGACGGCGGCGGCCGATCGCTGCTCTCAGTCCATGACGGGGGCCGATCTCCCCCTCCAGCCGGTGTGGGGGGGGGGGGTCAGTTTATTGTCTCCAGCCATGTCCGATGCTACTACAGCATCGGCCATGGCTGGATTGTAATATTTCATCAAATTTCATTGATGAAATATTACTATCGCTCTGATTGGCTGTTTCACTTTCAACACCCAATCACAGCGATCGCAGCCACGCGGAGGCTAAGCCACGCCCCCTGTGGTGAATTATAAAGGGTCCTGTGTGCGCGGGTCAGGTGACCTTTCATTGACCTCGGCCACCCGACCCGCAGGAGGGTGATTTATACCATGACGCCTACGTTGGCGTTCATGGGTCGTTTAGGCACAACTTTTCATGACGCCTACGTAGGCGTTATGGGTCGGGAAGGGGTTAACATATTAATTATAAAAACAAAGCACATATTCACCCGTTCCTCCGCCGCTCTGCTCCTGTCTTTAGTGTGTGCACCGAGGCTCTGCACAGCAGATGCGATGTAGTGACATCATCGTGTCTGGTATCTAAGTCGCACATACTTAATGCTGGAAGGAGATGGAGGTCCCCTTCTTCACCATCGTATTCACCACTATCTGCATCCTGAGATCGGGACCCCAGGTGGACCACTGTTTTCAGCCCTTCAACTGTCTTGGTCCACAAGCCAGACTGGAACAGCCAGAGGGCCGGATGTGACTTTGCCCAGGTCTGATCTAGTACATCTTTGCTGTTAATAATAGATGTTATAGGATTTGTAGTAGTCTTCTACAGCACCACAGCTCAAAAGCATCAATTTTTCTTCTGTCTGCTTTAGTCCATGTCTCATAGACATATGTCACAATTGGGAACACAAATGTAGTGATCAGTCTTTGACTGAGGTGTCCAGCCCTTCCATGTTTGGTCCATGTCGTGACTGCACACACTAGAGCTAATCAATACTTATTCCCTGATATTCGGGACTTTCTCTTTGTTTCAGCTCCAAGATCAGCTTCTTCTAGTTCTCTGCCAGCAGGGTTGTATTATCTGCTTATCTCATGTGACTGATTCATGTGTTGGGGTGAACATAAGCAGAAGAACCATCAGCAGTCCAAGTCTGGCATGAATACTTCTACATAGAGGTTGAAAAGGAGAGATGATACATCTTTGCTTTGGCTGTTGTTGTTTTTTTTTTTTTTTTATCTTAAACCATCTTGTGTCTCCATATTTGGTTCACACTTTAGCATATTGATCTTCCTAGAGTGACTGGATTAAGCTAATGAGATGCGCCGTTACATTTACCTCACTCATTGCTTCCCAAAGCTTATTGTATTCAACCCAGTCAAAAGCCTCTTTATAATCAATGTAGACCTTCTTCTGGTACTCCCTCGTGTTTTTTATGATCCCCTCAGGTTTGCGACGTGATCACTGGCGTCCCAATCTGCCCGTACGGAATCCATCTTGAGCCTCAAAAAATTCTCTTTCAAAGATGTTGCCCTTGAGCTTCTGAAGAATCTTTAGAACTACTCTGCTGGTGTGGGGGATCAGGGCGATGGTTACATAGTTGGCACAGTACCTAGCATTGATTTTGGTCAGTGGGAGGTAAATATGGATCTTCCATCATCTTGGTCTTTGATAGTTGTTTGCTGAGACTTCACTTGTTTCATCATGGCACATAAATCTCTTTTGTAGCCCTTTTTATAGGCTTCTTTGCGTATCATACATGAGGCATCCAGGAATTTGTGCTAGTCTTTAACTGCTTTGACCTTTTTGAAACCTACCCTCAGGCTATGTGCACACGCTGCAGATTGGTCTGCGGATTTGTATCTGTGGAACCGCATGTAAAACTGCAGGTAAAATGACCTGCGGTTTTACCTGCGGATTGGCCTGCGGTTTTCCCCTGTAGTTTATCACCTCTACAATGGAGGAGATGGTAAACCGCAGCAGAATCTGCAGAAAAGAAGTGACATGTCATTTCTTTCTGCAAATTCAAACCCGCAGCTTTTCCGCAGTTAAAAATCCGCAGCATGTGCACAGTGGATTGTAAATCCCATAGACTTACATTGTACTGTACACTGTCTGCAGAACTGCTGCAGATCCGCAGCGGATCCGCAGCAAAAACCGCAGCGTGTGCACATAGCCTTAGGGTACCGTTACACTTAGCGATGCACCAGCGATCCCGACAACGATATGGATCGCTGGTGCATCGCTAAGTGGTCGCTAGTAAGCTGCCACACAGGAAGATCTCACCAGCGACATAGCAGGGGTCGGGGGTCGCTACTTACCTGTTAGACGCGGCGATCCTGATGTCCTCTCGCCCGCGTCCACGCGTTGCTCGTCGGCGCCACAGGAAGCGCCCGACGAGAAATGGTCCAGGACGTTTTCGCGCGAGCAGCGGGGGAGCCGGTCGGAGGTATCAGACATAGCGATATCGCTGCTACGTCACAAAATCGGTGACGTTACAGCGATATTGCTAGCGATATCGCTATGTGTAACGGGGGCTTTAGCCTTGGCCTTTCTCCTCTTACTAGCGAACTGGAAATGGAGGATGGTTTTATTTAATCTATTCTCATCACATATCTGCTTCTTTTATGGCAGGTGCTCTTAACCCTTTCACCCCTTGGTGATTTTTTTTTTTGGTTTTCATTTTTTCCTCTCCTCCCCTTCCCTTCCCCCATACATTTGTCCATACATATAGCCATATAGGGGTTGTTTTTTTACAAGTTGTACTGTTCTTAATTAAAGAAAAAAAAAAAATAATCCTGTTCACTATATGGTAAAAGTGACCTGGCAACATGATTTTCCAGGTCAGTATGATTACGCAGATACCGAACACGTATAGTGTTTTTTTTTTTTTTTTTTTTTTTTTTGTAATTTGTGATGAAAAAATTTTAGAAATTTTTTAAACCTTCCCACATAAACTGGAGCAGTGGGTAGCAACTACAATAATAGTTTTTAACAGGGAAAATGCAAAGTACTACTTCTAGGCAATAAAAATGAAAAAAAAAAACATACAGAATGGGAGGAATAAGGCTAAGCAACAGCACATGTGAAAAAGACTTGAGCATACTAATAGATCACAGACAGAATGAGTCAACAGTGTGATGCAGCAGCAAAAAAAGGCAAATACAATTCTAGGATGTATTAACAGAAGCATACAGTCTAGATCACGTGAAGTCGTTATTTCCCTCTACTCCTCTTTGGTCAGACCTCATCTGGAATACTGTCTCCAGTTTTGGGCGCCACATTTTAAAAAAGACATCAACAAACTGGAGCAAGTTCAGAAAAGAGCGACCAGAATGGTGACCGGTCTTAAATCCCTGTCTTATGAGGAAAGGTTGCAGGATTTGGGAATGGTAAGCTTGCAAAAATGAAGACTGAGAGGAGACTTAATAACTGTCTACAAATATCTAAAGGGCTGTCACATTGTAGAATGATCATCTTTATTCTCATTTGCACAAAGAAAGACTAGAAGCAGTGGGATGAAACTGAATGGGAGGAGACACAGATAAGATGTTAGAAAAAACTTTTTGACAGTGAGGGTGATCAACGAGTGGAACAGGCTGCCACGAGAGATGGTGAGTTCTCCTTCCATGGAAGTCTTCAAACAGAGGCTGGACACACTTGGGATGATTTAGTGAATCCTGCTTTGAGCAGGGGATTGGACCAGATGACCCAGGAGGTCCCTTCCAACTCTACCATATTATGATTCTATGATGTTTTGATCGCCTTTTATTGCACTTTATTGCAATGTTGCAGCGACCAATAAAATGACATTCTGGCGCTTATGGATCAGATAATTTTACTTTATATTTTGCTAGATCAGACTTCTACGAACTTGGAGACATGAAAAATGTTTTTTTTTTTTTTCTTGTTTTATGTTTAATAGGGCAAAAGGGGGATGATTTTAATCTTTTTTTTTCATATTTTTTAAACAAACTTTTAAAAAACTTTTTACTGTATTTAATACTATCCCTAGGGTACTTGAAGCCGATAGAGGCTGGCTTTCATAGAAGAGTTGTCATGACAAGCATTGAGGTCTTCAGCAGACCTCCATCTGTAATGGCATCCCTTTGGCGCCTCGTGGTCACGTCACAGGCATGCTGAAAGTCAGGGACACGACATATGATGCAAATTTACGTCATATGTTGTGAAGGGGTTGAACAGATTCAGTGATGGTTCTTTTGATTTCTGCCCACAAGTCATTTGGACCCCTTTCTTTTTTCCTTGGCAGGTTAACAGCTATGTGAGAAGCCTCTTATTACCTCAGTATCCCTGGGATCTCCAGTATTGAATTATACAGACAGGGTGTACAGTAGTGTGAGCACCCTCTTTTTAAGAGGACAGCAGTGTGAGCTGCCTATTTTTTACTTCAGCACCCCTGATATCTCCAGTATTAGATCAGATAGACAGGTGGGTGGACAGCAGTGTGAGCCGCCTCTTCTTACCTCAGCACCCCTTATCCCTCCAGAATTAGATCAGATAAGGAGGACAGCAGTGTGAGCAGCCTCTTCTTACTTCAGCACTCCTGATCTCTCCAGTATTAGGTCAGATAAGGAGGACAGCAGTGTGAGATGCCTCTTCTTACTTCAGCACTCCTGATCTCTCCAGTATTAGGTCAGATAAGGAGGACAGCAGTGTGAGCAGCCTCTTACTTCAGCACTCCTGATCTCTCCAGTATTAGGTCAGATAAGGAGGACAGCAATGTGAGCAGCCTCTTCTTACTTTAGCACCCCTGATCTCTCCAGTATTAGGTCAGATAAGGAGGACAGCAGTGTGAGCAGCCTCTTCTTCCTTCAGCACCCCTGATCTCTCCAGTATTAGATGAAAATATCCACAAGTGGCACATATTAGAATAAATGAAGGGAAAAGGGAGAAGCCTCCTACTCCTACTGCACAAGCCTATAGGCACCGGTCCTATTAACATTCTAGGAAAGGTATTTGTAAAGTGTAACAAGAAGGCAGCCATTTTAATGTTCTGTAATGATTAACTTCCCAGATAATAGCAATGTTATTTTCTAATGAAAGATATTTATGAATTTGTAATTACCGTACATTTTCCCTCTCCCTCTCCCTTTTCCTTTTTATTTCGTTCCCTGAGACTGGTGACTCTTAATAAAAAAAAATGAGCATCGTTATGTAACTGTACTCTTTCTTTTTTTTTTTTTTGTTAAAAGACCTGCAAATGCCCTAAAATTATCTTTAAAAAAATATCCTCCCCTCTTTTAACTGCCCACCAAGCTCCCGCTTGTCTATAGGCACATTTCTGCTGCAACTCCACCCGCAAAAAATGCAATATGAACAAAATGTGCTATCTACCCCAAAATAGTACCAATGAAAACATCACCCCGCCATACTAAAAAACAAGCCCTCATACATATCAAAAGGTCTGAGAAGATAGCAACACAAACTAATTTTGTTTTTAACCACTTAACCAAAGTGAACTTGTCAGCAGCATTGTTCTCAGTAAACTACAGATACTGTCAGTTCTCAGTGATAAACTCATTAAAATGATACCTGGGGTGAAAAAATCCATCTTGTGGTTCTTGTGTAATCAGTGTTAGGGTCCCGTTACATTTAGCGATGCAACAGCGATCCCGACAACGATACAACCCGGTCAGGATCGCTGGTGCATCGCTAAATGATCGGTAGTGGGCTGCCAAACAGGCAGATCTCACCAGCGACGTAGCAGCGGTCGTTACTTGCCTGTCAGACGCGGCGTTGAAGACGTCCACGCGTCGCTCGTCGGCGCCAGCAGGAAGCCGCTGACGAGAAAAGGCCCAGGACGTTCTTGCGCGATCAGCAATAGCCAGCGGGGGAGCCGGTCGGAGGTAAGTGTCACATGTAGCGATATCGCTAGCAATATCGCTATCAATATTGCTGCTGCGTCACAAAATCGGTGACGCTTTAGCGATATTGCTAGCGATATCGCTACGTGTGAAGGGCCCTTTAGATAAGTTCAGTCTAGATAGACTTCAGTCTGCATTGTGATTGCTATAAGTGTGTGCTAGAAGTGTGAAGATTAATTTAAGAATTAAAACCAGAATTGAACCAGAAGGGAACTGAAGGTAACTGGACACAGTCACTGTAAACAATGTTTCTGTTTGTTTTCACTTTCACCCCAATAATCCTTCACTTTCTGCTAATTCCCCTAATCCCTACTCCTAGTAAGGAACTGTTCATCTCTTCTTCAATCCTCCCCATCCACCTCACCTCCGCCTCAAAACTGTTCCTTAACATACAATCCTCTGTCTCCAAACACAGACAGCCCCCTCATGCCCTCTCCTGCTCCCACCTGCTAACACTTTCTCTGCTCCTTCTCACTGCTGGTGATATCTCTCCAAATCCTGGTCCTCCTCACCACATTCCCACAGTCATTTCTACCTCCCATCCACGCTCTATCACAACCTTCCGTAACCTCTCCAACCTTATACCCATTCACCCAGCCCCCGCTTCCCCAGTCCCACTAACAGGAGCTCTGTGGAACGCTCGCTCTGTCTGCAACAAGCTTTCCTACATCCATGATCTTTTTGTTACTACCAAACTCTCCTTCCTCGCCATCACCGAAACCTGGCTCACCCCTTCTGACACAGCCTCTCCTGCTGCACTTTCGTATGGCGGCTTCCACCTTTCTCACACCCCCCGCTCCAGCAGCAAACATGGTGGAGGAGTTGGTTTTCTCCTGTCAGATACCTGCTCCTTCACCCCAATCCCACTGCCACCCTCTGTTACCCTCCCTTCCTTTGAGGTGCACTCTGTGCGCATCTACTCCCCCTCCAACCTCCAACTGGCTGTCATCTACCGCCCCCCAGGGCCAGCCACCACCTTCTTTGACCACTTCACCACCTGGTTACTTCATTTCCTTTCCGCGGACATCCCTACTATCATCATGGGCGACTTCAACATCCCCATTGACACTTCCCTCTCAGCTGCCACTAAACTTCTATCTCTCACTTCCTCCTTCGGCCTCACTCAATGGTCTTCTACAGCCACCCACAAAGATGGCCACACACTGGACCTCATCTTCACCCTCCTCTGCTCCCTATCTAACCTCTCTAACTCACCTCTTCCTCTCTCTGACCACAACCTGCTCACATTCTCTTCCCTCTTCACTCCATGTCTACAATCCCCACCCCACAAACTTTCACACCCTCGCAGGAATCTTAAACACCTTGACCTACACTCATTCTCCGAATCCCTCCTCCCTCTTACAGATATAAGTTCCTTACACAATGCGGATGACGCTGCCGCTCTATATAACACCACAATAGCTGTAGCTTTGGAATCCGCTGCCCCACTTACACATACCAAAACTCGCAAAATCAACAGACAGCCCTGGCACACCAGCCTGACCAAAGAGCTGAGGCGAGCTTCCAGGGCTGCTGAGCGCAGATGGAAAAGATCCCACTCCAACGAGCATTTCATCGCATTCAAACAGTCCCTCACTACTTTCAAGACCACACTCGCCACAGCTAAACAAACCTACTTCTCATCTCTCATATCCTCCCTGTCTCACAACCCTAAACAGTTATTCAACACCTTCAATTCTCTCCTCCGCCCCCCAGCACCTCCTCCCTCCCCACTCATCTCAGCTGAAGACTTTGCCTCATTTTTCAAGCAGAAAATTGATAACATCAGTGACAGTTTTGGTCAACAACCCCCAGAGCCCTTCCTCCCGACTTCCCAGCCCTCCACCTTCAAAACCAACTTCTCCACCATTACAGAAGATCGACTCTCCACTCTACTCTCAAGATCACATCTCACCACCTGTGCACTCGACCCGATCCCATCCCACTTCATCCCAAACCTCACCACAGTCTTCATCCCAACCCTAACCCATCTCTTCAACCTATCACTAACAACTGGTGTTTTCCCCTCAAGCTTTAAACATGCCTCCATCACACCTATCCTCAAAAAGCCCTCTCTTGACCCATCCTCTGCATCTAGCTATCGCCCTATATCACTTCTCCCATACGCCTCCAAGCTACTGGAACAACACGTCTACCTTGAACTGTCCTCCCATCTCTCTTCTTGCTCCCTCTTCGACCGCTTACAATCTGGCTTCCGGTCACACCACTCCACTGAAACTGCCCTTACTAAGGTCACCAATGACCTCTTAACTGCCAAGAGCAAGCGACACTACTCTGTCCTCCTCCTCCTGGACCTGTCGGCTGCCTTTGACACAGTGGACCATTCCCTATTATTACAGACCCTCTCATCCCTCGGCATCACAGACTTGGCCCTCTCCTGGATCTCATCATACCTAACAGACCGGACATTCAGCGTCTCCCACTCACACACCACCTCCTCACCTCGCCCCCTATCTGTCGGAGTCCCACAAGGTTCAGTCCTAGGGCCCCTGCTGTTCTCTATTTACACCTTTGGCCTGGGACAGCTCATAGAATCTCATGGCTTTCAGTATCATCTTTATGCTGATGACACACAGATCTACATCTCTGGACCAGATATCACCTCCCTACTAACCAGAATCCCTCAATGTCTGTCCACTATTTCATCCTTCTTCTCCACTAGATATCTGAAACTCAACATGGACAAAACAGAATTCATCATCTTTCCCCCATCTCACGTGACCCCCCCTACGAACCTATCAATTACAGTAAATGACTGCCCACTCTCCCCAGTCCCACAAGCTCGCTGCCTCGGAGTAATCCTTGATGCTGATCTCTCCTTCAAACCACATATCCAAACCCTTTCCACTTCCTGCCGACTTCAACTCAAAAATATTTCACGCATCCGTTCATTCCTCACCCAAGAATCTGCAAAAACCCTAGTCCATGCCCTCATCATCTCTCGCCTTGACTACTGCAACCTCATGCTCTGCGGCCTCCCCTCAAACACTCTCGCACCCCTCCAATCTATTCTAAACTCTGCTGCCCGGCTAATCCACCTGTCCCCCCGCTATTCCCCAGCTTCTCCCCTCTGTCAATCCCTTCACTGGCTCCCAATTGCCCAGAGACTCCATTACAAAACCCTAACCATGACATACAAAGCCATCCACAACTTGTCTCCTCCATACATCTGTGACCTCGTCTCCCGGTACTTTCCTGCACGCAACCTCCGATCCTCACAAGATCTCCTTCTCTACTCCCCTCTTATCTCCTCTTCCCACAATCGCATACAAGATTTCTCTCGCGCATCACCCCTACTCTGGAACTCTCTACCACAACATATCAGACTCTCACCTACCATCGAAACCTTCAAAAAGAGCCTGAAGACCCACCTCTTCCGACAAGCCTATAACCTGCAGTAACCACCGATCGACCAAACCGCTGCACGACCAGCTCTACCCTCGCCTACTGTATTATCACCCATCCCTTGAAGATTGTGAGCCCTCGCGGGCAGGGTCCTCTCTCCTCCTGTACCAGTTATGACTTGTATTGTTTAAGATTATTGTACTTGTTTTTATGTATACCCCCCTCACATGTAAAGCGCCATGGAATAAATGGCGCTATAACAATAAATAATAATAATAATAATAAGTTTTCAGGTAATGAGATGCCCGTGCTCCGGGGCAGGACTGTAGGCAGAGTCTTATCTTCCTGCTCTAGAGCAGAAAAACCAATGAAAGACCTGCCCACACGCCACCCCGAAGCACAAACCTGTTCCTAAGGCCTCTTTTACACTTCAGTTTTTTGCGTCAGTCAAAATCCGCCAAAAGGACGGATGGCGGATCCGTTTTAGTACTGATGACAACGGATGCCACCCGTCCGTTTTTTTGACGGATCCGACAAATGAAGTATTTTAAAGGAATCGCAGCCTGGAAAAGGAGAGAGCGAGAGAGAGAATCCGCAAAAAAAACGGATGCAACGGACGGCAGTCCGTCACAATCCGCCAATAATGGAAGTCAATGGGGAAAAAAACGGATCCTCAAAAGAAAATTGCGGATCCGTTTTTTTCAAAACCTGGCGGATTGTGACTGATTGTAAAAAACTGAAGTGTGAAAGAGGCCTTATGTTTCCAGGTAATTTTATTTTTTTACTGCACAATGAACAATATAAAAACAGGCCTCAAAAATAATGTACAAGTTCCATTTTTCACCATTACATCCCTCTTGGAATTTTTATTTTTCTGTACATTGTATGGTAAAATGCAAACCCCTTTACATGTTATCTAATATGGAGCATTTATTGAAGAGGATCTGTAAGCTCTAATGTCCATTCGGTAAATACTGTGTTTTTTGGAAATCTTATTAATAAATTGGCAATTGGGTGTTACCATTTCCCTTGGGTGTTTTCCTGTAGAGCAATGTTCCCCAACTCCAGTCCTCAAGAGCCACCAACAGGGCATGTTTTCAGGATTTCCCTTAAAACTGCACAGGTGAGATCTGCTCACCTGCACAGGCAATAATTCACCACCTGGGTGATACTAAGGAAATCCTTAAACCCTGACCTGTTGGTGGCTCTTGAGGACTGGAGTTGGGGAACACTGCAGTAGAGGAACATTGTCAAATCGGTGTTCACAATAAGACATTGTGAAGGGTCAAGCTCCTTTTGTCTTTGACATACTCTGACCTTTGTTGCCTGACCCTGGACTTTGCTTGTGACTATTCGTTTGTCTTATCCCTTTTGTCTTTTATGTACTCTCCTGGCACTTGACCTCGGACTCCTTCCTTGCTATACCCGCCTCACTGCTTGTCAATGAGAAGTGACTTACCGGCTCAGCTGTATAATTAATGATGCTATATAAGTAAAATATATAAGCGAGTAAAATAAATAAAATACTAAAACATAGGTGTTAGGAAAGCAGACAGATCTTCTTTAGCCCTGGTCAAACGTCAATGGCTCCCAAAAGTTTGTAGCACTGTCACACTCCTTTCCAAAATCTCTGAATGGCTTATAAACCTTGTAAGTTTTGGCTCTGCTCAATGGGATGCCAGTGCAATTTAGTTCCATGTGTTCCCAGCCACAGGTCTGACTAATGTCACTTCTAGATTGTGATGGGGTGAGTTTGTGCCATCAGATGTTAACCACACAGGAGCCATCAGGAGCCCCCGATCTCTGAGCATTAGAGAGCGCTAATATGTCCTTGCGCTCGCCGATCACTTCTTTTATATTTGCAGGAAATATATCAACATCTGTTTCTTTAATCATAAGCAGAAATGCCAAATCATAGCTAAAATCATTCGAGCACATTCCATCTCCTAAATGATTTGAGTTCTGCTTCCAAAATGCCGTCCTGTGAATTTCTTTTTTAGCAAACCCCAGCTACCTTAGGCTTTGTTGGGAGAAGTACCAGATGTTAGCAGATGACAAAGGATGCGGGGTGACCCTGTGCTGGAGGTACAGACCAAAATCAAAGGTTTAGTCGATATGTCATGAAGTTTGATGTTCCAGCATTGATAAACTAATTAAACAGACCTTCCTGTGTTCCCCAGGACTAATGTGGCCCCGCCGTGATTAGTTTCACAGTCGGGCACGTAGTAGCATTGAATGGCAGTAAGTGCGGAGAGAGCGGAGTAGTCACGCATCTCCAAGCGCTCCCTTATCTGGGCACAGAGTGGTTTCAAGGAAAGGAGCCATTCTCAGCAACCTGCTCCGCTCCGCGCTCAGGCCTCTTGTGGTCAGTATTGATTTGCTCTAATCTGAAGCAGAACAAGGACAAGTGTTGTATTTTGCAACCTTCTGTGATTTAATATTATGTCTTTTGCCCCAGCAGCCACAAAAATGCCTCTCTGGAGACCGAGAGTATATAATTTTATTTCGTTAAGCCAAAAGTTTGAAAATGTACCGCGCCGACACGTCGATCACACCGAGCAGGACGACTCCAGCCCCGCTTATTGCAGATGGACCTCGTCTGTTTTCCTTTTTATACCATTCAACAAATCAACTTTGCTTTTTTTTTTTTTTTTTACCCCCCCAGAGCTCGTCTTGTGATACGTGTTGCTTCATGCTCCAGTGTGTCGCTTCCCCCCCCCCATACCATTTAATTTAATATTTATACTATGTTTTCCAGATAAAGAAGCTGGTGTACGTTTACCTGGTACGATACGCAGAGGAACAGCAAGACTTGGCACTCTTATCTATCGCCACATTTCAGCGGGGTTTAAAAGTAAGTTTTTGCTTTCTGCAGGGTCCAGAAAAGTTGAAATGAGAAAAAAATAATCACAAAAGTTGTGCAAGCGGACATGATTCAGTGAGCTCGATCTGCTGCTGATAGCTTGGGGATTAGAGGGGGAAATGTTTAATATTTCTTAAATGACCTTGTCAAAGAAAAGCAACCCGTGTGAATATGCTGAATTAGCCAGAATAGAGTGTTCAAGTGGCTACTGTTCCAGCAGAGTTAATATGTTATATAGCGCAGTTATTTCTATAGCACTTGACACACGTTATCATCGCTGTCCCCATTGGGGCTCACAGTTTAAGTATAGATATATCATTATGTCTGTGGAATGTGGGAGGAAACAGGAGAACCCGGAGGAAAGCCACACAAACATGGGGAGAACATACAAACTCTCTGCAGATGTCGTCTTTGGTGGGATTTCAGCCCAGGATCCCAGAGCTGCAAAGCAACAGTGCTACCCACTGAGCCACCGTGCCGCCCGTAATTCTAAGCCATACTTGTGTTACGTGAGCCGCTTTTCAGCTGAATGGCTGCCATGTAATGGTACAAGTTTTCAACTTTCCCCCTGAAAAATCATCTCAGATGCCAGGAGTGGGAACGGCTCATTGCATTGCTGGCTTAATTTTGTAGAAAGTGAACCCTTTAACAAAAAAAAAAAAAAAAAAAAAAAATATTGCAATTTTTAGTGTGTCCCCACAAACATATTTGACATTCATTTGCGGAGCTGTTCTGCACAGAGTTCCTACAATACTGTTTTGGGAAGGCACGTTGGTTCTGTGTGCCACCATTCCAGTCTGTGCCCGCAGCCAGGCCGGGTGCGTGAGGGTGAATATTTACAGTTCTATCGTATTTATTCCACCCCCCCCCCATGGCAATTTTTTAAAAATCTCAACACCACTAATATAACATGTTGCCTCCCTAAATTCTACATTTACTGACTACCGCAGTCTCAGAATTATTCACCCCTCCATGACAAGCATCTGTAGTTCACTTAGCACTTAGGTACTTGTGGAGCATTTTTGGCTGTTATAACCTGCTGTAGATGTGATGCGTGGCCGAACACCAGCTTCTAGCATCCCAATTCCTCATAGACAACTGTTTCCAGGTGACTAATATTCTTGGGTTGTCAAGAGACCGACCCAAAAAAAAAAGGGTCATTGCCTTGAACAAAGAAAAGGATACAAAAGCAGTGAGCGTTCCGAGAGAAGCAGCACCTTAAGTTCAAAATGAAAGGGAATCCGTTAGCAGGTTTTTGTTTTTTTTTTTATCTTAGTGGAGCTTAATTTAGGGGCAGAGAGCCTGATTCCAGAGATGTGCCATATTAGGCTTGTGTGCTGTAGTTTTAATACAATCAGTGTTTTATCAGCAGGGGATTATCACTAGCTCACCTGGTGTCACAAGTCGGGCTAATCTGTAAACCCGCCCCCGCCCAATTGGCATCTTGCTGACAATGCACATTGTGCACAGGATGCTGCCAGTCAGATGAGTGGACGGGGTTATACAGAGCTTAGTATTCAGAGCACTGCTACATCTACCACAGAGAAAACAGGGATTCTATGCAAACTGCACCATGCAGCCCAGTAAGTGACTCATTGCTGGAATCAGGGTCTCTGTCCGTTCGTCAGGCTGATCTCAGATTACACAGCAAAAACCTGCTGACAGGTTCCGTTTAAAAGAACACACCGACTACATCACCTGGACGTGGCAGAAAGAGGAAGCTGTCATCGACTGCCACCTGATTCCTGAGGAAAAGTTCTAAATTCTGGAAGCTAGTGTCTTATGTAGACGCACAGCCGACTAGTAGAGATGTGATTTGTAGAAAGAAGTGCACCTGATTGCGTGAGTATGGTGGTAGGTGCCCTGCTGTGACGGGGGCGTCAGCATTGGGATTGACTGTTCCCCTGTGTTTCTTTCAGAATACGGTAGGTGGCTAATGATTTATGGCTGTGCACCGATCACAAGCAGAAATGTGCACTCGTATAGACTCAGAAGGGAATAAAGGGGTGATCACATGCAATCCCCAGGGGACAACGCACCCCTGCGATCGTGGTCAGCTTTGCTGATTGATCATGCTTTTAGTTATCCTGTGGATAAGTGATAATTGGTGTTTATGTGACAACCCCATTCATGGTCTTCATTTGAAATTGGACCTTGTATGTCACAGGGGAAGTGAGATTGGGACCCCTAGTGTGAACAGGGACTGATGTGAGCAGTGATGATCTCAGTACTGCGCTGCGGAATATGTTGGAGCTGCATGAACAATGTGGAAATGGCTGTTTCTAGTGCTATGGGAGCTATGCCTCGTATGATGTATCTGCTGAAGGTATTGTCTCATTTCAGGATCCTAACCAACTTATACGTGCCAGTGCGTTGCGGGTCTTATCGAGTATCCGTGTGCCGATTATTGTCCCTATAATGATGCTGGCTATAAAAGAAGCCGCAGCGGACTTGTCTCCTTATGTGCGGAAGACGGCCGCCCACGCTATCCAGAAGCTTTACAGGTAAGATGGCTCCAATATATGGCTCAGTATGACACTCGGCCACTTCAATCCCGCCTCACAGCTTTGTCCTTTTCACTAACCATCGTCACTTCTTTGTCTGCATGTTTGTTTTTTTTTTTTGTTTAACCATCGCAATGTTGAATGAGTTCTTGTTACACAAGTAATGGGGCAATAATTCCTGAACCTCCCAGTGATGTGCAGTAATTGAGACCTAAGCGGGTCGCTGCTTTACCTCCTTAGTTCCACATTTTACTCCAGTCCTCAGATATTCTCTGAAAGTAGCCATGTGTGAGAGTGTGAACACGCCACCCAGCTGTTCACACCGCTGGTCACCAGCTATGTGTCATCCAGCCCTCTGGAAAAGTTGTATTACCGTTAAAGTTTAGGAAGGCCACTTTAATGTGCGGCACATTCAGTATGCCACAGGGGGTAAATTAGAAATGTAAGCGAGATTGCCCTAAAACTAGAGAGGTGTACTTGCAAAATTATCTAACAATCAACTTTATTTCTTCTTCTTTAATAGCCTTGATCCAGAGCAGAAGGACATGCTTATCGAGATCATCGAGAAACTTCTGAAAGATAAAAGCACGGTGAGATCTCACATGGGGTGCTGCATTGTTTGATCTGAAGGGGATCAAGAGAAGCGCTGCCTTTGGCCAACATTGGCTTAATCATCAGCGGTTTTATAATCCAGTGTCCTTTATAACTAGTGTTGTTGTTTTTTTTTACTTTAGCATTTTCCATAGAGATTAACTGCTATTAATTGTAAACCATCAACGAGCATACTATGTTCTTTATGGGTCTTGTTCATTATGTGTGTTTTTTTTTTTTTTTGTAGCTTTGGCTGCTGCCTCTTAAGGTACTGTCACACTTAGCGATGCACCAGCGATATGACGCTGTCAGGATCGCTGGTACATCGCTAAGTGGTCGCTAGTGAGCTGCCACACAGGCAGATCTCACTAGCGACATCACTGGGGACGGGGATCGTTACTTACCTGTCACACCAGGCGATCCTGCGTCCTCCCGCCCGGCTCCACGCGTCGCTCGTCGTCACAGCAGGAAGCGCCGCAGGAAGCTGACGACGAGAAACAGTCCAGCCTGTTCTCGCGCGATCAGCGATAAGCAGCGGGGGAGCGGGTCGTAGGTAAGTATCAGACATAGCGATATCGCTAGCAATATCGCTATAACGTCACAAGTTATAGCGATATTGCTAGCGATATCTCTTAGTGTGACAGGCCCTTAAAAGCAACACTCAGATGCCTTAACTTGCTTTCACACTGTGCTTTGTGCTACATTCGTGCGTCCCGTTGGGGCTTACGTCCTAATCCCCCATAAAACGGGTAACGTGAGTGTGTGTCAATAGGGACATATACTATAATAGTGCAGACGGAGTCAACATGCATCGTTTTCGGGTGTATGCGCATAATGGAGGCGGACACTCAAATGCAGTCTTCTACTTCTGATTGTCCTCTTCTATTAGGTGTATACGCCCAGAAATGATGCACGACCGAGCGCACATTGACCTCTACGGCACCATTACATTCAATGGCCCGCTCTGCACATACACCTGGACGTATGCCCCGCGGTGGCCAATGAACGTAGGCCAAAGCGCAGTGTGAAAGCACACTTAAGGCCCCGTCACCCACAGCGGTGCTGATTTTGTGACGGGGATAAGCGACCGGCCCCCCTGCCGGGTATCGCTGATCGTGCTCAATCGCTGGTCTCCCACTGGCCAGCGCGCATCGCTGCATGTGGCGGCGGGAGCCAACGATCAGCGAGGCTCCCAGCGCTCTAAGCAGGCGCTGGGAGCTGGTCTCTAAGGTAAATATCGGGTTACTAAGCGGCGCGCGTCACTTAGTTACCCGATGTGTACCTTGTATACCAGCGTCCTCGCTGGTGCTGATCGCTGGTGAAGCTGCCTGTTCGACAGCTCACCAGTGATCATGTAGCAATGCACCAGCGATCCTGACAAGGTCGTATCGTTGTCGGGATCGCTGGTGCATCTTTATGTGTGACGGGGCCTTTACAGGAGAGAACGTTTTCACAGAGCGTATAGAATGAAGGGTACTTTTATCTCATAGGGGATGAATAGAGCGGTGGTCACACATATATGCTCGGCTACTGCATTCATTCTCTGTTGGATTCCTGGAGTGCCTGGCTAGGCCTTCTCTACCAGTCGCATAGGGGATGAATAGAGTGGCAGTCGCCCATATGCTCGGCTACTCCATTCATTCTCTGTTGGATTGCTAGAGTGCCCCACAAGGCCTTCTCTGCCAGTCCCATAAGGGATGAGTAGAGTGGTGGTCACATATATTCTCAGCCACTCCATTCATTCTCTGTTCGATTGCCAGAGTGCTGCACTAAGCCTTCTCTTCCATTACCATAGAGGATGAATAGAGCGGTGGTCACGTTTACGCTTGGCTACTCCATTCATTCACTGATGGATTGCTGGAGTTCTTCACTAGGCAATCTCTGCCAGTCCCATTGGGGATGAATAGAGCAGCGGTCACATGTATGCTCAGTTACTCTATTCATTCTTTGTTGGAGTGTCCCACTAACCCTTCACCACCAGTCCCATAGAAGATGAAAAGAGTGGTGGTCACATTTATGTACTGCTACTCCATTCATTCTCTGCTGAAGTGCTGCACCGGGCCTTCTCCGCCGATCCCGAAGAAGATGAATAGAGCGGCAGTCACATATATGCTCGGCTACTCCATTCATTCTCTGTTGGATTGCCGGTGTGTCCCACTAGGCCTTCTCTGCCGTCTCGTAGAGGATGAATAGAGCGGTGGTCACATATTTGCTCGGCTACTCCATTCACTCTGTGTTGGATTGCTGGAGTGCTGCACCAGGCCTTCTCAGCCAGTTCCATAGTAGATGAATATAGCCGTGGTCACATACTTGCTCAGCTACTCCATTCATTCTCTGTTGGATTGCCGGAGTGCCATACTAGGCCATCTCCGCCAGTCCCGTTGGGGATGTATAAAGCGGCGGTCACATTTGTGCACTGCTACTCCATTCTAACAGGGACAAAAATGTCCTCTTCTGGCCATCAGTGGGGGTCAAAAAGGTCAGACCCATCTCATTCTAGAAGTGATCAATGACCCTGAGGGTAGGTGATGAACTGTACAGGTGATGAACTGTACTTATGGAAATGCCTATTTAAGGGTTTTCTAAAGCACTCCTGCCGTTTTTTGTTATCCGTCGATGCGTATAGTTCGCCAGTAGCCGCTTGTATAACGTGGACCGAATAGTCCTGTACTCGTATGTGTGCACCAGTTTCAGGCTTGTCCGGTACAGTCTGCAGCGGTGACACTATCTGCGCATGTACCCCATTGTGCTGGATAATGAAAAGACCATTGCTGAAAATCGGCTTACCCCAGAAAATCCATGCCGCACGGTCAGACAGCACTGGCTCCTACTCCTGCAGCCATCATCATGGCCGCCTCAGCGCCACTAGAAATCGTTAATAAGATCTCACGTTGTCAGCCGAGGCGCGCGGAGGTAAACTGCTGTTTTCCTAAGTTATTGATTTAAGGGCGGCAAGAGCTTCGCTGTTATGGAAAAAATAACTGTTTGTGCAGATGTTTTATTGTGATAGATCTATTATACTGCTATTAGAAGATTAATGGCTGATCTTTTTCATCTTCCATGTCTCGGGAAAATTGAAATAAGAAGGGGACTATCATTTGGGGCCTATGATTAGGGCGGGTAGGAGGGTCATTAATTTAAGAGAAGTGAGTCTTTGCGGCATAGGCCACCTTGCAGCACATTATCAATCATCTTCCCATGCACTTCTTGTGATGACCCAGCACTCTGCCATTTTTTTTTTTTTCCCTTTTTTATTTCATCCCCCCCTTCCCCACTCTCCTTTAATTAGAATTCATGACGAAATAGATGCTAGGAAACGTTTTGTACCCCTCATATTTTTCCAGAGAATTTATTGTTATTAGAAGATCCATTTGCTTAGTGTGATTTTTTTCATTACCAGCTTGTCAAGCGTCATAGATAATCTGGAGAAAATATGAACTCCTTAGATTGAGTGTCACTTTTGTTGATGGTTCATGTAGTTTACCTTGGAGCACGGCTAATGGCTCAAGTTCATAGCAACAGCACAGAAACGCGTGGCAACTGCTGCAAGACAAATGAGCCGTGGTTATTGCTTTAATATAAAAAATACATAAATGGAAGACTGCATCCGAATCTGATCAGCTCATTGCTACTTTTGCCGTAGTGATTTATTTATCTTTTTTTTTTTTTTTTTTTTCTGCCTCTTGTGCCAAACGCCACTCTATTGACACCAGGGGGATAGAAATGAACAGGCGGCTTTTTAGCAAGCAATATTTTCTACTTTTCAGTTACCAGTGAATCATTTTGTTTTAATTCAAGGGTGTTTTATGCAATACTGAACGCTCGATAAGGTGGAATGATCGTATGTGTCTACGCAGGAGGGATCTACATTTTGATTTCATTTTAGAAGAGCAAGGGAAGTTGGCTGAGCGGACGTTATCATTGTGCAGTTATATAAAGTGATGCTAACAAATGTGTGTAATATGTATATACACTACTCAAAAAAATAAAGGGAACACTAAAATCCCACATCCTGGATATCACTGAATGAAATATTCCAGTTGCAAATCTTTATTCATTACATAGTGGAATGCGTTGAGAACAATAAATCATAAAAATTATCAATGTAAATCCAAACTAATATCCCATGAAGGTCTGGATTTGGAATGATCCTCAAAATCAAAGTGGAAAATTAAATTACAGATTGATGCAACTTCAGTGGAGATGCCTCAAGACAAGGAAATGCTGCTCAGTATTGTGTGTGGCCTCCACGTGCCTGTATGACCTCCCTACAGCGCCTGGGCATGCTCCTGATGAGGCGGCGGATGATGTCATGAGGGATCTCCTCCCAGACGTGGACTAAAGCATCCGCCAACTCCTGGACAGTCTGTGGTGCAACATGATGTCCCAGATGTGATCGGATTCAGGTCTGGGGAATGGGCGGGCCAGTCCATAGCTTCAATGCCTTCATCTTGCAGGAACTGCTGACACACGCAAGCCACATGAGGTCTGGCATTGTCCTACATTAGGAGGAACCCAGGGCCAACCGCACCAGCATATGGTCTCACAAGCGGTCTGAGGATCTCATCTCAGTACCTAATGGCAGTCAGGCTACCTCTGGCGAGCACATGGAGAGCTGTGCAGCCGTCCAAAGAAATGCCACCCCACACCATTACTGACCCACTGCCAAACCGGTCATGCTGAAGGATGTTGCAGGCAGCAGATCGCTCTCCACGGCGTCTCCAGACTGTCACGTCTGTCACGTGCTCAGTGTGAACCTGCTTTCATTTTTGAAGAGCACAGGGCGCCAGTGACGAATTTGCCAAGCATCCTGCACGGTGTTGGGCTGTGAGCACAACCCCCATCTGTGAACGTCAGGCACTCAGACCATCCTTATGGAGTCGGTTTCTAACCGCTTGTGCAGACACATGCACATTTGTGGCCTGCGGGAGGTCATTTTGCAGGGCTCTGTCAGTGCTCCTCCTGTTCCTCTTTCCACAAAGGCGGAGGTAGTGGACCTGCTGCTGGGTTGTTGCCGTTCTACAGCCCCCTCCACGTCTCCTGGTGTACTGGCCTGAATCCTGGTAGTGCCTCCAGCCTCTGGACACTACGCTGACAGACACAGCAAACCTTCTTGCCACAGCTCACATTGATGTGCCATCCTGGATGAGCTGCACTACCTGAGCCACTTGTGTGGGTTGTAGAGTCCGTCTCGTGCTACCACGAGTGTGAAAGCACAAACAACATTCAAAAGTGACCAAAACATCAGCCAGAAAGCATTGGTACTGAGATGTGGTCTGTGGTCCCCACCTGCAGAACCACTCCTTTATTGAGGGTTTCTTGATATTTGCCAATAATTTCCATCTGTTGTCTATTCCATTTGCACAACAGCATGTGAAATTGATTGTCAATCAGTGTTGCTTCCTAAGTGGACAGTTTGATTTCACAGAAGTTTAATTTACTTGGAGTTATATTCTGTTTAAGTGTTCCCTTTGTTTTTTTGAGCAGTGTATATATAATATATCATGTGTGTATATATTATATTATGACTAGTGATGAACGAACGTGCTCGGATAAGATGTTATCTGAGCATGCTCTTGTGCTAACCGAGTGTCTTTGGCGTGCTTGAAAAATGTTTTCTTTTTTTTCGAGCACAGGTAATCCCTGCATGTGTTGTGCCTGTCAAACAGCCGTGAGACATGCAGCCGTGGGGAGTCGAACATACTTTTGGAGTGCGCGGAAGACACTTGGATTGCACACAAGCATGCTCAGATAACACCTTATCCTAGCACATTCGCTTGTCATCACTAATTATGACACACACTGTACTGTGCAAAAGTTTTAGGTAGGTATGGGGAAAATGGCTGCAAAGTAAGAATGCTTTCAAAAATAGTCGTTTTAAAGGGAACCCGTCCCTCTGATTCATTCTGCACCTGTGGTTTCGTCAGCATGAATAAAAATTAGGGTCTGGCCGTACAATTGCAGCCAGGTGGTATATTTATCTCTGAAACGTTCTAGTATCCTTTTAATATCCAACCGGAGACTAGACTAGTCCAGCACCACTCCCAGCCGGTTCTTCCCAGAGCGGCCTGATGTGAGTGACGGGTCCATTCCTCTTGTGTACATAGTGGGAGACTTGATAATCACCTGGAACGGTGCAGGGAAGTGTCAGCCGGGAAAGGCGATGGACTTGTCTAATCTCCAGCTTTGGTCCCCGGCCAGATCTTAAAATTCTATGAACGCCGGAGCGTTTCATAGAGGTTCACCTTCCTGCCATCATACAGCCAGGCTCTGATTCGTGCTGCCCGCAGTTTGGACTGTATGAATCAGATGACTTATTCCCTCTTAATACTTTTCATTTTGTTAATTTGATTAAAATAAAGTTAATGAACAAGAGGGAAATCTAAATAAAATTAATATTTGATGTGACTGCCCATTGCCTTCAATTTAGCATCTGTTCTAGGTACACTTGCACAAAATCAGGGACTTAGTTGGATTATATCCAGGTGTATGACTAGCCAGTTATATCAAGCGGGTGATGGCTATCATCACTCTTAATATGTAGGTTGAAACACACTCATTAACAAACAGAATTGATTGCATCACAGGCTTACTAACTGGGTGAGAAACAGCCAAACTCTGCTACAAAGGTGAAATTGTGGAAGACCGTTTCATGTTACAGGTCATACACCATGACAAGACTGAGTACAGCAACAAGACACAAGGTAGTTATACTGAATCAGCAGGGTCTCACTCAGGCAAAGATTTTAAAGCAGAATGAGGTTTCAAGATATGATGTTCAAGCTCTTTTGAAGAAGCACCAAGAAATGGGTAACATAGAGGATACTTAATGCAGCAGATGAGGATGTTCATCCATGATAATCTCAGAACTAGCAGCAACCAGTGGGAGGCAGCTAAACCCATCTGCTGTTTAGAGAAGTCTGGTCAGAAATGGTTTTCATGGTAGAATTGCTGCCAAAAAGCCATACCTTCAACATGGCAACAATGCCAAGCCGCTTAGCTATGCAGGAAAGCCATACCTTTTGACATGGAAACTACTGTCAGCAGGCAACAGTGCAGTATGGTGGAGGTTCCTTATTAGGTTTGAGCAGTATTTTGCGAAATGGAGTTAGGAAATTGGTGAATTGTAGTCTGTGCAGGAGACTGACTCCAAACATGTAGCCTGTGGCCCTGATTCAGCAAAGCGATAACGTAAGTTGTAACATTTTATCCAGCGATGAGTTATACAAATAATGTAGTGATTTGTGACTTTCTCACCCCAGTTTCTTCCAGCTTCGCCAAAATGGATGGAGTTGGGGCGTAAAGGGGGCATGTCTCCACCACTCATCTGTCACGATGAGCTGTGGTTTTCATTGTGCCAGAAATATTACTCTAGTGCCTGACTGGAGTAAGATTTATGGCGAGGCACACGCCACTTGTCAGATGCTCCTAACTCACTAGGAGACTTGCCCCTCTTTGTGAATTAAGAAGCCTCTGACTCAAACATGCCCTTTCTGCAAGAATCAGCCAAGGTCTTTAAGAAATATCTTCACCTTTAAAGGGGTTGTCCACTACTGTAGCCCACGCTTCCTCTTCGTGCACAGTTTGTCAGAAGGCGGGGACAGTGACGCCAATGCTGATTGGGCGCTGGGTATCACGTGTCACTTTACATCCCTGGGACTGCGAGTCCCGACACCACAGGAATGGATCCGGCATGGGAAATGCGTATAGGTTTATTTTATTGGGGCTGAACATTTCGTTTAAAGGGGTTGTCCACTACGAGGACAACCCCTTCTTAAAGTAAGAGGATTCCTGGAAGTGATGATGTAGCCCCACAGAGTCCTGATCTCAACATCATCATGTATGTCTTTTGTGGTATTAAATGAAGACAGTTGGATTTGCACGGACCTACAGAAGATCTGTGGTTAGTTCTCCAAAATGTTTGGAACAACCTCCCTGCGGAGTTACTTCAGAAAATGCCTGCATGTGTGTGTATATATTGATACTGTTTTGAAAGTAAAGGATGATCACGCGAAATATTGATTTGATTTTTGATTTTCTCCACTTTCTCTTTGCATTTTGTTAAATGATAAAAATAAACTATTAACACTTCTGTGTTTGAAAGCGTCTTCCTTTGCAGATTTTTTTTCCCACACTGCCTAGACACACACACAGAAATAGTATCTATAGAAATAAACACATGGGGTACAATGATATTTAGTTTTAGCATTCTATTTTGGAAGTAAGTCTTCTTTCTCCAGGGTCCCTTCCACCGTACCTGTCTCTGACCATCCAGCAGTCAAGAATGCTGGTAATCTGTCACCGATCAGGTCCCTTGTGAGTATGTGCCCGTGACATGCGCATATGATGCCTGTCGGGTGCAGCGCTCATTCTCGCTGCACAGGCTTGCATACCAGGGAGAATAGATTTGTTTGATTGAGAAATACTAATGTGAAATAGATTTTGTTTGTGCAAATTGCATCACTAGGAAATAGGGGAGTACTTTATTATATCCAAAATGAATGGAAAAAATTAGATGTCAGAAAGTAAATTTGTTGGATGAGCGCAGAATTGTTTTTTCCACTTACCGAGACAAGAAAGGAATTTATATTTCAATCTAGGAGCAGACGTTCGCTGATGGAAGCGGCTATTTTTTTTTTTCTCGCTCATGACTTCCTTCCTCGCTGCTCTTTGAGGTTCTTTACTGTTGTCCGACTAAGTCTTTTTCTCTTGTAGCAGCGTTTTGCAGAGGACCCCTCTGTGGGCCGCACATTGTGTGTATGAATACATAGGGGGCTCGGAGGCAGCGCTCACTTGTTCCAGTCGGGGAGTTCGGAGATTTGTGGCTAGATGAAGGTGTTAGTGCTGTAGATGGCGGCTCTTAATGCAGTGATTAATTATTGTGGCTCTTGGCTTGCCTAGCCGTGATTTCCAGCTGCTCAATGGCTTTCTCCTGAGTGAACGGCAAGGCTAGACGCATGATCCATCTTGGGGACCTTGAATCTGACACTTTGTGTAGATGTTTGTCACATAAACAGTATTGGTGTCTGTATCATCTGTAGCTCCTTGTAACCAGTGTGTGTGTGTCTGAGTTGTTCCTTAAATGGGATTTTTCAGAGATTTACTAATTTTTTTTTACCCCAAAGTGTGTGTGTATGTATGTATATGTATATATATGTGTGTGTGTGTGTGTGTGTGTGTATGTATGTATGTATGTATATATATATATTAAAAAAAAACCCTCTAAAAATATTCAACTTGCTGCTACTCGGCGTGACTGTGTGTCGTTTTATAGGAAATGTTTGTTTTTTTTCACAAATAGTCACTGGTTGATCCCTCGCTGCAGTTGGAGGTTGATTGCATGAGTTTAAAAGGAATCTGTCTCCATTTAGTTTTTTTTTTTACAACCTCATCGGAGAGCAGCATCATGTAGGGGCAGAGACCCTGATTTCAGTGAAAACGCTTTTTGGGCTGATAGCTGCAGGCATGATAAAATCAGTGTTTTATCTGCTGCAGATCTAGCAGTTTTCTGAATGCTTAGCTCTGCATAACCAACTCACTCCTGTGACTGGCTGCTTTCTGTGTACACTGTGCATAGGCAGAAAGCTGGCAATTACTGTTTGGGTGCCTAGTTATACAGAGCTCATGGATATAGAGGACTACAAGGCAGCATGTTTACTAGTCCTTTAGTGAGAATCTCCTGCTGATAAAACTGATTTTGTCAAAACTACAGCAGGCAGCGCAGTAAGTTACACGTCACTGGAATCAGGTTATCTGCACCTACATCATGCTGTTCTCAGATTGGCAAAAACCTAGAGACAGATTACCTTTAAACAAATGCTATATGGCACATATGTCAAACTCTGGCTTGTGGTGCCAAATGTGGCCCGCAGGGTGAGTATATTTGGACCGCAATACCAAGCGGGTCTACCAAGTATACTTGGCAGGTTCCCCACCCGGCATCGCATTTCAACTATACCCGCATCCATGCGGATACAGTTGAAAGCAATGATGGAGAAGGGAACGTAAGCCGACACTCCCTCTCCCAAC
The DNA here is from genome assembly GCF_039654945.1 of Dendrobates tinctorius. Lineage (NCBI taxonomy): Eukaryota > Metazoa > Chordata > Amphibia > Anura > Dendrobatidae > Dendrobates > Dendrobates tinctorius. The sequence continues at coordinate 15,587,494 of NW_027361751.1, read as the reverse complement.
ATTCCCCCTCTGCGTCTGACGTCTCAGCGCAACGGGCACGATGACGTCATTACAACCCCTGGCAAAAATTATGGAATCACCGGCCTTGGAGGATGTTCATTCAGTTGTTTAATTTTGTAGAAAAAAAAAAGCAGATCACAGACATGGCACAGAACTAAAGTCATTTCAAATGGCAACTTTCTGGCTTTAAGAATCACTAAGCGAAATCAAGAACAAAAAATGTGGTAGTCAGTAATGGTTACTATTGTAAACCAACCATAGGCGAGAAATTATGGAATCACTCGATTCTGAGGAAAAAATTATGGGATCATGAAAAACAAACCAACAAAAACCACTCCAACACATCACTAATATTTTGTTGCACCACCTCTGGCTTTTATAACAGCTTGCAGTCTCTGAGGCATGGACGTAATGAGTGTCATACAGGACTCTCCATCAATCTGGCTCCAACTTTCTCTGATTGCTGTTGCCAGATCAGCTTTGCAGGTTGGAGCCTTGTCATGGACCATTTTCTTCAACTTCCACCAAAGATTTTCAATTGGATTGAGATCCGGACTATTTGCAGGCCATGACATTGACCTTATGTGTCTTTTTCAAGGAATGTCTGCACAGTTTTTGCTCTATGGCAGGATGCATTATCATCTTGAAAAATGATTTCATCATCCCCAAACATCCTTTAATTGATGGGATAAGAAAAGTGTCCAAAATATCAACATAAACTTGTGCATTTATTGAAGATGTAATGACAGCCATCTCCCCAGTGCCTTTACTTGACATGCAGCCCCATATCATCAATGTCTGTGGAAATTTGCATGTTCTCTTCAGGCAGACATCTTTATAAATCTCATTGGAACGGTACCAAACAAAAGTTCCAGCATCATTACCTTGCCCAATGCAGATTAGCCATTCATCACTGAATATGACTTTCATCCAGTCATGCACTGTCCACGATTGCTTTTCCTTAGCCCATTGTAACTTTGTTTTTTTCTGTTTAGGTGTTAATGATGGCTTTCGTTTAGCTTTTCTGTATGTAAATCCCATTTCCTTTAGGCGGTTTCTTACATTTCGGTCACAGACGTTGGCTCCAGTTTCCTCCCATTCGTTCCTCATTTGTTTTGTTGTGCATTTCCTGTTTTGGAGACATATTGCTTTAAGTTTCTGGTTTTGGGGCTTTGATGTCTTCCTTGGTGTTCCAGTATGTTTTCCTTTAACAACCTTCCCATGTTGTTTGTGTCATGGTGTGTTTTGGGTAGGTGGTGTAGGAGTTAACTCTGAGAGCCTCTCTGTGGATCTGGGGAAGGTTTTTATAGCTTCAGGGGAGAGCCGTCCCCTGTCACTTAAACTCCTATCTGAGTGTGTCCGACCCTGCTCTGTCCGTACGTCACGCCAATCATTGTCCGTCTGCCTGGTATTCTGACCCTGCTCTGTTACGGTTTACGTCTCTGGTTTGCTGATTCTGTACCTGCTTTGCCTGTGCTGTGTATGACCCTTGGCTTTGTCTGACCTCCCTCCTGAATATCCCTCCTGTACCGCGCTTGCCCGTACTGTGTATGACCTTTGGCTTTGTCTGACCTCCCATCTGTATATCCCTCCGGTACCTTGCTTGCCCGTACTGTGTATGACCTCCGTTTTGCATGACTGAGTTTTCTGTATAGTGTCCTGCCATCTTGGAAAGCAGGATGCTAAGCCCCGCCCCCTTGCAGTCACATGACCGTAGGTCCTGTGACTGCTTGCTAAACTTAAGCGTCCACAGGTCCTGTGCATCTGTACTTTCTGGCTGTACCTGTCCCCGGGCCCCCTACAGTGCGGGTGAGTCCCTGCTCAGCAGAGGCTGTACGCCGGCGCTGTCAGGATCCTGACAGTTTGTATTTGGTCTAGATTTTAGACACAGCTGACTGTAAACAACCAACATCTTTTGCAACACTGCGTGATGATTTATCCTCTTTTAAGAGTTTGATAATCCTCTCCTTTGTTTCAGTTGACATCTCTCGTGTTGGAGCCATGATTCATGTCAGTCCACTTGGTGCAACAGCGATCCAAGGTGTGCTCACTCCTTTTTAAGATGTAGACTAACGAGCAGATCTAATTTGCAAGGTGATTCCATAATTTTATCCCCTCAGAATTGAGTGATTCCATAATTTTTCTCCTATGCTTGGTTTAAAAAAGTAACCATTACTGACTACCACATTTTTTGTTCTTGATTTCTTTTAGTGTCTCTTAAAGCCAGAAAGTTGCCATTTGAATTGACTTTAGTTTTGTGCCATGTCTGTGATCTGCTTTTTTTTCTACAAAATTAAACAACTGAATGAACATCCTCCAAGGCCCGTGATTCCATAATTTTTGCCATGGGTTGTACAATGCGCCCATTGTACCGAGTTGTGCCGAGGATCTGAAGACCCCATGAAAAGATCAGAGCAGTGGGGGAACGGGTAGAGGGGAGTATTTATTTACTTTTTTTTTTTTTTTAATATGGGTCCTGGTATCCTGTATGGAGCTCTATGTGGGGCCGTTATACTGTATGGAGCATTATATGAGCCCATTATAATTTATGAAGCACTATGTGGTCCCATTATACTGTGTCAGGTACTATGTGGGGCCCATTATATTGTATGGAGCATTATATATGACCCATTATTCTGTATGGAGGACTATGTAGGGCCGTTACACTGTATGGAGCAATATATGGGGCCTCTATACTGTATGGAGCACTATGTGGGGCCCGTTATACTGTATGGAGAACTATGTGGGGCCCATTATATTGTATGGAGCATTATATGGGACCCATTATTCTGTATGGAGGAATATGTAGGGCCGTTATACTGTATGGAGCAATATATGGGGCCACTATACTGTATGGAGCACTATGGGGCCCATTAGACTATATGGAGGGCTGTGTGGGGATTACAGTTGGAGAATCCCTGTGATGGGGTCACAATTCTTTTTTTTTTTTTGGTGGGGGGATTGAGGAAAGGGGGTACACTAGGGTCATCATACCGTGCATGTGGAGGGTACTGTGAAGGAATTGACAGTAGGGTGTCTTATTGTGTTTCGGGGCAATTTTGTTCGCATCATACCTTTTTATAATCTGTGTTATTGAAGGTCTTTTATCCTTTATTGCATATTTAGATTAGGCCATTTGCTTTTTACTGCTCATACATAACATATTATAGTTTTTCAATATTTTATTCTGAGATCCATTACGATAAATAAAATGTGCTTTTATTCGTGGGACAACCCCTTTAAGTTTATTTCCACATAATAGTCGTTATATTTGAAATAAGGAAAAGCTACCTCAGTTGTAGACATTTTTTAATATCAAGGTTGGCCCATGACTTTGTCCAATCTTTTAATTTGGTCCCTCTGTGTATTTGCGTTTAACATCCCTGCCATAGGGAATACATTCAGCAGATTTATGTTATATTGTACCTGTTTGTTTACAGTGATTGTTAAATAAACTGTTATGTATGTAGACAAGGAAAACACAATTCCTGTACTGGATATTGTATCCTGCATTCACCACGTCTCCCCAGTGCAGGCTCTGTGTCTAGTTCTCTTAGCTAGTAGGTATACACCAGCTGGTATTAATAATAATAATAATAATAATAATAATAATATTATTTATTTATAGAACACCATTAATTCCATGGTGCTGTACTTGAGAAGGGTATGACTTCTCCCATACATAGCGGGTGCAGCCCCTTTGTGACTACCAATACGTCTTATATCTGCCTGAGATATAAATATCTAGCTTCCCCCGACGGGTGAAAATGCAGCAGCAATCAGTGTTACACTATAGCGGACCGCCGGCTGCATCAGTCACGATCGGTGTTGGCACCCACCATGGCCTACATGCTCCTGTCAATAGTGACTAAGGCATTTAGATGGTAAATTCGGTGTGGGGGAACCCTCTTTAACCCCAACAGCACCCTAAGATCATGGTTATGTCGTCCTGATGGTTGCCATGGCAATCCAAGACCAAATAATAGCCTTGGGGTCTGCCGGCTATAGTGACCGGTTCAGAAATTAGCAACACATAGGTCAAAAAATACTTTTTACTTTCTTGTCATGTCACTTGGCTTTCATTCTGGAAAAGCATCTGAAGGGTTAATAAGCAGATTTGACTATGTTGAGGGTCAAAAATGGTTACGCTTTTTTTTTTTTTTTTTTTTTTTTGTGGGTTTTCCAATATATTAGTCTCCCAGAGTCACTTCAAAACTTACATCTTCTAAATTAAAATAACTTTTTACAGATGGTGGTGATGTAAAGACGACATGAGGGAAATGTTATTTATTACCTGTTTTGTGTGGTGTGACTATCTGGAAGGCAAGGATAATTATTCAGAGTTTGAAATTTGCTAGATTTTAATAAATCCAAAACATATTGGCTGAAATTTACCATTAACATAAAGTATAATGTGTCACGAAATAGCAGTCTCAAAAGCATTGGGATATTTTGAAACATTTAGTTATTGCCACATAGTCACTAACTGGGTAGACATAATGGATTCCTGCCCTCCTTCCTTTATGTAGCACACGTGTACAGTTGCAGCCTGGATTCTCCAACCAGCTTCAGGGAATTTAAGGGCCTATAAAGTCTGTAACAAATAACTACAGGTTGGTATATTAAGTCACAATCTGAACTATAAAGTTCTATAATGTTCTAATTCACTTTCTGGTTAAAAACCCAACTCATTTCAGAAATGTTTGAATGGCGACACTCTTGTTAACATTCATATGCTGCAAATTTAGCTCAGAAATAATTACTATTGTATCCGATCTAGGCAAATCTTCTCCAAGGGAACACCTCTCGTTAGCTCAGGTTTCACTGTCAAGCTTTTCCTTTAAAAAAAAAAAAAAAAAAATTCTGTGAGCGTGACATCGTTGCTTGTGACACGTAGCAACGATCAGTTGGCTGATCGTAAATCGTTGCCTAATGGTCTGGGCCATAATTCTGTCGTTGGTCTCCCGCCGGGCAGCACACGTCGCTGCGTGTGACAGCAAGAGATCAGTGAGCTCCCAGCGCCATACAGCAGACGCTGGGAGCTGGTATCCAGGGTAAACAGCGGGTAACTAAGAGCTGCGCGGCTGTTGGTTACCCACTGTTTACCCTGGATACCAGCGTGCTCGCTGGTCCTGATCGCTGGGGAGTCTGCCTACGTGACAGCTCACCAGCGATCAGCTGTGTCCCAGCGATCCCATCCACATTGGATCGTTGGTGGGATCGCTGTGACATTGAAGTGTGTAACGAGGCCCCAAGACTTCACCTCCAAGTAATTTATCTAAGCATGTTTCAATGACGGATCCAGCACCTTTGCATGACAAGTCGATTCCTGAAAAAACAGCTTTTGAATTGATATGCAAATGAGGCTTAAGAACTACCTGTATTTGTAGATCTGAAACCTCTGTCACTCCAGCTCTACCCCCCCAATTTTGCCACATTCTGCTTGACCTTTGCCTGAACTTACAGTAATGGAGGAATGGACTGGCCATGTAAAAGTATTGCCAAACTTATCTTTTGAGAGAGATACATGCACATGTGTATAGGTTGGGGATAAGGGAGTGAAATCCTACTGGTAGATTCCCTTTAAAATGAACCTGCTGAACTATGGGCACCATGAATCCTGTTGATAGTTTTCTTTCTATGTGCACACATGGGCTAGACCAGCCCAATTGCAGGAAATGCCAACTTAGCCAATCACTGACCACAGCGGAGACCCGCCTCAGCCAATGATTGGCTGAGCTACATTTGTCGCACTTTGATAGGTCCAGGACCTAGAGATCGGCAGGTTCTTGTGTACTCGGCTATAGTGTGAGCTTTTTGACACTATTCCAAAAAACCTTCAGGGGTCAAATGTAGCACGCAACCTAGCGAGTATCTGACATAAAGTATATTAAAACATAACCTTTAACGAACCATTAAAAGGACATAACACACAAAAATATTACAAAAAAGTGCTCCTGTGAACCAGTGCTCAATAAAAAATGGTTTGGTCTCAGCATTGGTATTGGATATAGCATTCCAGCATCAGGGCGTATCCTGCTGGAGAGACGATGCACTCATGGGGGGCCGGGACATGGGAAAACCAGTGTTAGTGTAAAGTATTCCCCTACACTCCCTGTCGTGCCCCAGCGTTACTCCTGTCCTAACAAGGACAGGCCCCAAGTGGATCCTGTAGTGGACACCCCACTGATAAGGGGAAAAATAGACAGAAGCTCCCAAAGGAGCTTTACACTAACACTGGTTTTCCCATGTCTCGGCCCCCCATGAGTGGATCGTCTGTCCAGCAGGATACGCCCTGATGCTGGAATGCTAGATCTAATACCAATGGTGAGACCAAACCATTTTTTATTGAGCACTGGTTCACATGAGCACTTTTTTGTAATGTTTTTGTGTGTTATGTCCTTTTAATGGTTCATTAAAGGTTATGTTTTAATTGACTTAATGTGGGATACTCTCTAGGCTGTGTGCAACATTGGCGGGTTCTTGGTCATCCGTGGAGTAAGCGCTGTTGGGCAATGGTGGGAATATCATTTTTTTTCCCCTACCGTGTGGCTTATGTAATATAGTTTTTTGATACCCCCTTCCAGGTTTGCACTTCTGTACTCTGTCTTTTCCCTTGATCTTTATAGTTATGAAAGATGTCCCTGCTATAAGGCTCACTTGTCGGCACAAGCCTTAATAATATAGATTGCTGTTAGGAGGCAGAACATTGCGTGCGCTATTGTTATTGTATTGTTGTCGTCTTAGTTTTGCGGTCTAATCGGCCATGTACATTTGCATTGACTGTTGAGTTCCCTGATTGTTTTTCTCTGGTTAGCGGGTGTTTCAGCATGGTAATGAGCTCCCACACTATCCGTTGCATAACCTTTCTACTAATTATCTCCTGGCATGATGATGTTGGGGATGGGTTTCATGTTCTTGCGCGCGCGAAGCTTGCTTTATCTTTTGGCCTTTTTCACGCTATGAATGACAGGAAAAGCAAATTATCCTAAGCTGCCTGATGTATTTTATTTAGTTCCTCCAAATAAGCAGAAGCTTGGTTTGTGGATTGAGTTGTGTTCACGCTGGCACCAGCAGGCTCCGGTGTGTGGACGGGGCTGGAGTCAATAAATGCAACTTCACGCTTATACTGATTGGTAATTCATAACATCCCCCAAGGACTTCCAGCTTGCTTAGCATAATAACAAGTATATATTCTGCGCTGTTTTCTTTTTTGTTATGTTGGGCGCATATTAATATACAGAATGTTGGCCAAATATTACGGGAAGGAAAAACAAAATATTAAAGTTGGTGCAAATAACATTATTATTATTTTTTTTTTCCTAAAGACATTCATCAAACAGTGTTTTCATTCAATTACTGTTTATAGTCATTTGGGAAATCGCCGGTACTTACATGTAATCCTGTTGGCTGTCAATGAATGAAGCCTTTATGCTCCCCTGGGGGTTTGTTTCACCCTTTTATGTATGTTGCTGTGGTTTTGTGGTGTGTTTATAGTGCGGCCTCGTGATATCTCGGTATGTGCAGAGAATGATGTCTCCATTATGCATGCTCGACTGATTGCTAACATGAACTATAAGCCTCTTTATCCTTTTTTATATATTTTCACGCCATTGGGAGGCATAAACGGAATCCAGAGATTCTACTCCAATATCCATGTCCCGGAAGCGGAGATTAAGGCTGGCATTGTGACACTCTGCAGATACTATAGAGCGCGCCATGGGCCTGTCTGGGAAATGGGAGGAATTTTATAAAATAAGTCCGGGTTTTGTTTCAGGTTTGTCTTAAAGATCAGGATATGAAGGAAGGTCAGCTCATCTGAGGGAAGAGGAAACCAGTTGCACGGAGACTTGTTGTACGGCAAAATCCAACCAAAAGATCCATAAAAAAAAGTATATTTTAATTATAACATATTAAAATGCATGTAGAAAAAAATCCATGCGACACAATAGAAAAAGCAGACGCGTTTTAGACCGTGCACACGTTGCAGATTTGGTGCGTTTTTTTCCTTGCAGATTTTCTGACGCAATCCCTGATCCCAGCAATGTGAATGAGAAACCTAAAGTGTAATGTATAAATAGAGAAATGTATATACCATGTGTCGGGATTAACCCAATGCATACAAACATGTAATGACAGAACCGGAGCGAAAAAGGGGTATGCACAAAAAAGGACTTCACCTCTTTCAAATATTTATTAAATGCTGTAATCAAAAATACACATAAACAAAACAAAGATCAAACCACTACAGAAAATGAAAAACATTGAAAAAAGCCAAATGCTAGTATGATCCTGACCATAAATAGTGGGCTTATCCCAACATAGTCATAGTATTTCAAGAAAACCATCAAGACAAAGTGAGGCATAAATATAAAGAATGGTAATCTAGAACGCTTATTATTACCAACCAGAAAAGTCAATAATAAATGCCTCCATGGATGGTATGCTGCCAGCCGAGGAATAAAAAGTGAACTGCACTAATTATGAAAAACCTATAATATACAGCGTATAATGCCTAGGAAAATGCACAGAAATGCAAGCATGGCTATAATAAGTCCATGAATGGAAACCCATATCCACAAGAGGTATGAGAGCGTTTGGTCCATACGTGCTGTAAACAAGTATGACACCCATTACCAAGAGAGGAGTGAGGTTCATATTGGTACAAGGCAGAAAAAGCATCAAGCAGCCACAGGAGTCATGATGGCAGAAATAGTGGAAACAAGCCCAACGTGTAGTGAGACATGTAAGGTGTCTTCCTCAGGGGCTACCTCAGGGGCTACCTAAGGAAGACACCTAGTGCTTATTTTTGACTTGCAGATTTGGTGCAGAAAACAATCTGCAGCTCGTCAGTTCTCTGTGCATTTTTCACCATTGACTTCACTCAAATCAGTCAAAAATGCACTAATAATGCCCATTTGTGCAGCTGTGTTTTTCCTGCCAAGAGATGCAAAAATGGTGCAGAGATTTAGCTCAACATGTGCACATTCCCTTAGACTCAATCTTTAGTCATTGCCTTATACCATATGCGTTTCAGGCACACTTCTTGGTCATTGTCTTATAATAAAAGGCAATGACTAAGGACTGAGTCTGCGTTTTCTCTAATGTTGGATGGATTTTTTTCTACATGGATTTTAATGTTTATAATGACGGTGATTTTTTGTTTTTATGTGGATCCCTTTTGCTGGATTTTACTGTCTTAAACAGCCACAAAGTGTCACGTCCTCTATGGTGAACATATAATAAGCTCTTTCATAATAGGATCAATCCGCACCTTTCATGACGATCACATTGCCTAAATTTTATGCCTTGCCTATATATGAAATATTTTAAATGGAATATCTGTCTTATTTTTATTAATAACTATAATAAACCTTATAGTGATTGTAGTCTGTTTTTAAATTATTTCTTTCTGTAGAATAGGGGATGGCTATCTTGTCTAAACTGCAGTTTTCAGCATTTACAGATTTACCTCACAACAGCTACATAGACATAGGAATCCATAGACTACTTCGATGGGAAAATGTAAAGGGCATGTAATTTTATCTGTGTAAAAGTCATAGTGCAGAGAGGTGTAGGAGGTGAGCTGTGACGTCACCCATTGTGAATGGTGAGTCTTGTGTTATCTATATATAGGTGATACCTTCTTATCTAACTCTGACTGCTGAAAAGTGATCTCTACAGAACAAGACCTTTTCAACTAATGTGAGGCTCAGTAGCCAGTGTGAAAGCTACAAGATTTACTTATTTTTTTAATCTGGATATTAGCGGGAATGAAAGCATCACCCAAAAAAGTGTTCAATGAAAAAACTTGATTTAATTAATAAGTAATTTGTGCTGACACATTCCCTTTAAGAGCGGTTTCTCTACTTTACAAGTTAAGCTTCATGGCTCAGGTAGAGTTATCCCTCCCCCTTCTGCAACAAAAGCTATACTCCCCTCCATGACTGGCATCTGCCTCCACATTCACTGCTGTATTCCTTACCTGTCTACTTGCATCAGCATCCGGCGGCGGACATCATGTGATGTTGGCAATTGCTGATCGGCTGCAGCCAGTTTGCAGTTGCTGATCGGCTGCAGCCAGTTTGCAGTTGCTGATCGGCTGCAGCCAGTTTGCAGTTGCTGATCGGCTGCAGCCAGTTTGCAGTTGCTGATCGGCTGCAGCCAGTTGCTGATTGGCTGCAGCGTTCTCATTCCATCTGAAACTGAAGATCCTATTTTCAGTCTCGTGATATTTTTTTTCCAGTCTGTGTGTGGGCTTTCTACGTTTCCAGTGATGTTATATCCATTTTTTTTTGTTTGTTTTCCAGCTTGTTGCAGGTAGTGTCGTGATGGCTTTTGAAGAGGTTTGTCCAGACCGGATCGACCTAATTCACAAAAATTATCGTAAACTCTGCAACCTGCTGGTTGATGTGGAGGAATGGGGGCAAGTGGTGATAATTCACATGCTGACTCGATATGCCCGGACTCAGTTTGTCAGCCCTTGGAAAGAGGTAAGTGTGGTGGAGAGATTGATGAACCCTGAAGAAGCATTTTGGTTTCTGGTCCATTGTCTGTGATTTTAATAATTTTATCTCATTATGTGTCCACTTTTTGTGAGTAGATGCTTATTATTCTCAGTATTGTCTGGTAATATCAGTAGTCTCGTTTATACTTATTTGTTGTTATTTTTGTATATGAAGCAGGGGTAATCCAAAAACCTATGCAATTGCTTACTCTCTATGACAGTCCCATAGATAATGAATGGAGCGAAGGTTGAACATGTGCCCCTCCGCTCCACTGCAGAGCCCGGATCCAGAGCCCTAACCTCAGGATCCTAGCAATCTGACCCCAACTAAAAATAAGTTATTCCCATAAATATGGCGTAACTTAGCATTTGAGGAATTATCTCATAGGGGGGCTATGTTTCAGACTGCTTCTTTTCATATGCTTTATGGATTTAAGCAAAAACAAGAGGAAAGGATCTGAGTAAATAAAACTTCCATTTAATTCATCCATTAAAAACAGGGATATCCATAGTTAAAAATTACTAAGTGATTCTAACTCCTTTCTGTCATTTCTGCCCTTAGTCATAGAATATACAAAAATTTATACAAAATATATGGCAGAAGATCGAGTGAAACGTGCGTTGGGGCGGCTGGGGTAACACACATACTGGAGCTAAATTGCTGTGAGCCGGCACTGGACAGAAGAGGCAGGTAGTTAACTGCCTGCCTGCCTGTTATTCTTTAGGGCCATAGTGAAAAAAAAATAAAAACTTGGACAACTTCTTTAACTGCTAAACCATAAATGATCAAATCATCCCCCTTTTCCAGTCCCAAAAATCAAGACATTACAAACATGAAATCATATATAATCACATTTGTTACCACCCTGTCAATAAGTCAACACTGTAAATGTTAACATATGGGTCATGCACACAGTGAACAAGTCTGTAGGACAGTGTTCACACCACCAAAAGAATGAAACACAGTATAACAAACGTATAAAAATACTCTGTTGTAAAAAAGTAACAGTAAACAGCAAGTGCTAGTGAAAAGAAAACAAAAATGTAAAAGAAAAGCAAAAGTCATAACTACAGACTTATTTTTTATTTGTGGTCATCTCGCCTCCCTAAAATAATTGAAATAAAAAAGTGATTAAAAAAAAAATTGTATGCACCCCAAAATGGTATGAATAAAACTAAATCCATCCCCACAATAAACAAGCCCTCATATAGTCCCAAGTTCTGGGACTTAAAAAATGGCGGCACAAGACGAATTTTCATTTTTTTTATTTTTTACAAACCTCAGAATTTAAAAAGAAGCAAACAACATGTAAAATAAAAGTAAACCATATAAGTATGAAATTGAGGAATTTAGATTGACCTGGAGAATTATATTATCAAGTCTTTTTTACCGGGGGGTCGTTTTTACAGCATTCATTGTGCAATCAAAATGACTTGATAATATATAAAAAAAAATATGTTTTTTACCATTTTACCCCAATTGGAATTATATAATAAAGTGAATGTTGTGATTAAAACCTACAACTATTACCAAAAAAAAAATCTCCATATGGTTTTATCAACGTAAGAAAAAGAATGAGCGTGCAAAAACAAAAATTGTCCTTTGATATGAGTTGGTGAAAGCTTTCCTCTTAGTCTGCGCTAGGATGAGACCACCACACAGCACTATTCATAGGGATAAGATGCAGTACCAGACGCATAGGAGATGGCTTTGTTTCTAGAAACCATTTTTTTCCCAGTGATTGGTAAATATTCAATATTTCTAATTTTCATGTTCTCCACCCCCCCCCAAATCAATATTGTATTCCCATAACAATATGTCTTGAGATGCCCAAGAGGTTTTTAATTTTGTTTATTTGCCTGATTATGGATCCGAATTTCATCTGTGTATATGTAAATGTAAGATTTAAGGAACAATTAGGCGTTGACGGAGTGGATTGCAGCCTTAGCGATTGCCGCGCATTCTCCATAATTCTTCTAACTGACA